>NC_140488.1:15189189-15819189 GCF_964271855.1 Acomys minous
TCTGGCCTGCTGGCAGACATGCAGGCAGAATATTGTATATATAATAAATAAATAAATAACATTTTTAAAAAAGAATTTTAATTTTTAAATTTTTCTTAAAAATAAAGACACGTGCCATTTTCATGCATATTTACTTCACTAGTAATAACTTTGTGGTTGTTTTTGGTTGCTTGGTTTTACTTATTTGAAATAGGTCTCCTTATGAGGAGCAGGCTGGATATGAACTCACTTTGTAGCTCAGCCTGTCCTCAAACCATAGTAATCCATTTGCTTTAGCATCACAAATTCTGGGATTATAAGTGTGAGCTGCCATGTCAAGCTCTCAGTTCATCTTGTTTGTGATGTGAACAGTGGCCTTTTTGCTTTCAAATATAGATAGGCACAAACAGGTACGTAAGAGTGCTCCGTGAGGAGAATACCACTGCTCTTCCTGGGAGGAAGAGCTTCAACATTCAGCTAGTCATGAGGATCATGGAGAAAAGCCTGTGACCTTTGGATTTGACCATACGAAAAATAAGACTATGAGAATGACTAAAATAAAAGCTATGATCATTTGGGAACAGATGCTGGGATGTTGATGCATCACCTATGTCTGCCATAAAATTGCTAGGATTGGAGCAATAATAAAGTGTATTCCAAAGCATCAAGCAAAATCATGTGAAAATTACAGTAAAATGATCCAGGAGCAATGTACTGTCTAGTTTTATATCAATGCAACACAAGCTAAAGTCATCAGAGAGGAGGGAGCATAAGGTTTTCCAAGGTTTTGAGAAAATAATTCCATAGTACCTGTAGGTAAGCCTGTAGGACATTTTGTTAATTAAAGCCCAATGTGGGTAGTGTCATCCCTGGGATGGTGGTCCTGAGTTCCATAAGAAGGTAGACTAAGCAAGCAATAAGAAGCAAGCCAGTAAGCATCATGCCTCCAGAGCCTCTGCATCAGCTCCTGCCTCCAGGCTCCTTTTCTGTTTGAGTTCCTGTCCTGACATTCTATGATAAACAGTGATGAGGAAACTTAAGCAAAATAAATCCTGTCCTCCCAAAACATTGTGTTTATTTCAGCAATAGGAACCTGAGCTAGGGAAAGCTATTACTATATCACTACAGCATATTTTCACTGTGTGTGTGTGTGTGTGTGTGTGTGTGTGTGTGTGTGTGTGTGTGTGTGTGTATGCGCGCACGTGCGCTCATTTAAAGAACCCATGAGTTTGGAGAGGAAGAGGAATTGGAGAGATGGGGTAAATATGCATTATTATATCATTTAAAAACTAAATAAAAGTAAAGAGATTTTAAAATATTGCAATAAAATAGAATAATATAATTATAGACAGAAAGAAAGAAAAACAACAGTAAGACACAATGACTACTGTAGCCTGATGACATGTGACTATAAACTAATGCCTGTGAGGGACAGTAATGACAGAAATGTTTAGAAATAGGAGTGAGGAAACATGCAAATATAAAGGAGGCAATGGGCAAGAAGAGAATTCAGTATGAGAAGATAGCAAAGAAGAAATATCCTTAAAGTAAGCGTACACTTTAAGTACAAGAAGAGAAAGGAACATTGATAAATGAACTTAAGATAGTGGTGGATTTTACCAATAATGGAATGAATCATTTGCAAAAAACAAAATGGAAAGTTTTCAGGAGTTTAACAAGTATCAAGGAGATGGATAGGACAGAGATGGTGCAGAATTAGATTGGACTTTAGCTGTGAGAGATTATTCCAGGAACTCTGGGATTTCCTGGGATAACTGAAATACTAGAGGAAAGGACCTATGAAATGGGCCAGGTAATTTACAGACTGACAGTATCCTGTATGGAAAGCTGACGTGGTAGCAAATATTAAACAGAATATAGTGACAAGTATCTAAGACTTACTTAGAACCTAGGAAATGCCTACAATATTCTGAATGTTTTAATTGCAATCTCCTCATATCATGTTAGGATTTTAGGAGGGTCCTGGACCCCCTGTTTGGATGTAGCCAAAAGACATCTCACTCTACCCATGGGGAAGTGGAGGGGGGAGCAGGGGACTGCCTCTGACAATATCTCTGGTGCCCAGGATTTCATCAATGCCCCTTGCCAGAGAGGCTCTGTGGGAACACAGAGGAGACACAGGTGCAGACTATCTGGGTGAGACCTGATAGGCTGTGGTCAGAATGTGAGGGAGGATGATCCCACCTGACAGAGGTCTATGGGAGGGGAATAATTTGGAGATGGGGAAGAAAGATAAAAGCAAGGGGATTACAATCCAAATGTATTGGGAATAAATTATAATGTTAAAATTTTTTTAAAAAATATTTCAAAAGGGTATGCTGTGAGATAAAGTATAGGTAGCTTCTCACTGGAGCTGGTTTGCCAAGTTTCATTCAAAGGATAGTGAAAAGAGGAAAGAAAAGAGAAAAAATGAAATCAAAGGAAAGGAAAAGAATAGAAAAGTAAAGAGATGGTGGTAATCCTTGTTCTTAAAAAAGCATATTTTTCTGGAGAGCAAAGCCAAATTAACAAAACAAAATGAACCTTGGACTTTTTATTTATCCACAACTTTTCATAAAAGTAAATTTTCTCTTGTTTTTAAGATCATAATATAATTATATCATTTCTTCCTTCTCTTGCTCCCCTTCAAACTCTCCTATATTTTCCTCCATGTTCTTCAAATTCATGGCCTGTTTGTTCACTGTTATGGCATGAATATAAGTATATGTATAAACATATGTATTCCTAAACATAACCTGCTCAGTCTGTGTAATCTTACCTGTATGTATGTTTTCAGGGCTAACCATTTGATATTGGATAACAACTGTTGTGTTCTTCTCTAGAGAAGTCTATTTTTCACACACTCATCATTCTGTAGTTGCCGGTAGTGTGTGTGTGTGTGTGTGTGTGTGTGTGTGTGTGTGTGTGTGTGTGTGTGTGTGTGTAGGGTTGTAGTCACAGGCTTTTCCCTGTCCATGTTAGCATGTCTATTGTTGCTGTCCTTGTACAGCTCTTGGTTAGGCAGTCGTGTTGGTGAGACTTTATGGGCATAGTTTCTCACATTACTAGGAGACAAGTACATAGCAAAGTCCCTAATCCTCTAGCTCTTACAAGCCTTCTGTTCCTTCTTCTATGATGTTCCCTAAAACTTAGGTGTGTGACTGGTTCATAGATGTAGGTCTGATCAATGGAATGGGGAGAAGAAAGAGTTCTTTAGGGAGTGGGGATAGATGTAAATAAAAAAGAAAGAAGGTAAAATAACAATAACGATATTTGAAAAGTCACAAGCAATCATACTATTAACAAAAACTAAAATATGTAATTCTGTATATAAATAGACATATATGGTTTTAATGAACTTTGAACACCTGGGCTAACAGTGCTTCTTCAAGAGACAAATACCACAAAAAAAGCCTCAACATAAAATATGAGAATTTTTCTTTTCAGTTGTTGGTCAAGGCTGCCCAATGGACTCCCAAATCATACAGCCTATGGCTATTGCTCTTGGTTGCCCCACCAGAAGTGGAAAATAAGTCCCAATTGATGATGACATCTTGCACTTCAGAAACATGACCTAGAGACCCCTGAGATAGAGCTGACCAGAATTCCTCCTCCCTGAAGATAGTTTTCATGGTACCAGAAGTCACTGTGTAAGCTTCCCCCAAAAAAGGAGGCAAGCAACAGTTCTATGGAGCTATGGTGCCTATGAACTTCAACAACAACCAACATGGCAGAGTAACCCTAGGAATGCGAAAGTGGTTCAAAATACCCTATCAATAATCAATAGCTCTTTAATAGGGCTTAAGACAAACTCACTAAGAGGGAAGCTATACCTGTACTAGAAACCTAGCCAACTACTCTGAACTAGTAAAGTCATGGATCTTGGAGGAGAGTTTAAATCACCACTGTACTGAACCAGCATAATTCCCTGACAACAATCTAAGGACATAAGGCCTCATATTCAATCTAAGCATATAAGTTTTCTTATTAAGAGATAAGTGTGGTCCTCACCCCTCATCAAGAAAACTTCTCTTATTAACAGATGGCCACCATTATTTACAGCTCTAATGCAAATCTGGAATACAAGGCATTTCCTAGTACCAGCTACTCAAAAGACAGTGTAAAGTTCATTGGTATACCTGCAATGATACCTCCAAAAAAGATAGTTATTTTTAACACTGCAGAACAGCAAAACTATTTCAGACTTCTTCATTCGATACTACAATCAACATTTTATTCATGCCTGACCCAACTCTAACAAAATATATCTGTGAATAGGCTCAGAGGTTCAATTTGAAAGCAAAAATACTTTTATCTTAATATACATGGTAGAAGAAGTGGCCAGGTCAGTTTTTGTAGAATTGGGGGAAATAAACAGTTGATTGGTTATGTTTATATACTAACAATATTACTTGGAGCATTTCTGGATTTACACAGAAAGGAAAAAGAGAAAAGAGGACATTAAAATGATCTATAAATAGAGGAATTTACGGGAATATGAGAAAAAGGAAATTCATGCATAATAAAAAAAGAGGCAAATGAAGAATTAATGAAAAAATGACTCTTCTGGAAGAAAAATCTAGAAGATCAGGTAAATATGAAAAAAGGAGACAAAATTGCTTAGATGAAGTAAGAGAAGTTAATTATTGATAGAAAATTATTTGGCAATTGGAGTGACTTGGGGAAAGGTTATTTTAAAAAACTTTCTGTCATACAAATATATAAAATAAACCTTATCACAGTAAAATTATAAAAAAAAATTCCACAGTAGAAATTATCATATATAAGACAAAATTTTTCATTCCATGTATAATATACAATTCTATATTAAGGTGATGATAAAAAGCAACCCTGCAGACAAATGAGTAGTATTCATGTATAATTCCTTTGTCTTTATAAGATTCAGATGAGTATAGTGGCAGCAATGAGAAGTTGTGTATGCAGAGGCATGTTTACCCATTTACAATAGCAACCCATCCCTACCACTTACTACTTCCAAGATACCAATCCATATCTAACACATGGATTAGAACATGCTGAATTCAGACATGAAGCATCAATAATGTCATACCAGCCACCAACAAATGGCATTGTATTACCATACCATACCATAACCATAATGTTTAAATGATATCTACTGTGTGCTTGCAAGTTCCAGACATCTGAGGCAATATTTAACTTGTATTCTTAGTAATATTGACATTTCAAAACAGTAGTCTAATTCTGCTAACAATCCTGTAATACTAGTTCCTACTTTTCAGCATGTGAAACCTCTACCAATTGATCCTGGATGTCTTGCTTACAAGTGCCCATAAATTGTATATTATTCTCAACTGCATTGTAAATTATTCTGACAAGTACTTGAGCTTTAACTTCTTTTGTATTTCCATCTAATATTTAGTGGCATTTGTGGAATCTGCTCTACACACCAAGAATTGCACATTATCCACATTTACTACCAAGCAGATGTGCAAAGTGGAGCCATTTATTATAAAGGGATATGGGATAACAAATGGATTCCTGCTAAAATAAGTTTTTCTCTTTTAAGACTTTAAATGCTACATACAAGGAAACTTTTAGACTAATTGATTTTCAACTATAACCACAAAAGCTGGGTTTTCTGGCCTAGATTTTTATTACTAATTCCTAGACTGTGGCCATATGGTAGGGGAGGAGGTCCCTTTCTGTCAGAGGTCTAGAGGAAGGACTAGGGCAAAAGAGGGTGGGAATGGAAGATACTACAAATGAGGGGTTAACAATCAGATATAATCTGGATAAATTATAAAGAAATTAAAACCTGTAGTGTAAATAGCCCTTAGCATGTGTTAAAATAAAGGAAAATATCATCCTCATTATTTCTTAATGCAATTGGTTTGCCTGTTCCTTTCTAGGTGCAAAGGGAATGACAGCACTGTATACATGTAAAATATTTCAATCCCCATTTGGAATGCAATTACATTTTTAGAGTCATAAAAGTATTAGAGTTCTAAATAATTAACTAAGAAATTATGAAAACATAATGGAGAATAAAAGAAAACTGCAAATACATCTATCACAACAAAACATTTGTCTTTCTTCTATACATAATTATGCTTGTTTTTTTCTGTGACTGAAGAATGAAATATCAATTACAGGCAGATGGCCATTAGCATAATCCATAATGCCAGAAGACAAAACAATGCTTTGTATCCATCACCTTTGATTAGTAGCATAATGTTTTATTAGACTCTGTATAAATAATGCCATGTAACAGACTATAGGCTTGACAAAGCAACAGTTTGTTTTCAATAGCAAAATCTCTGTTAGGAACTAAAAGAGAGGAAGAAAATATTGTGTACGTTCTCAAACATGTATCAACGTGATAGATACTTCTTATTTGTTCAAACCAAGGGCACACAGTCACATACAGCAATCTACATAGCAAAACATAAGGAACTAACATTTCCATGAAAATCTTCTTTAACAACATAAAGCAATTTGAGTTCCTTAACATAAAGCCAAATAGCTTTAGAGATATATTCTTTTACTATGTGTTTGAAAAATAGTGGGTAGGTTAGCAGTTTCCCAAATGAGACGATGACAGAGACAGTTTGCTGACTCGTCAGTCACCCAAAACTCTTTATAATGTTGGAGCATCATCTACAGCCTTCTGGCTCAATATATCTGACAGAAATATTTGTGAGGCAGGAACTGTTGAGGACTTGCTTACCCTGTCTTGGCAGAGTTTGGCCATCATCTCTGCCTGCATCCAAGCTTGCCCATTTTTAGAAATAATTCTGTCTGTGGTAGAAATGAGGACATTGTTCACAGTGGCTTGTTTGCCATATTTGAAGCCATCACTATAAGGAGGTTATTTGATGCTCATTGTCCTCTTTGAGGAAGGCTGGGTGTTGCCAGGAGTTAACCTGTCTTATGTCAAAGAATCTTTAGAGTAATAAAAACATCTTTATATGCCATATTCTCTATGTCTCTGAGATTTTTTTTTTAAGGTAATTAATTTTATTTCTTCTCAAGTCTCTGATCAGGTTAAGACCAGATAGCTTAGTTTTACTATTAAACTTAGTTGTTTAGGGGTTAAGATGTGTTATAGATGTTTTAAGTTGACAAAAATGAGATATGATAGCTATTGATTTATGTTCATAATTTTAGATGCACCAAGATAGGAAAGATGTATTTTTCAAAGCTGCCAAATACAAATATCCAAAATGCTATAAATGTTACATTTATATAATTCCTGATTATTTCATGTTTCTTCTTGCTGTATGTAGTTTATTGTATATATGTGCAATAATATAAATGTATACATAAAATAATAATAATAATAAAATGAAATAAAGGGAAAAAGGAAGATAATAGGTATTTTTCAACTTAGATTTTACTTAACAGTCTTTTGAGAAATTGTATCCAACTTAGTTTCCTTAATCTTAATTTCTCCCACTTGATTCCCACAAGAATGGAAAGAAATCAACACTTTCAGATAGCAAAGCCTAAGGAAATACCATCCGAGGATTTAAGACACTCCTGTAGCTTAGACTGATCAAGGCACAGATAACAGCAAATTCAGGTGAATGTCTTCTCTAAATACAACTGATGTAGAAAGAATGGGCAAAGCTTATACAATATGAGACTCAAAGTTCTTTAATTCTACCAGAGGAAGAAAGTTGTAACCATTTTTATAACTTTCACTGGCCTGGCATGGTGGCACACACCTGTAATCTCAGCACTCAGGGAGGCAGAGGCAGGCGAATCTCTGTGAGTTTGAGGCCAGCCTGGTCTACAGAGTGAGTTCATGATAGCCAGGGTTACACAGAGAAACCATGCCTTGAAAAAAAATTCACCAAACAGTTAAATAAAGCAAAAGAAAATCTGCAAAAGGGCAAGTTATAACTGCAACTACATCACCTAAAGAGCTGGTGGGTAAGCAAATAATGATATATAAGAGAAGAGAAAGTTCTTTTTAAAAAAAAAAAGTCTTCCAGGAAGTACTTCACACAAATGTTTTCCTTTCCCTACTTATCTACCCCTATGTAACAAAGTAGCCATTTTGCAAACATATTCTGCGCATGGCATTGGCAGGGTGAGTTGGTACTGAAGCAGCTTCACTGTCAGCATTTCCAAGATCTGCAAAAATAGAAAATAGGGTCATAGAAACATAAAGACAAGATGCTGGACAGCTGCTGCTATGTAAAAATATTATGCCATTAATATTTTGTAAATTAGTAAGCAGGCTTTACAAACCAACTAAGGACCCTCTCTCCCCCTCAGTGTCTGAAAGCACTTTCCCTTAAATTCACTGTCTTCAATTTAATGACATTTCTGATTCTATGATCATAGAAGATTATGTGCACATCACAGAAATTTTAGAACTGCCTAAAAATATAAAGACAAGAGAAAATTTGATCATCTATTGATAACACAGATTCTTTACTAGCATGTAAAAGCACCCAGGCTTCCCCCCCCCTCTCTCTCTGTGTGTGTGTGTGTGTGTGTGTGTGTGTGTCTGTGTGTGTGTGTCTGTGTGTTTCTGTAGCTGTAGCACTGGTTAGTAACTGAAGACATGGCTTCATGGACACTAACCCCAGCCCAAATTTTATATTTTTATTTTGAGACAGGATCTCATAAAACTCCAAAATCCAAAATAGTTGAAACAACATGTCAGTGTCACCAGGTCTACCCATGCACTTGTACAATATACTATGTCCACTTAGCAAATAGTTTTAGGTTCACCTTTGCCCTGTGAACTATAATAAAGGTCATGTTGTAAAATATGCCCATGGGTGTTATAGTGGTGTGAATGTTATGGGGCTAACAAGCCACCTTCTGATTTGATTTACGGTCTGTATCACAGGAGGAAATGTATATGTAGTACTGCAAACCTAGCCAATAGCTTATATTTGGGGAGCACACCTGGCCTGGGATGTTTATTTGGTGTCTCATGACTTCAGGGTGAAGCATTATTTCTTGTATAGGGTAATTCCAATTAAATCCTTTTAAAACTTTTAAAATAGATTTCCATATTGCTTTTCTCAAAGACCTTTAGTGTTAATTATTCACTCATCACATCCTATGCCTGACTCACTCCACCTTCTCTCCATTAAATCTCCTTCCTCATTATTTTTTAATTATATTTGTGTATCTGTGTGGTTTTTTAAAATGTGAATATAATCCCTATGGAAGCCAGAAGAGGATGTCAATACCCCTGGAGCTGAAGTTAAAGAGCTGTGAGCCACCCAAAATAGGTGCTGGGTCCAACTCCTCTGCAAGAGCATTAGGAAGGTCATTACACAAGCATTAAAAAGTAATATATTCCTAAATACAGATTATAACCATTGTTTGGATTCTATTTTCAAAAATGTTATTGACAATATGGTAAGAGATAAGAGAGAACAGCTGGGTACAGGATAATCGTCTTGGAGGGCTCTGTGGCCACCTCTAACAATAAAGCAGTGCCCTCCAGAATACTTGACATTGAAACACAATACATCCGTATGGCTGCTCATTTTGAAAGACACACAGAGCTAGAAAAAGCACAAGAACATGGAATAATAAGATTATACATTATATTTGAGTCCAGCCTGGTCTACGAAGAGAGTTCCAGGACAGCCAAGGCTAACACGGAGACATATTGTCTTGAAAAACAACAACAAAAATTATACATTATAAATTGCATATTTTCATTTGCAATCAAGATGCTTTCCCCATGTGGATACCAACTTCTTTAGTTAGAGAAGTAAGATGTATTTACTTGGTGCTATTGATAATGCTTGCCAGTACAATTTATAATAGATATATTATCAAATCAAAATCAAATGAAAAAATCAAATTTTGTCTTTGCTATTACGGGAATAATAAATTGAGATATATAATGGAAAAAATACATATGAAGTACCAAGAAGACTGTGAAGACCACTATGAAGATGCTTGACCTAGTAGATTCCAAAATATACTTTAAAACCATTCAAAATCTTTGAATAGGTATGGGATTGGCAAAAGAACAGAAAAATTGCATAGGGAGAGTAAAAAAGGGAGTCAAGGAGAATAATAAGTATGCACAGAGATTAATCATGAAAAATCAGTGTATATATATAAAAAGCAAGTATATTTAAATAGTAACCTACAAACAGTGTGCAATGATTTAAAAAATGAAACAACATGAAGTGAGTACTTTAGAAGGAAATCTTGTATAATTTTGAAAATTCAATGTAAATTCTTTGTAAAACAAACCAAAAATCTATGAAGTATAGAATAAAAATTATATAACTTCAATGATATATAAATATTATTTTTTGAGTATCTAGATATTCTATAAATGAATGCAAATGAAAAGCTGAGAAAAAACTTTTTAACTGTAGGACAAAATGGTTACATCTGATAAACAAAATTTCCTAAAATCAATCATTAGTAGTTTGACACAGAAAATATCCAATTTACAATTAACAAATGATGCAAATATACATAGTAAAAATTTAAAATCAGCAATATATAATATTCAATAATAGTAATATTAATATGGTACTGATCATTTTGAAAGCAAATTCTGCAGTAACTATAGACATGTAAGTATGTAGATATTTGATGAATTTCCATCACTTGCAAGAATTCATCTCACTGGTCTAAATAGGAACTTGTGCATAGATTCACATTAGAATTCTTCTCAGTGGCCTATATATTACAAAGGCTCTTTGTCATTCATAAACAATTCAGATAAAATTTATGTCATGATAACTAACCTGTAAAGTTATACCCCCCAAAGCAAACATCCAGATAGTGACACCACAGTTGCAAAAAAGAAAATTTCATATTTAACCCAGAAAGATAAATTTTGTGATCTTCACAGACACACTTTCTTTAAATCCCAGCAATAGATCATAAGCATCCAGAGTAGACAAAAATTGTTCAGTCTGTACTATTATTATATCTTTTATCTAACTTCATTCTTTTATTTCTCTCCCTATGTAATAAATCTCTAGATGTGGGGTAAGAATCTATGGCACTACACAACATAGTGTGATTTTGATCTTCCACCAATTTTCTCACTATCCAACTGGCAAAAGTATAGGATAAACTCAACTCCTAAAGTTCAATCTAGTAATGCTTTACTTCACTTAGTTTGAATCATATATATCAGTTATATTACAATGCCCCTGGCGTAAAATATACATCAAGAGACACTGATTGAATGAACAAATATTCTATGCAGATGGGAGGGAAATAAAAACATGAGATATAAGCCACTCACTTAAGTACCTGTGATATGTGTCTTAGTTATTAATTTTTCTTCAGATATTAATAAATTAATTTACATAGAGGTAGGAAGTTCCCCTCCCTTCCCTCTTCCCAGTCCTTACCTCTCCCCTCCCCTCCTCTGCTCCCAGTCCCTCCCTCTCGCCTCCTTTTCCTTCCCTCCGTGTCCCACTCCTTTTCTCCTCAGAGAAGGGGGAAATTACCATGGATATAAACCTGTCTTGGCATATCAAATAGGACTGAGTGCATCTTCTGCTATTGAGGCTAGGCAAGGTATTCCAGTTAGGATAAAGAGATCCAAAGATGGGCAACAGTTAGAGGCGTCCCCTGCTCCTGCTCTTGGAGGACCCACTAGAGGACCAAGATGTACATCTGTTACATATGTTGAGGGCCTAGAACCATCCCATGGATATGCTCTGGTTGGTGCTTCAGAGTCTGTGGGTACCTACAGGCCCAGGTTAGTTGATTCTGTAGAGTTTCTTGTGGTGTCTTTGAACTCTTTGGCTCTTTCAGTCCTTCCTCCACCTCTTCCATAAGGTTCCCTGACCTCCAGCTAATGTCTGGCTGTGCTCTGCCCATTCCACCATGATGAACTGAAACCTCTGAAAAGATAAACTAAAATAAACCATCTCAGCCATTCAGTTGTTTCCCTGTGGTCTTAGCAACAAGTAAGGCTGACTAATGATATACATATATAAATGCTCCCTATCAATTTCAATTAATAAATAGACTCTTAGATTGATTCCATGTTAGCTAATGTTCAGTCAACTTCACATACAACTACCTTATCCAGAGTTGACTTCATATTCTTTAGATATAACTCAGAAGTATGGTCTAAAGATCATATAGTAGCTCCATTTCAATTTTTGATGAATTCTCATGATGTTTCCATTATGGCTACATTAATTTACATTCTCATCAATAATTTTCAGGAGTTTCCTCTTCTGTAATATGGTCTCCAACATTTTATATCTTTCATCTATACATCAGTAAACAAAACATAGAACTAATACGTGAACTGAGTAAAATTCAATGATAAATATACACAATATACACAATACAAAATTGAGTGTGTTTCTATACACAAGAAATGAAGTATCCAGATATTTAAGAAATATATCCCATTTTCAATACTATAATATATAAAAATAAATAGGATTAAATTTAGCCAAGAAAACAAGCAATCTGTGCATTGAAAACTACAAATCACTGATGAAGGAAACTGAAGAAGACACTAATAAATGGAAATGTATGCATGTCCTTGATAATAAAAGATACAGAACTCAACTGAGTTTTCAATGAGGAACTATCTATACAAACATGGGTGTGTCTGATGGTGAAGTAATACAATTTTCCTTTTAAATATTCCTCTTTTCTCCAGTAAATATAGACATTGTCTTTTGATAGTGAAAGACAGAAATGATCTACAATAATTTACAAAGATAACAAAGAATATATAATTCATGAAAGCTTATCAAATTTCTAGACAATGTAGAAAAATTAACTGAATTCTCATGTGATTTCTGTAACCATGGTGCAGGCATTGCATAGGGAGGAAAAGTAGGTGACTGCATGCTCATATGCCAAGTGTATAGATGACTGCATGCCTTTGGACATATTATTAAAACTTAATGTTTCTGGGATTCAACTTTCTTATCAATAGCAACAGTGCCTTTTTAGCCTACATAATAGTAACAAAAACTTTTTTTCTTGAATGCTAAGCACTTTGTGAGAACTAAAAAAAAAAGTTAATTCATTATTTAATTGTTCAATGATTATTTATTGTTTGAATGGACTAATTAAATGCCTATTAAAGAGGAAATGTTTTAATAGTCAGAAGTTCAGTTTAGTGATGTTCAAGTGAATAAGAGGCTTCAATGAAATAAAGTTACTAAGGTGTAAGCACATATAACCTGTGAAGGAAGACTGATATGGGCAAAAGACTAAAAGCAGGGGATACCTCTGAATTTTCTTGCTAGATTCGCTGAATGTTCTTCAAATAATGGAATTTTCAGCAAGTTCTGGTATACACTGAGCAGCAACACTTACTTGTCTCATCTTTGTTGGTTGAGTACAGGGCCTCAAAGCCAGGCATGATGAGACAGGTCTTCATTAGCAACCCCTCTTGAGGATGAGATAGGAGGATTATACAAGTTTGCATCTGGCCTATGCAACATAGCAACTGTCAAACCAATCATAACTACAGAGCAAGACACTGTCTCACAAAACCAAAAGGGAAAAGAGGCCCCTCAGAGTTCATGGTCTTTCTCTAACCCACAGAGCACAAACTGAAAACTTCAAAATCAAATCTGCCATTTAGGTTTCTATTGAACAATCCTAGCTGTGTGGCTTGGGAGGCAAAGGCAGGTGGATATCCGATTTCGAGGCCAGCCTGGTCTACAAAGTGAATTCTAGGACAGGCAGGGCTACACAGAGAAACCCTGTCTCAAAAAAAAAAAAAACAAACCGAAACCACAAAAAGAAAAATCCTAAGTTTTCTCTCATGCTCTATCAGCCACAAAAGCTTCCTGGTAGCACTCTTTCTTGTACTGAAACACTCCCTTAGGACATTTCAAAACAATCCACAGATAGGGGCCCGATGCACTGTACTCATTCTCATGCTCCAACACTTTCATTCACCTCAAATTACCAAGTTATTTCACGTACTTTCCAACACAAAATCTCTCATATGCTCTCTCCCTCTCCCCTCCCCTGCCTTCCTCCCTCCCCCTTCTCTATCTCTGTCTCACACACACACACACACACAGAGAGAGAGAGAGAGAGAGAGAGAGAGAGAGAGAGAGAGAGAGAGAGAGAGAGAGAGAGAGAGAGAGGAGAGAAGGAGGCGGCAGCGAGGGAGAAAGAGAGGGAGAAAGAGAAAGTCCTTGATGTATTTTTACCTGTACTTAATCCCATGCTCTTTCATTCATAGTTTCACATCGATGACATCGATGCTCTCACACGCTCACACAAATGCACACTTACCAGCCTGAAAGGCATTGATCATCACTGCTGCCATTTACTATGCATGTAGGATGGGTACTTGCAGAAAAATAGAAGGGATATTTTGAGTTTATAGTTTACTGAGTAGCAAAACTATACAAGCTAATATAAATTGCTGTACATATTATGATGATAAAATAAATAGGATAAGGGAATAAAGTATGGGAGTGCTATTTTACTAGAAAAACAAGAAAGGCTTTCAAAAAACTTGAAAAGAGAAAAAACTGTATTAATTATGATTTTTAAAGTAAATGTATAGTACATAAAACATAATTAGAGGAAATGACAGAAAATGATGTCAAGAGAAAGGACACAGCAACAGATTTACTTCTGGGTCCAAAGCAACTAGAGATCAAGAAATTAATCCTCTTCAGTGCATACATGTTTCACTATAGAACCTATAAAATATGGATGACTCTGGGATTTGGATTTTAATACTTTTTTTAGGCAAGAGAGATAAAGGCACTATATTCCCATCAAGGAAACAATCCATAAATTAAATTATAAATGTATTATAATTAGAAACATATACCCAGTAAACTCAAGTACAACAAATTTCTTTCCCCTTCCCATAGGCCTGCAATGTCTTTATTATTAAATATTTTGAATTTTTTACATATACATTTACCAAGGAGGAGAGGAACAACCTCCCCGACTTCTCATGAAGTTCTGCAGCTATAGGGGCAAGGCCTCTAGTAATTTGATCTCAATAAAAGTTTCTGGGGAGAATCCTTTCCATTGAAATGGCAGTGGATTTTTTTGTCAAAAATCAAGGGTCCATAGGTGTGTGAGTTTATTTCTGGGCCTTTGACTCGATTCCATTGATCCAGCTGTCTATTTATATGCCAGTACCATGCTGTTTTTATTAGTGTTGATCTATAGTACAGCTTAAGACCAGGGATGGAGATTCCTGCAGAAGACCTTTTATTGTATAAGATTGTCTTAACTAAGCAGGTTTTCCACATGAAGTTGAGAATTGTTCTGTCAAGGTCTGTAAAAAAAATTGTGTTGGCATTTTGATGGGAATTCCATTGAATCTGTAGATTGCTTTTGGTAAAATGACCGTTTTTACCATGTTAATCCTATAGATCCATGAGCATTGGAGATATTTCCATCTTCTGGTATCTTCTTCAATTACTTTCTTCAGAGATTCCACCCAGCAGGAGATCCAAGCAGATGCTGAGACACACAACCAAACTCCAGGGAGTCTTATGGAAGAGTTGGGGAACAGAAGAACCTGGAAGGTCAGGAGACCACAGAAGACCAAAGGAGCCAACAAATCCAGGTGGAGTAGTAGGGTGCTGCAGAGACTGATGGGCCAACCAAGGACCATGCATGGTAAGGACCTAGACCTTCTGCTCAGATGTAGTAGATAGGCAGCACAGTCTCCTTGTGGGTCCCATAATATGGGGAGTAGGGGCAGCTTCTGATATGGACTCTGGTCCCCACATGTTGATCACTTCCTCCTGGCTGGGTGCCCTTGCCAGGCCACAGAGAAAGAGGATACAGGCAGTCCAGATGAGAATAGGCTGAGGACAGATGTTAGGGGAGGAGGGCTTCCTTTTCTGAGGACTGGGGGAGGGGGAGAGATTATGAGGGAGGGAGGGTGAGATTGGAAGGTGATGAGGGAGGGGCTACAATCGGGATGTAATGTGAGCAAATTAAAAATTTAAAAAGAAAGGAATAGCAGTGGAACCTTCTGGAACTATCTTAGAATGCTAAGCCATTGAAGAAAGATTCGGTGCATGAATTTGAGATCAGAAGTAGTCATACTTAGATATTGGCAGTGGCTGCTAGTGGAATGGCCTGTGAAACAGTAAGCATGCTCTTTTTAATATATTTTAGTTGTGAAATGTATATAATTATATTACTTCCCCTGTCTCCATTGTCTAACTCCTCCCAAGAGGCCATTAAAGCGAATATTTTTCCTAAAAATATAATATAACCTTCTCAGTCTATGAAAAGTTACCTGTACGTATATGATCTCATAGCTCAGGGCTGATTACTTGGTATTGGATAGCCAACTAGGGGGGGTCTTTCCACTCTCATCATTTCTTAATTGCTGTAGTTCTTTCTCTAGTATTGAGGCCCACAAGCTTTCCCCCTTCCATGTTAGAATGTCCATAACAGAAAACCATTACAGAAAACCACAACTAATCTAAACATAGATAACAATTCCAGTCTCAGCTGATGAATCAGCAGCACGAGTGCTGCATAGAAGGCTCAAGAATCACTGCAGAAGGCGGAGCAGAGAAACTTTAAAGTGCTGAGCAACAAAAAGTTTGCTGTGAGACTGTGTGTCCTAAAAAGGTCAGAGTCTTATCAACATGGCTGCCTAACAAGAACTTATGTTCCTTCTCAAGTCCTGGCATGTGTACCACAGAGATATTTGTATACAACTGCAAAACTCATTGAAGATAAAATCCTGTTCAAACTTAAAGAGATAACAACATTTTTCCTGATGAAGTTTTAATTCCTATCCAAATGTATTTTGAGGAGTCCAGGATGTCAAGATACTTTGACAATAAGTTTCTATGGAGACATTTTCATCTCCAGACAGATGAGTAAGGGGGTATGGGAGAGTGGGAGCAAAATAAAATGATCCATGCTTGTACATATTCAGTGAAACATGCCTTGGATTCCGAGTCTATAGAGTCAAAACTGGGTTCCTTAGAAAAATGAGTCTTGAACTGAGATCCAAAGACTAAGTTAGAGTTAAACAAAGGTATAAGGTCAAAGATGGAAGGTATAGGCAAAGGCCTGGGAATGGTAGGGAGTGTGTTGGTATATGCCAAGGTTTGAACTCGCCTCTCACTTTAAGCCTCTCAACAATTCTACCTGCAGAGTATCTAAGGGTAACCAGAGGAATATACAGTAGAGAAACATTTCTAGTCTTTCTGTACAAAAGAGATGATTCATCACTCAATTTACCACTTTCCATTTCTCTTTTGCGGACAGGTCTGAAAGGACAAAATTCATATATACTCTTAGTTGTTCCGTAGCTTTAAGGGACAACTGGAGGAATTGCTGACATTTGTTCAGCAAGGCTTGCCACTAGGTAATCTGAGTCTGACATTCGTTTCTACTACATACCTAAAACCTATCCTCTGAACCCTCTAATTTAAATAAGAAATACCTTGCTGTTGATCTCCATTTGTCTAACTCTATTCATTATAAACTCAGTAAGGAAAAGAGCGATTTCTTGGGCCCCTCAGACTGAACCAAGTCTTTACAGACTAAGTTAGAAATCATTTTCAGCAAGGAAGTGATCCTCAAAACCCCAATCTTCAGTGCTACTGTGTTGTTCTCCCTGGGCTGGGGTTAGTATCCTAGGTCTCACCATTGCTGGAATTACATGATGAGACCTGCACCTTTATTGAGTTTGGGGTTTTTTCCTCCACATTTTTCTCGGTGTATGTTTACCAAAAAAATCCTTTTTATCATACTTCTAACAATAACAACAACAACAACGACGATGATGACGATAAAAACTGGGTTTCTTGGGAATATGACACTTGAACTGAAATCCAAATAAACTGAGGTATACAATGAGGAAGAGTATATCTGAGACAAGGTTGAAAGTATAGGCAAAGGCCTGGGGGATTTTAAGACTCTCAACAATTCTACCTGAAAAGTACCTACAGCTTCCATTTTACAGATTAACAGAGTGGAGAAAATCACTAACTGCAGAACTTTTGATAACAGGATTTAAAGACAAAGATTAATACCTCTAATTGTAATTTTCAGTCAAAGATTATTCCTAACCTCATCGTCCCCAAAGCATTTTTGGCAGTACCTGGAGGCGTGTGCAACTGTCATAACTTGAGGGGGTGCACTACTGACATCTAGTGGGCTGAGGCAGGGATGCTGCTAAGCACTGCAGTGCACAGAACAGCTGCCCATAACAATTACCCTGGCCCATTTCAACAGTTCTAAGGTGAAAAAGACCTGGGCTAAGCCTATGATCCTTATGCCTGTACAAGTCCACCTTGTTCCTTGGAAACTTCTCAGTCTCTTGTGACAGTGGTTTTCTGGCCTGGCAGGTCCAATTAGCTATATGTGCCACTTGTAGGGTATGGATTGGATTAGACTTAAGCAGGGACCTTGGCTATTTTGCAATTATCCCAATGCTCTTCAGCAGCCTCATATTATCATTTAATCTCACCACTGTATAATCCAAGGCTAAATTACATTCCTCGGGTCGCAGAGCCCTGAGCAACAGCGCAGTTGAGTCCAGCTCTTTTTAAATTCAATTGAATGATATTTCCCTTTCCTGCAACTGCCCTTCAAAGGATAAATGCTTCCTCTCAGTTCACTCAAATAGAGGCGGTGAAAGCTGGTGGTGCAGGTCTGCAACAGGGCTGCAGAGGTGCTATGAAGGATTTGTCAAGTTCAGTGCCTGCATTATTTTTTTTTTCAGAAGCTTGAAAATCAGCCCAGTGTTATTCAGCTTGAATTCTTCTCTTGCTCGGCTCAAAACACATCAGACACACAATCTGCTGTTTGCGTAGAAAATGTGTCAGGAGAGGAAAAGATAGCACCCACATGCGAGCATCTGCTCCCAAAATCCATTTCACTGTTAACCATACAATTGAGTGAGAGAAACATCTGTGCCTGCTATTGCAGATGTAATCATAAAACCCAAATGCAGCAATGAAACAAAATGGAAGAAGGGCAGAGGATGAGAAAGCAGAGAGATTCATAGCTTTAGTAACAGAAAGGGATGAATCTGGGGCTCGGTTCCTGCACTGAATAGTCTCAGCTTCACCTTTCAAACATGACACCATCCAGAGGGAACAGCAGCACTGTAAGTAGGGAAATTATGCAGGAGGCATAGCAATTCAAGCTCAAGCCTGCAAGGAGGCTCTGAATAGGTAATAAACAAGGCAGAGGAGTTCCAGAGGCTGCAAATCAATACAAAAAACTATATTTTGTTTTATATATATATATATATGACAGAACTCAAGAATGTTGGAAATGTCAAATCTGAAGGACCCTCAGAGACCAACTAGTTCAATCCCTAGTTTTTATTCTTGAGGAAACAAGCTTCCACAGAGAGGGATGTGACAGCCTAGGTTCACACATCTCATTAGTGGCCAGTGATTCTGAACAGTTGCTGGAAGATTCTTCACGCTGGCAAGAAGAGGAGCATTATCCAAATTTTCATACCTGTGATCATGAGCAATAAGACTGTGTGCCTTGCCTTTGAAAGCTGAAAACCAGTGTGGATGGCTCCCAAATCCACAGTGGTCTATGTTAGCTCTTATGTAAACCAATATCCTATTGCCCCTTTCGTCCCAGATGTTGAAGAATATCCTATTTAAATTAGTTAATGTTTTCAACAACCAAATTGCTCAGACTACACACAACTTTTTCCATTTCCAAGGAAGATGAAAAGTGCAGAATGAAATGTGTATTATCATCATTAATGTAACTGATAGATAATGTCAAATTGGAAACATTTTAGCAATTCTATATCACACAGTTATGGAAGAGGATCTAGAATTAGGTTTTCAGTATGGTAAATGTTGCTAGAAATCTTACCAGGTCACAACACAAGCTTATGGATTTTCAAACACCCTGTTCCTACATCAATGTACAGGCTAACATCAAGGCCTGTAGCACAGGCTAACATCAGCACCAGATAGTGACTAAGATGCTATCACAATATATTGACAAGACAGCTAGCTTTATCCTGTCATCATACAGTGAACCCTGTGTTTTCTCAGTCCTTCCCTGTATGCACTTTTATGTTTTGTTACCTAAAGCCATACAGTTCAGAGGTATGAACATTCCAAAAATTCCCAGAAGAGACTCAGCATTTCTATGGAGCTGCTTATCTTCAGAAAGCCAAAGCCTTCTGCATGTTAAAGTGTATTCTAACTTATTCTTTAAAAAAAAGTCTACTCAGAATTATTCATTTTATAAGAATTATGTCACAACTTCCTAACAAAGATATCATTCTGAATTATCCTAATAATTCACTTGTTTTTAATCTCCTTGATCTTTCAGCAATGCTTTCATTCAGTTTTCACAACCATGCGAAGTAAAGAGATATTATTATCCCACTTTACAGATGATGAAACTGAGCATCACCTACATCTTAGTGGCTTCTCCAAGTTTATAGAGAGATAGTATTCAGTGAAGCTAAGACTAAACTTCAAATTCCCTAGTGGCTTGTATCTAATTGGAAAATCAAATCCCATTAATATAATTTTCTTTAATATTATGTCTCAAGATGTTCAGATGGGAACTATAACACTATCACCAAAGTCTCTAGATGTTTCATTCACTGATTCTTTTTCTTAATTATTAGCATCCCAACATAACTCCCTGGACCACTAGAACAGAAATAGCTGTGTGTGTGACCTTTCCAGGGATGTCACTTATCAGGCTTTTAAAAACAGACTGGAGATTAAAAAAAAAAGATTCTTACAATAAAGAAAAGAACATGACACCTTGAAGAGTAATCAATTATGCGAATGGTTTCACTGCCTGTTATACCATGGATTATGCTTTCATTTTTCATATTAATGTTCTTTATGTTTTTCAATTAGTCACAGCAAATTACCTGTCCTTCGCCTTGGCAAGGACAGCTCAATGGGTCTCTGTAGAGTATTTTCCAAAATTTGTCTGGTGAATTCTTTCTTGAATTCTCCTTGAGGCATTAACATGTAATTTTTTGAATGAACAAATGTTTTCCATTTGACACCATCTTATTCATGTAGGAAATTACCTACTGAAAAAGAAGTCTGAGAAATTTGCCTTTTTGTGGCAATGGTGCTTTGCAAATGATAATTTTAGCTTAAATATAAAAAGAATTGAATGCTCAAGAAAATTACAATACCTTCAATATGTCTTAGTCATTCTAACACAGGCAAACTGTGTCATGGAGCAGAGCAAAGAGCAACTACTCAGATTTCTATTTCTTTTTTTTTTTTTCTGAGACAGGGTTTCTCTGTGTTAGCCTTGGCTGTCCTAGACTCACTTTTGTAGACCAGGCTGGCCTCGAACCTACAGCGATCCGCCTGCCTCTGCCTCCCAAGCGCTGGGATTAAAGGCGTGCGCCACCACGCCCGGCCAGATTTCTATTTCTTTCTATTTTGTTCTGCCTAGTCTTAGGGAAGTGCCTACTCCTTCACACTCAATCTCACTACCCACATAGTTCCCATGACACAACACCTAACAAGTATGCTATAGCATACTACTATTCCCTGTTCAATCCCTTAGGATGTGAGACCTTTTAGTCGAGGAATGTTATCTTCATCATACCTGAATCTCTAGCTCTTAGTTAGCAATCTGCTCTGCAAAGGTAGGTACTTACTAATTCCTGAATAGTCATTTGCCTCTGAAGATCAAATAAATTCTTGTTATGTATACCCTAATTCTACAAATTAGGTTTATTTAGAGTCCAATGAAAACATTGTGTATTTTACTCTCTCATAATCCTGCATAGAGAGACCACATACATCCTTTGATCTTTAAAACTTCACAGAATAACACCAAATGTTACCACTACAAAGACCTTCAAATAGCCTAGTAGCTTACTTTAAGACGCCTCTGCTTTGGGCTAACATTATCTTCTTTGATGCCTATCAGAGACTTTACCATAAATAAGCTCCCTCAATTGAGATGGAGTCCAAATTGACCATTTTTGTCACCAAATGAATATTCAGTGCTGGGACTGGGTAACATTCAACTGAATTGTTGGCTAACGTGGTCCCAGGGAAATTCCCAAATAACTCAAGCTGCTGCCAAGACTATAGGATGTTCTCTACAAACTGACAGCAAGACCTCATTGCTGAAGACAACACCTACGCAACTCATTGAACATGAAGAGGTCAAACTGTTGCCTACATAGGACCTTTACTCCTACATTCTAGCATCATTGTTATAGGAAAGTACCCTGCAGACTACCAAAACAGAAATGTAAACACCAACCCACCCATAAAACCTTTGCTCTACACTGTTGTTCTGCCTGCAAAATATGTCAGGGCAATGACGGCACAAAGCTTATGGAAGGAACCAACTAATGTTTGATTTGACATAAGGCCCACCCCATGAGATAGAACCCATTACTGGCACTGCATGGATAACCAACATCGTGAGACTAGATAGGCCCAGGGACCCAAAGAAAAACCAAATATTATTGCTAAGCTGAAGAAAAATAGCAATAAAATTACTCCTAATGACATTCTGCAGCACTCATATATCAGTGTCTGCTAGACCATCATCAGAAAAGCATCTACGTACAGCAGTTGGGAATAAATACAAATATTCACATGCAGGCATTTGAAAGATGATAGATAGATAGATAGATAGATAGATAGATAGATAGATAGATAGATAAACACACATAGATCTAAATGGGATGTTTCCTCCACTTCTCTCGCTTCATATCTCAGAGAACCCCATGGAAGTAGAAGTGAAAAGAGTGTAAGAACAATAGGGTATGGAGGACACCAGGAGATCAAGGTCCTCTACATCAACTGAGCAAAGTTCATATGAGCTCAGAGACTGAGGCAACAAGCACAGGGCCTGCATGGGTCTGTACCAAGTCCTATGAGTATATAGCATAGCTTTCAATCTAGTGCTTTTATGGAACTCCTGAGTATGTAAATGAGAGTGTCTCTGATTTGTGTGCCTTCTCTAGGGCTCGTTCCTTCTGTTGGTTTGCCTTGTCCAACTTCTATGAGATGGTTTTTGTTTTATCTTAGTATATTTTATTGTCGTGTCTGCTTTTTTTTTTTTATCTCTTAGAAGCCTATTCTTTTCTAATAAGAAACAAAAAGGGAGTAGGTCCAGATGCAGGAGGCAGAGAGGAGAAACTAGAAGTAGTAGAGGAAAGGGAAACTGTAATAAGAATATATTATATGATAAAAAAGAATCTGTTTTCAACAAAAGGGAAAAATAAGCTACTTCACACATTACCAAAATGGTGTCTCAGTGTCCACATAAATTGCTCCCACAGGTTGGTAAACTCTTTTGAAAGATTTAATTATGAGGAGAAGGAGGCATTTCTATCTCAAATAATTTGGTGTCATTTTATTTTGCATTCATTTGTTTAGTTGACTTGAGTGAATTGCAATGAAAGGAAAACCCCAAGGCTTGTTTTACAATTATATTTCTGCTATTCAGTAGAGGGTAACATAAGTTTTATTACACTCAGACTTCTTTCTTTTTTATGACTGTGGGGAGGTAGGGAGAGAGGCTTCATAGACCCTGAGTTGCTCTGAAGAGCTACAATATATCAGGAAACCAGTAGCCCTACTTTGTAATCTGTCTTTGCTATTAATGATTATTGCCACCACTAATGTAGAAATCTACAAAATGTCTTGATTATTTCAAACGTCAAGTTAGTTAAGCCCAACAGATGACATAAACTAGATTTTTAAAATGCTTCTACTGTTTATGGAGCATACAAATAAGTAAATTATAATTGGTATTTCTTAATTTTATATTCATTAACTAGAGATACATTTAAGCTACAAATGATGTGGGAAAATAGCCTAGAAAGCCTTGAATTGAAGGAGAACAATATTGAATAATTATAAAAAGCTTGACAGGTCACTTGGTTTCCTCCATTTGGATATAAAGTATAACCCATCAACAATCATTATCTTTCTTTTCTATAGACTCTCATAAGAAATAGATGGGCTACATATCCTTCAGGTCCCATTACGAGGAGTTATTACAAGAAGCAAAAGATTCCTCTCATGACTAAACAGACAGTCTTCCTGGTTCTCTCCCCTTATATTGAAAATAGATTCTTTTCTAAACAATATATACTAATTTGCCTCCCTTCTGTTTTATACTGGAATACAAATAAAAAATTATCCCTGTTTCTTTTTATGCCTATAAACCTCCTAAATAAAATGGCTCCCATCTTTCATGATTTCCATATTAAACAATAATTATGTCATTCTTAGTCTCTCTAATTTTTCTTCCTTTTATGCTGCTCTTTAAAAAATTAGAATACAAATTATTAGACTTTGGCATGTCAAACAAAATTCATTTTTGTTGACTCTCCTCTCTCCCTATCTTTACTATCTCCTTCTCACGTGGTATGTGAGCCAAGTCTTCTTTCAGGTTTTATGTCATGTTTCTTTTACTCTCCCTATTCTTCCTTGAGACCTCTTCTCCCTTTTAAAGTTTACTTTCTAGTCTTAATTTTTAATGGAAACCTCCATACTTACTTCCATAATGGCAGCACTAGTTTACAAATCTACCAGCATTGGATAAAGATTTCTTTCCCACACATCCTAACCAGTATCTGTTATCATCTTAGTAATAACCATTTCTTAGTAATAGCCATTCTGACTGGGATGAGATGGAATATCAAAGTAGCTTTATTTTTAACTATTTTTAGAATATTTACTAGCATTTAAATTTCTTCTTTTCAGAAATGCTAGAGGAAAACAAAAGGAATATACATCAAGATATATATGTAGATAAAAACTTCCTGAATAGGACTATAATATCACAGGATATAGCCCTAGGAATTTACAAATAGGACTCCGTGAAATTAAAATAAAAAAAAACATGCACAGAAAAGCAAACTACCAGAAGAATGGATAGAGTCTAAGTAATGGGGAAAAAATCTTTGCTAGTTATACATCATGCAAAACACTAATATATAGAATGTATGAAGATCTACAAGAATTAAGCACTAAAAAATGAAAGTGAGAATCAATAAATAGGCTGTTGAAATAATTTATCTTTCTAATTTACTTTAGTGCTGAAAAATAGAACATCTCAGACTCTACATTCTCTGTTATTGATCATCAGACTTACTGTACTTTAATTAAAAATACCTTCCACCTGCAGAATCATATTATATCTCATTGCTTACACATAATTATTGATAAAAATAAAAGAAACAGGTGTTCATGGAAGTGGGAAATGAGAGAGATTGTGCTTGTATGTGTGCATTTCATCAAGGTTTACAACCAGGGAGACATAAATTTTGTAGCATTAACGCCAAAGAACAAAATTAAAATGTTAATGATGAGAATTTAAGGGCTGTTAATATAGAAATATCAATTTGATGGCAAAAATACATTGTGTTCCTAAATTCCTAGATAAATAAAAACCACTTTGTGTCAAACTTCTTGCCAGACAGAAAGTTCAACATATTAAGACAAAAGTTATAAAGTAGAAAATAAGAAGCCAAATTTCAAGTCTTATTGTTTCCTATTGGTAAAGTCCTGGTTATTTATTAATTTATTCATTTATTTATTCTAGCTTTTTTGAGACAGTGTTTCAAGTACAAAATCCTGGCCTTAACATCCTTAGAAATCTAAGGTAGAACTTGGAGTCTTCATCTGCCTGCTTCTACTTGCCAAGTGCTGACTGATTAGTCCCTTAACTGTTCTTATCCCATAGTAAACACTCCTTGCTTAGAGTGGCATCCCAGTTTACAATTCCTCAAAGAATGGTCTCAGCATGTAAAGGTTAATAGGCACTAGTGTTCATGTTCATCTTATGGGATCCTGGTTCTTTAGGCATACATTTTAAACCCGGGTGGACACAGAAGCAAACAAAGTGTAAAAATTCTTTATCTCTTGAATTTAAAATCAAGAATGGAAATAATAGAATCGTGGTACATGCCTTTAATCCCAGCACTAATCTACATAGTGAGCTCCAGGAGAGCCAGAGCTACACAGTGAGGTTCTAGCTCTAAAAAACCAAAGTGAATAATAATAATAATAATAATAATAATAATAATAATAATAATAATAATAATTTGAATCTGAATCCTGAGTTTTGTGCTGAGTGATAATAAAAACTACATTTAATATTCCTTTATTTTCATTTTTAAATTTTTCACGTTGAAAATGCATATGCTAATTGTACTGTCTTTATATATAGGAACACAAAAATCTCTATATCTATGTCATTGTGTAAGGAGAAAATAGTTCAATGACTTCCTTCTCTTTTCATTACAGACAACTTTGGATTAAACAGTTTATTAATGTAAACTATGTTTTTCAATGTAATTAATTAACTAACTCACTCACATTCTGATTGTAGCCCCTTCCCTCCTCTCCTCCTCATCCCACCATCCCTCCCTCTTCCCTCAAACACCTTCCCTCACTCCTCAGAAACGGGAACCCCACCCACCCCAGCTCATCAAGTCTCATCAGGACTGAGTGCATCCTCTTCCCCTGTGGCCTGGAATGGCAGACCCACAAGGTTGAAGTGATCAAAAAACGGGTAACTGAGTCCATGTCAGAGAGAGCCCCTGCTTCCCTTACTAATGGTCCCACATGAAGCCTGAGCTGCTCATCTGCTACATCTGTATAGATGGCCTTGTTCCAGTCCATGCATGGTCATTTATTGGTGCTTCAGTCTCCACAAATCCCTCTGGATCCTCCTTAGTTAGCTCAGTTGTTCTCTTTGTGGAGCTAATCCTGCCTACAAGATGTGCAGGGATAAAGATAGAGCAGAGATTGAAGGAATGTCCAACCAATGCCTGGCCAAACTAGAGACCCACCACATGGGAGAGAACCATATGATTTTATGTTGAATCTGCAGGACACACACATATGCATAGAGAGGAATCATATTTCAAGTCCGACGGAATATTATTACTTCTTCCCTGTTAGTTATTATGCCATGAGAGCCATCCAATATTAAAATGATATATTGTGGCCTCACAGAGACCGAATGATGAACCAAAGAGCAGGCATGGACTGGAACTAAGCCACCTACACATATGTAGCATATAGTCATCTTGTTCTTCATGTGGGTGCCCTAACAATGGGAGTAGCAGCTGTCTCTGGCTCTGTTACCTGCCTTTGGATGCCTTTCCCTTCGCTGGGCTGCTTTGTCTGGCCTCATTGGGAGAGGATAAGTTTAGTCCTGGTGAGACTGGAGATGCCAGGGTGAATTGGTACTCCTTAGTGGTCTCCCCTTCTGAGATCCTTCTGACAGATCCAAGAGGGGGGAAGAAGGGAAAGGAAGCATCAGGGTGAGACAGGGAGGAAAGGAGAGAGGAGGCCGGGATCGGGCTCTAAATTGATTAAATAAGTAAATGAATAAATACATTGGAAAATGATATAATGCTTTGAACCATCTGAACAAAAGCTGACAGGAAAAACAATATATTTTGAAATCAGAGTCATATGCTGTTTCCAAACTTTATGGTTTAAAAAAATTACCTTTTGGCTTTAACCAATAAAATTTTATGAACACCACAAAACCTACTGTGCACATAACTACGTCCAAAATCTTAGCCCAAGAACCAATTGCTAAGTGTCTTCTATGTAACAGCAACTGTTGTAGGTAAAGACTGGAACATGTGTTGTTGAGTAAAATCACAGGTCTCAGTTAATTACAATGGTGTTTAGAGAACAGCCATCACAATAGGTGTACACAGAGACAACTTATACAATGTGAAACTTGAAAAATGATTCTGATTTTCCATGTAAAGTAAATGAACTTTGTGAAGAAGAAGAAGAAGAAGAAGAAGAAGAAGAAGAAGAAGAAGGAGGAGGAGGAGGAGGAGGAGGAGGAGGAGGAGGAGGAGGAGGAAGACGAGGAGGAGGAGGAGGAGGAGGAGAAGAAGAAGAAGAATGCATGGATATCAGAAAGCAAGACAAGGAATGATTGCTAGTTGTACAGGAATTTTAACTCAGAACATGGCTGCTCTGGCAAAAGATCATGTCCAAAGACCTTCTAGCTCTATATGATCAGGCTGGAATACAAACACATCTTTAATCCAGGAGACAGAGGCAAGCAGATCTGAGTTCAAGGCAAGCTTGGTATAGAGCAAGTTTCAAATAGAGAAAAGTTTAGGTCCAGGCATGCCTTTAATCCAAAACAATGAAGGCAAAGTTAGTTTGTAGAAAGAAGCACACAGGTTTGAAAGTGATGTCTATTGAGTGGCAGAAAAAATGACAAAGCAGAGAAAGATATGACAGAACAGGATATACCCAGCTCTCACAAGAAGAGAAAGGAAAGCGAAACTACCTAAGGGGCAACACAGAGAATGAAGAGCAAGGAGGCAGTTTTACCAGGACAGTAATAGAGAGACGAGTGGCAGAGAAAGAACACAGGTGAAGACTGAATGAGCCAGAGAATGAGAAGGAGCAAGGAGATTAGAGAAGAGTGCTGGCATTACTTTGGGGGCAAGCAGAGCAATTCTGGGGATGAGAGAGAAGCCAGATCAAATATGTTTGAACTAGAACAACTGAGTTGAACCAGGCAGCCCAGACCTCAGAAAGAACAAGCAAGGGTGAGCTCATTAAGCAGTAAGTCTCAGAGGCTGAAGACATTCTAGGCCTAGGTTGGATTGTATGGAGGATAGAAGCTTCCAGGACTAGGCCTAGGTTAGCAGACAGAGGCAGTAATCCTAAGAGACAACAATTGTAACAGGTGAATAAAAGTTCCTTTTACAGTTAGTGAATGAACACATAGAAGAATTTGGATTGAATTTAGATAGTTTACAGTTCAACTGACTTCTGGTCAATGTCCATAACGCACCTATTTTGTATGAGACACCTTTTTGTTTGTTTGTTTGTTTGTTTGTTTGTTTGTTTGTTTTTTGAGACAGGGTTTCTCTGTGTAGCCATGGCCATCCTGAACTCACTTTGTAGACCAGGCTGCCCTCGAAATCAGAGAGATCCACCTGCCTCTGCCTCCCTGAGTTCTGGGATTACAGCAGTGCACCACTATGCCAGGATCTGTGAGACACTTTGATTACAATGATTAAGAGCCTTGATAATGATGAATAATTTTAAAACATGATTACTAAAGGTCATAGCTTCCCAAGAACTTATACCCCAGTAGATGGGAAGTATGTAGAAAGGCATAAGTAAGAGAAGCATGTATTAGGTAAATGTACTAACATAATTAGATTCAGAGTAGGGAAAGAGAGGAGAGAGGGAGGGAAGAAGAGAGAGAGAGAGAGAGAGAGAGAGAGAGAGAGAGAGAGAGAGAGAGAGAGAGAGAGAGAGAGAGAGAGAGAGCAATTAACACTGGAGAACTGTGTGGTTTTGTATTGGTGAGGATGTATGGTAACAAAGGCTTTATAGGCTTATTATGGGCCATCTGAGCAGGATTTGGACTGTAGGCATTCATCAAACATGTTTGGGCACAAACATCAAGCCTTGATGAAATACGGTGCATCCAGAGAATTAGCAGCAATTGAGCATTAGTGAACCAAGAGGAAATAGTAATAAAAGAAATTAGACAAACAGATAGGAGTCAGGTTCCAGAAGACATTGGAAACTGCCTTAAATCAATTTGGACTTAAATATATGAGTAGTTTAAATTTTTCGAGTAGAGATGGATTTGGTGGTGAAAGTTGGAGTGAGTTGAGGACAGTTCCAGACTTGGGAAGACTAAGTAGTGTGTGACAGCTGCTTGGAAAAGTATCAGATTTTAGAAACAGTAATGAACCTGGATCTCAAAAAGCATTAGATTACTGAGTTTATGATTAATACATAGTTCTCAGTATAAATAAAACAAAGATGTAATTATGTGAGTGGGCTGTGACACCAGCTTAGAGGTATAATCATCGCGAACTACTTTGCCTAAGCATCCCAGTGCTGTTTACCTTCTGTTCGACCATCACATTGGGTTTGAAATGACTGAGTCTACAGGTAAATAAACTAGAGACTCCAGGTGTTGGGATTCAATGTTTAGAGAAGTAGAGAACCTGGCAGGATTCTCCAAGGATGGATGAAAGTATTACCCAGCAGTGATAGTGGCCCAGCTGTGGAGCTGTGATTTAACAGTATGAATTTTCAACTGCTTCCAGCTATGAAAGATTCATTCTCCAGGAGAAAAAAAAGCTATTAAGCACAAAATCCCAAGTAAATTTGCCATGATTTTAGTCAATCAATAGACCACTACTCATAACTGACTACACTACTAACAACAACAGATATAAAGCTATTAAACTTATTAAAGGTGGGGGAGAAAGAATACACTTATAGAATCTCATAGTTTTCAGTGGCTAAGTCTGTTTGTCATACATGCTTACACAACAAAACCTAATACCCAGCTTTTCTCTCTGATTTGGAGAAGTAGTCCAGTATCACTTACACCTTCATAGAAATGGCATTTGGACAAAATGTACTTGATGATGGCTTTTCTATCAGGTAAGTTTAGTTTTTACACAAAAGAATCAACCATATCATCACTTTACCTTTTTTTTTTTTTTTGCCTGTGTATTGACTTTTTATCACTGTGCCATGTTGAAGAATATGTTCTATAACTCCAAAATGTTTGTCATACAATAGTGCCCTCAGCATCTGAACTTGACAATTATTTGTGGGGAGCACTATAACAAAAAGCCACATCTTAGTCAGCTTACTGAATATGGATTTGTTTTCTTATAATTCTGAAGGTGTTGGCAGGGTCGGTTCCTTCAGGTATCACAGACCTTGGTTTGCAGATGGCTGTTTCTCCCTAGTTTTCTCTGAGTGCTGAGATGTCTCTGGTGTTCTCTCTGTAAACATCCTCATCCCATAAGAACAGCAGTTCTTTTGGATTACAGGCCACTTATGAGGTTTCAGTTTACTTTCTTTATTCCTTTAAAGATCCTGTCTTTACATATGGCTACATTTTGGGTAATAGTGGTTAAGACTTCAACACATGAAATCTAGGAATGTGCTACACTTCAGCCCAGAACAAATCCTCTCTTTTTTCCCCTCCCAACATTTCTTTAAACATATGAAACCCCCTTTCACTTGCATTACTGGCTGTTTTTGAAAGGAAGCCAATGGTTCTATTAGGTAGATGCACTAGAATGTACTTAACCTGTTCTCAAGTGCTGGGCATTTTCCATTATTGTCAGCATAGCTGCTGTTATAGATAATGCTTCACTGAGCATCTTTGTGCATACAGCTTTTTCTTTCTCTTCAATTATTTCCTTAGGATAAATCCACAAGAGTAGGACTACTGCATCATTTTTTATGGCTCTTGGTACATTTTTTCTATATTACATTTTAAATGGGTTAGGACAATTTGTACAGCAACCAGCAGTATATGAATATGTAGCCTTTTAAAAATACTGATACTTGGTGTATTAATAGTGATAGAATATTACTCTGTTGCATTTTAAATGTGTAAGACTACAGAGGTTACAAAGTGTTGTGATTTTTTACACAAATTAGAGTTATTCATATAAAATATCAAACCTTTATTGGAGTTTTAATTTCACAGGTCACTTTAAAATAAATTAATATATTCATTAACAAAATGATTTTAGTACATTTCAGGGGACAGTCTCCTCTTTGCCAAGTGTTACACCATGCTGGAAGACACAAAAGCAAGTTGAATTCTTTTGTCTAAAATAAGAAGTACATGTTGACTCTTATTGTCTCCTAGAAGTTTTAAGAAAAAAATGTATGCCAGGCTTCATGATGCATGCCTTTAACCCCAGCACTGGGGGCAGGGGTGGGGGAGTGTGTGGCAGAGGCAGGCAGATTGCTGTGAGTTCAAGGCCAGCCTGCTCTACAAAGCGAGTGCAAGGCAGCCATGGCGACAGAGAAAATCCTGTCTCAAAAAGCAACAACAAAGAGACATCCAATACCAACATGTTTAAGTTAAAACTGATGAAATACCTGTGTCAGGATCTGAGGAGAATTTAGCAAAATACTATTGCATGTATTACAGTCACAAGTACAAAGCAAAAGATAGGGGTACTCTGAATCACAGGAAGTGAACTTCTATTCCTGTGGTGTCAGGGAAGAGTTTCCTAGGGATACACCTGAAGAGTTCAATCTAGAGGATAGCAAAGAGCTGGCATGGCAAAGGAACATGGAGACCTAACAGAACAGAGAGATTGTAAAGCTCGCTTGAGGTACAGAACAACATGAGTTTTGTAAGAAGTGGAAGAAGATAAACGGCAAAGTCAGATATTGAACTAATATTTGCATTCCTCTATCCTGCTAAGCTTCTCTAAGTCAATGACTATACATGCCCACAATCAGAGGCAGTGAAAACAGAGAAAGCTGGTGATAAGAACAGCAAAGAAAGTACATGCCATAATTCAGTTTCCATGGAAAACAACAAGGCAAACAATCTTAGGCCTTACATCTTTGAGTTATCAAAACTAGAATTCGTACTGTATCTCTGTCCTCCTGGGTGCTCCAAAGAAGAGGCAAGAGGATTGATGTGAGATTGTGGCCAATCTGCTATACATGGTGAGTTTCAGGACAGCCAGGGCTAATGAAATATTGTCTCACAACAATAGCAACAACAAAAGCGTGTGAATCTATGAATGCTACGCAAATGAATATAAGAGTGTTCCAAAACTTTCCAAGTGACAAGTGCCCAACTTCCTTCTCTTTTTTTCAGTAAATACATATTTTTCTATATTATTTTATATCCCATACATGCATGGGATCTATTTTGAATGAAGACCACTAATTCTTTCTAAGTCTATATTTAAGTCTACTACAAGTATAACTTGAACTCCATCTTAAAGACCTACTTGCTTAGTTCCTAGATGAATAAACTTCTCTAGAAGTTTCACACTTCATCGTGAATGGTGGAAGTCACTCTCTTGGGGACATATCTCTTATTAAAGATAGAACAATTTGAATAACTATAGTGTTTCCTGAATCCCAGTTACTTTTCCAAATGCAATGTTGCATCAATAGTATTACAACGTCAGTAGAAATTGGCCAAATCCATGGACATCAAGAATAAATGCAGTAGCAGAACAAGCCATGTAGTCTTTTAGGCTAACTAATTTCCAATTTTCATTCTTTAAAAAAATACTGTAAAATGATAATTAAAAATAAAAAAGCTGACACAAGTGATCCTTTTTCTTAAAATACAAGAGGAAAATTAATTCAAATATTCCTTTACATGAAGTGCTCAATTAGCTAAGTTTGGAATGGTCCCAAGTGACAGTTTCAATCTTGGCTCTTCAAATAAAAGCAGACATATTTTTAGACTGTAGAACTGACTAAGATGTAAGTGGCTTGCAGTTAAAGTAATTGCATATCTGGTGGTGGTAAGTGAATTATAGGAGTGACAAATGCTGCTACTTAAATAATTTGAAGCAAACAGCATCTCCCTTCTGCATGGAGCAGAACTGAAGTCAGTAAAACATCTGTTTCATTTATTCTGCTCTTGCCTACATGGCTGAGGCCTGGTTCCCAGTTTGAGCTGATGCCATCCAATCACACACCACAGGCAGTTGGGGCTGTCTCAAACACCATCCAGCAAACAGACTGTCAATGTTTATTTCTAAAAGCAGGCAGGTTGGTTTTCTAAAAAGTCCCAGCAAGGAAATAAAAGTGTCCCTCAGTATATAATGCTTAGCCTTAATAAAAGTTTATATTCTTATTTCAGTGGGAATGACTGTTTTCTTTTCCTAGAACTAGGAAGAAGCCCACGCCAATAGAGTGCTTTCCTGCCTAAACGGAATGCTTGTCATGGCCAACTCTCCGCTTCCAGCTGTCAAAGTTTGCTCAAATTCTGCACTTTCTTTCATCCTTTTGTTTCCCCTTCTTTACTATAACCCTTGGCTACTGCAGTGCTTATCACTGTGCACTCTAATAGCTATTCAATGCTCTTTCATCCTTCTCTAGTAAATAATAAAGTTATAGAAGACAGGGAGCAGAACACTCAGCTCAGTTCCAATCAATAACATGGTTCCTGGCAGATGGTAGATTTACTAAATCTTTTGAATTATATATCAGAATTAAAAGGTTTCTTTAAGGCAATCAACCTCAGATATTTTAGGTAATACTTTTAATAATCATTTAACAAACATATATAGTAAAGAAGCTATTTTCTTTTTTTAATATATACTTTTATTTTATTACACATGTGTAAAACAAACTACATACAGCAGGGAGAACCATGTGACAATCATGAGAATACTAAGTGCTATATATGTTACATTCATAGTGACTTGGCCATCTGCATTCATCTCCTTTGAAGTAAGTGTTTTTCCTGTCTTGTTGGGTCTAGATTTCTGAATGAGATTCAATATCTATCTTATCTCAACTCTAATAGCTTAACTTCTTTATCTTGATCTAAAACGATCTTGTCCCCTAACCAGCTAAACTTGGTTATAGCTATTTTCAAATCATACAAATGATATTCTTAGTTAGAAGTCAACCACCCACGGTCAGTTTATGCAGCAATAAAAATCTAGAAGGTTTACTTTCTTGACTCCTTGTTAATCATGTTCTTCTAGGATATCTAAAGATGCTATGCATGCCAAATTCATAGCTTGATAGAGTTGTGGAATTTTCTACAGCCCATCTGGTAAATAAAGTTACCATCTTAAAATAAGTTAGTCTTTAATATATGGAAATTTTTCTGGAAGTTGGGGAGCAAATAAAATTATAAAAGCATTTTGATATCTATCTCTTTAAAAGTTCAAGAATATCTATTTTCAAAACTCCCTGCTTAGACAGTACCAACCTGACCTTTAGAATAAATTGGAGACATAAATTTGATGAAGTTGTTTTATATGTATTTTTAATTATCACAGTCATTGAGCCAAGTTTCATTAAAATATGCAACCTGATCATTGATTAAATACTTGTTTATGCATTCAGCTCAGCTAATAAGTTATGTAGATTCACCAACTCTAAAGTTGAATCCCTAAATATGAAATTGGATCAGAATGTTGCAAGTTTTTGTTAAGGAGAACTACAGAAAAAGTGACAAGTGCACATCCTAAGCATTAAACTTGGAGATTCAGTCTGCATAAAAGGGTGACTATGTTAAGTACAGAGTAGAATCAATGAACTATGAAATATGAACTGCATGTTGTGTGACAATGTTCTAAAATCATAACCTTTTCTCAGCAAAATTGTCTGCCTCTGTACAAAATGGATTCAAAATTTAAGGACATGCCTGGTGTAGTTTCTGATACCTGTACATTCAGCACTTGGGAGGAATAGGCAGCAAGGAGTTGAGGTCAAGGCTAATGAAGACTACAAAATTAGCCTAGACCTAAAAAAAAAAAAAAAAAAAAAAAAAAAAAAAAAAAAAAAAAAAAGTAGAAACAGATGCCGTGCTGTGTAGCATTTATGGTTTTCATTCTTTCTGAGATCCTACTTGACAAAATATTGACATGTAGTGCATTTATAGTTCAGTGTGTGCATGGTTTAGCTAGAAAAAGACCTCACTCAATAGTGTTTCCTGTAGCTAGAGAGGTAGATTAACAGACCATAGAGTATGTATTTCCTTTTTAGAGAACTTGACTGGTTCTAGTACGTAAGATGGTGGCTTACACCCATCTCTAACTCCAGTTCTGGAAGATCTGATGTCCTTTTTCCTCTATAGGCATTTACATTTCTATACACATACTCTCCCTGCTGCCCCCCCGCAACATACACACATAGACATATATCAAATTTAATCTTTCAAACCTATATTAATGTATTCTAAAAACCTTTTGACTTTTTCTTGATCCGTATATATAGGAATTTTCCACCTTTAAGCCCATATAATATTTTAGTCTAAAAGTTACTAAGTACATAATAATTCAACATTTTCCTTGAGTATAAGTGCAAAGGGGCTACACGTGTTAACACAAATATCACTATTGTTTACTCTTGGAATAGACTGAGAAACAAAGAAAACAGACTTCTTTGCCTCTCCCATTGTAGATATCATTTTGCCATTACCACTCAGTCTTTGAGCTCCACCTTGGAAATAATCACTTGGATAGACACACAGAAAACAAAGCAAAACAAAACACTAAACTTTACAGCAGTCTGATGAAATTTAAAAGTAAAATGAATTCCAAATACCTAATGGGTTTTTTTTCTCGCAGTGAGCCACTAAATTATGTTACTGTGCTACAATTCATAGCTTCCTTTTAAAAGTAGTTCTCAGATACTGAATAGTTCTCACTGGTAAAATACCTGCTCATTATGCACAAAGTCCTGAGTCTAGTCATCAGTACCACAGAAATACAAAAAAGTAAATCATTTTAAATTAATATCCCATCCCATTTTAATATCAGCATAGTTATTTTAAGAGTTACTATGTGTAAATAGTTTTCCCCAAAACTCATAAGCATTATGTATGGCTTTATTCCCAGATAAAATAAAGTCCAAATATAGAGTATAACAACTGTTAACTTAATACCATGTGATATGGTTTCATAAAGAATACATTCATGATCATGTGATTATAGATTATAGATTGATACAGACAAGAATATGGATTTGTAATAGTAATATTGCTACAATATCAGGGAGCATATTCCAGTAAATTTTATGAAGGCCCTTTGACTCTGTTATGATATACTTTGGAATTTTAAATATTGTTATACTTTTCCTTACATTGAGATCTAGGTACATGATTTCTGCTGTTATTTGAAAAGTAGCCTTCTGGTAAAATGTTGTCTAAAGACCATTTGAAAGATGAAAGTAAAAATGAAATATGGGTTGGCTAGACAGCCACCCCAGGGAAATAGAAAGCATACAGGCCATTCCAAACATTAATATGTCAAAATTATTGTGATCTGCTAGAAATGTAAAAAGACAGAAGGTGACTATTTTTTCACTGCAATGTTCCTGATCCTTGGGATGTCTTTAAAACTAGTAATAATGAGAATAGGACATAGACACTGGACAGGCAGCTCGTGACAGAGGTGTGGAAAGAATAGTAATAAATATGTCCTTAATTTTCCAGTCAGGAGTGCCGGAAGGGAGCACTGATTAGTTATCTCCTCTTACAGAGCACCCTTGCATGGACATGCTGTGTGAGGGTAGGACTGAAACTCCACCTCCTACACTAGTCTCTTCTAGTAAACAGCTTCTGGAACTGAATTTCTATGTTTTCTTGCTGAGAATAAATTATATCCATTGCCCAATTTTAGATCATTTCCTAAATTATGCTGGGGTTACCTCTTCAGAAATGGGAGTTTTTTAGTAACCCTGACGGTCCATTAAAGAAGACTTCCTTTTTCCTAGCCAAGAGAACTAAATTTTCCTCCAGGTGGAAAGATAATTTTTCAGTTGGGCCAAGAAAGGATGAGTCACTTTATGCCATGCTAAAGAGATGGGGAGAATAATTCTCCCTTTAAGGAGATAATGTAGTTTTCTTTCCAAGAATAGCTGTTCTCTGTGAAGTCCCTTATGAAACTATAATCATTAAAATGGGTTAAGCAGAACGGTTTTTCTAAGTTACTCAAAAAGCATCTCTCCCTTTTTTATTTTTTGTTTGTTTTGTTTTGTTTTGTTTTTACTTTTTTATTTACCTCTCTTTCCTTTGTATATTTTCAAACTCTCAGCATGCTTTCCCACACGATCAGGGCTTTCTCCCTCTTCTTCTCTGAAGGTATCTCCCTCCCATCTGGTCTTACTATGTATCATCTTCAAATCTCAAACTTCTTTTTAGACCTTTGATTAAGGGGAAATTCACTAGAACACCTGTCACTCTCACCCCAATTAAGGTTCACATTATTTGCTCATCATGTTTGTTTGTTTGTTTGTTTTAATGCTATGAAGGCTAATTCTCAAGCAACTGAAAATGGATAATGGGTGGCCAGGATCTAACTAAGATTTTCAAGTTCATCTATTTATGATTGTCATTCTCTTTGGGGCCATTAACATTTTAAATTTAATTTCTTCTATTTTAGTCAGCCCAAATGCCTTTCACTACCCCTAGACAGAAAATATTTTTTTTGATCTAAAATTTCCACTCAATAGTGAATCTTTGTTTTAGCTAGAGTTTTTACATTTACCTTGTGCATTTATTTTGAGTTTTTAATTAACACATTGTAAAATAACAAAACTGAATAGTTATGACTATCTGAGATTTTAGAAAAGATACTTTTGGAAGACCAAAAAAAAAAAATCACCTGCAGAAAAGACTGAGTTCTTTAAGGAGCAACCATCAGTAATCTTTTGAAACTATAAGAATGATAAGGAAATCACCAAAAGCAACTTGAAAGATTAAAAGGCCTAGGACTCCTTTAATTTACCTGAAACTGGTTTTATAAGATATATTGACTATTTTCAAATATAACGTGAACAACAAGAAAAACAGACATCACTGAGCTACAAAATAAGTAAAAGTAGAAATGTTATAAACTACATTTTAAAATTACATGAAATGAAGTGACTGTACATTTTTTTAAAAAAATTAAAAACATAAAATCACTTCAAAGTTGTATGTGACCTTTCTAAAAGAACTCTGAGGTAAAGGAAACCTACTTGTTCAGAATACATTATAAATAATGAAGAAAAATGTCAACTTTTGAAATTGTTATCAAAAGGTATACTTAGAGGAAAATTCAGAACTTTAAATAATTTTATTGTAACATTTATAACATGAGCATGCTCAAGCTTCCATTATCTCAAAATGTTGCCCTGTATTGACCTTATATTTCTCTTTACTCACTATGGCCCATCCACACATTCTTTCACTCGTGGTCCAAATTTTATTCACCTGGACCATCATAATACAGTGTAATTTTAATGTGAGCTACATATGTACTTTCAAAAAAGTTCTAAGAGTCACATTTGCAAAATAAAAAATAGACAAAAGTTAGTTTAATAATGTCTTAATCCAATACCACCCAAAATACTGTCATTTTAACATGGAAACGATATAAAAATGTTTTAGCCTTGAAAACGCATTGTGTCTCTGCTTCTGCTTTCATGACACACATATTCTATCACCCATCATTTTTGTGTCTAGGTAAGTTTTCAAAGTTAATTACCCTCAGTCAATACAGTTTTTCTTTTCTTTGAATTCTTGATTATATATATTTTCTTTTTGATTGTCTGTTTGTTTCTTTTTCCAGCAAAATATATGTAATTAAAAAATGTTACACTAAGTCAAAAGAGCCAGACACAGACTGACACATATTACACATTCTCATATGTGAAGGCTGAAAATTGGATGTCTGGAAGAAGAAAGGAAGCATCACAGTGGTATGGAGCCTCCTGGTTGGGTAATGGAGAAGGGAATGAATTAAAAGAAAGTGCACTGACAAATGTACAAAATGACATCATGAAACTCATTATTTTATATGCTGCTTCAAATGAGTAACAAAAAATGTTTTAAAAAAGAAAACAGAAACAAAACACACAGTATCTTTACATCTTAATGGCTCCTTCACTTTACATATGCCACATTTAAGTGTTCAGTAGCAACATGTAGCTAATAATTATAATAGAAAGTATGGTCTAAGTATACTACCTTTGTTTGGGGTGGACCACATTGATAATGCACATTCTAAAGCAGGGGATCATCTTTCTTGTACACTTTTATTTATTCATTGAGAATTTCATGGATGTATGCAATGATCTTTTTTTTTCTTCACTCTTACTAACATCAACTTTCTAGAAGAGGTAAAATCAGCTTTTTCTATCTGAGAACTCTCTGATATCAGATTCTGATCATCATTTCCCTTTTCCTGTCCATCCCCATCTTTTTCTACCTCTTGGTGTTCTTTTTTCTCCTCTAACAATTTTAAATTGAGATTCTCTTGCAGTTCTCACTTCATTGCTTCATTACTTGAGGGTATCAGGTTGAAATTCAAGGAGAACTTTTCAACTCTACCTCTGTGTTTTGCACTTTACTGTTCTAGAAGGGTTCCCAAGACTGACAGTATCAGCATTATTTGACACCTGTTTGAAGTCTACTATCCGAGGCACAACACCAGATCCACAAAAGAAGAACCAGCTTGTTTGTTTTATTTTTAAGGTCTTTGGGTAATTCATATGCATATTGATACTTAAGAAACATTGGAATTGTTAAGATGTTTTTAGGTCTAGAGAGATGTCTTAAGTTAATAGAGACAAGATATGATAGATATTGATTTGTATTCAGAATTTTAAAGTCACCAAGATAGGAAAGATGTTTTCTTCAAAGTTGCCAAATACAAATATGCAAAACACTAAGAATGTAACATTTATATAATTCCTGATTATATCACAGTTCTTCTGGATGTAGGTAGCTTATTGTATATATGTGTAATAATATAAATGTATATGTAAAAATAAAAAAGTATTCAAAAACAGAAACATGGAATTGGAATGTATTTCTTTTTTTTCCTTATTAATTTATTCTTGTTACATCTCAATGGTTATCCCATCCCTTGTATCCTCCCATTCTTCCCTCCCTCCCACTTTCCCCTTATTCCCCTCCCCTATGACTGTTCCTGAGGGGGATTACTTCAACCATGTTCATAGCAGCCTTATTCATAATAGCCAGAACATGGAAACAGCCGAAGTGTCCCTCAATAGAAGAATGGATAAAGAAACTGTGGTACATATACACTATGGAATACTATTCAGCTTTTAAAAACAAGGAATTCCCGAAATTTGTGGATAAATGGATTGAGCTAGAAATGATCATAATGAGTGAGTTAACCCAGAAGCAGAAAGACTCAAATGGTATATACTCACTTATATCTGCATATTAGCCCAAGGGGCATGTCCCACCAAAGCCTTCACTTACCAGGAAACTGAGACAGAGGGGAGGACATTCTAGGGGGACTCTAGATGAGAGAAGCATGGGAGAATGGCAAAGTAGAAGGATCCAGAGGGTCCTAGAAGCCTACAAGTAGAACATTATGATAGGCAGATTTGGGCCCAGGGGTCCCGCTCAAACTAAGGCACCAGCCAAGGACAATACAGGCGGTAAACCTTAAACCCCTACCCAGATCTAGCCAATGGACAGAACAATCTCCACAGTAGAGTGGAGAGTGGGATATTACTTTCTCACATACTCTGATGCCTCACCTTTGACCATGTCCCCTAGAGGGGGAGACCTGGTGGCACTCAGAGGAAGGACAGCAGGTTACCAAGAAGAGACTTGATACCCTATGGAATGTATTTCAATGGTTAAGTGCTTGCCCACATATGTGATGCCCTGGCTTTGATTATCAAAAGCACCAAATAACATTAACAAATACGTAAAAAACAAAACAGATCTCTAGAGATATTACATCTATAATGCCTTTCCCTAATAAGTTTTTCTAATGGTCACCTTATTAATCTCTAAAAGATTATCATTTAATACTAATCTCCAGAAGATTGTTATTTCTTCTATGGAAGCTCATTTGTGTTCTTTTTTTTCTTCCAAAAATAGTGATACACATTTATCCTCATTCTATTTAGTCCTTGTGTATTATGACATGATTATAGCTATTATATCAAAAATCAGTAAATGTAAAAATAAAGTACATGTAGATAAATATGTGAAGATATTTGCATATTAATTGGTTTTTATAAGTGCACTGACATCCCAAACTTTTACTGTCATATCTGGCTATTTGATCTAAATGCAACTCCACTGAAATTCTATAGTTTTACTTCCACACACAGTACTGCTCAGCCTAAGTTTTGAATTTTTTTCATTGGAAAATCAGCATGTTTTGATTTATTAAATGCTCTCATTATGAAAGTATCTGGTGATGAAACATAATTATGACTAATAATCTTGAAGTGAGTTGTCTGTTTCCTTAGCTACTCTGCTAAATCTGTCACGTACTTTAAAATGTCATCTTCAACATAACATTTCATAAGGATTTTAGAAAGAACTCTGACATATTTTTAATCAGCAATTACTGTTGGAACCTTAAGAGAAAGGGAGGTGGAGAGAGTTCCTCTGATTTTATAGCATGTTAACTTTACTCAGAAATGGTCCATTATTTCTCATAAGTCTGTTTGTTGGTGGGTTATGGTCATATTTTCCTCCTGGATTTAGATGCTGGGATCATTTTTTGGCACATTAATATTATTCTATTCATTTTAATATAATATTTTATTAATTCTTTGAGAATTTAACACGATATATTTTGATCATATCCCCATCCCTCCCACTAAGACCTCATATGTCCAACCCCATTCTCAATTTCATGTCCTCTTTGTTTTGTTTTTGCTGTTACTTCATTTATTATTTTAGATTGTAATAGAGTTACATCGTTTCCCCTTCTTTTTCCTTTTTCCTCCCACTAAATCTTCTCATATACTCCTTTCTTTTCTCTTTCAAATTCAGGACCTCCACTTTAATCTCAGAACTTGGAACGCAAAAGCAGGAGGATCTATGTGCGGTCAAGGCCAGCCTGGTCTATATAGTGACTTCCAGGATAGCTAAGTCTATGCAGAGAAGTCTGGTCTCAAAAAACTAAGGAAAAAAAGCAAATCAATTCCAGGGCCTCTTGTTTCATTAATTATGTTTGCATACATATATTTATGGGTGCACGCGCGCGCACACACACACCTTCATTTATCTACTTACCAGTCTATTTTCTGTTTCTACAATTTTCTGTTTCTAAAACTGCGTATCACAGATTAGCAACTTATAAATAAGAGAAGTTGATTTGGACTCACAATTATAGGACTTGGAAAGTTGAAGATTAGGAAGCTTCATCTGTAAAGATCCTTTTTCCTGGCAGGTGCTCTACGAAGACTCCTATGGCAAAATAGGGCATCATAAACTGAGATGGCAAATAATGCAGAAAGATTATTTTTAGAACAAAACCACTTCCTCAGTACTCACAAATCACTAATCTATTAACCCACGAATTCGATTTGCAAACTGTGAAATTTTTGGTATACACTTAAACCATAACAGAGGGAAAAAAGCTTGTTTTAGTTCATCATTTAAAAATTATCTCCTAATAATATTAAAATGCAAATTCCTAAAGGTCATCTGAGACAATTCAATATTTTTAGATAAGTCCTAATAAAAGTAGTCAATGGATATGAATTTAGAGAAACTGTGGAAGCTTTCTGAGGGAGGATTTTTGTCCAAACTACTAAATTAATAAAGAGAAATGAAAATTAAATGAAAAAAAACTCTAAGAGTTCAAAATACTCAATAAAATACTTTCATAGAGATGTATAATGTCATCCCAAACAAGCATAAAAATTCGATAAAAGTCAGGATATTATGTCTCCACTAGAGCCCAGCAACTCCACTACAGCAGGCCCTGGGAACTGCAACTTAACTAAAGCACAAGTCAAAGACTGTAAAATGCCCTTTATAAACATGATAGAAGTCCTTAAAGAAAACACAAATACATCCTAATATAACTCTATAAATATACAAACAGTGGCAGGAAATGGATAAATCATTTGAAGACCTGAAAGTGGAAATAGAATCAATAAAAAAAACCCTAACTGAAAGAAATCTGAAAATAAAAATTTTGGGAACTCAAACAGGCAAGCCTCACCAACAGAATATAAGACATTGAACAGAAAATATCAGAAGTTGAAGACAGAATAGAAGAAATAGATATCCAAGTCAAACAAAATGGTAACTCTAAAAATTTCTGGCAGAAAACATGTAGAACACTATGAAAAGACCAAATCTATGAATAGAGGAAAGAGAATAAACCCAGGTCAAAGGAACAGAAAATATTTTCAACAAAACCATAGAAAAAAATTTCCCTAACCTAAAAATGGACACATATATCAAGGTACAATAAGCATACAGAAAACGAAATAGACTAAACAAGAAAGGAAATTCCTCTCAGCACATAGTAAACAGAGAAAAAAAAGTATGGAACAAAAAAATGAAAAAGGAAAAAAGCAAGTAACATATAAAAGCATATCTATTAGAATTACACATGACTTCTCAGTGGAGAGTCTAAAAACCAGAAGGGCCTGGACAAACAGTATGCAAACTCTGCGAGACCACAAATACTAGCCCAGACTAATATACATAACAAAACTTTCAATCACAATAAATGGACAAAATAAGACATTCCATGATAAAACCAATTTTACATAATATTTCTATACAAAGCCAGTCCTAGAAGGCAAACCGCAAACAAAAGAGATTAAACACACCCAGTAAAACACAAGGACTAAATAATACTAGACAAGGAAATCAAGAGGGAAACACACATACACACACACACACACACACACACACACACACACACACACAGAGAGACACACACACACTGCAAACCACTACCACTACCACTGCTGTAGCATCCACCACCATTACCACCACTGACAACAACAACAAAATAACAGGAATCAACAAAAACTGCTCATTGATGACTATCAACATCAACGGTCTCAAGATTCCAATAAAAAGACATAGACTAAGAGAGTGGATGTGAAAACAGGATCAGACAAACAATTTAGACAAGCCTATGACCCCTAGTGATATAGAAATGATTGTCTCCAAAACCCCTTAAAAAAAGAAAAAAAGACTATAGAGAAATAATATCCAAAATATATTTTAAAACCTCAAATAATCAGAAATGTCAACAAGTGATCAGCTCTCTCCTCTCGCTGCATCAGAAAGAGACTGGCACGGCTGCTTTCACGAGCCACATAGAAAATGTGAGAAAATGAAATGGACAAACTTACAAATGCAGCTACAGAGTCCAGCAGTTGTATACACTATTCTAATATAAATGGTAAAAAACAAATCTTGAACCCTATTAGTACTGAAAGATATTTCCCTTATTTTTTCTTCTTATCAATTCTGTACTCTCAGATTGTTATACAAATATGAAGACTTTGATACTGATAGTTGAAAACGATTAACAGCATAGTATGCTATTTGCAGGCCTGATACCTCTCTAGAAGCTATTTTGCCTTATCCTTACGAAAGAATTAATTATGTCTTGTCTTGTTTTTCAGTGTGTGGGGGTTGTGTGCATTATTCTTCACGATTAGCCATTAGACTTTGCTTTACAGGAAGGTTATTGTGTGGTATATGTCAACATTTATATTTTCATAACTTGACAGGGAATTTTATCAACTAACTTCCATATTCAGCCACACTCTAAGCATCAAGACATAGATGTCAGGACAGGGGAATAACTTAACTCTCCCCACAAAAAAGGTTGTAGTCCATCAGCCAATGTGGAACGTTGCTTAGAAAGTCTAAGCTTGTCAGTTTAGACCCAATCCTCAGAAAAGTAAAGGTTTATGCTGAGTTTTCAGACCATAAAACCAGTTAGAAATGGAACCCAACAAAATACAAGGATACTAAGGATACAAATAATATGGAAAATAATTCAAGATGTTAGAATGGTAAATGTCTTTTTTAAAACAAGACCTAAATAGCGCAGGGAGGGGATTTAAGGTATCTGCACAGGAGACGAAAGAGTAAAGAAACAACCTAGAGTAGTAGTATTTGTAAATTACACAACTGGCAAGTGCTATCCAGAATATATAAGAAGCATTTAAAAATAAATAGAAAAATCAATAAAAATTTTAGTTAAATGTTGGTAGTAAATATTTTGAATATTCTTCAATGAAATTTTCTCCAATATAATTTTTGGGTTTTTTTTAACCTTTTAGTAAACATGGGCAAAACCCTAAAAAGACATTTCTCCTTACCCAAAATCTAAATGTGGAACTGGGGGCCTGAGTTTGTTCCATCTATAACTTCATTCCCAGAGGATTTGACAGACCCTTCTAGCCTCAATAGGAACAGATGTGCACGTAATGAATACTCACTGCATGCATGTAATGTGCACTAACTTATCTGCAGGTACTCACACCCAAATAAAAATTTTTTAAACTATTTTTAAAACTGAAAACATAACAAGTACTGTTGAGAGTGTGCAGAACAGGGAAACTTGCACACTTTTGGAGAAAATGTGCAGTCATTATAGAACACGGTATGAGGATTTCTCAAAATTGAAAACAGATGATGTACAATTGGAAGGTATGAAGTCAGTATGTTGAAAAGACAAGCACTTTCATGATTTTACTACAACAATATTCACAATAGTCCAAAATAAGATTAATCTGAGTATCCATCAACTAAGGAATAGATACAGACTACATGTTATACATAACCAGTGTAATACCACTCAATGTTAAAACCTGAAATCTTGTTTGGAGATGTAGGTCAATGGTAGATTGCTTACCTATGATGAATAACCCTGGGTTCAACATACATAACCATGAAAAATATAAATACATAAATAAAAGGAGGAAGAAAAGATGTCTACAGAAGCCATAAGAGTCATATAATTATTTACCTGAAACGATATGTAGTAAAAGTAGTCCTAAAAGTCTATGTGTATACACATACATTTAAATGAAATTACTCAACTTGACCTGACAATGCTCCCCTCAAGAGCCAAAGACTATGTGAAAAAAACAAACAAACAAACAATACCAGGCATAAGAAACCTTGTTTTAACTTGTTGGTCAGAGTTGGCCAAGACACTCCCAAAACAATAGAAGCTATTGCTATTATACTAGGCTGACTGCAGAAGTTGAAGGTAAATCTTTCCTGCTGAAGACACCATGCCTTGCTGAGATAAGAATGAGAAAACCTCACCTGGATCTCATCTAAAAGCCTCACCCCACCCCCAAGGACTAGCTTTCACAGAACCAGAAGGTGCTATGTAAGATTCAGGGACAGGAGAGGGGGGGACTAATACTCCTACCTAGACGTAATACTTATGAGCGGAAAAGCTGACCAGCCTGGCACTATACCCCTAAGGGTGCAATGTTGGCAGGAACCAACAGCTAAGTAGATTTGATGTCCATTCAACAAGGAACTCATGTCTGGGACTGGAAACCTACGTAGCTTCTCTGGCTAGTGAAATAATGAACCTAACACTACAACTTTAGCCAAACAGCATAAGTCCTAACTGCACTCTAAATAGTTATCCTTATATTCACAGATAAACATAGTTCTCACTTGTCCTCAAAGAAACTTCTCTTTGAAACAAAGATCATTTCAGAAAAGCACAGCAGGTCAAAATGTAGAAACTAACTACTGGTTAACTGCACAACTCAAATTTGATACATCTATAGCACAAGTCCCCATCTGAGATGCAGGAACATTGCATAAGAGACAAAGATTTTAAGAGCAAGAACACAAAAAAAATCTACTATGAAAATGTGTCACTTGGGAATGTCAAGGAAGCTTCACCCATGATACCTTAACAATAAAGTTTTCTAAATAAGACCCGAAGAAATGCAACCATAATAAACATGCTAACATGGAAGGGGAAAAATCTAGAGAAAGGACTACAGGCAATTAAGGAATTCTGAGAACAGAAGAAATATTCTTCCCTAGGGATCTGCCACCTAATTGCAGCTCTAAATCATATACAAAGAAATAACATTAAGTGCACGGATCAGATTATATTTGTATCTAAGCATTTATATCTATATAGGGAGACTATAGACTTGAATATAAAATTCATATGGAGATATATGCATATAAATTTATATATGTGTGTGACTATGTATGGGTGTGTGTGTGTGTGTGTGTGTGTGTAAAAATAACAAAGAAAAAAGAGACCATGCTTTTGAGAGGGATCAAGAAGTGGTACATGTAAGGAATTAGAGGGAGGAAAAGAAAAAGAGGAAATGATAGTTACATTTTAACTTCAAAAATTTTCAATACAATTTAATTTCAAAAAAAGAATCATATTTGTGACAACATGAGATCCTTATGGAAAACGAAGTAGCTTGGGCACAAAAAGAAAAGTTTCCATATAGTCTAACTTAAATGTGAAATTATCTAGTGTAAGTTTATTGCAGAGTGGTGTTATGAGAAGCAGGAGATGAAAAAGAGATCAATGTGTACTCAGAGAAGTTACTTAGATTGAAGGGTTAGTGTGATGTGCTACAACATAATGACTACAAATAATAAGACAATAGACATTCAGAAATCTAAAAGAAAATGGTTTTTGACATTACAATTATAGCATTTCTCCATTCCCTTTCCTCCCTCCAAACCCTGCCATCTACCCCTCCGTGGAGAGTCATGGCCCCATCTTCACCAATTGTTATTGCATGCTCCTAAATATAACCTGTGTAGTTCATATAATGCCACTTGTATGTGTGGTTTCCAGGTTGACCATTTGGCACTAGACAAACAATTGGTGTGCCTTCTCTGAGAAAGCTCACCTTTTCCCCTCCCAGCTTTCCTATGTTGTTTGCATAAAGTTAAGGCCTCTTATGTTTTCCCTGTCCATTTTAGTATATCTACTGTCATTGATTTTATTCCACTCACATTTGAGCAGTAATGTCGAGACTTTATGGGTGTAGTTTCTGACCTCTCTAGTAAACACAATCTCACATTAAACTTCCTGTTCTTCTGGCTTTTACAAACTTTCTACTCCCTCTTCTGCAATGTTCCCTGAACCTTAGAAACAAGAGGTTTTTGTTTTGTTGTTTGTTGTTTGTTTTGTATTTTGTATCCATTAGGACTAGGCTTCACAACTCTGCATTTTTATTGGTTATGGTTTTCTGTAGTGGTCTCTGTATGCTGCAAAGAGAAGTTTCTTCCATGAGGAGAAGGATTTTATACTTTTTAATGTTTTCAACTAAAAAACATTATGTATGTTCAAGGAGATCCATGTTTAGTGTGTGTATGTGTGTGTATCACTGATATTTATCATTTTATATTATATGTATATTTGCCATATTTAAAACACATATGTAAAGCATATATATACATATATTTCTTCCTTCAAATACCTGCTCTATACGCTTCTCCACTCTCCTTCACATTTATGGCCTCTTTTTTCACTAATAATTATTGCATGCATATATGTATATGCATGTAGTCCTACATATAACCAGCCAATATAATGTTATTTGTATATGTTTCATCTTTAAATATTATAGATTTCCAAGGAGATGCATGTTTAATTTTACTTATGTATATGTATCAAAACATCACATGTGTAACCTATTTAAGTTCACCTATTAACAGCAATAGGAAAGCTATTTAGATGACCAAATGAAATGATAAATGAATGAATAGAGAAGAGAATATTATGTTATTAATTGTCTGTGTGTGCACTTATGTATTTATGTGTATTATTGGTGGTGGTGTGTACATGTGATTGTGTATAGAGTCTTCACACATATCTGTGTCCATATGTTTGGAGGCCAGTGTTCTGTGTTGGCTTTTTTTTCCCTACTGACTTAATACCTTATTTGTAGTAGCATTTCTTACCAAGTCTTCTGCTAGGCTATCTGACCAGTAAGTCCCACAAATTCTCCCTTCTCTGCTTCCTCAGGCGTGAGATTATAGTTACACACCAACATGCCTAGGTTCTTACATGAGTGCTGGGTTCTCAAGCCAGGTCCTCGTGCTTGCACAGCAAGTACCTTACCAGTGAAACCATTTATCCAGCTTCAAGTATAGTAGGTATCTGAAACTTAGCTTGTCTAAATCCAGTTCAAGGCAACTTACACAGAGCTTTTTTTTTTTTTTTTTTTTTTTTTTGGCTTTATTGCCTATCTAACTATAAGCTATTCAAAGCATGTCACCCGTATGTCATAACTTAAAGATAAACATGAAATAGCCTCCTACAATTCTACATTTACACTGAATATTTCAATAGATAAACATGTCTTTTTATAACAAATATGGCTTTATTATACAATAAAATTTGAAAAAAAATTGAAAAAACTCAATTTGAAAAAGACTTGAAAGTAATAAGTCTTTATACTTGTAATTCTAACATTTGGTAGGCTGACGCAGAAGACCAGGAGTTAGTGGCAAACTTAGGTTGCACAGCAAGTTCTAGGCTAGCTTAAGACACATAATGAGACCCCACATCTCATACACAAACACATAAAATGGCTAAAAGAAAGGGAGGAGTTTTCCAAATGTTTGGGGCTTGACACATGCCAAAGTCCAATAGAGACTGTCATTTTCATATCTATGTCAAAAGTAACTTGCTTGGAAGAAATTGTATAACTGTAATGAAAATAATGTCACATTCTTTGGGAGTCCTACTCAGTTTTTAAATCATAGATTTTTAAATAAACTTAAATACACTTATCAGACAAGCTGTGTTTTTTTTTTAATCTTCATTAAAGTGAGATTCAAACTGAAAAATTTGGCAAGTAAAAAGAAAATCCGTACTGAACAGAGAAGGTTGTGGTTTGCTCATTAATCTATTTTTACTGAGACAAAATGAGAACTGAGCTCTAAAGCACAGAGCACAGAGTTAGCACTTTAGGTAAGTTCAGTTGTCTACTCTGGTTTGCAAAGGAATAGGTTAAATTAAATGTTTCCTGCAAAATAATATGCCTACCAATCAGGATTTTGATCACAACTTCCTCATTCCCCAAACTACATGGCAAACTAGCATGCTGTGCTGGCCCCTAGGCTTGTTTGGTAGATGACAGTGAGATGACACTACAGCTTTCCAAGAACTCACAATTTGACAGAATAGAAGAGATTCTAGAATCATTTGTTTTGATTCAATGTGGGACATAGAGATTGCCAGAAATGATTTACTTGTTTGTCTCTAAATCTCTTGGCAGTGGGTATTCAAAAAAGTCAATGTCATTTTTACTTGGAGTAGTATGAAAAATTACAGAGGGATATTCAAGTTGGATATTAAGAATAGAAAAGGTGCCAGTAGAGAAACATGAGGTAGAGGTGGCAGAATGAGGGCTGACTAGAGAAAAGGTTATAGAAGAATCTCCAGTAACTTATTTACTCATCAAAAAGACACCTATGTATGTGTATTTTATGTACTATGTGCAATTCTAGTATGAACAGAGTTGAAAAACAAAGTTCCCAAAGATCTAGCTTCATAGAGCTCAAACATTGTAACTGCAGGAGACTTTCACAGGAAGGAAGGGAGAAAGGACAGGGGGAAAAAGAGAAGGGAGAAAGAAAAGGAAAGGAATCAAATGTAAAAAGTAAGTGACAAACAATTTGAATGATAGGCAAACTATTAAATCACTCTTAGTTGTAGAGATGATGAGAGTGTTACTTAATTTAGGTGACTAGAAACAGCCTTTTTAAACACATCGATGCTCCCAGAGAAATCACTGCTTTATGTGTTTTGTTAATCCTACAGTATACATGACCTGGGAGATTTTCTAAAACAATAAACTATATGATTCTGTGAATCCCATGCAGTCCTTTTGAAACGTACACTCTGAACTGGCAATGTGACCCAGGCATGTAAGAACAGTAGCACCACAATCTCTCTACCCGCTCCATGCTTGAGTCCTAGTACCAGACCTGAAGTATCCTTCTACATAGGAGAATCACCATGCTCCAATCCATTTCAGGATATCATTGAAATTTTAGGACTAAATGGTACATAGTGGACAGTGTAACTATGAGGGATAATCTTTATCATTAAATTTACTAAATCTGGAATTAACTAAAACCCAAGCCGTTAGATTGCGGAATTTCTTGATTGGAGCATTGGAGGTGATAGCATCACTCTAAATTTGAGCCACAGCATCCAGTAGCAGCCTACATAAAAGAACATGATAGAAAGAAAGCTTTTGCTCTTTGCCCTCACTTTTGCTGGCAAGTTCATCTGTGCTATTCCTGAGGCATTCCTTTCCTATGCTATTAATAAAACCACAGACTGTAACCTACTCTAATAAAGCACATGTGTGTAGAGTTGTGTTACTTTTGTCCCTTTAGAGAACCCAGATTAATACAGTACCCACACAGTGATGGGAAAAAGAGATGTCTGATACTGAAGAAAGAAATCATTGGGTCTGATCAATGAAGAATCACCATCTCCAGACAGTAGAGAATGGACATTCAGACTTCCCTGCAGGACTAGCAACACAAAACCTATGGAGATCAAATAAGCAAACAAAGCCCACCTTGGCCCTTAATGACACCATTCTTATTTATAACAGTTGGAGACATTCTGTAACAGCAGCAAAATGGACTAAGAAAACTACCATTTACTTAGTGCAGCATCTCTCACACATCTAGAAAAGTGACATAAGTGTCAGTGGTAAGATTCCAAATGTGTATGTTTTAAACGTTCAGTCATTGAAAGATAGGCTATGGTTTTGTTGTAAGCACAGTGTATGAGCTTGTAACAAGTACATACCTTCCCAGGTATGTTCTTATCCTGCTGCTAACTTTAGTTAATGCCACAAAAGCTAAAAATAAAGCTGTCATGTAACCGAGCTATATCCCTCCTTGGTATACATGCTGCAACAGAAATACCTGCACCTCCATGTTCACTGAGGCTCCAGTCACAATAGTTTTGCTTGATGATCATTCTGCAAAATTGTCTTTTAAATATTAATGTGTAGATCTATAGATTAATGTTGCCACTGACCTTGATCACAGAAGCTTTTGTGATGATAGTTAGTGAAAAAGTCCATAACTGGCCCAAGTGTCAAAAGTAATGGAGTGTTTGACCCAAATGGAATATATTAGACCCCAGAAGGCTCAGGAAATATCTTAGGAAAAGGGGAAAAATGAATTCAAGACTCAAGAAATGTAGACATTTGCAGTCAACAGGCATCTTCTGGATGTGACATTGCTGTTCCATTCATAAACTCACCGGAGCTCTGCTTATCTGCCAATCAACATTTCATCATGAAGTCTCACCTGCTCCTGAATGACTATTAGGAGTTACCAGTTGTCAGGGAAGAGGGTATAATAGTCTTCAGTGGTATAGCTACTGATCATTTGCTACCGCTCCAATAATATCCTTCTAGCCAGACTTGGGCAAGAAACTTTAATTAAACTCAGGGGTCACACTTGTGTTTCTTCTATTATTAGTTTTCTTAAAGCTCTTTATATATTATAGAAACTGATCTGCCATATATATAATCTGGTAAAGAGTTTATCCCATTTTGTAGGCTACTTCTTCACTGAAAAATTTCATTTGCAGTACAGAAGCTTTTTTTTCTTAATTTCCTGAGATCCCATTTGTTGATTGTTGGCACTATTTCTTAAGTACTAGAGTCCATTGGATAGCTCTAATCCAATAGTCACACAGATGGCCTTGGTTAAACTAAATGGATCAGAAAAAAAAGCCAATATTTTGGCAATGGAACTGATACATATAAGGGATAGTTCACAGAGATAGTAGGGAAATATAAAAGGATGAAGATGATAAAGTAAAAAGAATATATATATATTTAAAATTGTCAAATAAGAACATTAACAAATAGAACTTTTTGGCACTAATGAAATGGCTCTTGAAGAGGCCTGAGCATGGTTCCCAGAGTCCATCTTAGACAGCTCACAAGTGCTTTGCAACTCTATCTTCTGGGAATATGCCACCCTCTTCTGGATTCCTGGGCAGATATGTTTGTGCATGCATGTGCACACACACACACACACACACACACACACACACACACACACACACACACACACACCACTAACAAAAACAAAACTAAAAACTTCATCACATAGATAAAAGACATTTCAGCAGCTTTGCATTTGATTTTTTCATGAGCATTAGAATCACATGCGCACACACATGCACACACACACACACACACACCACTAATAAAAATAAAACTAGAAAAATTTCACCACATAGCCAAAAGACCTTTCAACTGCTTTTCATCTGATTTTTTTTAATGAGCACTATAATCATATGGACACAAACACACACAAAGACACACACAATGGTTTGTGTGTGCACAATCTCTATTATAAATATATAAGAAAAATGGATATATGATAGGCAAAAGGAAAGATGTTGGATGATAGGTACAAAAGATATGTACAATAGGTAATAGCTAGATAGAAGATAGAAGCTAAATAGCTAGAAGATAGACGAATTGAAAATGACACAAGATTTCTGGAGTATAGATTATAGATACACAGAAGATAGACACAGGATGATTAGAGGATATATGACAAATGGATGGAAGATACATATTATAGCTGGAAGACAGATGGACAGGTGAAATGTAATAGCAGGAAATTAGAGATAGGGAGAGCCTGAGGATAAATTATACGTGGGAAATATCCACAAGATACCTAAATGATATATGATAGCTAGTAAAATAAAGACAGGATGACTAAAGGATAGATGGTACTAGGCAGGCTCTATCCTTTAGGTATCCTTAGTCTATTTTCCATCTACCTATCTACCACATTTCTTTTTTTTATCCTCTATCTTCAATCTATCAATTATCTATTTTCTAGCTATACTGTGTCTATCTTTGATCTAACTCTCCTGTGGTTCCCATCCATCTTCCATGTATCCTCTAGCTACGTTGTGTATCTTCCATCTATCAGTCACCCATCTTTTAGCCATCCTATCCATCATACATCTGTATATCCTGTATCCTGTGGCTAAGTTGTATTTACCTTCCACCTAGATGCCCTGTGTCTTTCAATGCTCCTTTAGCAATCTTTCATTTATCCTCTAGATATCACTGTCTATCTTCCACCTATAATCTATTCTCTGTCTGTCTCCCATTTATTTTCTTCAAACTCTCGATCATATATCCTCTAACCTTTCTATCTTTTATTTATCATCTATTCTATAGGGACTCTGTGTCTTTTCTCCATCTATCATCATTCCTTTACCTATAACATCCCTGACTTCCGAGCACTGACTATCCCAAAGTTCTCCTATGTCTACTTTACCTCTGTTATCTGCCATCTTTCAGCCATATGTCCTCTACCTCTCCTGTGTCTATCTTCAAGCTATGTAGTATCTAACCTCTAACAACCTGGCAGCTAACTTCTACCCAACTTCCAAAATGTTTAAGTATCTTAAAATTTCTGTTTCTTCAAACTATTTTTAAAATAATTCCATAGGCCTACTTCTTCTAATTATAGAGTGATATATTGCACACACATACTGTGTATTCAAGGTCAATCCAGTACACCTTATAAGTATGCAAAATTATATCAGATGCTAAATGCCTGAAGCCTGAGGTTCTTTGGGTTTTTATCCCTAATTATTGTGCTGAATTTCATATTTGGGTCTAGATTTCATATGAATAAATTATTCTCAAAATACATAATTGAGGATATTAATATTCAGTCTTTGACAACACAGACTAGAATATAAGCCAAATTCACCTATGAACAAGAATGTTAAATAGAAATGTCACAGCACTCCAAAAGCTATAGTGAACAACATGCAGTAATTCTGCCATGGACAAGTATTTAGGACAAATTAACACACACACACACACACGCACACACAGTAGCTATGTTCTTTGACACCATGACTTCTGACACTCAAGTGATTGTTTCCTTAGGTTTACAAACAGTTTTAGTTATGAGGTCCCACTTGTCCATTGTTGGCCTTATTCCCTAAGCAACCATATTCCTATTCTCATGTACTTTCCTACAGCTATGTCATGTAGGGTACTACCTACTTTTCTTCCAGCAGTTTCAGCATTTCAGGTTTCACATTAAGGTATTTGTTCTATTTGAGTTATTTTTGTGTAGGGTGATAGATACAGGGCTAGTTGTATGCTTCTGCATGTTGACAACCAGTTTTTCCAGAACCACATGTTAAAGGTGCTGTCTTTTCTCCAGTTTATGTTACTGACATATTTTCAAATATGAGATGGATGTGGTTATGTGTACTTGTTTTGGATATTTGATTTTGTTCTATTTCTTTACATGTATATTTTTGTGCTAGCATCATATTTTATTATTATACTTTTAATATGTCTTGTAATCTGTAATAATAATTCCTCTAGCGTTTTTAATTTTACACAGGATTACTATCTGGGGTCTTTTTGGTTACAAATGAATTTTATGAAGCTTTAACTAATGAGGAGAGAAGGAGGAAAATAGAGAAAGATAAAGAGGAGATTTAAACAACATTACAGGTGTTTAAAAGAGACATAGATAATCATATTATTTTATACTTTCATAAAATTACATAATACACACACACACACACACACACACACACACACACACACACACAGGGTGATGATGCTCCCCCTAAGAGCCATAGACTATCGAACAAAAAAATCTTTGCAAGACATGGGAAATCTCCTTCCAAGTTGTTGGTAAAGGGAGTCTGAAAGATTCCCCAGAACAATATGAGCTATTGCTATTGCCATTGGTTGTCTCCTGCAATGTGAAACTAAGTTTCTATTGCTGAGGGCACCACATGCTTTAGACACAGGACCTGGAGGAAATTAAGCTGGATCAGACCCAAAAACCTTGACCTGAGTACTAGCTTTCATAGTATCAGAAGAGTGCAATCTGCCAAAAGAGAACAACCAATAGCCTTACCTAGTTACACAGTCTAAGAACCATAATAATCAGCAGCCAGGCACAAGATCCCCTATGGTGCAATAGTAGTACTTTTTCATGATGCTAACTAAGGCATGTTCGATGCTTTGTACTGTAAACCTAGCCAACCACATATGGCTAATTAGGCCATGGATCCTAAAGGAGAACATACTACTACTTTCCTAAACCAGTAGAATTTTTAACTGCATTTTAAATACTTATCCTTATACTCAGAGTCGTGTAGCTCTAATCTTTCCTCAAAAAGCTTCTTTTTACAACAGAAGGAGACCATTACAGAAAGCTACACTGAAGAAAATGCAGAGACCAAGTGCCCCTGGAGTGTTTAGTGCCAGTTGAAAGAACTACAACACAACCCCTTCATCTAAGGCCCAGGGAACATCATGGAAAGACAGGGCAGAATGATTATAAAAGCTGAAGGACCAACAAGTCTGCAGGAGAAATATGTCTTCTAGATACGGCAGGGAAGATACACCAATGAGAACTTAATATATGGCTACTAACACAAGAACTGAAAAAATGACACTACCAGTTGACATAGTGTTACTGTGTGTGTGTGTGTGTGTGTGTGTGTGTGTGTGTGTGTGTGTGTGAGACAATAGTTATTTGTAAAAAGAAGTCATAAATGTAAGATGGAATAGGGAGAGAACATGGGGCACATTGCAAAGAAGCTAATGATATCAATGATGTCATTATATTTTAATTAAAAATAAAACAAATTAAACAAATATATTAAACTATTGTTCATCAAATTTTCAAAAGGAAAACAATGGAGAAAACATAATCCTTTTGGAACATGTTTCAGGAACTGTTGACTCTAATACAAATGTCAGCGTGTCTAGTTTATACTTAAAAAGAAGACAAAATCACTCATAGACATAACTATAGAAGTTAAAAGTATAACTTCATTAAATAAAACATTGTAGTGCATTTTGTGAACTCAGGTTTTATAGGTATTTAAAAACAAAACACAATTCCTTTTTTAAAAAACTGATATATTGACTTTGAATTTAAGGCTCTTATTATTGAAAAGATACTTTTTACAAAAAGAATTATAAGATACGCTGTAAAGTAATATTGTGAGAGTCAGACTTTAAACTCACATATATTATAGTGGCAGTTTATACAAAATACATCAGGAAGTTTAAACTTTCAATAACAGGAATACAGAATTTAACATAGAAAGTATTTGAACAAACACTTCCAAAGAGAAGATGCACCAACAGAAATCACAGGAAAAGATGCTTAATATCATTGGTTTCTAGGGAAAAGGAGAGTAAAACTTTAAGATAGCAGTAAAGCCCTGGCAGAAAACTAAGAAACTACTGAGAATACAAAAATGTCAAGTGCCAACATAGACATGGAGCACTCACACTCACACACGGCTGCTGGAATAGAACATGGCAGCAGTTTAAAAGAAAAAACTCAATTCCTTAAAATATTAGGCATTTACCAAATAACTTAGAATACCACTTCAAAGTGACTTAAGAATCCTACTTCAAAGTATTACTAACATAAGATGAAAACTGTATTTACTAAAAAGGCTTGATGCACTATTTGAAAATGACTTTATTTCTAACAACCAGAAACCGGAAGGAAAGCTAATGTCCTTTTTCATCAAGTAAGAAGACTGTATATATCTGAACACAGAAAAAAATTAAGGAGAAATCAGAAAATGACAATCAGTTGCAAAGTACATAATTTGAAAAGGCCAGAAAAAAAAACCTTTATACTGTATATTTCACTTTATTTTAAAAACACTTTGATCAGTCATTTTAGTTCATACTTGTTGGTAATATTCACACTGCCTCCTCCAAATCCTTCCAAATCCAAACCCCTTTTCCTACCCACTTAATTTGGTGGGGTTTTGGTTTTGGTTTGTTTTTTGTTTTTTAACTCACCCAGTTTGATTTGTGCTGTTCTTATACTCTTATACTCCGTTAGAAAGTAGTTGACCTACCACAAATCACACCTTAAACAAAACTGACTCTTCCTCTTCTAGAATCTCCCAACAGCCAATAGCTCTTCAGATGGCTTTAGGATATCATGCCCACCTCTTCCCTCCATGGTGTAATTCTTTTGTTTTTGAGTTTGTACAGGTCTTATGCATGCAGTGACTGTTTCTATGTGAGACCACCCTACTGTGCCCAGAAAACAGTTTCCTTGTACTCATCTGCCTCCACGAGTTCTGACATTCTTTTTCACTACTTCTTCTGCAATAATATCTGAGCCTTGGAGATATATAACACAAATATCCTACTTGGAACTGAGCATTCTGCAGTCTATTACTTTTTGCACCTTGATTGATTATAGGTCTCTGTGTTTCTCACCATGTATTTCAAAAAGAAACTTCTCTGATGAGGGTGATGAGGGTTTAAATACCCACAAATCTACTGGCATAATTATAAGGCATTGAGAGTTGGTAAATACTGTGTCCATTTAGCAGGACAATAGTGAGTACTCCCCTGGGGATTATTATTTATCTAACCAGAGGTTCTTGGCCCCAATAATGGTGCTATGTATGTGTTCTATCTTGTCGAACAGGCCTTATATGAAAAGAAAGTGGTTGATTATATTCATAACATCCATGCCACTATGGTACAACTGGGTTTTATTGATGATTACTTTTCCATTCTCATAGTGCAGATAACATGTTGCAGCTATATGACATCTATACAGGAAGGATGAAGCTTCCATGTGAATACCAGTTTGACATCTTCAGGTTTTATGACTCAAGTATGTAGTCATCTTCAGCATAAGGTCTTCCTGTCAAGTTCTGGAGGATAACCAAGAGCAAAATCAATAGCATTTAATATTTGGAGGTCTATGGGACCTCACTGGCCAACAGTCCTAAAGAGGTAACCCCCTACTGACACTGGACATAGTATGTTGGCCAGTGCCTAGCATAAGCATTATTGACCTGTTAAAGGATAACATGATTTAAACTATAAATATGAAAGCTTCTACAGGAGTATGTATCCACATGACTTTTTACAAAGATCTTTAGTTATCCTTCCCTGTATATGCTCCTCTAATCTGTCTTCCTATCTTCTACTCCCTTAAGTGTAATATATGAATGGTCACAGTAAGGAACATTTTGATACACTTTTGGTCAATGGAAGCCCTCATTAAACTATTGCATCACCAGGAATACATTGTTCATACTTCACACTGCAGCTTCACTGATGTCTGAAAAACAGTGACCATATTCAGAGATAAAATTTAGATGTAGCTACTGAATACGCATCTGTAGATCTTAGATTTTTGTTTTATTTTTAAAATAAATCAGTATAAATGGAATCTGAGAAGGTTAAGTGTCCGACTTTCCTTTCTGTTGCTTTGATAAAATACTTTGACACAACCCAAATTAGAGGAGAAAGGGTTTGTTTTAGTTAAAACTTTTAGATTACAGTCCATCATTTCAGCAAAGTTCAGTTTGCAAAAATTTGAAGCGGCAAGTCAAGACAGAAATGAGACATGAATATATGCTTGGTATTCTGCTAGCTTTCTCTACTCTTTTACAGTCTAGGGCCCCAAATCAAGAATCGGTGGCACCAACTTTGAGGCTGTGCCTTCCTACATCAATTAAGGCAATTAAGACAATTCCCCAGAGAGACACCCACAGGCCAATCTGGTTTTGACAATCAATCACTCGTTGAGACTCTCTTCACAAGTGATTCTAGATTTCCTAAGTTTAGAACTAAATGTAATCACTGCTGTAAAGGAGTCTAAAAGGAGCTACAGGAAGAAGGCAAATGGATGCCGTAGAAAGTGCTCATAATGAAAATAAAATAGACTCTAGCTCATTCCCCACTTCTATACCACCCTCCCTTACTCTATCCATAATATATATCTACAATTAGCTGAGTGTTTTTTCCATAATCACAAACATATTGGCCAAACAAAATCTTGGGCTTTGTTCTAATAATGGGAAACTACTGAAGGGTTAATATCTATGAGTTTGTGCATGGGCACATACTTGTAATCAAAGCACTGGAAAAGTAAATGTAGGAGGATCATCATTAATTCAAATTTGAACTCAGGCCTACGTTGTTGGACTTTGTCTCAAAAAAAACCCACAAAATTAAATAAATTACTCCATGAGTTGCAATTATTTTATTTATATTTCAGAAGTACCAAGAGATATTTAGGGGTAGATTAAAATGCAACTATAGTCAGGTATTCCAAGCAAGAAACAAAATGTTGCGGTGGGTCATATGATGCAAAACATCTTGATAGTCATTGTGATCACAGACAACAGCATTATAGGAAATAGTTTAGTTAAACAGTGTGGTTATATTTGTTGTATTGAGTGAGTAATATGAGTCTATACCTGGTTTCATGTGTAAATTCATCTCTCTGACAAATGGAAGCATTGGTAAACTTATGGAATTAGAAAAAGTTATTTAACATGACTAATATGGAGTACTTTAAAATGTAAAAAGCCATTGTAAGTAGGTTTACAAATTTCACACTATATTGAGAATATGTCTGTCCTTAAATGATTGGTGCTCTTTTAACTTTTCAACCAAGTTCAAACTCTAGAGAATGGTTTTAACTATCATTGTTTTTCTCAAATGAACTTAGAAGGAAAAGATGGCCAGTGAAGAGGTTCATCAGGGACTGTACGATTGTACTTCAGAAGACATTAACAGATTTACAATTGTTGAAATGACAAAATTGTCCATTGTCATAAAAGCCCTTTCAAACTTAAGTGTTTTATTCAGATTACTATTTCTATTATACTCTTGAATATTACTTCAAGATCCAAAAAGTGTATATGCTATAACTTCTCAAACTTTGAAAGGTCACTTTACAGCTTCCTCATTATTATTGGCTTTTAAAAATGTGTATAGCTTTCAAACTGCCTCCAGAGGCCCTAAAATCCAAATTAGAGAAACATCTGTGATTTCATGGAGGAAAAGCGCTGAGTACTAGATGTTCCCAAGTTCTATTTACTTTGCTCATGCACTGTGACTTAATGTCTCTGAGTAAAACTAGAGGATAGATTTGAAGGAATAGCAAGAGAGACAAGCAACATGAAAGTTAAGACTCTTAGAAACACTATATGTTTCCAGAGAGAAGAAAACTGACAGTGAACTCAGAAGACTTCAATATCACAAGAACCCATTACATAGTGACAAGAACAAGTAGACAGATTTCTACCTAATCCATAGGAGAGACCAGTTATAAAATGTGTAATGCCTAGACTGAAGAGACAATGCAAGGCTCTTCTTCATACATTTAAAAATATCAAGATAAGACTGGCAATTCTCTCATGACTATAAGGACCTAAGTTCAATACACTGTAACATACACATGCACACATACACACACATGCACACACAATTATAATCATAGAACAGCAACACATTAAAGAAAGTACAGAACCATTACAAGTTTAGTGTTCTGAGAAACTACATAACAACACATCTGCTAAGATCTTCCTCTCCTAAAAATATTTTCATTAATTCTTTGAGAATTTAATTCAAGGTATTTTATTTAATATGATCTCCAGTTTTATTTATTTTGCTGAAATGACATAATTTTGTTCTTCATTGTTGATGAATAAAACTTTGTTGTTTATATGTACCATATTGTCTTTGACTCTGCTGATGAACATCTTTGCTGATTCTTTTATGAACTGTTTATAGCCTTCATATATGGCCTAGATGAAACTATATGTTCACTCAGAGCAACTCTCTACTCTTTCACCAGCATCCTTCCATTTCCACCTTCAATACTCATTTCACCAGTCCTAACAAGAACACCTTATAACTTCAAATATACTTTCTCTTACTACTACAGCACAGAGTAACCTGAAAATACCTTAGGGACTTCTTAGTGTAGTCAGTGAACATTATCTGTTCAGTCTTCACCAGCCTCACTTGAATCTTCTTTCTTTGGGGAGTTTCCATGCAAACCTTCTTCTTGGACAAAATGACTACCACTTTAAAAGACAGTTTACAAACAAGAATTATTTACCTTGATAGGATTCATGGGTATATTAGATACCTTACTAGTACAACAATAAAATGCCAGAGGAAATAAACTTTAAAAAGAGAAACGGTTTTTATGACTCACAGTTCTGGAGGTTCTAGTTCAAGATCAAGTTCACTGTTACATTGAGTATCTGGTGAGGGTGCTAGATAACAACGATAGGGCATATGTCAGAAGAGACTACTTATACCATTAGCCAGGAGGCAGAGACACAGGATAGAAAAGTTCCCTTCTGGATCACAACTCCAATAGGCTTTATCTCTTCAAAGTTCCACCACCTCCCAATAGTTATCACCAGAGGGATCTTGTACTTAACAAGGAGGACTTTCTTTCTTTTTTTTTTTTTTTGAGACAGGGTTTCTCTGTGTAGCCTTGGCTGTCCTGGACCCGCTTTGTAGACCAGGCTGGCCTCGAACTCACAGTGATCCACCTGTCTCTGCCTCCCAAGTGCTGGGATTATAGGCGTGCACCACTACGCCCGGCTTAAGGAAGACTTTCAATGACATTCACCTTCTGAACTAAAGCAATAGATGAAAAGGTGTTAACTGTTTATAACACTCTATATACAATATAAAAAATTCTTACATGCTATCGTGCTTAATTTTTACAACAGAGTCATGAAGTATAAATAATATTTTCATTTCATACATTAAAATTCTGTGGAAGTGCATAAACATACAGAAAAGTCCAGCAAGTGGCAAAACAACAACTTGAACCTTTGCCAGTGTATAGTGACACATTCAGTTTCCCATCCAGGTTAAGGTATACAAGTCTGCAAACATTTTACCCTGGGATTCACTAGGTGGTTTTGAGTCTTAGCCTTGGCCACAAGTTTGCCTCTGTGCCTTATGAAGTCAATAGAATGTTAGGGAAGATGTGGGATGGAATAGGCTGAGGTTGGGTTTATAATCACCAAGCAAGAACTGGCTTGAGGTCTAGAGGCCTGAGTAATGGACCAGGATTCACTGGGTTTCCTTTTCCTATGACAGGTGAATAACTACAATCACATCTGCAATTTTCAGAATCAAGTGTTCTTCACAGGTTTTAGACAGAAAGGGTCAAATTAGTTCCATATAATGGAATCAATCAGTTCCATCTGATGTCTAGGAGGTGAATAAATCCCAAGGAGCCTATCATAATGGATACCAATTTTTTTTTGCATTCTGAAAAGGTACTTATCACTTCCAGACTAGATGGAGAATTTTGAACACTAATACAAAGCTCTTTAGCAACTTCAGAAAATGTAGTATGAAAACAGAAAGGCGCTGAGACACAACTCAGACACTGTACTAAACAACTGTGGGCTTCTGAGATTAAAAGTTACATTTTGTGTGCCAACAAGAATGAAAAGACTGAGTCCAATGCCAAAAGAGGCTGTACTGAGGCTGGTGGATTTAAATATACAATATATACCTATCATCCAATTGGTAATATGCACATTTGTTTCACAGAAAATAGAGGTAAGATGTTCTTCTAAACGTTGTTTAAATTCAAAGTAATGTGGTCTTCTCTCAAGTGGGGGAATAAATATTTTGGACATGTACATATAAGACAGAGTGCTATATAAGCTATTTCAGAATCCAATCATCATAGTTTATGTGACTTCTAATTTCATTAAAACAAAAATACGTTGTACCTTTCCCATCCTCTCATTTTCCCATTAATACCAACAACTACACTTCTCTTTTCAAATTTGTCTCATAGAAACTCTGTTTATAGTAAGTGCTGGTATGCCAGGTATTTTTAATGTAAGAAAAGCTACCATTTTTATTAAAAATATACACTTCAAGCAGACTTTAATATAGTTGAGAGCTTAATATGCCAAATGATGTTATGCAAATCATCAGTAGCATATGCCTTTTTCCTCATAAAGAAGTGTTCATATATGGAAAGTTTGAGTGAGATTGGTCCATTCCTTGTTAGATGAAGTCTGTGGTGGGATGGATATGACCAGAAGGTTGTAAGGTTCACAGACAACAGCAAGAACTCAATTTCTGTTTCAAACCATATCATCAAAGCTTTTGTAGACATCTCTAAAATGTTCCCATGTACCTAGTTCTTTGGTACTGAATCAAAGGACAAAGTGCTATGTTAGTGGCCATGTCTTCTTTTATATTTCAAACAATTATTTTTGTCATATTTCCCCCTCCGTCAACTCCTGCCAGATCCTCCGCTCCCATGCCTTTATGTTTCTTCACTCTTTCAAAACCAAAATCAAAAAACAAACAAGAAAAAACAATTTAAAATTGACAAAAGAAAAGGGGTATATGTGTGTGTGTGTGTGTGTGTGTGTGTGTGTGTGTGTGTGTGTGAGAGAGAGAGAGAGAGAGAGAGAGAGAGAGAGAGAGAGAGAGCATGCACATGCATGAATACACACACACACACACACACGTATGCACACACACATACATATACCAAATAAACAGATGATGATGATGAAAATAGATACATAGATAAGTAGGTAGGTAGATAGATAGATAGATAGATAGACAGACAGACAGACAGACAGACAGACAGACAGACATTGAATTTGTTTTTATTGGCCAACTTTTCCTGGGCATGGGGCCTACCCTGTAGTATGGTTGATATAACCAGTGACAGTAAGCATCAACTGAAAATAGTTGGCTCCATGGCATTTACCCCTTTCAGTGCTGGGACCCCATTACAGCTCTTGTGCATGCTGACCCCGTCTCTGTGAATTCATATGTGCATCACTCCTTTTGTGTTTGGAAGACACTGTTTCCTGTGGTTCATCCATCACTTTAGTTCTTACTGGATTTCTGTCTTCTCTTCTATATACAACCCTAAGCCTTGAGGGGAAAGGTTTGATGAAGACATACTATTTAAGACTGAGTATCCCAAAGTCTCCTACTGTCTTCTCATTGCCCAGTTGTGGGCCTCTGTGTTAATTGCCATCTACTGAAAAAAGAAGTTTCTTTGATGTGGACTGAATGAGACGCTTCTCTATCATTAGTAGTAGTAGTAGTAGTAGTAGTAGTAGTAGTAGTAGTAGTAGTAGTAGTAGTGTGTCATTAAGAGCCATTTTATTGTTATGTTCCTTTAGCAAAATAATAGTAGTAGGTTTTGCCCTAGGCCCATGACCTATCTAGTCTCATGTTTTTAGGCCACTTTGGCATTGGCTGGTATAGGTTCTATTTCATGGAGTCAGCGTTAGATCCACTTAAAAATTGCTTAGTTGTTGCCAGAACATTTGTACCACTATTGCACTGGTATATCTTGCATGGAAGGATACTGATGTAGATCTCAGTTTGTAGCTAGGTGGCATTGATGATTACCTTTCTCCTCTAGTACCAGGCAGAGAGGCCCATATTCTAACCTCTCATTAAATAGGATCCTACTGTAAAAGCAAGGGACTTTCTTCATTTTCTTTGAGGGGAAATTGTTTCCAATTCCTTTCTCTTTTAAACATTAGGTAAAACCATGATGCAAAGTTCTTAGCACTCTATAAATAATAGCTGTTTTCATTATTACTACTATTATTATCATCAGTAGCATCATTGTGATTATTAAAGGAGAGAGTAAATGTCACAGTACAGCCAGCAACAGTATTTGTCTCACAGACACTTTCATAACAGCAAAAGAGAAAGTATACAAAGAAGGCAGGAGATTAAAGACCAATTCTCAACATACTGATTGAGCAGCTGTGGGATTCTGACCTTCTGAAAACAGCATCCTCTGGCACTATTCCACTGTGGCAGGACAGACTCAGAAATGTTCCACCATTACTTGAAAATCACCATGTTACAAGTTTAAGTTGATAGGCATGTTCATATCAGCTTCTCTTTTATTTTCTACAGTATACATTAGCAGGTCTCTACCCAATTTCTCTTTCTTTAATGGGGCACTTCACCTTCTTTCATGACATTCTTGCTTTGCTACTTGACACTCAAAGGCTTTTTACTGAAAGCAAAGTACAATTTACAACACAGAACATTTCTAAATTATAGGTTGTGTGAAACCCCGGTCACAGTTTTGGAAAGACAAATTTTCGAACCAAGGAGAAATAGCAGCAAATAATAGTAGTTGGTGACAGAGATGCCAAACAAACTGGAGGTGGCATTAGAATCTCCATTTTAATTTTCTTTTCTTGAATAAATGATCATTTCCAACTCTCTGTAACTTGGTAGGCAGCCTCCACGCTGTGAATCTGGCTAGCATTCTTCAGAGCACACCTCGATATATTGAAATGAAGATAGATCTGCCTTTCTGCAGAATAGTATGCTATTATCCTGGAGGCATGTTTCATAAATAAAGGGCAGAATATTTTAACAAAGACCTTGTCAAATATTCTGTTTATCCACATGGTGTCCCATGATTGTCAGCAAATGCCAAAGAAGCATTGCACTTAGTCAAGAAGCAAAAGCACTTGGTCACACAACTAGCGTTTTCTTCCCTCCTTTCCACAGCTGGTTGCATGCTAAAGAAAGAGAAAGCTTTTATGGGGAGGGGACTCCCACGGAAGTCAGGCTTTAAAAAGCTTAATCAAAGATCACTCTGCAGCTTAGACTTGTACAAATGGTTCCTATGAATCTGGACACTCTTGCTAAAGTCTCCTGCAACCCCATTATGACCTGGGTTGCTGCTGGCTTCTAGAAGCCCATTTTCTTTCATCCTCCACCTACATTTTTCCTTTGTTGTTTCTTAAACACATGCACACCATCCCAATCTTAAGGCTTTTTTGTGAGGGGGAAAAAACATTCAACTTATTTTCAGAAAGACAGCAGCAGCAGGTGAAAGTACAGCATTGTTCACGCATTTGTTCACAGGGTGGGAGAAAGCCACAGCTGGTGTGGTTCCTGTAACAGTATCCACTTCACAGCGGAAACAGGTGAACAGGTGAACTAGTGAACACCTCATCACTGGGGTCACTTACAATCCTAGAAGGAAAGGCATACTTGGCAAAACAACAACAACAACAACAACAACAACAAAGTTTTGGATCCTAAAATCAGGTGCAAGAACAAAAAAGGGAAACTTTAGTGGACAGTGAATCTCCATCTTTGTTTGGCAACGGCATTCCATAGGGCAGGAAGAATTTTCTACCCAGGGACTGGAGAAGTGAGCCTCTCCTTCATCATTGAACCATCAAGACACTGTTACCATAGCTTTCCAAATTGTTACACGTACAAAAAGGCAATTAAAAACAAAGAAAGAAGCAACCATAAAGACATCTTGAACATCCAACCCCTCTCCCCTTTCTCACCAGTACATTAACTCTTAGGTTTAAGGCCTGGAACACTTGGTGATCACAAAATAGACTCCTTTTTTTGCTACAAAAATAAAAATAATTGAGATAGATAAATTAAATCCCTCACATCTAAAACTGGCTGGTCTCAACTCTATAACCTTCATAATGGCAGGTGTGAAAATCTTCAGGACTTGAGAAAAGGAAATTGACATAACAACAGAAAGATAAAGTGTGGAGCTGTGAGGAGCCCCTCCTGGTCCTGCTAGGAGTTTCTCCCTACCAAGCAGCATGCAGTTCTTCAATGAAGCAGGCACTGAAAAAGCACTTCAAATCACCTGAGGTGCTCACTCCAGGCTCTGGGAAGAAGGTGGATTATGGGAGATGTAGGGAGGGGATGGCACCCTCAGGGCTCTGAACTGTTTAAATAAGCAGCAGGATGAATTGAGGGGTCCCTAGGGACCAGGGTCAGTTTGTGGAAGGTGTCCTACCCAAAGGGTGTAAGGTTGATGGAAGTGGGCTAATCGACATCCTTGGTTTTCTTTTCTTTTCTCATAATGTACATTCAAAAAAGCAGAAGATGAATACACAGTGAGGAGGCATAGGAACCAGGTCCCTACACAGATGTCCCATCACCTGTTAACCTTATCAGGAGAGAGAGAGAGAGAGAGAGAGAGAGAGAGAGAGAGAGAGAGAGAGAGAGATGGAGGAGGAGGAGACAGGTCAAGAAAACTAAATGATAAAGCAGATTCTAGAATCTCACTCCGGCTTATTTCCTCTTTCACCTTAGCTGACTGCAAACTTTTTTTCTTCCAGAAAGTGAGGGAGCTGGTGCTTGGCCACCCTGTCGGCAACAGCAGGCTTCTTGACACTCCCACTTATGCAGGTCTGACCGCCATCTAGCTTGGAAGGTATGGCATTGCTCACTGCAGCCCTGGCCCCCAGGGACACAAGCAGGGTGGGGATGCCTGCACTCTTAATCACAGAGATTTCTTTGGTCTTCATGGATAGTCACCCATCGAGGATGTTGGTTGACTAGTTCCACGTGGCAGGGTCCACACTCACTGGGCGGGACAGCAGGTCCTTGGGAAACATCTCAGAGACTCTCTTTCCCTCTGCACCCAGCACAGCCATGGTGTCCTCTGTGGCTACTGTAGTGTTCCTTCAGGTTGCCTTTAGTGGTGAAGGCCTGCCTGCATATATTGCACACAAAAGGCTTTTCTCCTGTGTGTATCCATTCATGGATCTGAAAGGCACTGGCAGATGAGAAGTTCTTTCCCCTCTGTGGGCAGCAGTGTTGCTTGGTCTGTCGGCATGACTACGATGCCAGCAAAAGTGTCATGCCTGAGGACATGCTGGAAGGTTCCACAAAGGCACCAGGAACTTCAACTTTGACATAGATGGGCTGGTCTCAGATAAGTGTTGATGGAAGGCTGGGACAACCTTTGGTGTCAATGCTGCAGCTCTCGACACCTTCAGCCTTGGTACCCTCTGGAGACCAGGATTTGATGCTTCCTCTTTGGTTATTGGCAGAGGACACTGCCTAGAAGCACATAGTTTCCCTGATTTATAGACTTTGGCTCTGACACTCCTGATCACCCACAAGCGAGGATGAATCATTAGCCAGGCAGTTGTCACTCTCCACTGAGGCGTTTTCTTGGCTGCTCTGCTACTGCAGGCCCAAAGGGGGAAAAGAGCCCTTTTCCCCCTGAGCATCCAGGGGTGCTATCACAGAAAAGCCCAGAGTGGGCAATGCCATGTGGGTACTAGGATCTGGTGGCACATTTGAGGTACCACTGGGAGCCTCCTGAGAACAGATCTCCTCTTCTGATCCCTTCCATGGCATCTTCCTGAGAAACAGTGCTGGCACCACCACTCTCATTGATGATCATGGACTCACGACCTATAAAGCCACAGGGACTCTCTGTCAGGGGCATGTTGGGGATCTGGCCACCGATGTGCATTTCGATATGCTGCTATAACATGACAAGGTTGGTAACTCCTTCTGGCAGATGGGGCACACGTGCTGCATCTTTATGGCTGTGTTGGTTCTGTGAACTCCAAGGTTGTCTTTTTGTGGGGAAGGCCCAGCCACAAATACACTGGAATGACTTCTCGCCTGTGTGGGTTCACTAACACATCTTGAGGGAACTCTGACAGCTGAGGACTCGGTGACAAATGAGACACTCATTGGGGTCAGTAGTGGCCTTACCAATGCTTTCCATGAGCTGCTGCAATTTCAGGGTCTCTGACCCAGACTACAGGGCCCCACACCCTTGGGGGATTGTGCGCCATCCCCATGCCAAGTAGTGAAAGTCTCCCCCCCTCACTTTCTGGAGAAGGCCCTGGCTGCATTTGGTTGGTCAGGGAGATAGTCACCCATGAGATCCTTAGAGTTAGGCCCTGAAGCAAGCGTTTGAGGTAGCTCTATGGAAGAGGTTCCCGTGATAGAGACAGGCTCGGTTTCTGCAGAGACTCAATTCATCTGCAGGGATGGGAACAGAGTGTGCATGGGGGAGGAGGGGGGAGGGGACGTGGAACGATGCCTACTGCCACTTTGTCCTGGTTTGCCTTCACCTGAATGTGTCGATGGAAATGTGCCTTGAGCTTGCCCTTGATAGTGAAGCAATGACTACAGAGAGAGCACACATTACGTCTCTCTCCTGAGCAGGAGTGGAGCTGCATCTTCAGGGAGCTAGTTAACCATGAAAACCTTGCTACAGTACTTACAGTTGTGTTTGCTGAGGATGGCCTTTTCCTTGGCCATGACATCCAACGCAGTAGAGGCAGAGATGTTTGGGCGCTTCCCTTTTCCTTTCTTGGATGGGCCGAGCATCACAGTGGAGAAGGGATTCTGCGGAGCACAGAGCCTAGGCTCTGAGGTAGCAGGACACTTGGGAGGTGAGACACATAGTTCAGGCAAACCAGAGTCCCAACAAGGTGAAGGATGTAAACCCTGAGAACATCAAGCCTGCTGTGGAGGGGACACTGACATGAGGTAGCTTGTCTTGTTTCAAGACATCTAAAGACAGCTGGCTTTCTGGGAGCAGAGCCATAGTGCTGGACACCTGCTGGGATACTGACACCCAGCTTGAGACATGTGGTTGCTTAAGGCCTTCAGAGTGTCTGCACCCACCACTATAGAGTGGAGGGCATGAGTTCATCTGGACTCAGATTTGTTCCCTGAGCTGGATCTGCTGCAGCTGCTGCTACTGCAGACACGGGATCTGCTCCAGGACCCATGAGATGCTATGGGTAGCCGATTTGGGCGCTGCAGGAGCATCCACACTCCTTTGGTTCACTGCCACCTTGGTGCTATGGAACGCCTGCAGAGTCACATTGGTGTTGGCCACTTTGCCATTTGAGTAAATTGGTTATGTTCTGGGTTGTGGGTAGCAGGGCAGCCTCTATCTTTAAGTGCAAGATGGAGTCTGTACCCAGCTTTTCCATCGTGTCCCCTGAGCTACCACTTTTCTCCTGGTCACTCGCTGGCTGGCTGGCTCAGGAAGGCTCTGGGGAAGTCCTCTGGAGGTGTTGGCTCCTCGCTGTCATTCATGGCAACAGGAGGATTCTTAGTGCACTTTTTCTTGTGTTCCACAAACTCAGAGAGACTAAAGAACTAGGCACAACACTTCCTTTAGATGGTAGATGTGAGTCTCCTCCAACTGGGGTTGCTTCCCCAGGGCTGTGTCCTCTCTCACTTCATCACCATTCTATGGGGTGTTTCACTGGAGCACCCAGTTCCTTTGCTGCCAGATTCTCTGCAAGGTCAGGGCTCAGCTGCTGGAGCTGCTCACCCCGGCCCTCCTCCTCAGAGTTGATGTGCTGGGGTTTTGCCTGCTTGTGCCTCCACATGAAGCATGCATCCGGGTGCCAGGAAGAGCCCTGATGTCTTGACCCCTCAGCTTAAGGCATTTTTTTAAAACTACCTGAGCAGTCTAAGGCCAAAGCATCACATGGCTACGTACTTATCATTCAAGCCAGCTCTAGTTCACCACCTGAACATCATCTTCCCTGACATGAAATCAAGTTGCCCTGCCAGACTACAATACCACTCCCATTTTTTTTTATCTTCCCAGGACTTACTGCTTTATGCTTTTTTTTACTTGTTTTCATGTTACTTCCTTTCTTTAGAGCAGTGGTCCTCAACCTGTGGGTCGCAACCCCTTTGGGGGTGGCATATCAGATAGTTACATTAAGGTTCATAACAGTAACAAAATTACATTTATGAAGCAGTAAGGAAAATAATTTTATCGTTGAGGGTCACCACCACATGAGGAACTGTATTAAAAGATCACAGCATTAGGGAGGTTGAGAATCAATGCTTTAGAATGTAAGGTTTCTTTTGGCTTTTGTCCCACTATAACTTTAATACTCAGAAGTGTTTGGCAAGCCTAATGTGTATAGAGTACAAAATTTCAGCAACTATGTAGCTTTAAGTAACAAATGCCTGAAATATTTCTTAGAGGAAGAATAAACTTGAAATGCATAAGGATAAAGGTGGATGTTTAAATTGAATATGATGAAAGAAAGTATGACCTAATAGTCACACAAACCCACTGAATAAATAAAACAACAGGTAAAGCTGAAAAAAAAAACATATGTGGAAAAATAACTACTCCTTGTCATGGGGAACAATTATACCCCTCTCTTTACATATGTTTAATGGATGTATTTTAATAATAAATTGTAAAGGGGAGAGAATAAAGAAAATCACTAAGCAAATACAATCTGTATAGATAATAGATAATGGGAAGGTAATAAGTATGACTGAAACAATATTTTTAAAGCCTGTGCTTTTCCCTTCTCAGTGAGCACATTTTTTCCCTTACGTGGTCTTCCTGAAAGAAAATAAAAATGTGTGATACAGGGAATGAACCAAGAGTATGTCACAAGGCCTCCCACACAGTGAGTCACTACCTCTGGGAGACAAACTGTTATTTTAAATCAGTATTTCTAAGTTCCTTATTTTCGTCTATTAACCTTTAGTACTTGGTTTATAGCACTTTTTGTTTTATAGTATATTTCATGGATTAGCTAGTGTCCAAAAAGGCAGGTGTCATTTGGAAAAATAATAAATAAGGCAGAAAGGGAAAAGAAGAGGGTAGATCCATGTGTCCCAACTAGGGACAGTAACACTGAGCCTTGAGATAATTTCATGTCCTAATTTCTCTGTGTGACGAGCTACGGTTAGACATCCTGTGGTCTCTGTGCATCAAAACAATCTGGGTCATTTAAAGTGGCCTGGAAAATACAGTCCTTATTTATGAGTCTCAAGCTTTCCTTGATTCATATATATCATGGGGTTGAAGCAGAGCAGGCAATGAGGGATATATAGAGGTATCTATCTCAAGTTTCTGTACCTGAGGGGAGCTAAACAATATCTAGCCAGCAGAACATGCCAAAGAGAATTCTTATACCTTGATCAAGCCACGGAAGAACAGGATGAAAGCTGCAGGCTTCAGCATAGATGCCAGCTGAGCAAGCAGCTACCAGAGATATTACCAAGTGACAGGAACACCCAAAGGATTGTAATGTTCTCTCTCCCACACAATTCACATGAAGTCATAGCATGCTCACAAATCACAGTCATCATTATAATTATCATCCCTGGAGAGAAAATGAAAGATGCACATTTTTCCTGCATGTGACATTTGTCACGAAAGATTCTTGTGATTCTTCTGTATGAGTTTCTAACTGGAATTTAAAGGAAAAGGCTGGACTAGGCTTAGGTGCAATCCAGCTGCCAGGTGAACATTATGGCTTCCCGATGCCAATCTGCAGACTCCCCAATAGATTATCTATAGTTCATATCAAAGCTTTTCTTTTCTCTGGAAGTAAAATTCAGCAAAAGTCAGAATGTCTGACAAAAATTGAACTTGCTGTGCTGAGATCTGTTCACTTCTAAGACATATCTAGTTGTACTTAGCATTCTACTATTCTAGATATATTTTGAAATAAAGCTCAGGAAACAGTGAGGTCCATAACCTGTAAGAGAAAACCTCCATGTTCTACCACGGTTCATTATAGGCAAGACAAAAACATCAATACTAAAACTGCATACACTCATCCAGCATTTCACAAAGAAATTCCTGTGAAATATAAGTCCTATGAGATTTTCCTTGGGAAAAAAAAAACAGGAGCTGTGAGAAAATGTTAAAGCAAAAGACTAGTATTAGTTTCTCTTGCTAGAGAGTTAAATGTATACCAAAGGCTCTAGGAATGTTAATTTTATCATGACTTTCCTTATGTGGCTGCAGAATATTTTTTAAAGTACATATAATATAATTAGCATTTCACAAAATACATTTCAAGAGCCTGAAATATTGCTGCAAACCTCAAATCTGATTACCTAGGTGATAGAGGCAAGAAAGGGGGGAAGAAGGAATAAGTAACACTGAAGATGTCTCAAAAAGCCATCGAAAACATTACTTTATAAGCTAACTCAAACACATATACATACATGTGCACACACACACACATACACACACACACACGCGCGCGCGCACACACACACACACACACACACACACACACACACACACACGGAACAGCATGGTAGAAGAGGAGGAAAGACTGGAAGAGCCAGAGGACCAAGAAGTCTGAAGTAGAAATACGTCTTCTAGACACAGCATCTTACAGAATGGCGACTTACACAAGACTTGAACAGTGACACCACCAGTTTACATGCCATGGTGTGTGTGTGTGTGTGTGTGTGTGTGTGTGTGTGTGTGTGTGTGTGTGTATGCGCATGCACGTGCGGAGTGGAGTTACACCCTATGGGTGATAATTGACCTCAGTAGCTGAAAACTATCTAGAAAAAGCCTCTGTATGAATGGATCAATAATTAAGAGAAGTTATTGCTGTTGAAAGGGACCAAGATTTGTTTCCCAGCGACCACAAGGTACCTCATAAGTGCCTATGATAAAGTATGGGAATCAGACCCTTACATGTATTTGGTGCATATAAACAAGTGCATGCTTATGCATGTACAGAAAATCAAAGTAAACAAATAAATAAACCTGTAAAGATTAAATAAGAACTAAAAATCCAAGTCCCAGGGAAGGGAAACTTCCTTTTGAGTTGTTGATCAGAGCAGTGATATAGTATCCAAGAGATTCCCAAAATATTTCAAACTACTGTCATTGCCCTCAATTTCCTCTCAGAACATAAAGGTGGGACCTTAGTTGATGAGGGCAACTGGGGTGGTTTGAATATGAATAGTTCGTCAATAGGCTCATATGCTAAATAACTGGTCTTCAGTTGGTAGTACTATTTGCGAAGGATTGGGATATGTGTGACCAGGGTTAGATGAGGTGTGTCATTGGGGTCAGCTTTGAGGGTTAAAAACCCACACCATTCACAGTTTGCTCTCTGCCTCCAGCTTGTGGGTTAATATGTGGACTTCCAGCTACTGCTCAGCATCATGGCTGCCTGCCTGCCTCCTTGCCTGCTGCCGTGCTCCCCACAATGATGGTCATCACTCATCCTCTGAAACTGTAAGTTCCCAATAAAAAAAAATTCTATGAGTTTCCTTAGTCAAGGTGTCTGTTTACAGCAATAGAAAAATAATTAAGTTCACATCCTACATTTACAAAATGTCATTTGGAAGAGCCAAGCTGGTAGTAACCTGGAAGCCTCTTTCCTGAGAACGAGCTTTTCAAAGTATTGGAAGGTGCTCTGAAAGCTGCCAAGAAAGAAAAGTAAGAACAGCACTACCCAACTGCTAAACCTGTGTACCACAACAATGCCAGGTCTGGAAGGCCTGTACAATAGTTGCGCGTGTACAATGGGAATAATAAATAACAGTTGAACATAAGGCTTACTGAATAAGAGGGGATTTATGCATGGTATTGTAAACCTAGCAAACCACCCATGGGTTGAGAGGTCATAGACCCTAGAGGAAAACCTTCTACTTCTGTATTCCTAAATCAATATACTTTCTAACTGTATTCTAAATAGTCCTTTTTTTATACCCACAGATAAGCATATGCTCTCATTCTTCATTAAAGATTCTGATTTTTGCAGTAAATGGAGGCTATCACTGGCCAAAATGCTGAGAATGACTACAGGGTCCAAGCCTCAATTTTTACATAGACAACACAACTCCTACACTTAAGACTCTCAGAATAGTTGGCACGAGTGTAAAATTCAGAGGACCAGGACACCTGCTGGAAGACTAGACATGACAAGGTTGCTACACAAATGAGATCTCAAAAATATGGTTACACTAAGCAAGACCTGCATAATGATAATACTGGTCTACTAACGACATTCCAATATGGATGGGGAAAAGCTCACAAGGCCTCACACCTGTGAACAATTAATGTCTGCTGAAAGAGAGAGAAAATCATTTTTCTTCAGGGATGAACACCCCAATATGGTATCCAAACTCATTCAGTCATAAACATGCAGTCATATCTGCATATGAGCAACATTGACTAGGAGAAGGGGCCATAAAGAAAGCAGCAGTCAATGGACAGGACATTCTCCACAGTTGAGTGGAGAGTGGGGTATGACTTTCACACGAACTCTGGTGCCTCATATTTGACCACGTGCCCTGGAGGGGGAGGCCTAGTGGCCCTCAGAGGAAGGACAGCAGGTTACCAAGAAGAGACTTGATACCCTATGAGCATATACAGGGGAAGGTAATCCCCCTCAGGAACAGTCATAGGGGAGGGGAGTAAGGGGAAAATGGGAGGGAGGGAAGAATGGGAGGATACAAGGGATGGGATAACCATTGAGATGTAACAAGAATAAATTAATAAAAAAAGAAAGAAAGAAAGCAGCAGTGTGTAGGTACAGGCAGAATCAGAGAGTTGAGAAGGAAGAGTGGACATGACATTAGTACTCATGTATGTAAATTCCAAAAATTAAAATAATTTGAAAGAAGGTTAATAAAACCATGAAATAAGTTGAATTGTAGGTATTTACTAGCTTATTTGCTCCAAAAAGGTAATGTGGCTACGCACCTGTTAAGAACAGGTGTGACACCTTCATGAATGTACCTTGCTTTGCAGAAAACAAAGTTATATAGCTATTTTTAGAAATTTCTTCTTAAATTTGTGAAATGTACCACTAGAGAAATTACTTAGGAAAACTTTCTTGAAGAAATTACTTCACTGTACATATGGACATAACACCGCACCAAGTTTATTACTATATTGAACAATAATTCCTCTATTTAAAAACTATAGCAATAATTACAGAAAAAGAGATCATAAATCCTAGAAGGGAAGAGGTGGAAGGTATTGGAGGGGTGGGAATGATGCAAATACAATGCACACATGTATAAAATTTTCAAATAAAAATTAATTAGAAAAAAAAGAAGTGGTCAAGACCATTCTTGGCTACATAGCAAGGCTGAGACCAGCCTGAGTGGCAGAGATCCTATTTCACAAAAGTAACATTGAAAACAAATGTTGGGAAATGCCACATTGTTTCACATTCTATTTAAAAGAGAAAACATGAACATGATTTCATGATTTCAGAATCAAAGTGACTCCAGAGCTTGAGAAGTAATGGGAGCAGCAAGAGCCAGATGAGAGATGACCTTTACCTTTCTGACTTCCTCCATCAGCCACATCCCAAACCTCCCTAAACAAATAGACAATGCAAATAAAAATCACTGAGTTTGCAGTACAGCCATATATTTGGAGACAAACCACCTCAGACAAACTTCCTCAGCTTAATACCTTGATAGAGAAGTTCTACATCTAATGCTGAATATACAAATAGTAAAATCATAAGTAAATATAAGAAGGAGAAAGCAGTGGTATTGAAGGAGCCTGTGTAATTACCAAAGGACTTCTGAGGTCCTCTAAAGGCAGCTGGGAGTTTTTTAGCAAATATGAGGAAAAGTATCTTCTAACATTATGGGTATTTGTGTGTGTATGTATATATATATGTGTGTGTGTGTGTGTGTGTGTGTGTGTGTGTGTGTGTGTCTGTGTGTCTGTGTTGTCTGTGTATGCATGTATGTATATGTATGTATATGTAACAAAAATGCACTTGTTATAATAATTACACTTTTGGTTTCCAGAGATCTATGGCCTATTGAGGGCTATTAATAATCCCAAGTGATGTATTTTTTTTTGTTCTTCCTCCTTCTCATTTTTTTCCCTCACTCTGTTTTTCTTCCCCAAGTGATAACACACAGACTTAACATACTAGAAGACTGGGAATAAAGAAAATATGTCTCAGGCTTGGAGACGAGAAGGATGAGTTGAAAAGGTATTGAGACGAGTTTCCAAGTTCCATGAAACATCCTACTGGTGGAAGTATCTTAAAATTAGTACAACTGAAATGATATCCTAGACATCAGGTGCTAAGCGTCTTATATCATTTTGACTTAGAGGCACTGGTAGCACTGCCTGTCTTTAAGAGAAGAACTTACAGTTACTTTAAAAACCTAACATCCAGTGACTATAATAAACTGTTGCATGAAGGCCTCCACTCTGCTACCCTGTGTTATTCAATATTGGTATAACCAAGAGGGGGAGAACATAGAAATTTAATTAAATTTAATTAAAGCCAATTTGACTTGGGGTGTGTGTGTGTGTGTGTGTGTGTGTGTGTGTGTGTGTGTGTGTGTGTGCGCGTGCGTATTACTAAGCATCAACCTTAGGGTATTAAGCATATTGGGCAAGTTTTGCATCACTGAGCCACAACCTCAGCTCATAATTAATTTTCAGAAATAAAACACAATTACATTACCTCAGCTATTATGGGAAAACCAGTTTTTCCTCACTGTCTCTTCAGAATTAATTCCAGAAATTCTGTTTATATGTCCAATATATGTGCATAATCATATACACAGCTATATGTATGTACCTTCAGATATCACATTCTCCACTGGCAAATTTTAAAACCTGTTCCAAAGCCCTCTGAGATGTAGGCTTGTTTTATGTCACCAAATCTGTTTGAATAATAAATACTATTACCAACCTCACTCAGTTCCCTACCTCATACTAAAAAAAAATCCAAATACGCTCTTCATCTCTGATTCTTACTATTAAACTCAATTGTATATAATTTGACTTGAAAGTGTAGGTAATGGAATAAGTTAAAATCTGATTTGGCATCATGTAGCAAGGACAAAGAAGGAAAGCAGAATGGGTCTCCTTATTGTCACTCTCACCCACATTGAGGAACAAACCACTCATACAATTTATCTAAAGATATTTGACAGTTCTTCTAGTTCAAAAAAACTAAGATATTGGTACAGGTGTGTGTGTGTGTGTGTGTGTGTGTGTGTGTGTGTGTGTGTGTGTGTGTGTGTGTGTAAATACAAGGAATAGAGAAACATTTAAAAAACACTAAAGCAGTGAGACAAGTTGCCTAGGACGTTGATCTGTCACAATCTGTCTCTCATATATTACCATCAAAATCAAAATGTCCACAGAAAAACACTTGCCTTAGAAAAATTCAAGCAGATGCCTGGGTAGCTAGTTGCGACTATAGTAACACTAAGAATACAGATAATCTAATTTTTATTGGTTCTGCTATAGATGAATTAAACAAGGATTAAATTAGACTAATTATAGCTGCATAATGAAGCTAAAGGCTATTTTAATCTCTTATCTCAACCTACCTGTATTTTTCAAATAAAAATATTTATTTGCTTAATCAAAAATACAAGAAATAAAAATTTTTCATAATGTTAGTATTAGAATTCAGCATTTATCATTGTGAAGCAGCAGAAAACTGACCTGACAACTCTTAGGTAAATAAAACTAGAAAACTGCAAAATATACATACATAAACTATCAAAGAACTGCTTAGGGATAAGGAACTCTTGAAGGACCTATGCTTAGGTCTACACAGCCTGCAAAATCCAAGCACAAGAAGATTTCTCAATTGAAAATAAATGTATACAATATCAGAGAAAGCAAGGCACATAGAGTTTGCTGGATATGAAGACAAGGAGTTTCAGAAATCTTCATGGAACTTTTGATTAGATTGTTATTGGGCAGGAAATGTGTGTGTGTGTGTAAGGTAAAACTCCATGATGGTGGTGCATTACTTCAAGGATGCTGATAACAAAACAACAGCCTAGAAGGAAGCATGTCAGATTCTGATCAGCTCGAGTGTTGTTGTCATGTTGAAATTTAAAGCAAATAGTAGTAACTTTTATAATATCCCATAACAATATAAGTGAGACTAACCTACAGGCAAAGATTACTTTATATCATCCTGGACCAAACTGACCTACAAGTTAGCTGTCTCACAAAATTGGGTTTATTTTTTAAAGCTACCCACTGAGAGGTAAACAGTTTAAAGGAGAAAATTCTACACTACCCAATCAAACGTTACTTGACATAGAAAGTACTTGGAGAATATGAAATATAAACAGGAGAAAAATCAGCCAATTGAAACACCCAGAAATGACAACAATGATGGAAATAGAAACAAAGACTTTGTGATAGCCATATTATATAACATGAAGAGACAAATGGATGACTTAAATTGGAAGCAACATTGTAAAATTCAAAATAAAATATTCACAAGATGTGTTTAAGAGCAGTATAGTCACTGAAGAAGAAATGACGGAACAGCAATTTACAAGTCTCTAAACAGCATTCCTTTGCTCCCAACCCCTGACTCTTAACACTCTTTCCACCCTATCATCAGTGAAAATCAAACAAATAATGCAGACACATAGAAAATACCAACAATTTAAAATACACATTAAATATACACATCAAAATACAGCTAAAAATACACATACATGATTTTATATATATGTACATATATGTATATAAACACACAAATACATATGTTTATGCAAAATAATTCAAATATTGTCATGAATGTGAAGCATTCTAGTTTGCTACAGGTGTCAACAGAACACATCGTAGAATCATCTCAGGAAACTCAATTAAGGATTTGGTCAGACCCAGTTGGCCTATAGCCATGTCTATGAGACTGTCTTGAATAATGACTGATGTGACAGAGCCCACTGTGTGTGCCACAATCTTTAGGCAAGTGGGCCTGAGTTATATAAAAAAGCTAGGTTAACATGAGCCAGAGAGTGAGCCAATAATCACCATACCATCACTAACTTCCCTCATGGTGTACTAAGACATGGAAACATAGGCCAAATAAACTTTGCCTCACCAAGTTGATTTTGGCCATGGTGTTTTATCACAGAAACAGAAAAGCAAACTGAAACATGGAATCTCATTTATTTCTAATGAGAATGCAAAATACACAGCCACTTTAAAAACAGCTTGGCAATTCTTCAGTATGCTAAACAGTTAGCAAATGAGCCAGCAATTTTATCTGAATGTATCTACTGGAAATAAAACAAAACTTAAGTCTACAAAATCCTTAAGTATTAATGTTTATGGGACCATCACATAAAACATGAAGAAGGTGGAAACAGCACAATGACCATCAGCTGATGAGGGGGTAAACTTCTGTACTTGCAGTATGCAGCACTACTCAGTAATACAAACATGAGCTACTGATCCACAGAACAACAGAGGAAAATCCCAGTGTGCCATAAGAGAAACTCAAAAGGCTACCATCTTTCACAAGTCTATTTATAAGACATTCTGAAAGAAAAAAAAACCCACCTAGACTCATCAGTGGTTCTTTGACAAGTTGTCTCTACAAGACATTGTTAAGTGACAGAACTGTCTCATATTTTAATAATGGTAGCCCTTACTATGCATTTGTCAAAAAACCTTAGAAATATACATTGAACAAAGCAAGTTATACTGAACGTTTACATATATAAGCATATGTAACTTATCTGTAAAAACTGAATGATGCTACACAGTCAAGCACAATAGTATATGAAAAAGAAAAGTCTTAATATATAGTTGTTAAATATGTCAATAGTTTAAAGAGAAAACAGGTTTTCTCAGAAGTCTTCCATTTAATGTAATTTAAATTCCTATTCCTGAAGTAGGCAGAATAAGCAGGCATTGGACAGCAGGTGGTCTCATCAAGAAGTCATCAAACTAACAAGGCCATCAGAATGACTGATGGCACTGCTAGGCCTTCAGTCAGACAGCAGGCCTGCTGGGAGTGAACTGTTTTTTTCTTATAAAAAGTAGTACATTCCAAAGATGTGTTCTTTCTTGTAGAAACGTTGTGAGCTAGCAGTAGGCACAGCATCTCTTCAAGGCCTGGTAGTAAAACCCAGTCTCTTCTTTAAAAAAAAAATAAATAAAATGAATGTATTCAAAATACTACTAATAATGCAAAAATATCAAAGCCAAAGTATTAAAATATACTTATGAGGCCTAAGATATGCATAATAAAAATAAAATCAACATAAGTTTGTGTTTAACATTGTTTAAACATTTGCAAAAAAAAAAAAGAGATAGGATGGCATGATAATAAAAGTGGGTTGTTCATAGGAGGACTCAACCTATAGGCTTTCAATGACCATTCTACTGTTCTGCATAATGTGTGAAGGATGAAAATGATCCTTTTTTCCACTACTGAAATTAGTACCCCATATTCATTTTCTCATTCACCCTGCACAGGAATTCTGGTCTTATCCTCACTTTTCACTGATGAGAAAACAGATACTAAAAAGTTGAGATCACACAGTTCAGTCTTACAATTAAACTTAGTTTTTTAGGGTCTAGATAGATGTTTTGAGTTGGTAATGGAATGATATGATATTGACTTACATTCAGAATTTTAAACACACCAAGATAGGAAACATGTTTTCTTCAAGACTGCCAAATACAAATAGCCAAAACACTAAGAATGTGACATTTATATAATTTCTGATTGTTTCATGGTTCTTCCCGCTGCATGTAGTTTATTTTATTTATATGTAATAATATAAATGTATATGTTAAAAATATAATTTAAAAAAGAAAAAAAGAAGTTGAGAAAATGTCGAATGTCAGCAAAATAGAACTTGGCCCTAGATTTGGTTCTGATAGTACACTGACAGTTCAATAATGTATCATAAATATAATAAGAAAAGAGAACTCAAGAGAAAAAACATTCCTGCTGGCATTACTCTAATGAAATTTTTAGATGTAAGTAGAAGGCCTGGGACCTAATAGAAGGATAGTAATGAATAAGGAATAAAAAGAAAATAATAATGTTTTTCTGAAGAATATTTAATTACAATGACTTGTTATTGTTGCAGCCTATGGTTCCTTTTTTCCCCTATGTGACTTAGAAAGATAAATTTTATTTCAAACCATATTCTTGCTCAAATGAACACATAAGCTAGAAAAAAAACTTAATTAAAATTGACATCTTCCAAAACAATGTAGGTTTATTTATTCCCATAACATTTTTGAGTGTGGTACTTCATGGCATAGTTTTTATTTTTCTTTAAATTCACATTGTATTTGATTTTTTTCATTCCATTTTTGTTCTTGCAACACTAGGCTCACTTAATAAATGCTTTTTGCAAGAGTTGTTTTCAGGGAAACAATACATAACTTCCTGAGAGTGTTTACTCCTTACTCTCCAACCTCTGTTCTGGGTTGCTTGTTGCTCTTGTTTTTGTTTCTTTTCTGTTACTTGTGTTTTGATTGTTTCAACAGAAAGGCTGGCTGAAATACTGAGCATGCCAAGACCTGCCAAGCCTCATACCCTAATCCTGTTGATAATCATTAGAAAATGACTGTTTGAAGGATTTCAAATCAAACTCACAAGCCAGAAGCACAGTTCTAAAAGCTTATCTCACTGTGCACATTTGTCTTCGTATACGCTGAATTTTGCTCTATATGCGTCTATGGGGGCTCGTCATCCCATCATCACTTGTTCTCTGCCTTTTGACCATTTGTAAAGGGGTTTTGTTTGTTTGTTTGTTTTCTTTTGTTTCTTGTAATAATCTCTGTCTCTTGCAAAGAGAAACTTCTTTGGTGAGAGTTGGGAACACTCCTTTTCTTGCATATAAGTGTTTAGAATGCAGCTAGGAAATTATGCTGGTTTTTTCTCTTTCATATTATTTTCTTTTTTTAATTTTTTATTAATTTATTCTTGTTACATCTTAATGGTTATCCCATCCCTTGTATCCTCCCATTCTTCCCTCCCTCCCATTTTCCCCCTTATTCCCCTCCCCTGTTTTAATAAAGTGGAGGCTGTAGGTTCTCCTCAAATATGCATGACTTCATGAGCTCCAGAAGCTGGCTAGGTTACCAGTACCAAGTCATGATTGCCCTCCTGTTGAGAGGGCCTAAAGTCCAACTCCTACACTTAAGGCTCAAGAAACATTGAAAAAGAGATGGAGGAAAAATTCTGAGCCAAAGGACCCAGAAATATGCTGTGAGAATATGTTTCCTAGAAATAACAAGGACGCTTTTCCCATGATACTTCAACAATATGACTGCCTAAATATGACCTGAATAAACACAGCAATAGACATATTAAAATGGATGATGGAAGGAGTCGGGGGTGAGGGACAACATAATGTCTCAATCTTATACAAAGAACTACAAGCAACCAAAAAACGCTGAGGGGCCAGAGAGAGTCTTCTACAGGGAAGAGCACTCCAATTGGTTATCCAATACCAAATGGTCAGTCGTGAAAACATAGATATATAGATATATGTAATATTATACAGACTGAGTATGTTACAGTATTCATATATGTATGCATATGTTTATGCATACATATGTAACAAATACAATTAAGGTAATGAAGGCCAAGAATTTGGGGAGGAGCAGGACAGGGCAACATGACAGGAGCAGGAGGAAAGAAGGGGAATAGGGGGATATGGCTCATTACATATTTATTTCTGTAAAGATTGAAACTTCGAGGTTTAAAGCTCACATAGTTGTATCTTTAAAATATGAGTGACTCTCAACAGAACATAAAGTACAAAATTAGAACCACAACGTATCTTGTAGTAAAAAAGGAAAAAACAAGAAATTCTGAAATACTGACCTTTATCCTCCTGTGGAAATGGAACAATGTCCCTGCATCCTTATGGAATGAGACTAGATTTTAATAAAAATGTTTTAAAGGCAGTTTCATTTTAATAGTAATTTTAATTATAGTGAGATAACAGATAGTTCATCTTATTATGTGAACTGAATTTGTAAAGGGAAAGAGGTATATAAACGCCTGCAAATTTCCCCTCCCATGTACAAAGAATAGCATATATAGAACAATAAACATATTTTTACATGCCTTGAGTTCTTTCTAAACAAAAATAAGATCATGTGACCCATATGAGTATAAATCAACTTTCATTCACAATCTGAAATGTGGACCTCCAATATTCCCTGACAAAATCTTATTTTAAGATAGCTGATTTACTGCATATTGGAGCAGCTTAAGGCTAGAAAATCTAATCTCTACTGATACTGTTGCCTTCTTAAAAAATATTTCAAATCATTTAAATCTTTTTTTTGAAACAGGGTTTCTCTCTGTAGCCTTGGCTGTCCTGGACTCACTTTGTAGACTAGGCTGGCTTCAAACTCACAGCAATCTGCCTGCCTCTGCCTCTCGAGTGCTGGGATTAAAGATATTTTTAAATGTTTTTAAAAAAAGAATTTCAAACACTTTTATTTCAAAAGCAGTTTTGCTGATTTATTTTACAGAAACTTCTCTTGATTCAGAACTGCCAACAGACAAATGGAGACACCTGTCCCTATATGTGTACAGAAAACATAAACAGTGATTTTCTTTTTTTATTTAATTGTTTTATTAAACATTGACAATGATGCTATAATGTTATAGAGTTTTGGGTGACTACTCAGGTTGCAAACTATCTCTGTCATCTTCTCATTTGGGAAACTACTAGCCTACAGTCCCGGCATACTAAGGTAATCAATTTTATCCCTTTTCAAGTCTCTGATGGAGTTGAAGACCAGATAGTTTCGTTTTGCAATTAACCTTCTTTGTTTAAGGGTTAAGATATTTTTAGGTCTAGATAGATGTTTTAGTTGATAATGACGAGATATGATAGATATTGATTTACATACAGAATTTTAGATGCACCAAAATAGGAAAGATGCTTTCTTCAAGGCTGTCAAATACAAATAGACAAAACACTAAGAATGTAACATTTATATAATTCCTGATTGTGTCATGGTTCTTCTTGCTGTATTTAGTTTGTTGTATATATGTATAATAATATTAATGTATATGTAAAAAGCACATCTACATCTTAAAGGATAGTTTAAACCCATCTTCGGATTTTAAATCTTGCTAAAATCTAGTTCAGGCAATTGTTCAGGGTAAGAATTAAAAAAAGGTCACTGAATTCATTGATTCTGGTGGTCCCAGTTTAGTCACAGACAGGCTCGCTCCTTGGCTAAGAGTGTCATCCCAAATGAGCAGTGTGATTTAATCAATTCTGATAGCAAAAACAGAAGGTTATTCTTGGTAAGTAGATTTTTTGAAGCAATCAAATCAGGTTTTATGTCCATCAATTCCAATATAAGAATATTTTAGTCAAAAGCTTTGTGTAATGAAAAATTCTCCAAATTAAGGAAATATGAATTCCTGACTCTATTTTATTATCTGATGTATTCTTTCCACTTGAACTTAAGAAAAAAAAAGATAATACAAAAAAATAGCAATTGTATTACAGTATTTATTCTGAATAAATACCCACTTCTCACAATAGCAAGGAAATTATTTTTACAAGTATGATGATTTTTTTATTATGTTAAGTGCAGTAGACAATTTTTAAGTAATTATTTGATAGACAACTAAGAATAACTTAAAATATAAAAAGCTTCTCTTCAAGAAAAGACATTTTGGGGGTTGTGTGAGTGAATTTTCAGTTGACTATATGAAACTTACTTTCCATGGTTTACTATGTACTTCTTTCGTATTGTGCTGCAACATCTATAGTTTTATATCATCCAACTTTACATAGAACAACTATAGATCAGCTGGATAGTTCAGCCGATAGACAATTGCCACCAAGGCTGACAGCCTTGTATGAGTATCGGGGCTTGAACTCAGGCTGTCAGCCTTGGTGGCAAGTGTCTATCGGCTAAGCCATCTAGCTGACCCAACTGCTGCATGTTGCCCTCTGCTCTCCATTTGTTTGTTGTGGCATGCACGTACCCACACACATAACATATAAAAATAAACAAGGAAATGAGGCATCTCAGAATCCAGAAGAAATTCAAAATATTTTAAGAAGTATGGAGTGATTTTTGCACATGAGAATCAATGAGTCTGGGGAAGAAAGCTGTCTCTGTTGCTTTTTTATTGTGAAAAGGAAGTTGAGAAATGGGTCTAAAACTACAAGAGAACATGGTATATGGTTATTTTTTATTTGTGACGCTAATAGATGAAACAATATTTGGAGGGGATGTTTATGTGTATGTGTGTGTGTATGTCTATATCTCTGTGCGTGTAGTTTGAATTTGTTTTCTGATGGAAATAACGCAGTAGAAAGGCAAAAGTGCTTGCTATAGGGTAGAGAATGGACCTTGTTGGACTCACCTCTTTGAGAAGATAAGGGATGATGAGGTCTGAACTCCAGCTAAGAAGTTGGCAATGATAGTAATAAAGATTCAGTTTCCACACTAACATAAGGAATGTAAAAGAATATTTATGCAGATGAGTCTTTTCGTTTTGGCATAATATCAATTTTTCTAACCACAAGAATAAGAACTCAGGACACATAAAATATTTTTACCATCAATAATTCCCAATGGAGCTAAGCCTTGTTCTTAGACTCCATAATGGCCATTGTTGCACATACTACTAGTACACGGGCTATCCTACATACCTCAAAATTATGGGTTAATGAAGGCAGCTGGTAGGGAATTTGAGTCAATAATATGGTTTGTTTTAATTTCACAATATGATTTCATAAAAGCATATTGCTCTTGTGGCGGTAGCTAAAGATCTGTTAGCTTTAGGGACAGAGGTCTCTTAATCCTCGGGGGGAATTGAAGGTATAATCAATGGTGTTTGGGTCTAACCAATCTAGCATTTAGTGACCCGTTTAGTGAAGCATCCTGAAAGCTTTATTCAGTTCATCACTCACCTTGTGTGAGAATTCTCCCTAGGGGCTTCCTCCAATCTTGCTTTATCCCCTTTCATCACATCCTAGGCAATCTGCCAATGCTATATTTTGGAAGCACATGGAGTTTATTCAAAATTCATCAGTGAGCAGACACTATATTCAGGCACAGTAGAAAGTTATTTCAGTGGGTAATGTGTCATGTCTGAATTTTTAGGCATTGATTAGAGACGTTGGGGGTAAGCCATACTCTTAAAAAATAAAATAAGGAACGGGTGGATACAAGTGAGGGGAAAACTACTGAGATCTAATCTGAATAAATTAATTAAATAATAAAAAATAAAATAAAAGCCAGATAGCTAATATAAACCAAGGGGTCAGTCACCAGATGCTGTCCTACTATTACGTGTCCCTTCCCCTAAAATGATTGTGTTATGCATTTACATGACATCTTAGAATTCAAACCATTAAAACATCCAGATGTTATCTTATATGAAAAACAAGTCTGTTTGAGGCTAATGTCAGTATTTACCTGGAATGACATAGAGCCACTCAAAATTTAGAGATTTTTAAATTAGATATCACTTTTTAATTTATGCATCATGATTTTTAGTTCCTCTCTCAAGGAATCATTCTATTGATTTCAAGAGCCAAGAGGAAGAACATGAAAATAACAAAGTAAAAGAAACATGAAAATTATGTAGGAAGCAGAGACAGTGACCCTCGAGCAAACAGGAAGAAACAGCTAGAACAAGGAGCAACTACAAAGTAAATATCTGGCATAAAGAAAATGAGGAATGATATACAAATCATTTGAGAGAGAAGGACAGAGAGGAAGGTGAGCTGTGTGGCACTTCCACAAGGACTGATAGTGAGAACCCAACCCAGCTGCCCTAACTCTTCCAAAGGTCACTCTATTTCTTGCTGGTAATTCATCTTATCCCTGACAGAGATAGGTCTCCTACCTAGCTGCTCTTTTCTCTTTTTCTTGCTTTTGCTCTCTTTGGCATTGTAAAATGACATTACCATTACTGTAATCTTTTTGTTTAAGAACTTATGGCCTTAGGACTAAAGGTTTCATTATAAGTATAAAACATTTCAAAGTTTATAAATTTCTTACCTCATACATTATCTACTCCAGGACTTAGCAATAAATCCATGAAGCATATATTGTCTAGAACCCTCCAGCAGGGAATATGAGTGTGCCAAGAGGCACTAGTGACCAGGGAGTATCATTAAATCAAGCACCCCCTGGAGGTACAGTAAATGAAGGAGTACATTACATGTGGGGCTAAAAGAAAGTCAAGGCCACAGCCAGAAGTTAACCCATATGTAGAGACATAAAGGTGGCCACAGAACGGAGAGAATACAGGCCAAGGACACCAACATATTAAGTCAAAAGAGAAATGTAAAATGTCTGTAGAGATAATTGGTTCTGAAATATTGGTTTTTCCAAACATTGATGATGATAAAGAATGTTCCTTTATGTTAATCCAGGCTACCACACTATGGGCTAGCTAATAACAAAGGCAAGATTGTTAATATCTACCCTGTTTAAGAAATGACAGAGGTAATTAGCAATAACTAGTTGCTAAGCAAAAAGATCTGAAGCATGTGTATATGGTCCTAAATGTTTTTTTAAAAGGTTATCTCTTCTATGAAGAGATCCTCAATTTAATATGAAACAAAGCTTAACCATGCATATCTCCCTTAGGATACTGCTGGTTTACTCTTATGTTATTCATTTGTTATGTATTGTGCCAAAAATAACAGTCAATTTTTCCTCTTTAGCTGTTTACCATCTTTCCAAACATCTTATGAAATCTCTTGCCAAAGGCAGGCATTGGGGATGCTAAAGGAATGACACACAGGCCATTCCTAGTAATATATTTCTATCCATTTTTCCATCGCTTTGCTTTTTCACTTAATCCCAGCTCCCACACCTTCCAAGGTAGGTACTGCATAGATACAACAGACAAAATGCTCATGTTATTTGACGCTAAATTTGTTCTCACTCTGGTTGCAATAGTATCCTACCTTGTACATGTTTTTACATGTCTTACTCCTTATCTTTAAGTACATGGGGCATGTTGGCAGGTCACATATCAACACGTCTCCCACATTCTAGCCCATCTACTATATCTGCTTCTTCTCTGATTTATGCTTCTCCATAGCATCTCTACCCATCTTATACAAATACAATTATAAAACATATATATATATATACAAATATAAGGACACATATGCCCATATATATATGTATATATATATATATATATATATATATATATATATATATATATATATATATATATATATACATTTGTCAAAAGTCTTCATCAAGTGTAATGTCATGTGGGGGAAATTTTTGCATTGTGTTTAATCTCTTTGGCTATATGAACAGTGTTTAGACTTAAGACAGCACTCTAAATATTTATCATACAAAATAACTACATTTGCTTGAATGTATTTGCAGAGCTACAATGTGACTGTCTCAAGAGACAGTCATCTCTACTGGTGCCTTACAAGGGATCTAAGACACTATGCATTCTCGAGCTAAAATGAAGAGGGAAATGTGTTTTCTTCATATTGCTTTGGATCAAACTGCAGTATAACCCCTTTGCTTCTTCTGCCAATTTCAAATTTACCCTGTTCTTTTAATTCCTTGCCAAGCAACTGCCTTGCGATTCTGAGGGAATCAATTCTCCTTACCTGATCACTTTTAGCAAATTAATTCAGAATCACTATGGCTTTTATTCTCAGAGGATTCTTTGTTCTGGGACCATTTTATCTGTCACCCTCCCCTTTTTGCATTTCATGAGATGCTTGCTGATTACCTTACCAACTATTACAATACGCTAAAATGCTATTTGGAGTAGTGCAATCTTTACTGCAAGGTTATCAAAATGCATTCTAAGTGTAAGAATTAAGTGAAGTCCCTAATCCAGACTTCACAAGTAACTGAAAGAACCGAGGGTATTCCCTGTTTTTGTTACTGAGCTTCAATTTTTTTTTATGTATAAGACTCTAACTATCCAGATGATTCTTTTCTCTGTAGTCTCTCTGGGCCTTAAAACATTTTGACTTCCCAATAAAATAACAACTAAATTAAAACGGTGTCAACTCTAACATTAAAAGTGAAAGTTGTGGGGCTACAGAGATGGTTCAGCAGTTAAGAGCACTGGTTGCTCTTCCAGAGGACCAGGGTTCAATTCCCAGAAACCACATAGCAGGTCACAACTGTCTGAAACTTCAGTTCCAAGGAATCTGACACCTTCATACAGACATTCACACAAGCAAAACACCAATGAACATGAACTAAAAATAAATCAACCACTTTTTTAAATATAGCCAAACAGTGGTAGTGCACAGTTTTTAATTTTTTTATTTTGTTACATATACATTTATATTATTCATAGTGCATACTTTTAATCCCACCCCTCAGAAGGAAGAGACAGGCAGATCTCTGTGAGTTCAAGGCCAGCATGGTCTTCAGAACAATTTCCAAGACAGCTAGAGCTGTAACACAGAGAACCCCTGTCTAAAAAAAAAAAAAAAAAAAAAAAAGCCAAACCTGTGTTTGACTTTGTCTTTCTTTTCTGCAGTTAATTGCTGCCTTGCTGCCTGCTGAACACCTGCCTAACAAACACAATGCAACCTACAATGTGGTCCTCCCTTTCCCCAGGGGGTCAGTGTCCCACTAGCCAACAAGGACAAAAGCAGAAGGGACAAATGGGGTTCATACATCCCATGAGTTGACAGATAAGACTTCTGGGGTTAGCTTCAGAGAGACAGCTTATTTAATTGTTTCAAGGATAAAGTATATAAAGGGTTTTAGGGTTCCAGGTAGGAAGGACTGATTGGTCATAACACAGTACCTTCTTATCATATAGGCAGGAAAAGCTGACTGGTCAGAACATAGTACCTAATTATCATATGAGCAGGCAAAAGAGTTATGAGTCACATAGCTCTTGTGCAGATTCATACTCTGAATACAGTCAAGAATTTGTGCCTAGAGACACTCTCCAAATAAGATCAGGCAGAGAAGAGGAAGCTCCTCTGAGAAAGAGATTCGTCCATTTTGTGCCAAGCTGAGAGCGCTATCCAGACATGGTAGACTATGACCTTAATAGCAGGATCTTCCAACATTAAGTCATTGCTACTTTGTGCTTTTTCACAAAAAAAAAATTTTGAACAAATTAATAATCATAAACAGTTACTTGAAGGAAATACATAAAAATAGTATCAAAGGGTGCTAGGGTTCAGCTCAAAATGACAAAGTAATAAATGAGATTTACAATAAGCAACTAACCTTATAATATTCTGGGAAGCAAGATCCTGATTTGAGTGAAGACAGGGAAAACCAGGAAATGTATCCTTACAAGTGATGTCTCGCTCTTCTTAACTGTACCTTCCACAGTAGCTGTAAGTGTGATGAAATAAAGATGTCTCAATAGGGATCTGTATTGTTGTACTATAAATGCACTCTCTTTCCTAATGTTTAATGATTCTTATGAGACAAAGAAAGGGAGTGTCATAGATATGACGTTCAGTTCTTCAGGTCTGCCAGAGACCAAACACGCACCCTAGCACATACCGATCTACCTGTCGATTTATCATGTCAGTCTATTTTAAAAGCATAGACTTCATGCTTTATGGCTTTGACCTCCTATAATCCTTGAAACAGGCTGAGAAAATGGTGTGGTTTTGTAAACATATGTTCCACAATTTGATCAACACGAAGTATTAAAAGTATTTTAATCCTCACAATAATCTTTTGAAGTAATAATTAAAATGATAAAAGTAACTATTGGGAAGGATAAATTATTGTACAGTATGATACAGTCACCACTGGCTACGATCATGACTGAAAAAGAATCTGACTCCAAAATTCTATTCTTCCCCAAGTAACATAGAGCCTTTAAGTACTCTGAGTAAATATCTGAACTGGAAGTCTAGTAAAATTTACAGCCATTATTTGGGCTTCATCTGGACCATATCTGTATGTAGAAGACTCAATATAGTTTCATATGTGTTATTCCATATAATTATCATGGTAGCATTGTGTTATTATCAGACAACGAATTATTAAAGACAAGAGAAAGAGAAACTTGACAAGGTAAAGGAGCTTAGACACATATGAAAAGGCAGAGCCATGCACTGAAGTTTAGTCTTACAACTGCAAACTCAGTGTTTTGCCATTGCCTACCTACCTTTATGTTATGCTTTAACTCCAACTACGCAAATCTTTCATTAGACAGTTTAATGCTTACCTTATGGATGATAGTCAAGATATGGAATATTTTAGCATAAAATTATTTCATAAAAATGTCAAATAATGTCTAATAAAAGAGAAAAATACAAACTGCTTACAACACTAAAAAGTGTCTGATATTTCAAAATAGAAAATAGGAGAAAACACTACCAGTAAGAGTTTTTCTAAGTCATAGATGTTGAGAATAATCATCCACCAAAAACTGCAGTGCAATAAGGATGGAAAATGCTTCATTACATTCAAGATGATATTTTAAAGTATGAGTTATTCAAAGAAGATGGTGACAAGAAATAAACTGACCTTTGTGATATGTATAAGGTTAAGAGCATACCCATAATTAAAAGGAAGTCAACAAATGAAGCAGACTTTGTAAAGGCAATGGGTAATGTATGAAGGACTTACAAATGGTGTATGACCTTAAATCACAAATAGTTTATATGAAAAATGTTATATAGGAAATGAAAGCATTTATTTATAGCTCGATTCAGCTGAAACTCATTATATGAAAAAGTAATAAGTAGTCAAAGAAATGGATAGGTAGGTCTTGTTAGAGTAATAGCTATAAAAGATCAAAAATATGTGCAAAATGACCTTTTGAATACTGTGGCATTCTGTGCAAATGCTCCCTATTACTATAAAGAATAAAGGCCTCATAGGATCTACCAACAATTTATCTTAATCTTTTATTTTTTTAATTTCATGCAAACCTCTGCAAAATAATGTAAAACTAGCTCTATGTTAGAGGTAAAGACATGACTCTGAAATGAATTATTCAAAGAATTATGAGGCAGCATGTGGGGGAAAATGTCTAAATGGGAAAATATTAAGCCTGGGGTCCAAAAAGGAGATGCAAGAAGATATTCTCTTCACTCTAAGAAGGTAAAAGCAAAAGACACTTTCATTTCCTTATATGTATTTTTTATTAGTCAACAGGATATAACAAAATCCTAAGCTTGATTTTCCTGGGAAGTTATGCTGAATCATCACCAGTTTAATATTCAGATTGTTTTCTCAAGCATGAGCCTTCAATGACTGAAGCAGGTTAGGGGAGAGCACTAATTTGTTACCAAGTAGCAGGAGAGTTGTCGAGACAGTTTTGGTAACAGTGCTCTTCACCACTGAGCTCATGACTATAGACGAAACAAGACATTGAAATGTCAGCAATTTGCCCCTTATGCCATCCAGATTCCTATGCTCCAAGTTGCTCTAATTTAAACTAGAAGCATCACTAATGTTCCACACAGGTGTTGTTTCATTACCTCCACACGTTTGCACACATCTCTGCAGAGAATCTCTTTCTACCCAGATTTGTACAAATTCACATAAGGCAGATGGAGATTTTGTTGGTGTACTATGAATTTTGACACATACACGGATTTATGTAACAACTAAGATAAGCATGATAGAGAATAGTTCCACAGAGACACACTGCTCACCCCTCGAACACTGGAAAACCACTGTAGTCAATTGCTCAGTTGTAGCTCATTGCAACAATGACTCTGCTATGACAGAGTTTATTCAAACACCATTTACTGGTATATAATTGTTTACACTTTAGAATATTGTGGATAAAACTTTCATGACTTTTATAAGTAAAAATTAAGAATCTTCTAAATATAATCATGGCATGCTGAATAACAGTCCCCCCAAATCCTCAGACCCTAATGACTAAAACGTATACTTAGCTGATGCAATTAAGTTGAGAGCCTTCAGATTGAAAGATTATTTTGATCAATATACTGAATCATAAATATAACCACAAGAATCCTTAATGGAGGAAAGCAAAGACAAAACAAAACCAACAAAAAATTGCTCCAGAGAGGATAAGGCAAAGTAACGATGGGAGAAGATGCAGGAATGGCGCAGCAACAAGCCAGAGAATGCCAACGGCCACAAGAAGCTCTTTTCTACAACTATGAGGGAATTAAGCTCTGCTAACAGATTTCCTACTTTCCCCTAGAACTCTCTGTTATTTCAAACTGCTGCCTTTGTGACAATTTGTTCTAGTAGCTAAAAGAAATAGTACAATATGTCTTTTAGTGCTCCAGGTTAAACTGAGAAGATAATTGATATACTTTTATGGGACGTATATATCTGAAAGAAACTGCAAAAGCTCCTAGCACAGTGGTATCAAACTGAACTTTTCCACCAGGATGAGTGAGAGCTCCAGTTGTGCTGCATTACTGAGCACTTCTATGCCTTGCTTTATTTCATTCATTACAACTAGTGTATACTTGTAGTCAGTGCTACTGTTGATTCATATTTTACCAGGGACAAATGATTCTGATTTTCATGAGCTGAGTATCTCTTGATGCCTTCTTCTGTAAAGTACATGTTCCAGTCTTCATCCATATTTTAATTGGTTTTCCCATAACTATTGACTTTGGAGACTTGTTCATATACATGCCAGCCCTTTGTTACTTGACAAGATATACCTTTCTTTTTATGTTTTCAAACAGTATCTTTCACAAAACAAGCACTTTTTTAAACAAGCATTTTTTATGATGGCCAAATATCAATTGTTTTCTTTTATGTATCATATTTTATGTATCAGTTCTAAATTTTTAATGGGACTTGGGGTTTTAGTTCTTAAAGATTTATTTTAATTAATTAATTTACTTGTTTATTTTACACCTCAATCACAGCTTCCCTTCCATCCTCTCCTTCCAGTTCCACCTTCTCACCTCCCCATCCTCCAGTCTTCCTTTTCTCCTCTGAAAAGGGGAGTCCTCCCATAGGGATCAACCAGCCTTGGCATAGCAAATTGCAGAAAGACAAGGCACATCTTCTCCTATCGTGTGGGTAGACAAAGAAGCCCACTTAACAGAAAGGCATCTAAAGACAGATAGCAGAGTCAGAGACAGCCCCTGCTTCCACTGTTGGAGTCCCACATGAAGACCTAACTGCACAACTGTCACATACATGCAGAGAGCCTACGTCAGTCCCAAGCATGCTCTCCGTGGGCCCTTATGAGGCCAGGTTAGTTGAGCCTGCAGATTTCTGGTGGTGAATTTGACTTCTCTATCTCCTCCAATCCTTTCTTCTCCTCTTCTACATGATTCCCTGAGCTCTCCATAATGTTTGGCTGTGGGTCTCTATACCTTCTTCCATCAGTTACTGGGTGAAGCATCTCAGATGACAGTTATCCTAGGCACCTGTCTGCAAGTATAGCAGGATATCATTAATTGTGGCAGAGGTGGCCTCTCTTTCTTATGGCATGAGCCTGGAGCTGGGCCAGTCACTGGTTAGCCTTTCCCTCAAATTCTGCTCCATCTTCACTCCTGCACCTGTTAAGCAGGACAAATTGTGGGTCGAAGGTTTAGGAGCTGGCTTGGTGTCAAAATCCCTCCACTGTAAGTGTTTTTTGGTTACTGGAGATGGTCATGTCAGTCTCCATATCCCTTGTTGCTAGGAGTCTTAGCTAGATCACTCTCATAGATGCATGGGAGTTTCCATTGTACTAAATTTCTAGCTCGTCCCAGAGATGTGCCCCCATCACTTAGAGTTCTCTCTCCCAGGACCCTTTCCCTACATCTCCCCCCCCCCCCGACTATATCCCTTCTGCTCCGTCTCCACTCCCTTCCCCACTCAGTTCCCTCCATCCATCCACCACTGATGTCTATTCTATTTCCCCTACGCAGAGATTTAAGTGTCCACTTGCCCTTGGACCCTTCTTGTTACTTGTTTGGATCTGTGGAGTATAGTATGGTTATCATATAGTTTATGGCTAATATCCACTCATAAGAGAGCACATACCATGTTTTCTTTGTTTTTCTTTCTGAGACTGAGGATCCTCACTCAGAATGATATTTTCTAGTTCTATACACTTGTATGCAAATTTCACGATTTCCTTGTTTTTAATATCTGAGTACTATTCCATTGTGTTAATGTACCATAGTTTCTTTATCCATTCTTCGTTTGAGGGACATCTAGGTTGTTTCCAGTTTCTGGGTATTATGAATAAGGCTGCTATGAACATAGTTGAGCAAATGTCCTTGTGTGGTGAAGCATCTTTTGGAAATATGTCCAGGAGTGGTATAGCTGGGTCTTGCGGTAGATCTTGTCCCAATTTTCTCAGAAGCCTCCAGATGGATTTCCAAAGTGGTTGTACGAGTTTGCACACCCATCAGCAATAAAGAAGTGTTCCCCTTTCTCCACATCCTCGCCAGCAAATGTTGTCACTTGAGTTTTTGATCTTAGCCGTTCTGATGTGTGTAAGATGGAATCTCAGAGTCACTTTGATTTGCATCTCCCTGATAGCTAAGGACATTGAGCATTTCTTTAAGTGATTATTGGCCATTTGATAGTATTCTGTTGAGAATTCTGTTTAGCTCTGTACCCCATTTCTTAATTGGGTTATGTGGTTTGTTGGTGTCTAGTTTCTTAAGTTCTTTATATATTTTGCATATTAGCTCTCTGCCAGACAGAGGGTTGGTGAAAAGCTTTTCTCAGTCTTTAGGCTGTTGGTTTGTTCTATTGACAGTGTCCTTTGTCTTGCAGAAGCTTCTCAGTTTCATAAGGTCCCATTTATTAATTCTTCATCTTGGTGGCTGAGCTGTTGATGTTCTGTTAAAGAATTTATCTCCTGTGCCAATGAGATCAAGGCTCTTGCCCACATTCTCTTGTATCAGATTTAGTGTATTCAGATTTATGTTGAGGTCTGTGATCCATTTGGACTTGAGCTTTGTGCAGGGTGATAGATATGGATCTATTTGCTTTATTCTACATGTAGACATCCAGTTAGACCAGCAACATTTGTTAAAGGTGCTTTCTTTTTCAATTGTGTGTATTTTTGGCTTTTTGTCAAAAATCTAGTGTCCATAGGTCTGTAGGTTTATTTCTGGGTCTTTGATTCAATTTTATTGATCCACCAGTCTATTTCTATGCCAGTACCATGCAGTTTTTATTACTATTACTCTGTAGTATAGCTTGAAGTCAGGGATGGAGATACTTTCAGAAGTTCTATTATTCTACAGGATTGCTTTAGGTATTTTGAGTTTTTTATTTTTCCATATGAAGTTTAAATTTTTTCTTTCAAGGTATTTAAAGAATTGTGTTAGTATTTTGAGGAGATTGCATTGAATTTGTAGATTGTTTTTTGAAAGATGGCTATTTTTTTACTATGTTAATCTTACCAATCCATGAGCATAGAACATCTTCCCATCTTCTGTTATCTTCTTTAATTTCCTTCTTTAAAAACTTGAAGATTTATCATATAAGTCTTTCAGTTGCTTGGTTACAGTTATACAAAGATATATTATTTGTAGCTATTGTGAAGAGTATTTTTCCCTAATTTCTTTCTCAGCCAATTTATACTTTGTGTCCAGGAGGGCTACTGATTTCTGTTTAGCTAATTTTGTATCCAAACACTTTGCTGAAGGCTTTTATCAGCTGCAGAAGTTCCTCCATAGATTTTTTTCTATTTATTTTTATTTTATTTTTTTAATTAATTTATTCATATTACATCTTGATTGTTAGCCCTTCCCCTGTTTCCTCCCATTCCTCCCTCCCTCCCACTTCCCCCCTTCTCCCCTCCCCTATGTCTGTGATTGAGGGAGACTTCTTCCCCCTATGTATGCTCTAAGATTATCGAATCTCTTCTTGGTAACTTGCTATCCCTCTTCTGAGTGCCACCAGGCCTCCCCATCCAGGGGACATGGTCAGAAAAGGGGCACCAGAGTTCACGTGAGAATCAGATCCCACTCTCCACTCAACAGTGGAGAATATCGTGTTCGTCGGCTAGGTCTTGGTAGGGGTTCGAAGTTTACTGCCTATTTCTCCTTGGCTGGTGCCTTAGTTTGAGGAGGACCCCAGGACCCAGATCTGCCTGTCATAAAGTTCTTCTTGTAGGTTTCCAGGACCCTGTGGGTCCTATTATTTCCCCATTCTTCCATGTTACTCTCGCCTAAAGTCTCAATAGGATGTCCTCTCCTCTGACCCACTTTCTTGGTAAGTAAGGTTTTTCATGGGACGTATCCCTTGGACTAGTGTTTTGATATAAGTGAGTATATACCATTTGTCTCTTTTTGCTTCTGGGTGAACTCACTCATTATGATAATTTCTAGGTCAATCCATTTGTCCACAAATTTCGGGAATTCCTCGTTTTTAATAGCTGAGTAATACTCCATAGTGTAAATGTACCATAGTTTCTTAGTCCATTCTTCTACTGAGGGACATTTAGGCTGTTTCCATGTTCTGGCTATTGTGTATAAAGCAGCTACCTCCATAGATTTTTTTTAGGGTAACTTATGCATACTATCATATTGGCTGTGAATAGTGATACTTTTACTTCTTGCTTTACTTTTACTTCTCCTTTAGTTGTCTTATTGCTCTAACTAGGCCTTCAAGTATTACATTGAAGAAATATAGAGAGACTGAGCAGCCTTTTTTTGTCCCTGATTTTAGTGGAATTGCTTTAAGTTCCTCTCCATTTAACTTAATGTTGGCTATCAGCTTACTGTATATTGCCTTTATTGTGTTTACATATGTGTCTTCTACAGATTTATTTTTATTTTATGTGCATGGGTATTTTGCCTGCATGTATGACTGTGCATCATGTGCATGCAGTGTGCTCAAGGGCCAACAGAAGGCATCACATCCATGGACCTGGAGTTACCTATGGAGTTACACATAAATAAATACAACCTGCTCGGTCTGTATAATATTACCTATATGTATATAAGTAATTATATTATTTAATTTAAATATTTTATTTATTTAAAAGTTAATCCTGCCTTCAAATTTCCTGAGTACATTTTATTTGTATGTGAACGGTATATTCTGTTTCCTCGGCCTGTATGTCTATCACAATTTCTACAGACAAGATACTGATTATTAGCCGGGCGTGGTGGCGCACGCCTTTAATCCCAGCACTCGGGAGGCAGAGGCAGGTGGATCGCTGTGAGTTCGAGTTCGAGGCCAGCCTGGTCTACAAAGTGAGTCCAGGATGGCCAAGGCTACACAGAGAAACCCTGTCTCGAAAAACCAAAAAAAAAAAGATACTGATTATTGCAGCTATATTAAAAACTGAAACTCAGTATTGTTCTTGTAATTTCATCCTTTAAAAAAAATAATCTCAACTAATCTAGTTTTCCTTTTCCTATATAAACAAATAATACTTCTAGAATCTTGATAGGGGTCACGTTAATAGTATAAATCAATTTTAGAAAATTTGACAGATTTTTCATGTTCAGTCTTCCAGTATAAAACTCATGTGTGTATTTAAATCTTAATTTCTCTCCTCTATATTTGATAGTTTAAGCTATACAAGGAACTAAAGATATTGGCCTCTTTCAGGATTGACCCTGTGGACATACAAATCACACTAAGCACATTCAATATGACACGTGTGTGTGTGAGTGTATGTGCAATAATATATATATATATATATATATATATATATATATATATATATATAAAAACACAAAAATAAAAATGATGATGAGGATAAGAAGCCATCAGTTTGAGACAAGAGTGAGGGGAGAAACATGAGAAGGGTTGAAAGGATTGAACATGGGAGATGCTGGAAGGAGGAAAATGAAGGAAGGAAAGAATTATATTTTAATTTTTTAATAGAGTGATTTTAAAAGCATGCTGGTCATGTTTATGCCTCAATATGAAAACAAAGTATATCACATGGAAAGAGACCCACACAGCAATATCTCATGAACATATGTAAAAATATTCAATAAAATATTATCAAATCAAATCCAACATTGTAATAAGTATGTATATATACTATGACCACATTATTTGAGGTATGCAAGGTTTTACTAAAACTCAAAAATAAATTAATATAAATCTATCACATCAATCAACTAAGTATACTAATTATGTGATCATATGAAGTAATATATAGGAGTGTTTGACATAATACAACAAGCACACATGATGAAAAAAACTCATCAAACTAAGAATAAAGAGCAACTTCTTCAACCAGATGAACATTTATCAAAAGCCTACATCTAATTTGTGTGAAACCGGATGCTTTCCCAGAGAAGATTAAAAACAAGATAAGATCACTAGCAAGGCATACTCTCCCTTCAACATTTTTCACATAATGCCAAATGTGCCAGTTAATACAAAAGAAAAATAGAAGGCACGTGATTTGGAAAAAAAATCAAGTTACTTTTGTTCTTAAGCAATGTGATAGCTATGCATAAAATCTAAAAGAATTATCAACCGTAAAATCACCTGAAAGTACCAAGTGAATATAATATATTTACAATGAACACTTGGAACTTGAAATTCAAAACAACTCCATTTTCACTACAACTCAAAATTAAATATGTAGGTATAAATCTAATATGAAACATGTACAAGATCTGTGTGTGGAACTATAGGGGAAGTTTTGGTAAATGGATTGAAACTTCTAAATAAGTGGGAAAAGGGTCCATTTGCACATACAGAAAACCTCATTATCATTAAGACTTCAGATCTTCCAAAATTGATGTGCAGATTCAATGAGATATATATTAAAATATCAGAAAATCCTATTATATATGGCAGTAAATTTATTTTAAAAGTATATGATGAAGTGACATAATACTCATAATAGCAATTAAAATACTGAAAGAGAACTAACTAGGAAAACTGAAACCTATTACAAAAGCTACTAAATCAAAACAGTGTGGGAAATACATACAGAAAGATGGAATGACTAAAGAGTATAGAACAAGACCCCTCAAATAAAGGAGCTGACCCTACAAGAAGGAGCAAAGATAATTTAAAGAAAAAAAGTTTCAAGAAATTGTGCTGACACAACGTAATTGGATATTTCTACCAAAATAGAACTGCCTGGGTGCTGATTCTGTTCCATTCACAAAAATAAGCACAAAAGGAATCAGAGCTCTCAATATGAAACATGAAAATGTAAAAATGAATGAGAATAAGAAGAAAATCTAGGTGACTTTGGTCTTGGAATTGACAGTCTTAATTTATCACCAAAAGCAAAATTCTTAAAAGAAAATAATGTTAAATTAGACTTCATTAAAATGAAACTCATTCTTCAAAAGACACTGATAACAGAATGAAAACATAAACCACATAAGAAAATATTTGCAAAACACATCTTATAAATACTATATTTATAAAATGAATGTTCAAACCTCAACAAAAACAATCTAAAATCAAATAGTCCAAAGAGCTGAACAAATATCTCACCAAACAGATACAAATAGAAAAAAATTATCAAACTCCACATCATGTCATTATAACAGTATTAGTATAAATTCGAATAGCAGTGGGACACCACTACACAACTATAGAATGGTAAAAATCCAAAACATTAACAACAAATATTGGAGAAGATATGGATGAACAAAAACTCATTATTAACTGATAGTAGAAGTGCAAATTGTCTAAAATTAGGACAACTATATGATAGTATCTTACAATGCAAAATGATATAATATTAGCAAATAAGGTGGCAGCTTTACTCTTAGAAATTTTTCCAAATGACTGTAAAAACATGAACACAGAGGTTCACAGCAGCTTTTTTCAAATTGGGAAAACATGAAAGCAGCCAGCATGTATTCCAATCACTGCTAAATTTTGTAAGTAATATAAATTGGTAGAATGTGGTGACCGGGTACAAGAAAGCAGTAGTATTCTGAGATAAAAATTAACGAGTTACCAGTAAAAAGAATGGAAGTGAAATGATCATTTGAAGCAAAATCCTTTTATATACAGAAGCCAGATTTAAAAATAAAAAGCCATGGCATACATAGGTAATATGCAAAGCTGGAAGCTACCCTAACTTTATATGACCTAGTGAAGAAACTTCAAAAGAAAGGGCCCAAATAAACCAAATCAGAAATGAACATAGAAATATTAATATAATATTAATATAATATTTTATATTAATATAATATAAAAATAGTACTTTGGTACTGTGATACGTTAAATGAATTTTGCTGAATAATGTTTAATATAATTTAAATAACAAAAAGGTAATTTTTAGTTTTTTAATTGATATGCAAAAAGCATGTATGTATGATGCACAATCTGAATTTTGATATATACATTGCAGAATATGTAAATATTGAAATTTCCTCTATTTCCTTCATTTTTCTCATAATTTAAATTTAATTTACTTTTAACATTCTGTTAAAACCTTCATGTACATATTAGATGAGAAACATGAACTATTTCAACACATATATATTATGTAATGATTGGATCAAGACAAGGATTATTATCTTCTCAAATGTTTTTTATGATAAAAGCATACAAATAATTTCTTCTAGGCACAAAATTATATAAAAAACTATGCATGCATATCTGTACATAAATACATATTTGTGAATATGCAATATATGTATGTACAAATATGTATCAATATATCATTTTCTCTAGCCACAAAAATCACATTTTATATCTACATATATGTATATATAATATAATATAAATACACCTATGTATAACTCACCATCTTGAAATTTTGCACTCGTATCTTCAGTATGTATTGTCCCTCTGAGTTTCTCATTCTCATTTTCTTTCTCTATAAACACCCATACTAAACCATAAATGTGTACTATCCTTTACCTTTACTTAATGAAAGTGCTAATTTTGTTTCATAAAAATATTTTTGTTAGAGCTTTTTAAAAATAGGCCTTTAGTGTTCATTATAGTCATCCTACTGTAAAATTAACCAAATATCATAAACTTTTGTTCCTATCTAGATGGAACTTAGGCTCTGTGCGTCAACCTTCATGTAGCCATCTCTCCAATACTGAGTGTGTCCTCTTCCCCTGTGGCCTGACAAGACAGTCCCACCAGGGGGAGGTGATCAAAAAGCAGGCAACAGAGTCCATGTCAGAGACAGCCCCTGCTCCCCATACTAGAGGACCCACATGAAGCCTGAGCTGTCCATTGGTTACAACTGTGTAGGAGTCCTAGGTCCAGTCCATGCATGGTCCTTTGTTGATGCTTCAGTCTCCACATGCTCTTCTGAGCCCTGGTTAGTTGACTCTTTTGGTCTTCTTCTGGAGATCTTGTCATCTCCAGGTCTTTTTCTTCTTCCCCCCCACTTTTCCACAAGACTCCCTACACTTTGCCCAATGTTTGTCTATGAGTCTCTGCATCTGTTGTCCTCTGAGGGGCTCAACCCAGCAGCTTTGCCATGTGTTTGTATGAGTCTCAACATCTGTTTCAAACCACTGCTAGGTGGAGCCCCTCAGAGGATGACGCTACTAGGCTCCTGTCTGCAAGCACAGCAGAGTATTGTTAATAGTGTCAGGGGTTTGGTCTCTTCCATGGGGTGGGTCTTCACTTGGGCCAGTCATTGGTTGGATAGCCCCTCAATCTCTGCTCTATCTGCTCTATCTTTATCACTGCAAATATTGTAGGCAGGGTAATTTTAGGGTCAAAGTTTCTGTGGGTGGTTGGTGTTCTCCTCCCTCCACTAGGAGTCTTGTGTAGTTAAAGGGTGTCCTCTTCAGTCTCCATGGCTCCTGCTAGCAGGAATCTCAGATACAGTCCCCCTCATATCCTCCCAGGAATCTACCTTGACTTAGGTCTCCAGCTTGTCAGAGGGATGCTCCCACTCACAGCTTCTCTTTCTACAGGCCTTCTGTCTTCTTGCCCCTGCTCTCCCCAGATCTGGTCTCCATTTCCTTATGATGTAATTACTATAAACTTGCATAACAATTCTGTGTGTTCAAATCTGTACAGTTGCATGTGCGTACACATGTGCGTGAAGGCGAAAGGATAACTAAGATACTTTTCCTGTGGTGTCAGCTACTTTGGGTTTTAGAAAAGCAGTTCCTCACTGACCTAGAAATCTCTAATAGACTAGAACATCTGCAGATGAGGCCCACTATTTGCCTGTGTTCACTCCCCCACATGAGGGATTATGAGCACATGCTAGATCTTTTTAAAAATGGATTCTAGGGATGGGATTCATGTCTCTATGCTTGCAAAAACAGGACTTAGACTGAACTATCTCTCCAGGTCAAGGTGGAGTTTTCAGAAATACTATGGATCATCCAGCCCTGCCAGGACCCCAGAAACATCTCACCTCTGGAGCATGGCTTTACTCAGCTTCCTGAGGAAGCCTACCAGCCCCCAGGAACATTCAGCCTCCAGGCCACAGCTCTTCCTGCCTTCCCAAAGAGACCTGCTAGGCCCTAAAGTAATCCAGGTTAGAACCTCCCCACCCCTACCCCAACCCCAACCCCCTGCCTGGAACACAGCCAGCACTGGAGAATTGTGAACTAATCCCTGAGTTCCAGGCTCCAGCCCATAACTCTACCCCAAGGAGGCCTTCCAGGGCCCCAACAACATCTACCTTTTGGCCCACAGTTGTAGCTCCCTTCCTGGGTAAGCCTACCAAGCCCCAGGAACATCTAGCTTCCAGCCCTGGTCTTTTCCCAACTTCTGGAAAAGGCCAGTAGGCACCAGGAACAACCAGACAGCACCAGGACAACAAGATGGCTAAAAGTCAGTGTAAAGACACAATCAACAAGAGCCAGAGCAATATGGCATCACCAGAACCCAGATATCCTACTACAACAAGCCCTGGATATCCTAACACAACTAAAACACAAGAAAATGACCTTAAATCTATTTTTATGAAGATTATAGAGACTTTTAAATAGGAAATGAATTAATCCCTTAAAGAAATACAGAGAAATACAACCAAACAAGAAAGATGCTTTTAAATAGGAAACAAATAAATCTCCTTATTTGTATTTATTTGAAATAAAGGTGTGACAAGGTTAATCCGCTGGGTGTGGTGGTGCACATCTTTAATCCCAGCACTCAGGAAGCAGAGGCTGATGGATTGATGTGTGTTCAAGGCCAGTCTGGTCTACAAAGTGAGTCCAGGACAGCCAAGGCTACACAGAGAGACCCTCTCTCGAAAAACAAACAAACAAGCAAAAAAGACAGAGAGAGAGAAAGAAAGAAAGAAAGAAATAAGGGAAACCAGGCATGGTGGTACACACCTGTAATTCCAGCATTCAAGGAGATCCCTGTGAGTTCAAGCCAGCCTTGTCTACAAAGCGAGTCTAAGAAAACCCTGTCTTAAAAACAAAACAAAACAAAACAGGAAAATATAATCAAACAGGTGAAGAAAATGAATAAAATGGCTCAAGACCTGAGCTGAGAATTCTACAAGACTTTTAAAAGAGCTGATACCAATAAACTTCAAACTATTGCATAAAACAGAAACAGAAGGAACATTGCTAAACTCGTTCTATTAAGTGACAGTCACCCTTTTGCCTAAATCACACAAAGAACTAACAAAGAAAGAAAAATTTCAGACCAATCTCCCTGATGAACATTGATGTAACATTACTCAGTAAAATACTGACAAACCAAATCCAAGAACACATCAAAAACACCATTCACCATGAACAAGCAGGCTTCGTCCCAGAGACGTGGGGTGGTTCAATATACTGAAATCCATCAATGCAATCCATCATATAAACAAACTGAAAAAAAACTGAATAAACTAAAAGAAAAAGGAAAAAACACATAGTCTGAAAAGCCCTTTAACAAAATCCAACGCACCCTCATTTAAAAGCCTTGTAGAGAAGAGAGATACAAGGTACATACTTAAATACAATAAAGACAATATACAGCAAGCCTATAAACAACATCAAATTAAATAAAGAGAAACTTAAAGCAATTCCACTAAAATCAAGAACAAGACAAGGCTGCCCATTCTCTCAATATCTGTTCATTATAATACTTGAAGTCCTAGTTAGAGCAAAAAGACAACTAAAAGATATCAAGGGGACACAAACTTTAAAGGAAAAAGCCAAAGTATCATTTTTCACAGATGAAATGATTATATATATATATATATATAAATGAGCCCCAAAATTTTACCAGAAAATCCTACAGCTGATAAACACATGCAGCAAAGTAGCTATATACAAACTTAACTAAAAAAAAATCAGTAGCCTTCCTGTGTAAAATGATAAACAGGCTAATAAAAAATTAGGGAAACAACACTTTTCACAATAGCCACAAATAATATAAAATATCTTGGTAGAACTCTAATGAAGCAAGTGAAAGACCTGTATGACAAGAACTTCAACTCTCTTCAATGTAGAAATACGTTGAAAAAGATATCCAAAGATGAAAAGCTGCCCCATGCTCATGGGTAAGTAGGGAATATTACAAAAAGCAATCTACAGATCCTGTTAAATTCCCATTAAAATACAATACAATTCTTTACAGACCTTGAAAGAACTATTTTCAACTTCATATGGAAAAACAAAAAACCCAAAAGAGCTAAAACAGTCCTGTATAATGAAGGAACTTCTGGAGGCATCACCATCCCTGATTTCAAAATGTACTAGAGAGCAATAGTAATAAAAACTATTAACACACAGTATTGACACAGAAACAGACAAGTTGATCAAAGGAAACAAATTGAAGATACAGAAATAAACCTCTGGATACTTGATTTTTGATAGAGAAGTTGAAACCGTACAATGAAAATAAAGAAAGCATTTCAACAAGTGGTGCTGGTCTAACTGGATGTCTGCATGTAGAAAAATGCAAGTAGATCTAGCATCCTATGCAAAATTCAAGTCCAAGTGGATCAAAGACCTCAATTAAAAAAAAAAACAGATACATTAAATCTAATAGAGGAGAAAGGGGGAAGAGCCTTGAACTCATTGGCACGGGAGACAACATCCTGAACAGAACACCAACAGCTCAGGCTCTAAGATCAACAATTAATAAATGGGGCCTCATTAAAATTGCTTTGTTCTTCATAGGTCAGATTTGACATACGGCTTCCAATGTGTTCCACTACGGTATTACAGACAAAATGAAATAGCTGTGGAATTACCTTAGAGTACTTACATCATAAGGGAAATAGCTTTTGGAGCCAGGAGACTCAGAAATATGATAGAATCTCCAAAATTGATGAAAGTGGGTAATTTAAGACATTCATCTAAAATAAAAAGTATACAAGTTCAAATGTGCACATGAGAGCAATCATCCTACCCAAAGTGGCAAATTGATGGTGTTCAAAGCTATTTTTAAAATAGTTACAGACATAACTTTTCATTAGTCAAAGTAGTTTTATGTACAATTATGACACTATATCTTTTAAATATGTGCATTAATGATAAAACTAGTTGTGTTACATAACCAAAAATATCATATATGAAGATGTCTCTAATCACAGGCTGAAATTCATTATATGTGCTCTTTTTCTATACTCTCAAATATAATTTACTAAGAAAATGAAAATGACTATATTTTTCAGGCTATGTGAGGTTATGCTTATAACAAATAACTTCCTAAGCTAAGAAGGTTAGTAACAAAGGCTCATACTTCACTCATACATAATAATAACATAAGGTTAAATTTAAGACTTTAAGATTAGGCAAAACTTAATGATATAATATTTAGCCAACCATCAAAAGTGTAAAAATATCTATAAATGTAATTTAAAGCACTGGATATTGTGCACACTGGGTCCACTCTCTTTTTATTCTTTATTTCATAAACAACACACACACACATACACATAGCATTCTTTTACATGTGGACTATTTCACAAGAACAATTACAAAAATAGTAAATTTCTGTGGAAGGTAAGTCATTTTTCTTCAGTGTTATAGTCACTGCTAAGCTTTCCAGTCTCCAATAAATATCCACACACTCATGCTCATGCTTGTACCCCAAATTAAACACAGTGAGTCATAAAATTTATATGAAAGTAGAAGGGAGACTTGTTGGGCAAAATAAAGAAAGAAAAAAAAGGAAGGTTCAAGAGGGAGTGATAAGTATGTAATGGAAGGAAATTGTCAAAGAATAAATAAATATATAAATTATTAAAAATAATATATTACTAAATTCTTTCTTAACATGTATGTCAGCACAATGGTCTCTCTGTCCATTGTTCATCACCACACTATGAGAGTGTCTTCATGTGAAAAGAATACAATCTTTGGCCACTTACATCCCTTGCAGAGACTCTACTTTATTCTGTAATATGTTGTGTTAATACTTTACACTAGAAAACAAAGCTGTCACTTTGCATCATGGATGTAACAGAATTGCTTGACCAATGGAAAGCGTAAAGAGTTCCAGAGACTGACATAAATTCTGTGCTTCTTTTCATTCCCACACTAGTTTAACATGTATGAAAATTCATGATATCCATCCAAGACAATATCATTATTCTACTGGAGAAATATTCTAATTTAGCAACATCTCCTTAAAGTCCCATCTCCAAAAGAACAGAAGGATTTATGCATAATATTTTAGTCTTGTAAGTCCATGAGATCAAAGGATTGTATTTTTTAACAGAGGCTGATGGAGTGAAGTATGCAATGATTTGGAAAAGCATAAAGTTGATGAAAAATCAATGTCTTCCAACTTTTTCCATGGGTAAGATTTTTACCTTGTTAATATAAATTATGTCTCTTACTGCCAGCATTCTATTACTACTACAAATATACAAATAATCACTTTTAAAGAGAAAATTATTATTTTCACCCAGTTTTGGAATGGTCTATGACTGGGGTCCCACTGCTTGGGGACTTGTGGGAAGATATACCCTGGCAGAGCCTTGTGGAGAAGCAACCCTACCCCACCTCCTGACAAGAAATTAAATAGAAAAAGAAGAGATAAAGATCTTTTTTTTTTTTTTTTTTTGAGATAAAGATCTTATAAAATATCTCAAGAGCATATCCTTAATGATACAAAGATCTAGTGAATTTTCCACCACTCTTCCCAACACTCATTTTCAACTGTCTTAGTTGAGTCATTCACAATACTAAATACAGCCCTCTGATATTTCCACAACAGTATTCTCAAAGAGCATCAGCATCTGCCTTCTATCCTCTTCTTCCTCCTCACCCTCCATAAACCACATGCCAATGGTTTAAACCACTTTTCTCTTATACTTTAATTCATGTTTAATAAGAGTGCAAATCATAGAAGGTAAGTAGAAAAAATATATGAGTAGACAGCAGACAGAGACAGACAGATTAACCCATTGTGAATGGCACAGAGATTAGACAAACTCGGAATATGTTAACAGCTTAAGATGTCTGATTTACAAGGAAATGTCTAAGTCAAAAAAATGTTTTGACATAGTTAGTTATCTAACATCATGACAATTATTCTTTTTTATGACAAGTATTTTTAGAACTAAAAATGCTCTGGAAGTTGGGCCACAGTTGCAACCTGGTGGTAGAGTCCTTTTCTACCACTCACAAGCCCCTATATTTATTCTTTAACACTGAAAAAAAGTCCTCAAATTATTATACCAAAAGCATTTTCTGGTCAAGTTCTTCAAGTTAACAAATATGGCCATATCAGAAAAAATTAGGAACACTAAAACATTTTTAAGTACTACTCTATTAAAGCTATTTAGAACAATTCTTGTCTCATTTTCCTAAACAAGACCATATAAACATGAAAAGCTAAAACAAAAATTTTTGTTAACTGATATGTGTAGTAATAGAGAAAGACAAAAAGACATCTAAATGAACTCAGAAATAATAAATTATACTGTTAGAAGCAAACTATAATCCATATAACTTAGTGGCAATGTTCACATTAAATGATTATTGCAGTGTGACATATATGGAAACACATTCAATAATTCTCCTTCCAAAATCTGAAACAGAATCATAAGCTGAAAATTATCTTTAATAATAATGAAGAGAGACCCAGTGCTTTAGCTAATTGGTGAATCTGGTCAATGATAGGTAAAATAGAAGAATAATTCAAAATAGTCCTTGGAACAGTATTCTAAGTGTTTTGCTTTCTATTGCAAATTAGATCAAATTTAGATAGATAGATAGATAGATAGATAGATAGATAGATAGATAGATAGATAGATGATAAAGTATAAAACCTAGAACTTGAAAGGAATTGGCTCAAATTTGCATAGTTTTGCATAAGAAAGTGGAGCATCCTAATAAGAGTTAACAGACTAATACTAGGTTAGAGATTGAGTGAACATAACCGAGACCTTGAAATCCAAGTCCAGTGATCTTTTTTTTAGTGGTTTTATTTCATCTTTCTTTGAATTCTACAGAATAAGATCAGAAAGGCCTCTTGAAAGTACCATTCTGTAGAAGGTTTGCCAAGTTTGACACTGGCTGGCCTATCCAGTCCCTGGCTGCTTTCTTCCATGCACTCAGCACTCTCATTCAGTTCATAAACTCAACACTTCCGTACTCCATACAGCCCAATCCTTCTGGGCAATATTTTATAGACACAGAGCTGTCACTAACTTCCCAGAGTTGCTAAAGTTGTGAATATGAAAAGAAAAAGAGAAATCTCAAATAAAATCCCAGGCCTTTAAAAGCTTTGCAAAGAAAGGCAATGACATTTTTGTTTATTCTGAAATCACAAAGAGCTCCACTTACAAATTTCCCATTGGAAAAAAAAATTCCCATTGCTATGATATGGACATCTCCTACTACATTTTGGGTTTTTCAGTTCAGAAAAAGCAAAATTCAATTTGGTATTTCTCATAGACCCTAATATAAGCTCTGACTACAGATCCCAGATGGGCTTGCCAATGAACATTTGCAAAAAGGTTATTTCAGGCAACTTAATGACCCAATGGCTTAGCAATCAAATCAATTGCTCAACACCTGACCTTTAACTAGAGAAAAATCTATATTCCTGGCAAATCAGACCTCTTTACAGTCTTCCACACAAAAATAAAAAAGAAGATAAAAGGACTCCAGAGCATGAACCACTGCCAGAAAAAAAAACTTTATAATTTAATACAATATACAACTTACATTTCGAACAAATGCATCAATGCACCTACAGATCCAGTGCTAAAGATAACTTTAGTACAGCTACAATTCCAGAAAGAGGTCTGAGAAATCTGCTTTTTCATTAAGCACACATTACTGAGTAAGTCTTGCAGAATAAGGACTCACCACATGCCGCTTCAGCAATCGTGCATATCTTCAGAATGACTTTCCTGAGCAATCATTTTCTGCACCCCAAAAATCTGGAAGAAATATGATTCCTGTTATCAAAGCATGCTGTTATGAAGTATTTTATATGACATAAGTGAGTAGACTTCTTGGTCACTGAACATTGTTTTTACTATGTCACAGTCATGCAAGATATTGAGCATAAAGTGCATTGTTCAAATTTGACATAAAGAAATGGTGTTAAACTTCTTTGAAGGGATTAGTGAATCGTGGTCTGGAAACCTACACAAATAGCACACAACAGATATTTGAATTGGTGAAGTGTCCATATGGCTCTTGAAAATATTCACCTTTCTTTTAACAAGTCTAGAAACTATAGATCTTCCTACTATAATGAACAAATATTATTTCCTTCCTTCTCTGGGGCTGGAAACAATGGCTCACCATTTAAGAGTGCATGCTACTCTGGTTCAAGTCCTTGTACCTATATCAAGCAGATATACCTGTAACTACCCATAACTCCAGCTCCAGGATTTCTGATGCCCTCTTCTTATCTCCTCAGGCACCCAGATACATGGGACATACACAGATAGATAGATGATAGATGATAGATGAGAGAGAGAAAGAGAGAGAGAGAGAGAGAGAGAGAGAGAGAGAGAGAGAGAGAGAGAGAGATATGTATATGTGTAAAAGTTTAAAATTCTTTTTCTAAATACTAATCCATTCTTTAAGAATTTTTCCTCCTGTAAATGTAAAGTATAACTGGATTTGTAGAAGACTCCTATTTCCATTTAAGGCTCTAAATTTAGACAGAAAAAAAAATCACCTTGTATCAGATTTGAATGATTCATGAGTTCATTGCTCATTAATTAGCATTTATGACATCAACACACATATGAATGAAAAACTTTCCCTCACAATTTGTTGCCTTAGTGCTCTTTAGCTACCAGGTACAGGAATCTCTGGAATATTGAACAAGCTAATGAACATGCCACAATGATGCACTCTTGCAGTTAGGAGCAGCACATTAACCATGGAGTTCTTTAAGTATTTAGTTGTAGACAAATATCCTCAATCCTAATATAGAAGGGATAAAATGCCTCAACATCTCATTGTAACAGTTCATAGCCCCAAACCAACATAGTAAAGGTGGAAAAACAATGCATCACAAAAAACAAGAGAATGTACAGCATTTTATATTCTGTAGCCAAACTGATATTCTGATTTCTGTTCCGATTAAAAACTTGCTGATTTGAATGTGATGTGTCATTTAGAATAGGTTTGTGTGAATATTAAAATACAAACACGCACAATTATTATCATATAATGCATGTAATGTTCTGTTAAATAGATTCTCTCTTAGTACAAAACAGACAGACAGACAGAGAATATGAGAGTAAGAGCTGCTGTTCAAGACTATAATTGAAACCTAACAGGATGTTTAATCACCATCCAGATATGATCAAATTCTACCAACAATTTTATACAATGAGAAAATGCTTTATGATCTATTAATTCTGAGCACTTTTAATGTTTATAATATTTATAATATGCTCTGTAAAGCCAATAAATCATGTCATTTTCTTTTTGGTTTCTATACTCTAATCAACTTGAGAATAACAAGGAGCATTATGAAGTGACAATGTAATCTTGAATACACATAGAAACAGACAGCACCACAAATCTGCCTGCCCATTACCTTCAGTGGAGCTAATAATAAAAAATGCCTCTTTTTTTAAATGCCTCTTTAAAAAAAATAAGCATTGCATATTAAAGCTTCAGAGAACGCAGAGAGCGTCTCAGAGACTTGTTGTCCATACTTGTTCATGAAGGTCAAAATAACAAATATAGCATAGATTGTGTCTGCCCACAGGAATGGCAGTTTTTCAGATTTTATAGTGTCCATGAGCTCATAACCCAGAATTACTGTGGGAAAAAACAAGAGAAGTTCATTAAAGAACAGGAGAGATTGAGCTAAGCAATCATAATATCTTTCATATACATTATTTCAATACTTTACAACTATAGTAGAAATAATTAATTATATATACATATATACATATATATACATACATATATATATATATATATATATATATATATATATATATATATCTTCAGAAAGAATTTACATCTCCCAGTAATTCATTAAACTGGCACAAGGAATAAGGACAAGCTGATATATGTTCTCTAAGCCTCTTACTAGAGTTCCCCCTTTTGCCTTGTATAAGTTTATCTGTAAGAAAAGTGGTATCTTTTTTATAATTTATTCAGATTAATTCCCAACTGTTACCCCCTCATTTATGTCTCCCCATTCCCACCCTCCCTCCCTCCCTCTCTGGCCCTATTTCTCTCTCCTAGACCTCTTACAGAAGGGGACCTCTTCCTCTCTGTTCTCATCTGGATAGCCTGCTTCCCCTTCCTCTGTGTTCCTCTAGAAATTTTTTAAAGTGATATCATGGTCATCAAGTGGATGGGTCTATTCAAAAATGATTAACCTTTTGGGTATATGCTCCGGAGTGATATAGCTGGGCCTTGAGGTAGAGCTGTTCCTAATTTTCTGAGAAAGTGCCAGATTCATTTACAAAGAGGCTGTACAAGTTTACACTCCCACCAGCAATGGAGGAGTGTTCCCCTTTCTCCATATCTTAGCCAGCATGTGCTGTCACTTGAGTTTTTTTATTTTAGCTACTCTGACATGTTTGAGATGGAATCTCAGAGTTCTTTTGGTTTGCATTCCCCTGATAGTTAAGGACATTGAGCATTTAAGTGCTTCTTAGCCATTCAACATTCCTCTGTTTTAAACTCTTGAGTTCTCTATATATTAGATATTAGCCCTCTGTCAGATGTAGCATTGGTGAAGAGCTTCTCCCAGTCTGTAGGCTGTCATTTTGTTTTATTGACAGTGTCCTTTGCTTTACAGAAACTTTTCAGTTTCATGAGGCCCCATTTATTAATAGTTGATCTTAAAGCCTGAGCTGTTGGTGTTCTGTTCAGGAAGTTGTCTCCTGTGCTGATGAATTCGAGGCTCTTCCCCCACTTTGTCCTCTAATAGATTTAATTTTTCTGTTTAAATGAGAGTGGCTGGTGGAGAATGATGCACCAAACAAAAACTGTAAATGTAAAAGACCCAGGTCCCCCTCTCAGATGTAGCTGATAGGCAGCTCAGTCTCCACATGGGTCTCTTATTAAGAGGAGCAGACTCTATCCCTGCCAGGGATTCTGTTGCCTGCTTTTTTATCACTTCACCCAGGCAGGGTGCATTAACAGCCACAGAATAAAAGAATGCAGGCAGTTCTGATGAGACTTGGTAGGCTGGAGTCAGATGACATGGGAGGAAGGCCTCCCATTTCTCAGGACTAGAGGAGGCAGAGAGGGAGAGAGAGGGAGGGTTGGACTGGGAGGAGATGTGGGAGGGGCTATGATTGGCATGTGAAGTGGATAAATTTAAAAAATAAATTTAAATAGAAAATAAACTGTTGGGGAGGATCTAAGATGGCGGCGAGCAGTGTGGACCATGTTTGGAAGCTCCAGTGAATAATTCAGGGAATTGCACAGATTTCTGAGCCAGAGACACCAAGGTCCCCACACCACGGCAGCAGAAGTGCTTCATGGTTCGGAGGGACCAGGGTGCGGAGGACCTGCTTGCCCCTGCACACGGGAGGAGCGAGGACTTTCTCGGATCAGAGCAGCAGCGGCAGAGACAGCAGTGTCACCAGTGGCACCAGCGGCACCAGCGGCACCAGCGGCGGTGGCTGAGGTTTGCAGCTCAGAGCCTTCCAGTGGAGGCAATTGGTGTGGTGGATTGTGGGAGTTGCTGCGGGAGAGGGGAGTCTGGACAGGATTTGGGTCATGTGGTGCCTTGAGACCCAAACTGGACTCGGCAGACAGTTCAGCCCCAGAGTCCTGGGTTTGCTCAGTGAGCTGTGCCACGGAGACACTGGCTCAGCTCAACAAACAATTCTGCCAGAGGCTCAGCTCCCCTGCTGTGACACAGGCTGAGCCAAGTGCTCACTTCCACCCTAGGCACCAGCTCAGCGCAGCCGCAGTTTTCCTGCTATGACGCAAGTTGGGCGGAGCGCTCAGTTCCACCCTAGGCGCTTGCCCAGCGCAGCCGCAGTTCTCCTGCTATGACGCAAGTTGGGCGGAGCGCTCAGTTCCACCCTAGGCGCTTGCCCAGCGCAGCCGCAGTTCTCCTGCTGTGACGCAGGCTGGGCGGAGCGCTCAGTTCCACCCTAGGCGCTTGCCCAGCGCAGCCGCAGTTCTCCTGCTGTGACGCAGGCTGGGCGGGGCGCTCAGTTCCACCCTAGGCGCTTGCCCAGCGCAGCCGCAGTTCTCCTGCTGTGACGCAGGCTGGGCGGAGCGCTCAGTTCCACCCTAGGCGCTTGCCCAGCGCAGCCGCAGTTCTCCTGCTGTGACGCAGGCTGGGCGGAGCGCTCAGTTCCACCCTAGGCGCTTGCTCAGTGCAGCCGCAGTTCTCCTGCTGTGACGCAGGCTGGGCGGAGCGCTCAGTTCCACCCTAGGCGCTTGCCCAGCGCAGCCGCAGTTCTCCTGCTGTGACGCAGGCTGGGCGGAGCGCTCACTTCCACCCTAGGCACCAGCTCAGCGCAGCCGCAGTTCTCCTGCTGTGACGCAGGCTGGGCGGAGCGCTCAGTTCCACCCTAGGCGCTTGCCCAGCGCAGCCGCAGTTTTCCTGCTGTGACGCAAGTTGGGCGGAGCACTCAGTTCCACCCTAGGCGCTTGCCCAGCGCAGCCGCAGTTCTGCTGTGACGCAGGCTGGGCAGAGCGCTCACTTCCACCCTAGGCACCACCTCAGCGCAGCCGCAGTTCTCCTGCTGTGACGCAAGTTGGGCGGAGCGCTCAGTTCCACCCTAGGCGCTTGCCCAGCGCAGCCGCAGTTCTCCTGCTGTGACGCAGGCTGGGTGGAGCGCTCAGTTCCACCCTAGGCGCTTGCCCAGCGCAGCCGCAGTTCTCCTGCTGTGACGCAAGTTGGGCGGAGCACTCAGTTCCACCCTAGGCGCTTGCCCAGCGCAGCCGCAGTTCTGCTGTGACGCAGGCTGGGCAGAGCGCTCACTTCCACCCTAGGCACCACCTCAGCGCAGCCGCAGTTCTCCTGCTGTGACGCAGGCTGGGCGGAGCGCTCAGTTCCACCCTAGGCGCTTGCCCAGCGCAGCCGCAGTTCTCCTGCTGTGACGCAGGCTGGGCGGAGCGCTCACTTCCACCCTAGGCGCTTGCTCAGCGCAGCCGCAGTTCTCCTGCTGTGACGCAGGCTGGGCGGAGCGCTCAGTTCCACCCTAGGCGCTTGCCCAGCGCAGCCGCAGTTTTCCTGCTGTGACGCAAGTTGGGCGGAGCACTCAGTTCCACCCTAGGCGCTTGCCCAGCGCAGCCGCAGTTCTGCTGTGACGCAGGCTGGGCAGAGCGCTCACTTCCACCCTAGGCACCACCTCAGCGCAGCCGCAGTTCTCCTGCTGTGACGCAAGTTGGGCGGAGCGCTCAGTTCCACCCTAGGCGCTTGCCCAGCGCAGCCGCAGTTCTCCTGCTGTGACGCAAGTTGGGCGGAGCACTCAGTTCCACCCTAGGCGCTTGCCCAGCGCAGCCGCAGTTCTGCTGTGACGCAGGCTGGGCAGAGCGCTCACTTCCACCCTAGGCACCACCTCAGCGCAGCCGCAGTTCTCCTGCTGTGACGCAAGTTGGGCGGAGCGCTCACTTCCACCCTAGGCACCAGCTCAGCGCAGCCGCAGTTTTCCTGCTGTGACGCAAGTTGGGTGGATCGCTCAGTTCCACCCTAGGCGCTTGCTCAGCGCAGCCGCAGTTCTCCTGCTGTGATGCAAGTTGGGCGGAGCGCTCAGTTCCACCCTAGGCGCTTGCTCATCGGAGTCGCAGTTCTCCTGTTGTGGCAGATGGTTCAGGCCCTGAGAATCTAGCTGAAAAACAAAAAACCCAGAATAGCTAAAACAATCTTGTATAATAAAAGGTGCTCTGGAGGAGTCTCCATACCTGATCTCAAACTGTACTATAAAGCAATAGTAATTAAAACAGCATGGTACTGGCACAGCAACAGGCTGGTTGATCAGTGGAATCGAATCGAAGACCCAGATATGAATCCACACACATATGGTCACTTGATTTTCGACAAAGAAGCCAAATCCATTCGATAGAAAAAAAGATAGCATCTTCAACAAATGGTGCTGGTCTAACTGGATGTCTATGTGTAAAAAAATGCAACTGGACCCATATTTGTCACCTTGTACAAAACTCAAATCCAAGTGGATTAAAGACCTCAACATAAAACCAGAGACACTAAGTCACTTAGAAGAAAAAGTGGGGAAGAGCCTGGAACATATTGGCACAGGAGACAACTTCCTCAACAGAACACCAACAGCCCAGGCATTAATGTCAACAATTAATAAATGGGACCTCATGAGGCTGAGAACCTTCTGTAAGGCAGGAGACACTGTCAAGAGAACAAAGCAACAGCCTACAGACTGGGAAAAGATCTTCACCAACCCTACATCTGGCAAAGATCTAATATCCAAAATATATAAAGAACTCAAGAAATTAAACACCACCAAACCAAATAACCCAATTGAGAAATACGGTTTGGAACTAAACAGAGAATTCTCAACAGAGGAATATCAAATGGCTGAGAAACACACTTAAAGAAATGCTCAACCTCCTTAATCATCAGGGAAATGCAAATCAAAACAACTCTGAGATTCCATCTTACACCCATCAGAATGGCTAAGATCAAAAATTCAAGTGACACCACATGCTGGTAAGGATGTGGGGAGAGAGGAACACTCCTTCATTGCTGGTGGGAATGCAAACTAGTACAGCCACTTTGGAAATCTATCTGGTGCTATCTCAGAAAACTGGGAATAGGGCTTCCTCAAGACCCAGCTTTTCCACTCCTTGGAATATACCCAGAAGATGCTCCAGCACACTACAAGAAAATTTGCTCAACCATGTTCATAGCAGCCTTATTCACAATAGCCTGAACATGGAAACAGCCTAAGTATCCATCAGTAGAAGAATGGATAAAGAAACTGTGGTACATCTATACTATGGAATACTACTCAGCTATTAAAAACAAGGAATTCCCAAAATTTGTGGATAAATGGATTGAGCTAGAAATGATCATAATGAGTGAGTTAACCCAGAAGCAGAAAGACTCAAATGGTATATACTCACTTATATCTGCATATTAGCCCAAGAGGCATGTCCCACTAAAGCCTTCACTTACCAGGAAACTGAGACAGAGAAGAGGACATTCTATTGGGACTCTAGATGAGAGAAGCATGGGAGAATGGCAAAGTAGAAGGATCCAGAGGGTCCTAGAAACCTACAAGTAGAACATTATGATAGGCAAATTTGGGCACAGGGGTCCCGCTCAAACTAAGGCACCAGCCAAGGACAATACAGGCGGTAAACCTTAAACCCCTACCCAGATCTAGCCAATGGACAGAACACTCTCCACAGTAGAGTGGAAAGTGGGATATGACTTTCTCACATACTCTGGTGCCTCACCTTTGACCATGTCCCCCGGAGGGGGAGACCTGGTGGCACTCAGAGGAAGGACAGCAGGCTACCAAGAAGAGACTTGATACCCTATGAGCATATACAGGGGGAGGTAATCCCCCTCAGGAACAGTCATAGGGGAGGGAAATAAGGGGAAAATGGGAGGGAGGGAAGAATGGGAGGATACAAGGGATGGGATAACCATTGAAATGTAACAAGAATAAATTAATAAAGGAAAAAAGGAAAAAATAAAATAAAATAAAACAAAACAAAACAAAAAACACTGTTACCTTATAAATGTTTCCAGTAATGTCAGGGGTGTTGTAAACAAGGAATTTAAGCATTTGAGTTGTTGGATAATTGGGTCCCAAAGACTCCCAAACTATACAGACTAGTTATTATACTTTTTCTTACTTATGCTCCAGGACTGATTGGTAACACCCTATTGTTGAAAATACAACATGCTTGAATCATACAGCACAGAAAAATCAAGGTGGTAATGATTTGGAAACTTCATCCCGACTGGTGAGCCTTCATAACACTCATAAGATCTATGCATGCTACCAGAGGAAAGAAGCAATCATCAATCTTACCCAATTATGAACACTGAGAGCTACAATAATGATGTCCCTGACATGATATGCCCACTGTTGCAAAGGCGACCTGAATGCTATGGGAATAACCAACCACTTTTTGACTGAATTTAAGGTGTATGCCAAGAGATGGTACCCATACGGACAGACACTGTCGATGAGAACAAGAACCTGTGGCTATATACGTCATGGGTCCTGGGGGGAACCCTGCTACTATTTATTCTGCTACATGGAAAATGAAATAAAATGACTCTTACTGATTTATTTTTATACTTACAGAGTGCATTGCTTAACCCTAATCAGAGATGCTTCTTCTTGCAGTACATGTCAATTAACACAGAAGCCCACCATTGGTCAATATACAGAGAATATGAGACAATAGATTATTCAGCCCTAAATGGGATAGTGATGTCACACCTCTTAAGGTCTCAAGGCTCAGGGACCATTGTGGTTGGGTGAGATGATTGTAAGACCCAAAGGTGGAAGTTACTTCAAGAAAAGTGTGTATTCTGCACTCAATAGGGTGCATGCAACATAGGAACTCATAGAGACTATGACATCATAAACAAAACCTGACATCATACACAAGAGCTGCAGAAGCTCAAGCTAGACAAAAGCCCAAATGGAGGAAAGGAGGGGTGCAAAAGTTCTTTCCCATAGCTAAAAGCTATTATGTTAGCATTTGATTGTTGCTAGGAGAGGGAAATCTGGATTTGTGTAATGGTATTACATCTGGTATATCACAACACTCCATAGTTGTCCTCAAACTCAGAGGGATTCAGCCAACATAAACCGGACTTGAAAAGTCAAAAGAAAGGAGAAAACATAAGGTTGGTTAGGCAAGGAGGATGGAGGAAGATTTTGGAGAAGTTCAGGATCCAGATGAATATAATTAAAACACATTACATGCAATTCTCAATTTAATAAAAATATTATTTTAAAAAGGGAAAGATTCTTGTCAAGACATTGAATATGCTAACCATACTAAGCACTCTAAAATGCTAATGTTATTTCCTAAAACATACGAAGAAAAGTGATTGAGGGGAAGAAGCAAAAAAAAAAAATTAGAGCAATGTTGCACTGAAGTGTCAGCCTGTGCCACCAATAGAAGCACCCTTGATGAAAGCAACATGAGGGAGCCTGAGCTGTTGGAACCTATTCCTTATGACTTCATGGCATAAGCACTGTAAAGACAACAAAACAAAGAAACAGAAACACATTGTGGTGCATAAAAAAATATCTTCCTTAATGAGTAGAAATGTAATAGCTGGATACAGTGGCATCCACCTGTAATCCCAGCACTCAGGGAGGCAGAGGCAAATTGATCTCTGTGAGTTCAACACCAGCCTAGTTTACAAAATGAGTCCAGTACAGCCAAGGTTGCAGAGAGAAACCCTGTCTCAGAAAAGAAAGAAAGAAAAGAAATGTGCTGTCTTCTACTCCAAAGAATATTTAAAGGAAAAATACAACAGTGGCATAACAATTGATTTCTTTTACTTAAAGAACCATCTGAGTTTATTTCACTAATATGAGTAGTCAAAAAGAGTCAGAGGTTATATTTTGTTTGACCTGTGTCAGCATGCCTCTCCAATTCAATAGCGCAAATGGTGGTGTCAGCTTCAAACATTAAGTGCACTCCAGCCAACAGGAAGGGGCCAAAAGCCGTAAGAATTCTGTGAACCTTTCCAGATGCTACATAGTTCAATTCTGTTACGTTCCATTGGTCATAATTGAATCACACAGCCACTTATGTTTGCTTGGGATACCATGGAATAAACTCATCAGGGAGCCCTCTGACCAACTAACAGCTGGTTGACCATGTAAGCAGGTGAGAAATAACCCTGAAAGTTGATCTGCAGTCTCTATCAGAAAAAGACATAGTCTGCGAAGCTTGAGTGGCCACACTGTTAGGATAAAGAGACCATAAATTCATGTGAATATCAAGAGTTTACATGGAGAACAATGTATCTCTAAAATGTATACAAGAAATCGAAACCAAAATACATGAATTGCATGTAACTGGATGACAAAACTGATGTTAAATTACCCTTCAAAGTTTAGCACATTTTAAGTTACACAGACTAGAGAAGCATAATGTTTTCTGCATCTTCTCAGAAGAAAACTACCCTTCATCCTCTGTTATTTACTGCCTTACAACACAGAAGGGGCCATTTGTAAGAGAAAAGATTCTCTCTTCATTTTGAAACCCTGAGCAAAGAGGATGAGGTATCTGTAGTCATTAAAATGGGGTTTGCAAATTTAAAACTATTGCACTTGTCTTATTAATATATCTTTGTGGAAGAATTTCCATCAAAAGAAATGTATTTAAAACAGTTATGTGAGGAAAGTAATATGCAGAAATTTTATTGTTCCATAAGTACACATAATACAGCACAGGAATGTTAGAGAAAATTATTGCATGGGTAGAAGGAGTTAATTTGCAATTGAAAGTACATCTCCAGGCTACATAATGAAACAGTAGAAAGTAATCATTATTTAAAAGTGCATGGCATAGGCAAAATGAATAGGGTCATTTTCATAATGTCTTTGTGGGTTATGAGCCAAATCTTTTCTGAGACTATGAAAAGATGAAAATGAAAAAGTTACTTAGTATCCTAAAGCTTCTTTCATATGTAACTTCACAATTAGCCAGGGACAATTGCCAATTGTTTTTAAACTACTTGCACCTTTGCACACTAAAATAAGGCATTTCCCAGAAACATATGCTGGCAGAATTGCAAAGAAAACTCTTTTTGGTTCCGTCTATTCATAACTTTACAGTTGTGAAAACTGAGGGTTAAAAGCACGAGGAAACCTGCCCAAGGCCACATATACAGGGAGGAATAGAGACTAACCTGAAGCGGTGATACATTTAGCCTACAACAGTCAAATCTTTATTTCTTGTTTTTAAATATCAAGTTTCTTATAACAAATCCATGAATTCTGAAATGTTGGATTCTGAACTATGTTCTTCAACAAAGGCCAATACAATCCCAATCTGTAACTCTGTCTGGTAGGCCATCACCTATATAGCAAGAACAATGATTTGAAACCATAAAATGTTTAAAAAAAAAAAAACTTCAAGTAACTGTGCCAGTAGAAAAAACTGGATCATCATTTAGTCATTTGTTCTTGGTATAATATAGGCTAAGAAACAGAACACAACTGCAGGTAACCACAACTGCAAAGCACAAAAGTTAAGAATTTAGAAAATATGATGCAAAAAGCACCAATAGTCCCTTATATTTCAGGATTATTTCTTCTATTCAAAACCAATATGAGTAAGGGTAGTGTTTAAATTTTATTTATGAAATATGTAAAGGAATCAAGATTTTAAAAAAAGAAAAACCATTTAATGTTTCCAAATCTAGAGTTTAGACCTGATGACAATTGTGCATTTTCAGAAAATACATTTTAAAAATAAATAATAATAAAGTTCCTTAAAACCTGCTTTGTACCATATTCTTGTGGGAGAAAAAAGACATTTTATAGTCATATCAACATTAGTGTATTAGAACCTGATAGAAAAATGAAAGCACAATCAATCACTTGGTCTAAATAATCATTTGGGCTGCTTTTTGCACACACATACACAAATGATCTACTACTTCAAAAGTAGGTAGACATGACATTGGACATTTCTCTTAAGAAAAATATTCAACTCAGTTGTTTGTTTTTCATATCCTAAAGGCAAGTGTTCTTCAAGGACATGTGCATAAGAATGAAGGATTTATTTTATATAGATTTTAGAAGTGTACCCCTGCTGAAATTACTATTAAAAATATAGGTCACATGTCCCCTGGAGGGGGAGGCCTGGTGGCACTCAGAGGAAGGACAGCAGGTTACCAAGAAGAGACTTGATACCCAATGAGCATATACAGGGGGAGGTAATCCCCCTCAGGAACAGTCATAGGGGAGGGGAATAAGGGGAAAATGGGAGGGAGGGAAGAATGGGAGGATACAAGGGATGGGATAACCATTGAGATGTAACAAGAATAAATTAATAAAAGAGAAAAAAATAAAGGTGTGTGCCACCAAAAAATAAATAAATAAAAATATAGGTCACAAGAGAATTTCAATTACATACCAAAGAAAACAAATGAAGAGATAGAAAAAGGGAGAAAAAGAACAAGATACACCCCTTTTAGATTTCATTTATTCATTTTGTATCCCTCTTCTCTCCTCCCAGTCCTCACCTCACACATCCCTTCTCCCATCCTCCCAGTCTCCTCCTCAGAGAAAGGGGGAGGTTCCCCATGGGTACCAAACCCTGACACACTAAGTCACTGTAGGACTAGGAGCATCCTCTTCTACTGAGGCCAGAAAGGGCAACCCAGTTAGGGGAACAGGATCTTTAAAAGGCTGGCAACAGCATCAGAGATGTCCTCCACCTCTGTTGCTGAAGGACCCACATGATGACCAAGCTGGGCATCTGCTACATATGTGCAGAGGCCTAGGACCAGTCCATGAATGCTCTTTGCTTGGTGGTTCAATCTCTGTGAGTCCCCATGAGCTCAGGTTACTTGACTCTGTAGGTTTTCTTGTGGTGTCCTTGATGCAAGCTCCCAGCTCTTCGACTCCCCAAGCCCTCTCTAATGTTTGGCTGTGGGTCTTTGCATTTGTTTCCATCCATTGCTGGGTGAAGCCTCTCAGAGGAGTTAGCCTAGGCTCCTGTCTATAAGCCTAGCAGAGTAACATTAATAGTGTCAGGGATTGGTTCTCTCCCATGGAATGGATCTCAAGTAGGGCCAGCCTTTGCTTGGCTGTATCCTCAAACTTTGCTCTATTTTTGTCCCTGCACATCTTGTAGGCAAGACAAAATTTGGGTCAACGATTTTATAGGTGGGTTGGTATACTTTTCCTCCACTGGAAGTCCTGCCTCACTACAGGAGGTGGCCACTTCAGGCTCCATATCCCTCCGCTGTGATGAGTCTCAATTAAAGTGAACCCCATAGACTTCCTAGGATCTCTCCTATCTCAGGTCTCTGGCAAGCCCCAAAGATGGCCCCGCTCCAGGTTTCCATTATCTCACACATCCCTCTCTCCCCCTCTTCTCTCCCTACTTCTAATCCTCGCACCTGCTCCCCTCCCCATGCCCTCTTCTACCCTGTTCTCTCCATTCATCTACTTCCAATGCCTATTTTATTTCCCATTCTGAGTGGCATTCAAGCTTTCCTTTTGGGCCTTCCCTGTTACTTAGCTTCTTTGGGTCTGTGGATTGTAGCATCGCTATACTATACTTTATGACTAATATCCACTTATAAGTGAGTAGATACCATGTGTGTCTTTCTGGGTCATGGTTACCTCCCTCAGGATGATATTTTCTAATTCCATCAATTTTCTTGCAAATTTCATGATGCCCTTGTTTTTAATAGCTGAGTAGTATTTTATTGTGTAAATGAACCACATTTTCTTTAGCCATTCTTTGGTTGCTTCCAGATTCTGACAAATAAAGCTGCAATGAACATAGTTGAGCAAATATCCTTGTAGTATGGTGGAGCATCTTTTGGGTATATGTCCAGGAGTGATATATCTTGGTTGTGAGATAAATCTAGTCCCAATTTTCTGAGAAACCTCCAGATTGATTTCCAAAGTGGTTGTACAAGTTTGCACTCCCATCAGCAATGGATGAGTGTTCCTCCTTTCACCACATCCTCACCAGCATATGCTGTCACTTCCGCTTTTGATCTTAGCCAATCTGATGGGTGTAAGATGGAATTTCAGAGTCCTTTTGGTTTGCATTTCCTTGATAGCTAATGACATTGAGCATTTCTTTAGGTGCTTCTTTGCCATTAGAGATTCCTCTGTTGAGAATTCTGCTTATGTCTGTAACTCATTTTTAATTGGGGTAGTTGGTTTGTTGGTGTCTAGTTTCTTGAGTTCTTTATATATTTTGGATATTAGCCTTCTGTTAGATGGACGGTTGGTGAAGACTTTTTCCCAATCTATTGACTACTGTTTCATCCTATTGACAGTGTCCTTTGCCTTATGGGAGCTTTTCAGTTTCATGAGGTCCCATTTATTAATTGATCTTAGTGCCTGAACTGTTGGTGTTCTGTTCCAGGAAATTGTCTCCTATGCCAATGAGTTTCACGGCTATTCGCAACTTTCTCTTCTATCAGATTTCATGTTTCTGTTTTTATGTTGCAATATTGGTTTCACTTAAACCTGAGTTATGGCAGAGTGATAGATAGGTATCTATTTGTATTCTTTTACATAAAGACGTCCAGTTAGAACAGCAACATTTGTTGAAGATGCTATCTTTTTTCCATTGAGTGGTTTTGGCTTCTTTGTCCAAAAATCAAGTGTCTGTAGGTGTGTGGGTTCTATGATAGCTAGGTTCTGGTGGTGCCATATTGCCCTGGTTCTTGTTGTTTGTGTGCTTATGCTGGAATGTAGCCGTCTGGTTATGCCTGGTATTTCAGGTGCTTGCAGGACTCCTCAGGAAGATGGGTAGAGCCATGGATCGGAGGCTGAGCTCCAAGATAGATCTTTTTTAAAAGTTTTATATCCTAAATACCCTAGCAGAATATTGGTGGCAAGAAGATTGAAAACTGGGGTGTGAGTTATAAAATTACTCTATAAAATTTTTTAATTTACCTTTCTTACAGCAGAAAGTGAGGAGGAAACCAATATTATCCATGAGTTAAGGATAAAGAACAAGAAATCCAAAGTAGCTGTCAATCAGAGTTCATTCAGCAAAGATAAGTAGGCTAAATTCCTGGAGAATGCAGTTTAGAAGCCAGATGTTCTCTTCCTCCAGAGACCAGGATTATTAGGGTCCCAGTTGCTACCACAGCATTTTGCTCCTATGTCATAGTTTTCACAAATAGAGATACAAACCAAGAGTGCCAGAGATCACCAACCCATATAACACTAAATTTCTCCAGGGGAAATTAATTTATAAAAAGAAAGCTATGAGGTAATACCCCCACAAAGACTTTATTTGAAATAGTACTTTAAAGCCTTAAGGTTCTCTCAAAGAAAATTGACTCCTTTTAACTAATAATGACAGGTTAAACCAAATACAAGCTACTTTACAGAAAAGGATGGGGAAAAGAGACATCTTAATCCAGCCTTGTTGGGAGGTAAACAAGCAGCAAAAATTACTCCTGCTCTCGTTTCACTTGACCAAGTTATACAGCAATTTATGCCTCAGGATAGTGTCAAAACCACAAATGAAATAGTAGCACTTAATAGTAGAGCACAGTAAATATGAAGCTATCGGGTTTTTAGAGGAACCAGAAAATGACACCATGAAAGAGAAACCATAGTAAGCTATGAGATAAAAGGAAACGGGGGGGGGGGGAGAAACAGAACATTGAAATGCCCAGGAAGAGACTCATACCAATGCTTTCAAAGTGCGCCACAGAAAAGGAAATACTTAGAATGCATTCTACAAAGCAAGTGTAATATACTAAAACCAGATATTAAAAAAAGAAAAGTATAGGCTAATCTCTTTGATGACAATATATGTAAAATTCCTCAAAAAATATTTGTATATTTGTAAAACAAATTCCACAACACCTAGAAAACCATACAGTACACCATGATCAAATCAATTTCATTCCAGGACTGGAAAGGCAGCTCAGCAAACATAAACCAGTAAATATAATGCCAGAAATCATTAGAAATGTGGAAGAAATAAAACAATCAGTTCATAAAAAGACTCTGACCAAAAGTAAGCATCCCTCTAGCAGACATACAGCCAGCATTGTGCTTACTGGAGACAAACCTAAAAGCATGCCTTCAAAGCACAGTGAGACAAGGGAAGTCACACTTGCCCCTACTATGCAATAACATGCTTAAAATCTTAACCATAACAATAAAGCAAGAAAAATTAAAGATACAAGTAGAAAAGGAATAAATAAAATCTCCCCTGTTTGTTAATAATAGGATCCTATACAGAAAAGACTCTAAATACTCTGCCAGAAAATTCGTAGCTATACTTTCAGCAAAGTAGAAAGATACAAACTCAGCATCTCACAAAGTAGACTAGGATTCCTCAAACTAAGTTTATAATCTGGCCTGGTGTTAAAGTCACTGCAATTCTCTTGTCTCAGTTTCTTTAATGCTTTGATTACAGTGATTGTATCACCATGTTATTTTTCCTAAATAACTTTTTAGGTTTTATTAGTCTTTACTACTGTCATTGTCATAAAACACCTTCCACGTTTCCAATAATCTCGTCACCGACAAATAATAATAATAGTAATAATAAAGAATAATAAAAATATTTTGTGAATTAAAGTAGGTTACATACCCATCCTATTTTGTTATTTTACAAACAACAATAGTAGGATGGTTTTGTTGTTGATGCTTTCTGGATCTTAATATGTATTTTCCTACACCTGCCAATTTTCCTAGTCTAGGTATCACAACTATGTGTGCCACAGTTGAATTCTTATGTGAACTACAGATAATGATTGTATACTACAGATTAAGGCTGAGTCTCAGTAGAATGCACCACAGCTTTTTAAACCAATTGTCAAATAGTGGATTCCCAGGTACCATGCACTTTTGTCCAACTTAGTAACAAACCAAAGGTTTCCATTACCCTGTCTTCAGGTCTAAAATGACAGCTCAAAAATGTCAGGGAAAGTACTACTTATTGGCTAATTGGAAAAGGCATGATAAAGAATACAGGAGAATATCCAAATGAAGAGGTAGTTTAGGATATAGTCTAGAATGTCCCCAGTGAACTGTACCACTTCAACCATCCAACACATCCTTGTGTTTTCCACCCCAGCAACTCAGCCTTCCACATACTTCTTGGATTTGATGAAGGATTTACAATGTAATCATGATTGATTTGGTCCTTGGCCACTGGTGACTAAATCAGTATATCTAGACCTGCTCCTCTCGTTGGAGCTTAGAATATAAGTCTGAACGTTCCAGTTCTTTAAATACTTAGTTGCTTACATTACAACCTGTCCGTTCCCTACTTTGAGACACATTCAGAACCTCCAACTACCAGTTGTCTCACTAGTATATAAAAGATACTTTATACTTTCAAGATTCTAGGGTTTCATGAATTGTTAGAAAGAGGGTGAAGATCTAAGGTATATAGTAACCCTTCATTATCCACAGAAGTATCTTTCAGAACCCCTAGTGGATACCTGAAAAAACAGATAGTACCAAAATTTATTGATTTTCTTGTACATAAATGATGACAAATTCTAACATATAGGGGCTAAGAATATGCTACAGCTCTGGTTTTGAATTCCCAACTCTTTAAAATGAAAAGGTAACATAACTTCCAGATGTGAGGGCACACAACTGTAATTCCAGCACATGCAAGGTTGAAACAGGGGGACCAGAAGTTTGGAGTCACTCAGGCTAGGCTATATGAGAAAATTTTCTTTTCAAAAATACAACATTAGAAAAGTCACAGCAAATGATTAACTAGAATAACTAATAATGAAATAGAAAACACAGTGCTATGGTATAATCTAAAATATTTAATTATGGTCTTTTTCTGAAATTTTCCCATTGGACTATATTAGTTCTTGTGATGTAATGAAATCTTGTCAACATGATAATATGAAGGAGGGGGATGCCATTGGAATTATGATATAACCTTGTGATGATACATTCTAATAATATCATTGAGACCTGATGGCATTGATGGGTGGGGGAATCATTAATAATCCATTTTTTCCAGATATTTTGAAGAACAATGTAAGGCATTTTCTCTTTCTTTTAAACTTACCCAAGTGTCACTACAGAAATAATTTATGCTGGTTACATGGTTAATTTAAATGCTGTGTCCCTTAATTTTATCTGATAAAATTTACACAATTTAAAATACTTAGGTAAATTTTAGTAATGTCCACTTTGCTGGTTCTGCTTTAGTTTCTTCTTCCTCTTCCTTTTTCCATGTAGATAAATCAACAGGTTCTTCTGACTTTTCTTGATAGTCTTAGTCAATATGTTCTTCCATTACTTCATCAAGCACATCAATAAAAATCCTCCTCCACTCTCTTGTCTTGTCATATGATTGATTTTCCTGGACTCTGAATCACTCTTAGGGCTAAAATCATCTGTGACTTTAGTCTATTACTTCCTCCAGGAGGCATTTGTCCAAAGTTTCTGACCTTAAATTCATTGTTTCCAGCTTTGATGAATATGGATATTTCCACAATTTGAATGATTTCTACCATTACAGTGTATCCAGGTTGGGTTCTGCATCAATTGTTAATAAATGTGATCAAATACCAAGAAAATGCATGTGACCTTAACAAGCTGAATAATGTCCTGATCAAGGCCCTAAAACAATGAGTTTGTGTTTATAGCTAAAAATGAAACCTCAACATTTTCATTTCATAGCAAACAGATTCAGGGTATCCAATTATATTTTTGTTATTAATCAGACTTTAAATTCCAACTATTGCTCTTCCAAATACAATTTTTTCGTTCTTCTAATGAGCATTGGTCAAAACTCTCTACAAACACTAGAACTGTTGCTCACCATTTCTCAATATGTTGCCAAAATGTGAACAAATAATTTTTGGTTTTAATAGTGAATGGATTCTTTTTTCTAACGATTTTATATTTTTTGGCATATACAGTTATATTATTATAAATAAATAAAAAATTACATACATCAAGAAGAACCATGAAACAATCAGGGATTATATGAATATTAAATTCATGGTGTTTTGGCTAATTGTATTTGGCAACCTTGTAGAAAACATCTTTCTTATCTTGGTGATTCTAAAATTCTGAATGAGAATCAATATCTATCATATCTCATTCTGTCGACTTAAGACATCTATCTAGACCTAAAAACATCATAAGCTCTAAACAACTAAGCTTAATTGTAACACTGAACTATCTGGTCTTCAACCCCATCAGAGACTTGAGAAGGAATAAAATTAATTACTTAAGTGAATCAAAAATGTAGGTTAGCAGCTTCCAAAATGGGGGGGGGGGGGGATGCCAGAGACAGTTTGTTGCCAGAACAGTCACCCAAAACTCTCTATAACATTGGAGCATTATCTTTAGCCTTCTGGCCCAATATATCTGATAGACATATTTGTGAGGCAGAAACTATTGTGGACTTGCTTACCTGTCTTGGCAGAGTTTGGCCATTGACTCTGCCTGTATCCAAGCTTGCCCTTTTATAGGCAGAATTCTGTCTGTGGCAGAAACGAGGACATTTGCCCAGTGCCGCATTTGAAGCCATCTCCATAAGGAGGTTTTTTGATGCTCGGTGAATGGATTCTTATATTAAACTTTGTTACATCTTCTAACATCCTAACATAGTACTGAGTTAATCTACCTTCATGTTTGATGCCATAATGCTTCTTTTGTCTTTAAATATATGTTTCATGAGTCACCTTTTTCCAGACCATCCCAGTTTCATTGGAATTAAGAACTTGCCTTAGATGCTATCTCTCCTTCATCAACTTTTTAACTTTGCCAGAAACATAAAAACAGCCTCTTCATTGGCAGACAAAGCCTGTGTAGTAAATTTTATAATTTTCTGTTTTACCCATATGTTCACATCTGTGTTACATTTCCCTCACACATTCAGGGCATCCTTGACTAAAGCTTCAGCTGTAACTTCTGCAATTTGAAGTATAACATGAAAACACATAGAAATGTTTCCTTTACCACAATTTCACTGGTACCACAATTTAATAACTTCCATAGATCTCAGCAACTTTAGAGAAAATTTTTTCACCATTTTAGTAAAAAGTCACACTTTATATTCATTACCCTTTGAGGTTGTGACAAAGCACAATGACCAAGGAACATATGGAAGGAAGCGTTTATCTGGCCTCTGGTTCCAGAGGGACAAGAGTCCTTAACAGCAGGGAGGTGTGACAGCAAGTGGCAGGCATGGAAGCAGGAGTGGGAAACTAAGAGATCACAGCTCAAGAGCAGGAAAGAAGCAGAATAAACTAGAAGGAAACAGAGAGTGAACACAGCTATAAACTCTCAAAGTCTGCTCCTGGTTATGTACATCCTCAAACAAGCTCTGCCTGCTAATGGTTTCATAACCTCCTCAAGTAGCATTACTAACCAGAAATCAGGAATATAAATATAACAGCCAATAGAGGATAGTTCTCATTCAAATCATACACACCACCTCAACATAAAACCAGACACACTAAATCTGTTACAAGAAGAAGTGAGGAAGAGCCTTGAACTCATTGGCACAGGACACGACTTCCTGAACAGAACACTAACAGCCCAGGCCTTAAGGTCAACAATTAATAAATGGGACCTCATGAGGCTGAGAAGCTTCTGTGAGGCAGGAGACACTGTCAAGAGAACAAAGTGACACCCTACAGACTGGGAAAAGATCTTCACCAACCCTACATCTGACAAAGGGCTAATATCCAAAATATATAAAGAACTCAAGACTTTAAACACTATCAAGCCAAATAATCCAATTAAGAAATGTGATTCAGAGCTAAACAGAGAATTCTCAACAGAGGAATATCAAATGGCTCAGAAACACTTAAAGAAATGCTCAATGTCCTTAGTCATCAAAGAAATGCAAATCAAAACGACACTGAGATTCCATCTTACACCCATTAGAATGGCTAAGATAAAAAAACTCAAGTGATAGCACATGCTGGCAAGGATGTGGAAATAGGGGAACACTCATTCATTGCTGGTAGGAGTGCAAACTTGTACAACCACTTTGGAAATCAACCTAATGCTTTCTCAGAAAATTGGGAATTGACTTCAAGACCCAGCTATACACTCCTGGGCATATACCCAAAAGATGCTCCACCACATAATAAGGACATTTGCTCAACTCTGTTCAGAGCAGCCTTACTCATAATAGCCAGAATCTGGAAACAACCTAGCTGTCTTTCAGTTGAAAAATGGATAAAGAAACTGTGGTACATTTAAACTATGGAATACTACTCAGCTATTAAAAACAATGAAACCTTGAAAATTGCAGGCAAATGGATGGAACTAGAAATGATCATCATGAGTGAATTAAGCCAAACTCCAAAAAACACACATGACATATACTCACTTATAATTGGATACTAGGCCAACATGGACTCAGAGGGGAATTGGGACAGATGTTAGGACTTGCTATTGGAATTCCTGGTGAGAGTGGTATGGGAGAATGGGGAGATAGAGGGACCCAGAGGGTCCTGGAACCTTAAAAGAAGACCCTCAAGGCTGGCAGATCTGGACCCAAGGAGGCCTTCACAGACTACTAGACCAACCAAGGACACTATATCAGTAAACCTAGACACCCTATTCAGATCTAGCCAATGAACAGCGCATTCTCCACAGTTGCATGAAAAGCAGGGACTGACTCTCCCATGAACTCTGGTGCCCCATATTTGACCATTTCCCCTTGCTGAGGAGGCCTGGTGGCACTCAGAGGAAGGGGAAGCAGGCTATCTGGATGACACCTGATAGACTGTGGTCATATACTGGAGGAGGAGGTCCCCTTCTGTCACAGACCTAGGGGACGGGAATAGGGTGAAAGAGGGAGGAAGGGGGAATGGGAAGATACAAGTGATGGGAATTATTTTAAAATTAATAATTTTTTTTAAAAAAACAAGCACCACACACTCATAGCTTTTCTTTGTCATATCACAGTTGTCATTATCACTCCTCTTGCACTTCAGGGCCATAATTGAATATAGTAAGAATTACTTCAATACAAGCACTGTAGTGTAGAAATAGTTCACTTGGTATCAAAGATGGCTGTGACCACAGAGCAAGCAGATTTGCTAGAAAAAAAAGATGATTCACATTCCAAGTAGAGTGAAATAATTATAGGAAATGTCACCACAAGACTCAGAATAGTTTGTAATCTAACTTACAGATTGTTGTTTATGGAATTTTCTGTTTATTATAGTAGGACCAAAACCACAGAAAGAGAACTCACAGGAGACCATGTTTCTTATTATTCCTGAAAAAGGCATAAGGTTCATATACATGAAGGGAAACAACATAATGTAAGTAAAAACGGTTTGATTTACACAAGCCAGCACCGTACTTTTGCTTTACTACACAAGATAGCAACACTTGAATGGTAGCTTTTTCACCCAAAACTTAACTCCAAAAGAAATGCAAAACTTTGGTAAAGGTAATGCTGATTAAAAAGACCATGCTGTCCACTAGCCCAAGGGGCATGTCCCATGAAAGGCTTCACTTACCAGGAAAGTGGAACAGAGGGGAGGACATCCTATTGGGACTCTAGATGAGAGAAGCATGGGAGAATGGCAAAGTAGAAGGATCCAGAGGGTCCTAGAAACCTACAAGTAGAACATTATGATAGGCAGATTTGGGCACAGGGGTCCCGCTCAAACTATAGCACCAGCCAAGGACAATACAGGCGGTAAACCTTAAACCCCTACCCAGATCTAGCCAATGGTCAGAACATTCTCCACAGTTGAGTGGAGAGTGGGGTCTGACCCCTGGATGGGGAGACCTGGTGGCACTCAGAGGAAGGATAGCAGGCTACCAAGAAGAGACTTGATACCCTATGAACATATACAGGGGGAGGAAGTCCCCCTCAGTCACAGTCATAGGGGAGGGGAATAAGGGGAAAATGAGAGGGAGGGAGGAATGGGAGGATACAAGGGATGGGATAACCATTGAGATGTAACAAGAATAAATTAATAAAATAAAATTTAAAAAAATAACCATTCATCTCTTTGAGAAGCTGAAACATTTCAAGCTATTCTATAGTTTATGCCTACTGCATATAGTAAAACTAATTATTAAAAAGAAAAGTAATGCTGTTGATTCATAGCATATAAGTAAATTGTTCATTTGGCATATGGTTTCAATATGAGTTTGATTTTAGAAGTTACATGGGGGAAAGATAGAAAGACCCAGAGAGAACAAGAACTCCACAAGGAGACCAACAGAGTCAACTGACCTAGGCCCATGGGGGCTCACAAAGATTGAAGTACCAACCAGAGTGCATATGTACATGGACTTGACCCGGCCTCTTATACATGTGTAGCATATGGGCAGCTTGGATATCTTGTGGGTCTCCTAGCAAGTGGATCCAGGGTCAGTCTCTGACATGGACTCACTTACCTGCTTTTCCATCACTACCTTCTGGTGGGGCTGCCTTGCCTGTCCTCAGTGGAAGAGGATGGAATGGGGAAAGAGGGTGGGAAAGTGGGACCAAGAGGAGAGGATGGAGGAGGCTGTGTTGTATTCGGGATATAAAGTGAATACATAAATAAACTTATTTTTACATGAGTTATATGATGAAGACTCAATCTTCAGGAGCTAGATACAAGTATCAAAAAGTGATGAGACTATGAAGGTCCCTTCATCAATATATTAATTTTTGATTAAAGGACATAGATTACTGAGACTATCAATGAAGTGTACAAAATATTTCTCTGGACTACAACATTTCTGGACTAAAATGTCTGAGACTACGAACATAATTGTTTCCTCCTTTATATTCTTTGCCTAGGTATATCACACCACAACAAAAAGTAACTAGCACATGTTTTAACATGGGTGTTTCAATTCTAGAATATGGCCTGAAGAAATTATCAGAAAGAAAACCAAATATTTATATATTCAAATTTTATACAAGCCTCCCTGATAACAGCAAAAAAATGCAATGAACAAATTCCTTAATAAAAATTGAATTGTTAAATAAAATATATTTATTGACAAAATATATACAACCTAAATAAATAATAATTTAATTGATTTTGTGCTAATAAAAATTATGTTATAAAAATATTTAATAGAATGGGAGAATAATGATGAAATATAATGTAAAGTTAATTGTTTTAAAGTAAAATATTTTGTAATACATCTACAACATTACATATATTTATTTATAAGAAAAATATCTGGAAAATAAAAAATTGTATAAAATAAAATATATGTTGGCTATTATATTTCTCTTCTATATTTAAAAAATATATGCAATTAATACTGGTGTATACGAGTAAACAAATTAGTTCATTCATCATAGAATTGTTTTCATATACTCTATTATATATAAGTACACATACATACATGTGTTTTTGTTGTTGTTTTTCAAGACAGGGTTTCTTCTTGTAGCCTTGGCTATCCTGGGCTTGCTTTGTAGACCAAACTGGCCTTGAACTCACAGAGATCTGCCTGCCTCTGCCTCCTTGAGTGCTGGGATTAAAAGTGTGCACCAGCAAGTCTTGTTACACACATATGTTTTTTAATTATTTTATTTTGTACATATACATTTATATTATTACACATATATACAATAGATTCCCTATGGCAAGAAGAACCGTGACACAATCAGGAATTATGTAAATGTTACACTCTTAGTGTTTTGGCTATTTGTATTTGACTGCCTTAAAGAAGACATCTTTCCTACCTTGATGCATCTAAATTTCTGAATGGAAATCAATCTCCGTCACATATTGTCATTATCAACTTAGAACACCTATCTAGACCTAAAAACATCTTAACCCCTAAACAACTAAGCTTCATTGTAAAACTAAGCTACCTGGTCTTCAGCTCCCTCAGAGACTCGAGAAGGAGTAAACTTGATTACCTGAGTATGCCGGGAGTGCAGGTTAGTAGCTTTCCAAATGAAAAGATGACAGAGACAGTTTTCTACCTGAATAGTCACCCAAAACTCTCTATAACATTGGAGCATCTTCTTCAGCCTTCTGGCCCAATATATCTGACAAACATATTTGTGAGGCAGGGACTATTGAAGACTTGCTTACCCTGTCTTGGCAGAGTTTGGCCATCCAATGCCTGCATCCATACTTGCACCTTCTTTAGGCAGATTTCTGTCTGTGGTAGAAATGAGGACATTTTGCCCAGTGGCTTGTTTGCCACATTTGAAGCCATCTCCATAAGGAGGTTCTTTGATGCTCATCATCTTCTTTGAGGTAGGCTGGGTATTGCCAGGAGTTAACCTGTCTCATTGTCAATGAATCCTTAAAGTAAAAAAAAAAAAAAAACATTTTAAGTGCCATATTCTGCATGTCTCTGGGGTTTTTGAAGACCTTGTCTTTCTATAGAGTCATATCTATCTGCTGTACCTAAGATGTATATTCTTGTGATAAAAGTAGACTAGCAATTGACATGACCATGACTTAATCACCTAACATTTAATTTGTATAACTTATTCTTCCTAAACAGCTTGATAGCATTTTCAAAGCATTGGAAGTAAACTTTGTATTATAATTGAGTTATATGGGTACAATTACTCAGAATAGAAACACACACACACACACACACACACACACACACACACACACACACACACATTCTATACCACTGTATCTAGAACTTATTTTGCATCTATGTGAAAATTCTATATCAGTGAATTAAAAATATCTTGTGAGTGACAATTGAGGTATTAAGTTGAGGAGTAGATTCACTAATCTACTTTTTGTTCTATCTTTGCTGTACATTTCTATATTTCCCCTTTCTTTCTTTTCAACCACTTTCTCCAAACAGGATGTCAATGTCCAGTGTGCTGCAAGGAATGCATCCTGTCAGGTCTGATCCAATGTCAGTGTCTGGCTCTTTTGTTCTGAAAGCATATAATTTCTCACAAGCATTATACAGTCCTAAAATTATAAGTATATGAAAGGTATGTGTGATGCATGGAGTAATTAAGGCCGGACTTCTGCTCTTTGTATGAGCAGGAAAAGAAGGCATCTGTAAATCTTCATTCATGCCATATGAAGAATGGCATCTAATAGTAATTCATAGGGGTTCTTTAGTCAAGAAGAATCATTGTTTATGCTTAGACATTCACGTTTCAGCCAGGCTCTCATACATATGTTTTAATAAGGATTTATTTCAATTTTCTGCTTATATTTTTACCTTGAATAGCAAACAATGTAACCTGAATTCATGTTTGAACCTAGTTCCTGACTATTTTTCTGGTGATTAATGATTTCCTTTCTCTCTTCCCAAAGTATGCCAGGCTATACAATAAAATATGTAAAAGATCATTTTATTTTATTAGGAAATCATCATCCTCACTTGACATTTGTAATTCAATGTCCATATCCTCTTAAATGATGCTGTAGATGAACAATTAGAGAGTTTACACAGAAACTGCATTAGCACTCAAATTAAAATTTGTCACTTATAAAATATATGATGTACAACTCCTGCAAACAACTGTAAACTGTAAAACCCTACAGAGCTATGAATTCCAGTAGAAGTCTGTAATACTCTTCAAGAAGAGAACAAGGGCAAGGGAAACATTATAAGTTTTCCCAACTATAGTAAAGGATAACTGAATCCTGGATGAAGCAAGGTCTGACTTATATAAAAGTAAATGCAATCTCATGGCTATAAATGCTTTCAGAGACCCTGTGGGCTGTGTTAACTTGCTTCATTGTCCTCTAAGGTGAACAGAAGTGATAAAGATCTCTTTGCAAGGTGGTAATTGTTCTCATTCTCATTCTTTGTAACCACAAAGAACTCTACTTTTTTTTCAGTTGTATCCTGTTATATTTTTCCCTTTTCACCTTCACACTAACCTCCTGTACCACTGTTTCTGTTATATCTTAAATTCAGAAAACTACTATTTTCAGTGGCTCCATCCTTCACTGACATTTCAAAGGCTTGTATGCTATTTCTATCCTTGGGAGTTTTACTAAGTGAAAAGTGATTCGGCAGAATAGAAGCATAATAATGAAATTATTCTTTTTCTTAAACCTCTGTCTTATACCCCGAATAGAATCATTATAATGAAATTATTCTTTTTCTTAAACCTCTGTCTTACACCCCTTTGCTACACAGAGTAATGTTGCTTGTCCTGGTATTAATTTATAAACAACAAAAGCACTGTTGAATAAAATTGTATTATAAGACATCTATCAACATCAGTACCTGTGATGACTCAGACAGCAGGTTAATAAAATTAATTTTTCCTCAGGGTTTCATACAATTGAAACTTTTTATCTTTTCCCATAATTTTCATTTATCTGGCTAGAAACAACTCACAATGTTCAAGGACAGTAGCTTGTGGAGAGCACTGACTGAAAGGCTGTGATGTGATTATGAGAGCAGCCTGGAGTATCCTATTATTTAGCAAACAAAAGTAGAACATGCAGCACCCCACATAATTACTGGTCCTTATTCACTAAAGGACCTCAGTCTGATTCCCATTGCTTTCTGTCACTTCAGAATTACCTTCTGTGAAATTGAAAGTCGGTTAGTGAATTTCAATGTACAGGTTACCTGTTGCTCCTGTCTCGCGGTTGATTGCCCTAGGAAAAAGGAAAGTGTGCTTTGTGATTCTCTGTATTTCTCATTCAAATGTCTTCTTAGAATCCAGATAAAACTTCTCTCCAAAGATCTTTTTTCACAAATGACTTTTCATGTACTACCCAAATCAAGTAAAACATACAAATGTGGTTAAATAACAATGTGCCACAAGTTCTGCAGTGCCTTCTCATTATACCCTAAACTGAAGATAAAGTTGTAAGCCTGATAGTAGAGACTCACTAATTGTTCCTAGCATGTCACAACCAGCATCTCAAACTTTACTACATCCAAATAAAGCTTCTTAGAGAATTATTGTCAGGTCTAACAATAGACTAAAGCCCTGTAACAAAGAAGAAAGAAAACAAAACAAAACAAAACTCAATATCTAGACCTAATATAGAAAATGAACTGTCTGGAAATGTACAAAGCATCACCTAATGATCCCAGAAATTTTAGTGGGCTCTCTTATAACACCTCTTTTCAATTCTAACCTCACTAATTTAGGGTTTTCTACTCCTCTTTTGGTGAATTTCTAAGTTTCTCCATCTTGTCTTTAGGGAAAAAGTAACCTTTGTTTGATTGATTTTAAATATCAATCTTCTGTTTTCATTTAATTAATTTAAAGTAATATCTTTTTTGTCTCTTGCCATATGCTGATTTTGAATTATTTTGTTATCATTGGTTTAAGATGTATATTTATTATTTTTATTTATGTGTGCATGTGTGTTTAACTGATAGAATCTGGTTTAAGCATGTACAGCAGTATTTTCTTTTGATTTCTAGGACACTAATACAAACAGCCTCTAATTTCAGAATGCCTTCTAAATCAATCAAGCTTTGCAATTATATTCTCATTTAAGAAAATGAAGAAAACAATGTTATTTGTGTCCACTTCAAATTTCAATCAATAGTCCAAATTAGTAACCCATATATTATGATGAATTCTATTGACTATTTATTATTGAAGATTAGTGTCACCTATTTTTTTCTAACATCTTATTTGTTCAAGTCATCGAATTTCTATGGTTATATATTCACAATTGATGCCCCTATCCTAAAACATCACTTTACAAATTAATTCAAAGTTAGCTTAGATTCACAACAAATTTCATCTACATACTCTGGTTCAATTTATTAAAACTATTCAGTCAATAAGATACTTGTTTTTTGTTTGCTTTTCCATTTTCTTACCCTCTTCTTTTACAGTTATATGATATATGTTGCTCGTATTCATCCCACATCCTCTCTTTTCCCCCTCTGCCCTCACCACCCTCACCTTCACCACCCTTCATCTTCCTAGCAAGTGCCCCTCTCATTATCATGTCTTTCCATTTACTGATATTAACCAAGGCTGCCTGCCCACTGATGCATAGGTGTGGGGTTATTCAGCAGAGAGTGAGGGATTCACCACTGGTATACCCCTGGAGGCAGTGACTCTTCCTCCATCAGCAGCCTTCAGCTGAGGAAGGATGGGCCCATATGAGCCTCTCCACCACACAAAAAAAAGGTATTTCTACTGTAACCCACTGACAACGATGTCAATAAGAACTGAATAAAATAGCAATTCAAGAGCCACTGGAAGAAACAGAAATGTATGTGGACTGGATGGCAGAAAGTCCTTGACCTATTGCTGTATCTGGCATCCTCAAACAGAAGAGGAGTCTTACATGACTATTGCTCACATCTGTAATAATAATTAGATGATAGGGGAGATGGGAAGATAGGATGATGAGAGCAGGTCAGAGAAATGGAAAGGTGAGGGTCCCCCAATCCCACCTACAGACACATTTACTTACTAATTACATGGCCCTGAAATTTGGCTATATGAAAATTTCCTTTAGTTTGAAGCCCTGGGGCCTATTAAGATTCAAATCCTAGCTCAAAACTTAATTATTCCAGTGATGTTTATCACATCTTATTCTGAAATAGGAGCAGATATCATGAAACAGAATAATCTAAAACACCACCTTTGTCCTAAACAGAGTATACAGATGCACAAAGTGAATGTAAGAGCAGATGTGCCCAAAATAAACCTAATAATCACTTTCTAAACAAAGAAACCCTTCTTGAAAGTAAGATCTCATATATATCAGCATGGTGCAGATAGGTCAGAGAAAAGGTTCTGAATGAAGTTTAGAACTCACAAAGAGGTAAGCCAAATAGAGGACAATTACTTTAGAAAAGAGCCTGAGGACACCACCTAGCAGTCCCTAGACATTTCCTAGGTGCTCTCAGTACTTTGATAGATGTTAAACTTAGACATTCTTGGTTGCCTCTCAGAATGATCTCTCCTTTCTTAGACAAAGAACTCCCACCATAAGCCAGGTACATTACAACCCAGATTTAATACTCCTTACAGCTGGTGTGATTAAATTCTCCACCATAACATGCAAGAGAACAGTATATAAAAAATACTTGATGTTTTGTTGAAGATAGTGATGTTAACCAGCAGGCTGCAACAAAATAGAATTATTGTCATAACATCTTAGGTCATAAGATGACCTTGAGCATGAAAACATAAAGGAAGAGAATCTTAGGTTTCTCTCTTTAAGAATTATTTCATTGACTTTTTTTTTTTTTGCTACTCATGATTGGTTCTGTCCTAGGTCTCTGGCCTCTCCTGACTATGGGTCCTGGCCCTCCAGACAGTGTCATGGGTGGGCTCCCTCTCATGGCATGGGTCTCAACTTCTTAAAAGAATGAATCCTTACATATCTCTCTCTCTCTCTCTCTCTCTCTCTCTCTCTCTCTCTCTCTCTCTCTCTCTCTCTCTCTCTTACACACACACGCACACACACACACAGGAAAAAATATTCTCTGTATTTTGTTATGCAAGCCTATAATCTCAGGTAATAGTAAAGTTAAAGTTAGTATATAAGTCTGAAGTCGGCCTCAGATCTAAAATGAGTTTAAGGCCAGCCTGTCAAGATCCTGTCTCAAAATAAATACATTTTTAATGACTAAGGATATATCTTAATGGTAGAGGACTTAGTTATCTGTTGAAAGACTACTTGTCCCAAGCAACAAAACAAAGTCATAGAAGCAAATGAACAAAAATGACAAGGATTTCCACTGTAACCGTAATATTAAAGGACAGATTTCAATTTGATCTAATAAGGCTTCTGGTTGGATGTAGAGAGTCCTGCCATGTGGGCAACCTAAGGGATGAATTCAAGCAAGAGAAATATGTTAGGAGGAAGCAAGGATGAGCATAAGGTTTGGTTTAGAGAAGTGAGTGAGAACAGCAGTAACCTTATATAAACTTTGAAAATGGCATGGCTTGTGTTATACAAGAGGAAATGAATGCAGTGTAGAGCAGGCTGGGTTCCAGTTACTTGAGTGATACCTATTTGGTGATAACTGGAAGTAGCAAAAATCATAAATTAAGACAGATCTTTCGAATTATAAAATATTTAAAGTCAAAGAAATTGCTTAGATACATTGTGGGAAATGTAGTAAGATGGGAAAAAGGAGGAAGAGAAGAGGATTCCTTGAAAACAAGTGAGTATATGGTGATGTTAGAGGACAGAAGAAGACAGCAAAAACATAAACTCCTTAGATAGAGTCTGTCATAAATGAAATGATGAAAAGTGTTGTTTGAGCAAAAAAAAAAAAATAGAGCACTGAGGAGTAGAAGCTAGATGAAGTATTGAGGAAGGACATGAACCCCTGGGAAAACTGCTCATGGGCAGGGAATGCACATCACCTCCGTTCTTTAATGTGGGACTTGGTCTGCTGCCTAGAGAGTAATCCAGACATAACAGAATTCTAGTTCTCATTCTGCAACGTGAAAGGGATGACAGACTTGGCCTTGCCCTCTCATGTCACAGTAATGACCATACATGAACACCCCTAATGTAGCTGTTTCCCCTTCAACTTGCATCTCACAAGGAGGCATATGGGGCAGTCTGCCCAAATATTACACTCAATCCATAAATCTTGAGGGAGTAGTGTGCCTCAGTACTTGGAAATTCAGAAAAACTGACAAGAGCTTTTTAAAAAGTATGGATCTCTTAAGTATTCCAGCTAACACTAAAAAGGGACCTACAAAGAGGTTTGTGAGGAGGGTCTTGAGGCTCACAGAGCCTATGAAACTGCCCTAAGTTCTCAACAGAGAAGTTAGGAAAGTGAGACTAGAAAACAGAATATTATGATTCCAAATCTGTATTTTTCTTGTCAGAAGCCTATATGTCTCAGAGGAACCAACCATCACATTTGTAGGGTTCTGAATGGAGAAAACCTTGTAACCAGTAGGAAAAGAAGCCTTCCTGCACCACAAACCAATATTTGTACCATACAGGTAGTAGTGTTCACAGAAGTCCAATTTGTATCATAAACCATCTTTTTATTTTATTGTATATATGTGTAATAATATAAATGTATATGCAAAAAATAAAAAAGTCTCAATTCTTTTCTTAGACATGCACCTATATTTTGACAAAATATGAGAACATAAGAGTTTTTGGATCAAACATGCTAGAGTATAAAACTGATTGAAATTTGTTTGCTATGAATATTTCTGCAGTTGGCTTAAACCTTGAATTTCCTTAGGTTAATCCTTTCTTCCCATCTACACTTTGAGTATTACAAAGAGTATTACATTTCTTGTTTTTCTAGGACTTTCAAGAGTATATTTAAGGTATTAGTACAAGATCTTTCCAAGTTTCTTTATGGAGGTCTTTTGTGCCATGAATTTGACCATTAGAACTATCTTCATTATGTCCCAAAGGTTTGGATATGCTTTTTTCATTTTTATTCACTTCTTAAAAGTTAATAATTTCCCTCTTGATTCCTGTCTTGACCAATTTTCATTCAACAATGAGTTGTTTACCATCAATGAGTTTGTTTACTGTCAATGGATTTTTATATTGTTGGTAACATGGAGCGTTAATCCATGGTGGTCAGATGGGATGCAGGGTGTGTTTTCAGTTCCCTCTATCTGTTAAGGCTTGCTTTGTTTCCTAATATGTGGTTGATTTTGTAGAAAGTTCCTAGGACTGATGAGATGAACACATGAAATCTGCCTTGCTCTTTCGGGATAGATGAACTTAGTTAGCTTCCCCCCATAGTAGTTGCTCAATAAACAGTGACTCCTTACTCTAATGAGAAGAAACTGATGAATACTTGACTAAGAGATTAGAGAACAACAGCAAAGAGCTGTGTCTTGAATTTTTCTGCAGTGTCCATCAATAGAAGAATGGATAAAGAAACTGTGGTACATATACACTATGGAATACTATTCAGCTATTAAAAACAAGGAATTCCCAAAATTTGTGGATAAATGGATTGAGCTAGAAATGATCATAATGAGTAAGTTAAGCCAGAAGCAGAAGGACTCAAATGGTATATACTCACTTATATCTGCATATTAGCCCAAGGGGCATGTCCCACGAAAGCCTTCACTTACCAGGAAACTGGGACAGAGGGGAGGACATCCTATTGGGACTCTAGATGAGAGAAGCATGGGCGAATGGCAAAGTAGAAGGATCCAGAGGGTCCTAGAAGCCTACAAGTAGAACATTATGATAGGCAGATTTGGGCACAGGGGTCCCGCTCAAACTAAGGCACCAGCCAAGGACAATACAGGCAGTAAACTTTAAACCCCTACCCAGATCTAGCCAATGGTCAGAACATTCTCCACAGTTGAGTGGAGAGTGGGATATGACTTTCTTACATACTCTGGTGCCTCACCTTTGACCATGTCCCCTGGAGGGGGAGACCTGGTGGCACACAGAAGAAGGACAGCAGGTTACCAAGAAGAGACTTGATACCCTATGGGCATATACAGGGGGAAGTAATCCCCCTCAGGAACGGTCATAGGGGAGGGGAATAAGGGGAAAATGGGAAGGAGGGAGGAATGGGAGGATACAAGGGATGGGATAACCATTGAGATATAACAAGAATAAATTAATTTAAAAAAAGGAAAAAAGAAAAAAAATAAAGAATAAATAAATAAATAAATATAAAAATAAAAAAATAATTTTTCTGAAGTTTTTCATGTAATACAAATTGGCTTCCTCTGCAAGCAATGAAATACTGCCTATTAAACATTACTAAAAACAAATGTAATTGTCTCCTTCATGTTTATTGTACCAAATGTATATATTTAACTACTTTCCAAGTACCTTATAAGTTCTTGTGCCACTTTATCCTTCTGTAGCATTTCTACTCGCACTAGAAGAAGATAAACATGAGTGGAGGAGTAAAGGCCTAGGGAAGGATCCCACTTCCACTGCCCCCATGAGTCCTGCCATGTGGGCAACCTAAAGGATGAATTCAAGCAAGAGCAATATGTTAGGAGGAATAATTTTTATTGATTCTGTCTCTCAGCAATTTTCTTTCTCCTTGGTCCAGCAAGGGTCATGTTGAGGGTAGCAGTGAAAGAAGAAATAACTTCACTGTTATCTCCTTTTTTTACAATCTCTATAATCTTTTAACACCTTCCATTCTTACCAGGCACTCAGAAGAAAAACACAAAGGCAACAGATTAACCTAGCAATCTATATGTCAAGCATAGAAAATAATAATGACCTTAGGCAGGCTATAATATCAACAAGGGTGCAATAGTAACAACTGCTGACCTTCTGAGATTTTCCAGTGTGTTAGGTAGTGTTCTGAGGGTCAGATGTGTTAACCCAGAAGATGCGCAAGCTCATATTTTTGAGCAGTCACTAATAGTATTCACGTTTCACAAAAAAGAAAAACATCTCTTACTCAAACAGTAGCTCCATGAAGTCGCTCTCCTTGAATATCTACCCATTTTAGCCCCATTTATTTTGATGCTCTATTGCTAACCATGTACAAAATAAAGATGGTGTCTTGGCCTGTTCAGACTGCTATAACAAAATACAAGAAAGTGGGTGAGTTAGAAACAGCAATTTATTTCTGCAAGCTATGAAGAGGTTGAGAATTTGGGATTTTAACAATAGCAGATTGTTTCCTAGGTACCCGGCATCCTTACTCACTGACTTCTGCCTTTCAGCTATGTCCTTGCAGGGTGGAAAGAGAAAGAATGTCTAGAGGGTTTTGATTATAAGGCCACAAATTCTGTTTATGATATAGTATCCCCAATTATCTTTAAAAACTTCCTTTGCTTTTAAAGTTTGTTCCATGTAAAATGAAGAGTGATAGTCCCACTTCCTTGAGATAGATGATATCAGAAAGCTTTATTTGTAACATATAAGTCAAATTTTTTCAAGTCACAACTCACACCTATTGCATCATGATCTAAATTTTAATAAGATTTCCAGGTGATTAATTGGCACTATAATTTGAAAAGCTCTAATATAGCACAAGTTTTAGGAGACAGGTTTTTTTTTTTTTTATTCAAACTCATTTTTATGAGAAGCAAAATTCTGTTAATTACAAATTCTGTGATCTGTGGGCAGATTCCTCAACTGGCTGACACTAATTCCTCAGCTATTAAATACAATAATAACAACACCTCTCTTACAGGGTTGTTGAAAAGATTGACACTCAGGACGTTCTCAGTAAACAAATGATACTTGCTAAAGTTTTACCATTCTCCTCAGAGTTCCCTGCAAATCTGAGAAAGAAAAAGTCAAAGATTCACCATCAAGTCAGCATATGAGAATGAATCAAGTCTGGATGCTCCTAGCCTAGGAAAGTAATTCAACTACACAATGAAAGAAAGCAATCACAAAGCAGACAAACAAACAAAAGAAGGTGGAATCGAAGAGCATGGCAAAATATTGTAACAGGAACCTATTGGAAAATGAAAAACCAGAAAAAGAACTGGGAGGGGAGTGTGATTCCAGGTACAAAGGAAGTCTCAGGCCAGCTTGGGGATAGTGGGACTTGGGAAATGTGCTATAGGATTAATCTTGTGCAGTTCTCCCAGGGCCGCTCAGAGGCTGCGCTGTGATTGCTCAGCACTTCCCCCAAAGGCCACATACTTTTTAAAGAGACTTTCAAAGACATAGGTCTAGCTCATCTAATATATATATATATATATATATATATATATATATATATATATATATATATATATATATATATATATACACTTTTTCAGTGCCAATGATATTTACAAAAAAAGTGCAGTGGTGCAAAAGGAAGTTTTTCACCGATTTAGATAAATTTACACTTTTGTTTCTATTTAAAATGCACAAGGCTTGGGCACGATTAAACAGAAATCCTTTCCTGGGTGTTCAGTTCAAGAAGATAGTGTCCTAGTGTCCCCCAACCTGGTGAAGTCCAAAGAATTTATTCTCCCTAAATGATGGGAGAGGTGCCTTGCCAGTTTGTCTTCTTGCAGTAATACTCCCTATGGGTTAATATGTTCTATTAATATGACAAAAAGAAAGAATATTCTTTAAATAGCAGCCTGTGCCTTTTTTTTTTTTTTTTTTTTTTTTTTTTTGTCTCCTACAGAAGCTGATTTACTGTGTGTTTCTTCCATCTGGCAGGAAGCTAATCTGAATATGAATCAACCCTTACAAAAATAACCCTAGGAAATCTTAGACATTCATAACTTCTCAAAGTTTTTTTTTCTTTTTCAACAATAGCATTTTGTCATTCTTTGAGTTGTGCAAAGTTGTTCAATTGAAATGAAGTGTGACTATTTCAGGGACGATGCCACCTCATCCTGAACACTTCTTTCACAGATACGGATTCACAGTGTTCATCTTCTACACGCTTGCTCCTTAATGAGTAAATGCTGTTATCCCCCAAAAACTTTAATCAGATTAATGTGTTGTTCACAACTTGATAAGCAAAGTGACAAAAATGATAGTTCTCAAAGATCTGTTTTTTTTCTTTCCTTGAGCATATTTTACATTTTGTAATAATTGTATTTTCCTCTTACACTATCTGTACCAACTAGTATTTCTGGTGGTGTGGAAGAAAATGAAAAAGAAACAACTCTACATTATAAATCATGATTTGAATTTTTAAGAGGTAGGCACTGGGTAATTTCAAAAGTATGCCATGTGCTTCTTGCAACATGGCACACCTAAAAAATGATAATGTTTGTTCAGCATACGAGGATAAATGGACAAGGTCTCAGGGACTCAATCAAACCACGCAAAGACTGAGGGGATAAATATAGCTGCATCTGCTCATCATATACAACATCTAGAAGTTATGAAAATCAAGCGCAGACAGTGTAAAAATTAAAGTCATATCACACAGACTGATGAGTATCTTTTGTCAAAAATCATAGGTAAGAATTATGTGGCCAAGTCACTCCATTTCATTTTTTTAAAAGATTTATTTATTTATTACGTTTACAGTGTTCTGCCTGCATGTACACCTGCAGGCCAGAAGAGGGCACCAGATCTCATTATTGATGGCTGTGAAGCATCATGTAGTTGCTGGGAATTGAAATCAGGACCTCAGGAAGAGCAGCCAGTGCTGTTAACCTCTGAGCCATGCCTCCAGCCCTCCATTTCATTTTTACCTGCTGGCCACGCCCAATTTTTCCATTCTATACTCCACATAATTCCTTATGATTAACCATTTTCAAACTCTAACAATTAAATATATTAAATTACTGTAGGAGTTTCTGAAATCTTACACTAAATAATGTGACTTTTAAGTATCCACAAAAGAGCTAGAGCTGATTGATAATGATATCCTTGTGCAGATTATCTCCTATAGGTAACATTCAATTCTAGCAAGCTAAATAACATTTATCTAAGCAATTTAAAACTATACATCATGTACCAGCAGATAGCAGAGGATTTATCCACATGTATTTGATCATGGTACCTTGATCTCCAGAATACTTATTAAATACCTAGTGAAACACATTTGGTTCTATAAAATCTCCACTAATGATTCATTTTACTAAATTTTAGGGGTCTTATATCTTATAACTCCACCTCTTTTCAATTGTTATTACCCTATCTTGACTCTGTGAGGAAAGAACACAGACTTCGTTGTCTGAACAATTTGGGTTAAACATTAACTCTAATAATTATTACTCACTCTGCACCTCATTATTATCAGAAAATGAACATTATAATTTGGTTAGGAAGATTAAATAAAGTCCGAGTGCAAAATGTGATACATGATAGTACACAACAAACTTGATCTTTTTCCTAAATGTTTTGGCTCGTATCCTCACTGCTTCCAATATTTTCCTATACTTAGTCTCTGCTCAAGGGGACACTGTTTATAAAATCTTATTAGATACAAATTGCTCCCTCCTTCAAACTGAAAACGCCCTCAAGGTCTAAAGCACTTTGTGTGTACTTCTTTAAAGGTACATTCATGTATATTATGTCTGATATTTTATAATTATGGTCAATTATCTTCCTTGCTTGACTGTGGAATCTTGAAAGCAGCATTGTCATGCCTGCTTGCCTTTGATCCTTTCCAGAATGAGAGCTATTTTAGGCAGTCAATAGATGTTTGTAGATTCTAAGGAAATCAAAATAGCGAAGCAGCCATCAGCCACCTATTGTACCCACCTCTCCATACTAAAAGCTCTTCTGAGCTCATTGGGTGCATATAGTAGTGCATATGTCTATTGATATGCAAAGATTGCCATAGCAAGCCCCATAGATATATTTTGCTCAGCACAAAGAAACTATTGAGCTTTAAATTGTACAAATTGGTTGAGCAATAAATGCCTTTTATAAAATGAAGACTTTTAAAGATTGAGCTGGTGATGAATAATCTAGCTAGTTAGTAGATGATGGCAACATGATACCAACCAGGGTAAATATGCTCTGGGCCTAGGTTTGACATGCAACTTGGGAAAACTAGAAACAGTTTCCTAAAGGGGACTCTTTGTATGGAGCCAAATTCAAATCACCAAACTATTCCATGAATTAAGAAACCAATGAAAGCAAAAACAAATGTTTAAAAGGGCACTTTAATCAGGCCAGACAAGTACTGAAAAAAAGCATAGTTAAAGCCATCTAAGACATAATGAGTGTTTAGGAATGAGGAGACACTTGTCTACACTCATTGAAGTAAACTAAAAAATGAAAAGATTAGATAGGTGAAAGGGCACAGAAATATAGAAATTTGTAAAAGAAGAAAAATCTTAGCAGAGGCAAAAATCAAAGTGTCCACTGTCCAAACATAATGCACAAGCTTATATTCCTCTTTTCCTGCACAGTAGGAGGAGAATAGGGAATTTTAAGAAAGCAGTAAATATTTTAGAGGACCTCAATGGGCCCCACAGAACAGAGAAGTGAGTGTAAATGATTCCCTATGGGAATGAAACGAAGGACAATGGAATGTGATGAAAATCAGTCTAGGTGACTTATCAGTCTCCAGCGTTGCATCCTGTAATGTGCATGGGCATAGACTTTTCTAGTTAGCAAAGTTCAGAAAGACTGAAGGCTATCGTGCTTTCTTTTGGTGAAGCAAATTTAGTTATCATAAGGAAAGGCTTCAGAAAGTTCTGTATATGGAGGAGGGAAAGGAAAAAAAAGCCAGAGGAAACTCGATTCTAAACATGTCTTTAAGGCCTTTTAATATCCCTTGATCAAATTGGTAAGCACACCTCAAAAAAATTTTTTTTCCTGTACTGATTTTCACCAACATGATTAAACATAAATTGGTAATCATATTTACTACTCAGTACATTTGAAAGTTGACACTAGCATGTATTTTAAAACAAATGTAGAGCAATTATTATGACTATATAAAACCATGTTTAATGCAAGTCAAAGCAAGATGAAGATATTTTTAAAATATAAATAACTAAAGTGACTTTTATAAACTTTTACTTTAAAGTACATGTCATTATCACTTAATGAACATGTAAACTGTCTTATTAATATAAAATAACCAAAACACCTACTAGACTCTGCCTCTTATTCTCTAATTTATCTTAATTCTTCTCTAAACCATTTAACTCCTGTATTTGTAAAAATCTAGTGAGATTTCACTAATTACTTCCGAACAATTTAGAGAAGAAAAATAGGTAAAAATTGCCAATTTTATTTAAACTACCTGGCAAATAAATATAATTTAGTATATTCCATGCTAATCAAAATTTAAAACCAACATCATCAAATACGTCCTAACATCAAAAATTAAAATGAATACTTTCAACCTCACAATATTTTGTATAATGTTGTGAACATAATTATTATAAATATGAAAAGGGCCAAATAGTGTAAATAACTATAGACAGTAAAAAGAATTTTTTAACTTTTTGTTTAAGAAACTCATCTTAATATAGTATTTTAAGATGTCTATTTTTTTCACTTTTTGTTTATTATAATTTATTAACATTAAATCCCTATTGCTATCCTGTCACTTTTATCTTCCTGTCCCTCTTGCTCAGATGTAGCCAATAGACAGCTCGTTCTTCACTGTTCGCGGGGAAAGGAACAGGGACTGCCTCTGATATGAACTCTGGTGACCTGATGATTTGAGCCAATTTGATGACTTTCCCTTGGCTGAGAGGCCCTGACGGCACACAGAGGAAAGGGATGCAGGCCATCCTGTCTTAATATCTTATTGCTGTTAAGAGATACTATGAGCCAGGTGAGGTGGCATATGCATGTAATCCCAGCATGTAGGGAGGCAGAGGTAGGAGGATCTCTATGAATTCAAGGCCAGCCTGGGTCTACAAAGTGAGTCAAGGACAAACAAGGCTACACAGAGAGAGGCCATGACCACAACTCTTATAAAGGACAACATTTCATTGGGGCTGGCTTATAGCTTCAGAGGTTTAGTCCATTGTCATCATGGTGAGAAGCATGGCCACATATAGACATACATGGTGCTGGAAAAGAAGCTGAAAGTTCTAGACAGCAGAAGGAGACTGCCAAACTAGGCCTAGCTTGAACACAGGAGACCTCAATGTCCACCTCCATAATGACACACTTCCTCCAACAAGGTCACGCCCCAACTAATAGTGCCACTCCCTATGGGTCTATGGGGGTCATTTTTATTCAAATCACCATACTCCCCCAACACAGAAAACCAAATCAAAAGTATTTAAATTGGATTCCATACACTATAAAACCTGGATCAAACAAAACAAACAACGATAAAGTGAAGAATTACCAAACTCAATAGCTGTAGTATAAATAACACAATTAAAAGTGTGCAATGGATCCCAGCATAGGGAAAAAAGGCAAACAGATCTCTGTGAATCCAAGGTCAGCTTGGTCTATAGAGTGATTTCAAGGCCAGCAAGGATACACAGGGGAGCCCTGTCACAACTGGTCACAGGGTTTAATAGACCAAGTCATTTCTCAGGAGAAATCATAAAAATGACTATGAAAAAAATGGTCTATAAACTTATCAGCAGGGAAATCAATGCTGTAGCATAGCAAGAATAGCCATTACCAAAAAGACTGACGAGAACACATGTTGGCAGGAACCTGTACTCATTCTTGGTGGCAGTTTCCAATAATTATCTTGATTGATTGTGTGATTGTTTTGAGAAGCAAGTGGAACATCTAGAAATGACATCTCTTAGGTGTGTCTATGAGAGAGCATTTCAAGACAAGATTTGAAGGGAATGTCCCATAATGAATGCAGAGAGTATGTATTATCCCAGGGCACAGAAGAATATTCCTTGTGTCCTACTTGCTACCTGACAGCACGGGAGTTGTTCAATCCTATCTCCCTACAATGGTGGACTGAAACCTCTGAAACTATGTGGAAAATAAATCGGTGTTCCCATCAGATGTTTTCATCATGTATCCACCTACAAGAAAAATAACTAATGTATACTGTAAATTGACACCATTATTATAAAAAAGTATACAGATTCATCAAACAAAATTAAAAATATAACTCCAATAAATCTCAGTAGGTCCCAATGCTGGAAATATATCAAAAGGGGAATGGCATCAATGTGTTGAAACGACATATATCCTCATGTTTACTGTCATACTACTTACATAGACCAAGAAATGGAAACAACCCTAGAATCTATTAACTGGCAAATGGAGAAAGACAGTATGGGATATGAGTGCTATGGTGTACTATCTAGCCAGGAAAAAGAAGGAAATCTTGCTATTTGGAATAATGTAGATGAGACTGGAGATCATTGAACTATGCAAAATAAGCCAGGTATATAAATGTAAGTACCACATGATCTCACTCCTAAGGAGCGTTTAAAATATTGATTCATGTAAGTTGAGTATGGCCTGGTAGCTAAGAGAGACTGGGAAGAGGAGGAAGAACTAAGAAATAGCCCGGAGTGGTGGCATATGCCTATAATCCCAGCACTCAAGGGGGCATAGGCAGATAGATCTCTGTGAGTTCGAGGCCAGCCTGGCCTACAAAGTAAGTCCAGGACAGCCAAGGCTACACAGAGAGACCCTGTCTCAAACAGAGGAAGGGGAGGCAGGCTATCTGGATGAGACCTGATAGGCTGTGGTCATGTGGTGAAGGAGGAGATCCTCTTCTGCCAGAGGTCTGGGGGAGGGGAATAGGGAGGAATAAGGAGTGAGTGTGGGGATGGGAAGATACAAGCAAAGGAATAACATTCAGGATGTCATCTGAATAAATCATAATAAATTAAAATTTGAAAATAAAAAACAAAAACAAAAAAGAAGAAATAAGAAATAGAGAAAGTTGAAAAATGAGCATTAAGTTAATGGTAGATAGGAACAAAGACATTATGATGTGCTGTTGCAACGTGGCCTACTGATAACAATAATAAATAATATTTTAAACAATAACAAATCATATTTCAATGTCTAGTAGAAAGAATGCTCTCACCATAAAGAAATAATAAAAGTTTGATATTGGAATCCCTGCCAATTCCTTATGGTTTGAGTTGTTCTTGCCAATTCGTTCATTAGCCATATATAAACTAAATCCAACAAAACAATTGCTTGAACCTGGTCATTAATGGAAAAATCTGTACTATGTGCTTGTCATGCATAAGTGATCATGGAAGGCCAATAAAGGACAGTTTTACAAAAAAAAAAATTGGCTTCCCTTCTAAAGTTTCAAAAACTTCCAAAAGACTGAGGCTTCCTGGAATTTTAAATATAACTCAAACTCAGTTAGGAAAATTTTTACTCCCAAGCTCTTACACATTCCCAGTTGAAAATGAGTAAATTGAACTGTCTATCCACTACGCTTTTAAGGTACAGAGCTTCATTTTGTATGCACATGTCTCTGGATGGTCTGGCAGATCTCAGTGGAGGAATACATACTAAAACTCCTAATGGCTTTAGTCACAGTTAAGAGAGCCTCACAACAGCTATCCCCTATAGCCTATCTTTCTTTGTGACTCCCTGTGGGTTCCCTGGTTACTCTCTACCAGGGACCCCACAGCCTCCACACTTGCCTGAGGCCCCGAGAGGCTGGCTGTTGCTCTCCTTCCCCTTCTCCATACTAGTTCAGATTACTGTTAGACTGCTGCCAGCCTTGGCCCTTGCTACTAACCCATCTCTGTCCCCTTCAGACTGGCTGCCATTATTGGTCATAATCAGAATACCCCAGGTTGTATCTTTGTCACACTTTGTAGTACCCAAGGGCTTTCTTAAGTGAACTCAGGAGTCAGGCTTTCATAGCCTTCCAATTAACCTATCACTACCCAATGCATTGAAGAAATATGGAACTGTTTAGGTCTGAACCCACAATTCTAATGAGAACTTCTGATCTAGGAATAGTCAGACTTTGAATCATAAAATCCAGAGGGACACTAACACTTAAGACTGAAAATCAAACATTATTCTTCTGGTCCATAAAACCAGAATAAGACAAGATTGTCCATTCTTTCCATGCCTATTCAATACACTACCTGAAGTCTTAGCTAAACAGTAAAATGACTGAAGGTGACCAAGAGGATACAAATAGGAAAAGAGGAAGCCAACATCTTTATGTGCAGAATGGTCCAATTTTATACCTAAAATACTCTAAGCTACAGCTGATAACACTTTCAGCAAAGTAGCAGCATACAATGTTAACATGTAAGAATCAGTAGCTTTCCTATGTACAAATGGTAAACATACTACGAAAAGAAATCAGGAAAACTACCTTTCACAACAGTCTCAAAACTATCTTGGAATAACTCTAATAAAGCAACTAAAATATTTGTATTATAAAAAATTATGAGATTGATGGAGGAAATTGGAGAAGCCATTAGAAAATGGAACGCTTCCCCATGCTCATGGATTAATAGGATTAATATAGTGAAATTGGCCATCTTACCAAAAGCAAACAATAGATCCAATGAAATTCCTATCAAAATTCCAACATAAATGTTCCCAAAGATTGAAAAAGTAACCTTCAACTTTGTATGAAAATTTTAAAACAAAACAGGATACCTAAACCAATCTTGGGCAAAAGAAGAAAAAAAAAACTGCTGGAGATAGTCCAGATTTCAAGTTATACTACAGAGCTAAAGTAATAAAAACAGCATGCTATTGGCATAAAATCAGACCTAGTGATGGAAAAACTAGAACTGAAGACCCAGGCATCACTCCCCATACTTAAGGGCAACTGATTTTTTTTTGAGATTACAATATAATTACAATCTTTTTCCTTTCCATTTCCTTCCTCCATAACCTTCCATGTACCCCTCCCTACTCTCCTTCAAATTCATATTCACTAATTGTTATTGCAGGCATATGCATATATGTATATGTACATATATATGTGTGTGTGTATATGTATATATATAGATATGTATATGTATATCCATATATATTCTTACATATAACCTAATCAGTCCACATAATGTTTCTGTATATGCTTTTCAGAGTTGAAACCTAGTGAACTTTTCCCCATTCATGGAGGCATGTTCATTAATGCCATCCTTGTTCAACTCATGTTTGAGCAGTAATGTCAGTGAGACTAAATGAAAAAGCCAAATATATACACTGGAGAAAAGACAGAATCTTCAACAAATGGTACTTGTCAAATTGTACAGCTACAGGTAGAAGAATGAAAGAAAAATAAAAAGCTCTTGCATAGTAAAGGCCATAGTGGCAGCCTACATAATGGGGAAAATAATCTTCACCAATTAAATATCTGACAGAGGATCATCATCTAGAATATAAAAAAAACTTAAACATCAATAAAATAAATAACCCAACCAAAATGGGATAGAGAAGACAGAATTCTCAAAATATTAAACACAAATGGTTGAGAATCAGTTTGAAAATGTTCAGCATCTTTAGCCATGATGGAATTGTAAATTACAACTACTTTGAGATTTCATCTTACCCTAGTAATATGGTCCAAGATTAATAAAATCAAATGAGAACAGATGCTTGTAATGAGAATTGGGAGTTTCTTTAAAAAAAAAAACAGAAATGTTACAAAAGTATGTTTTTGTTTTAATTCCAGGTGTGGGGTATGGGTTGCTTCAGATTGTCCACAGCAGCTGACTATGAATTGTCTCGTGCTCTAGCAGAAACATTAGTTTTGCAGCTGCAGGTAGTTTCTGCAAGTGTATGACATTTGGAATTCTGGGGACTCTTGAAAGGTTATATCAAAATGGAAGCCCAGAGAGGGGCATGGCAGATGCTTCTCCTGCTGCTGCTGGTGGTGGTGGTGGTTGCTGTTGCTTGTGGTTTGTTTCAGTTTGTCATGCGGTCATACACAAAGAGACAAAAAGAAGAAATTGGCTATCTTGTCAGTGAAGATCCACATTGCCCCAAGGAACTCAACTCCCCTAATCAGCAGGAAGTAGTCTGATAATAACGGAGCCTCTTCTATCCTTTTTTCTCTCCTACCTAGAGTTGGAAGGACAGGGTGTGGAAGAGTGAATAAGGATGGAGAAGGGTGGTAGATAAGAACTTAACAAATACCCCAAAAGTCTGGCTACCGATGCCAGGGATAGAAGGGAAGGGGTGCATTTAATTATTGCTACCTGGCTTCAAACAAGTATAGCCATTATAGATATCAATGTGAAGTATCCTCAAAAAACCTGAAAATATCTACCACACGATCTAGCTATACCACTCATGGGCATATGTCCAAAGGACCCTACATCTTACTACAGAGATACCTGCTCATCTATGTTCATCGTTTCTCCATTCAAAACAGCCAGAAATTGGAAACTGTCCAAATGCCCATCACCTGATAAACTGATAATAAAAACGTGGCACATTTACATGAATGAATTTACAAAATAATATCCTGCTATTAAGAAAAATGAATTTAGGAAAATTTCTGGTAAAGAGATGGAGCTAGGAACAACATTCCTGAGTACAGCAACCCAGACTCAGAAAGATAAACATTGCCTGTTTTCTCTTACATGTGGATGCCAGTTTTTAAGCTTTAGATATGTGTATGTTTAAATCTGAATAACCACGGGAGTTAGATGGCTAGCATGAGTCCAAGGCAGTGGATGGGATTTTCCAAGGACAGGGAAATAGAACATAGTGTTATCAAAGGCTTAGGGGGGAAAGAATAATAGGAGGATTAAATGGGGAGCGCAATGAAAGGGAAGGGGAAGAAGGGAATATGGGGAAGGAAAACAAACTCTACTACTGTTGAAGCCTCAAAAAATTATATGTATATGTGCTGGTTAGATTTAGTCTACTTGGCGCAGGCTAGAGTTATTTAAGAACGAACCTGGATTGATAAAATGCTCCAACTAGATTGGCCCACGGGCAAGCATGCTGTGCATTTTCTTGATTGATGATTGATATTGGAGGGCTTAGGCCATTGTAGATGGTGCCACACCTGGGCAGGTAGTCCTGCGATGCTATGAGGAAGAAGGCTGAGCAAGACTTGTGAGGAAAACAATGAGCAGCACACCTCCATGGTCTCTGCATCAGTTCCAAGTTCCTACTTTGAGTGTTTACCCTGACTTCTCCGGATTCATAGATTATGACCTGTAAGCTGAAATACACCATCCCTGAGTTGCGTTTGGTCATGGTGTTTTTATCACAGCACTAGATAACAACACATACAAAAAGAATTTAAAAGGAGTCAACATATAATCAGGGTGAGAATACCCCAAACTAGACATCTGTGCTAGCAGGTAAAACCCCCCAGTATCAAGCATGGGTTACATTTCATTCAACTGCTGGTAATAGTGATCCAGTAGAACTCCCTCAAAGGCAATTTCCAATGCAGTTGGTAACCATCCACAGTCTGACGGTAAGACCCTCTTACTTAAACAAAAACATACTTTCACCATCAAACCTGGAGAAACTGCACTGAAGCCCAGCTAGAAACTTCATTCCTACTGATCATCATTCACAGAGTTGTTAGTTATTCTGCAGATTATCAGAGAAGAAAGGTAATAATCATCACTCTCATCCAACTACAAAGCCTGTAACCCACAAGAGCCACGTGCCTGCAAGATATACTGAGGTAACAGTGGCACATATATTATTTGTTATTCCATCTTCTGTCTCGAGTTCAATTAAATACAAAGCTAATTTAGAAGGTTATATGGAGAGATGGAGGGAGAGAGAGAGAGAGAGAGAGAGAGAGAGAGAGAGAGAGAGAGAGAGAGAGAGATCAAAACATGATGCCTTAGAAGGTGAAAGGGTGGTATAACAGGGGTTAGGGGTTGGGTGAGGAAGGCATCAAGTAACTTTCTCAAGATAATAAACATTTTCTGTTTGTACAAAAGTATAACTTTTTCAAAATTATGTGACATAGATTTATCTAAAGAGAAACACTGTACAGAAATGAAAAAACTCAATAGGAAAATCTTATCAATGTTATCTATGAATTCTGAGATGTCTTAATTAGAGTTTCTATTGTCACAATAAAGCATCATGAACAAAAACAACCTAGGGAGGAAAGGGTTTATTTTAGTCTATAGTCCCACATCACTGAGGGAACTTAGGGCAGGAACCTGAAGGCCGGAGCTGATGCAGAAGCCATATAGAAATATTGCTTACTGGCTTGCCCCTCGTGTTTGCTCAGTCTGCTTTATAATCACACGCAGGACCAATTTCCCAGAGATGGCATTGCCCACAATGACCTGGGTGCTCTCAGCTTAACCTTCAATCCAGAAAATATACTCTAGGCTTGCTTACATTCCAATCTAGAGAGGCTATTTTTCTCAAGTGAGGTTTCCTCTTCTGAAATAATTCTAGCTGTGTCAAGTAGATAGAAAACTTTCCTAGCACAAGAGGTGCTTAGGGAAATGCTTAGAGATACCAGCAATGCACTGGAGTTGGTATATGGATCAGATGATACCCCTGTATAGATATGTGATAATATAAGTAAAAGAAGATGCCTGCTGTAGATCTAGAAAAAACAAATAAACACACAAAGCCCAATAATATATCCCAGCAATGTATTTTTTCATAGCTATAACCTTACATCCCTTGGACTCTCTTGTGGAGTATTCAGCATAACAGCACATTATTCTTACCATCTACCAGCATTCTTCCTCTCCATGGTGACAGGCTGTCTTGTGGTCCTTGGGGATCTTGTTGACTCATAACAACTAATGGTATCTTGCTTCTCACAACAGTCAAAGTTACCCTGATTCTCATGGTCACATCTCAAATTCAGTTCAAATTCCTCAGTCAATGTTGCTTCAGTTATTGGGCAGCAGACATTCTACAATTACTACTCCTGAAATACATGATATCATTTTTACCCTTGTTAATCCCTAAGATTTTTACCTTCAGTAATAAATTAGGATATGCTCCAGTATAGTCGAAGAAGCCCAGCTCATAAAACAAGGAACCAATTTCAGGTATAGGGGTATAAATTTTGTAACTAAATAAAATATATACTTTGTCAGTATCTTTCCACTCCACAAATAACAGACACATTATGATTTGTAAACAAGAGCATCGACTATTTCACAATCCTCCAGTGATTGTTTACTGTTCATGCTACTTTTACTTTTTACAAAGAAATAATCGCAATGTATTAAATATCAAAGTTGCTATTTTCATTCTCTTACCCATTTCTAATAGATAGTAAAATTTAATTATTGATATAAAGTTTAGATGACAGAGAAAAATAATAACTTCTTCCATTTATTAAGATTATTTCATTATACTTTCAACTTATTAGCATCTTGTGCACCTACATTAACATGAAAAGGGTTCACGGATAATAACTTTATTTTATTAACCCCTTTTGTTAAATTTCCTTGCTTAAGATATCTGATTGTTTTCTCTGTCTTTACTAGTTACTTATAATCAAGAAGATATGAGAATGTTCACTGTCAAGCTAGAGAAAGAGTTCAGCTGATTCAGTGCTTGCCTAACATACACAAGATCTTACATTCCATCCCCGGTACCACAAAGAGAAGAATATTCACTGGCAAATTCTTCCATCTTTGTATAAATAGAAATTTTTTAAAACAAATCATAGAAAAACAAAAAGCCACTATTATTTTCAACTTCCATAAAGCTCAGAAAAAATAAAAATTCATTTCTGCAATTAAAAAAACAAAAAATCCACAATAATAAAAGAAGGAAGGCTGACAACTTTTTAAGACACAATGTAGCCCAAATCTACTTGGGCCCAGGGGTCTTGCTCAAACTAAGGCACCAGCCAAGGACAATACAGGCCGTAAAACTTTAAACCCCTACCCAGATCTAGACAATGGACAGAACATTCTCCACAGTAGAGTGGAGAGTGGGATATGACTTTCTCACGTACTCTGGTGCCTCACCTTTGACAATGTCCCCTGGAGGGGGAGACCTGGTGGCACTCAGAGGAAGGATAGCAGGCTACCAAGAAGAGACTTGATACCCTATGATCATATACAGGGGGAGGTAGTCCCCCTCAGGAACAGTCATAGGGGAGGGGAATAAGGGGAAATGGGAGGGAGGGAGGAATGGGAGGATACAAGGGATGGGATAACCATTGAGATGTAACAAGAATAAATTAATTTTAAAAAAAGGGGAAAAAAAGACAGAATGTAGCTCCGTAACTCAGGCTGTGAGAACTAGAGCTCACTATATAGTCCATGCTTCCATCTATTTCTTGGCAATCCTCCCTCAAGCTCCCAAACACTGGGATTACAGGTGTAAGCCTCTGAACCCAGCGAAGGCTGCCAATTTTGCCAACAGTGAACTCAGAGAATGCTTCAACCCTATGCCAATCAGTTCCAAAAATAATGAGTGGTGGCAGAAAAAGGGATCCTGATATTCCCTCTATAACCCTACAAAACTGGTAGTAAGGGAAAGTGAATTTTTAAAAAACTGAACGTTCATGCCACTTGCCATCATCTTGTAAGAATCAGAAAGAGATAAATAAATAGCATAGAGAAAAACTAAGACAGAAAGCTTGAGAGCGGAGACATCAAATACTGTTTTCAAGAATTCTTCAATATGGAGTTTGCTCAGAAAAGTGGTGATTGATCTACCTCAAAACCCAGCTATACCACTCCTAGGCATATACCCAAAAGATGCGCCACCATACCACAAGGACACTTGCTCAACTATGTTCATCGCAGCTTTATTCATAAAAGCCCAAAACTGGAAACAGCCTATATGTCCCTCAACTATAGAATGGGTAAAGAACTTGTGATACAATAACACAATGGAATACTACTCAGCTATTAAAAACAAGGAAATCAAGAAGTTGGCAGGCAAATGGATGGAACTAGAAAAGATCATCCTAAGTGAGGTAACCCAGACCCAGAAAGGCATGCACAGTATGTGCAGTGACAAAGATGGAACAAAGTTTAAGAGAACAGACAACCAAAGACTGGCCCTTTTTGAGACCCACCCCATGGGTCTCAACCAGTACCTGAAACAATCAATGATACTCTGCTGTGCTTGTAAACAAGAGCCTAGCGTAACTCCTCTGAGAGGCTCCACTCAGCAGCGAATGGAAACAGATGCAGAAACTCACAGCCAAACATTAGACAGAGCTTATGGAGTCCTATGGAATAGTCTGTGGAATGATTGAGAGAGGCTGAGGGGTCAAGGACTCGACAAGAAAACTTACAGAGTCAACTAACCTAGGCCCACGGGGGCTCACAGAGACTGAAACTTGTTCTTGGTCCCCTGTATATATGTAATAGATGCCTAGCTTGGTCTTCATGTGGGTCCTTCAGCAACAGAGGTGGGGATCTCTCTGCCTTTGATGCCTGCCTTTGGATACTGTTTCCCTAAGTGAACTGCCTTGTCTGGCCTCAGTAGAAAAGGATACACTTTGTCTTTCTGTGACTTAGTGTGCCAGAGTAGGTTGGTATCCATGGGAAACCTCCACCTTCTCTGAGAAGGAGAGGGGAGAATGGGGGAAGGGTGTATGTGAGCTGAAATCTGGGAGAAGACAGCGGAGGCTGTGATTAGGATATAAAGTGAATGAATAAATAATTTTTAAATTTCCAAAAAGTCTTCAGTCATCCAGAGAAGCAGGAAAAAAAATAATTACAGAAGAAAACCAACATACATATTATATATACATTACATTACATATACATATACACAAACATATATATGTATGAATATATAAAACTATCCTCAGATTTCTCCATAACAGCATTCAATAAGAACGGATCCTTATAATAGTGAATATTTATATAAACAACTAGATGAAATCTAGCCAGACAAAAGATGGATAAAGAAGTCATTTTTAGGCCTGGAGAGATGGCTCAGAGATTCGGAGTACTGACTGCTCTTCCAGAGGTCCTGAGTTCAATTCCCAGCAAACACATGGTGGCTCACAACCATTTATAATGTGATCTGTTGCCCTCTTCTGGCCTGCATGTGAACATGCAGACAGAGCACTGTATAAATAATAAATAAATATAAAAAAGAAGTCAGTTTTTAAAGATATATAACGATATAAGACAGAGTCATGTGTGGGATCCCCCAGCATGGAAGGGTAGAATCATAACATACAGTTTCATAGATGTTACCCAAGTTGTTCTTTGCATATAAAGGAAAACTCTTCACCTATACACATGCTTAAGGGACTTTATATGTCTCCTTGAAAAAATTACCTAGCAATATCACTAGCTAACTAGGAGAATAACCAAAATATTGAACTTGGAGACAAAGAAGTTTTAAACTCATAGCAAGCCCTGGATACTTTTAGAGACTCTAAACCAAGCAATTATGGGGACCAGGACATGCAAAGTCAATTTAAATATTAATAGGTTTGACAAAATCAAAGTAATTAACAAAGACTATTGAAAGTTCCCCATGGTGCTGAAAAACAAAGAAAATGATAATTTCCCAAGGGAGGTATAGCTAGATCATCTGATAGGTCTATTTATAGCTTTCTGAAGAACCTCCACACTGATTTCCATAGTAGCTGTAGTAGTTTGCATTTTCTTTCTTTTTTAAAAATAAAGATTGATTTATTTATTGTATATGAGTGCTTTATCTGCAACAGAGGGTATCAAACCACATTATAGATGGCTGTGAGCCACCATGTGGTTGCTGGGAATTGAACTCAGGACCTCTAGAAGAGCAGGTGGCACTCTTAACCACTGAGCCATCTCTCCAACCCTGCATTTTCACCATCAATGAGCACGTGTTAACTTTCCTCATATGTATAAGATTTGTTGCCATTTTCTTTTAATCTTAGCTATTTTGACCTGGGTAAGATAGTACAGAGACACTTATTTGCTCTTCCATGTTCACTGATGCCTATTCACAATATTCAAGAAATGGAAACATCCTAGACGTCCATCAACATATGAATGGATAAGAAGATGCAAGCTGGGTGTGGTGGCGCACGCCTTTAATCCCAGCACTCAGGGAGGCAGATGCAGGTTGATCTCTGTGAGTTCAAGGCCAACCTGGTTTACAAAAACGAATCCAGGACAGCTGTGGCTACACAGAGAAATCTTGTCTCAAAAAAACCAACTTTTTTTTTAAAGTGTGGTGCATTTACACAACGGAATATTAGTCAACTATTAAGAAAAATAAAGATTCACAGGTAAATGGATGGATCTGCAAACATCTGAATAAGATAACACAGACCAAAAAAGGCAAATGCTGTGTTTCCTCTCATTTGTGTATGTTAACTTTAACTCTTTACATGTGTGTGTTTGATTTGGAATATCCACAAAGGTCTAGAAATTAATAAGAAGCCACATGATATGGTACTACTTTCAAGGAAAAAATAAAACAATATAGTGGTATAATGGAAATAGAGAATAATGGGACAACAGGTAGTGTTAAGTAGAGTAGGAGATGGGAGGGCAAGGAATAGGGGTTGGGAATACAGGGAGAATACCAAGCATTAAAGACCTTCTGAAAAAATTCTAAGAAAAACGACTACTACAGAAGCATTTTAGAATATAAGCATATAGCATATAAAAAGAGTTTAAATGTAGATGCCATATAATTTCTCCATTATATACCACAGGCTAACAAATAAAAAGCTTAGTCCCAGGAATGGATTACTTCTTTTAGAGTTGTTGGCCAGTGAGATCCCATAGACTCCCAAATATTACAGGTCATCACCATTGTTCTTGGTTTAGCCCTCCAGCACTTGATGAATAGATCCTATTGCTGAAGACATGACATAAATCACATATAGAACATAGGAAAAATCAAGCTGGTTCTTACCTGGAAGCTTTTTCCCTCCTGCCTAACTTTCATAGTACTGGAAGGTGCTAAGCACACTACCAATGTAAGAAAGTAATTCCTCAAACTTATTTAGCTACGAACCCTGTGAGGTATAATAATGACCTGCCTGGCAAGCTATACCCACTGGAGCAAGCAATAGGGTGGAACAAATGTATGGGCATAACCAACAACGTTCTTATTGGATTTTAAGTTCATTCCACAAGATGGAACCCATACCCAGCATCATTGCTTGGGCTAAGAACTTGTAGCTAGACAGATCAAAGTCCCCATAGGATAATCTAATTTTATTGCTCTGCTAGAGAGACATAGCATTATGCCAACTCCCAATGACATATTACAACGTAAATTGGTGCATCAGTCAACTCCTATCATAGAAATTCTTTTTACAGTAGATGGTGATTAAAACAGACACCCACAAACAGTTTACCACTATTTTTTTTATAGACTGAACTTTTAACAAACTTGAGAAAGCTTTCCCCTATCCAAGATGAAAAGAATAAGAGACTATAGAGTGTTCAGCTGTAAAACGGGCATCAGTGTCACAGCCTCCCCTACCAAGACTCAGACATCACTGAATATAAGAACCAGATGTACAGAGGAGGTGTATAACTATAAGAAAATGGATGAGGATCTTTGGTAATTGATAGCTATCAGGAAAGGAAGAGATTTTTCTTTAAGGGTGTGTGTGATCTCTAGTGGGAGGAAGGCACTTCAGTGGATATTCACATACCCAAAAAGATATATATAGCACTAATTGGACTGGGAAGGTTTCCAAAACTGAGATCACAAACTTGAAAGGGTGGATATGAAATGAAGGGTGGATCTCAAAGGAGTTGGAGGAGCAGGATGAATATGATCAAAACAAAATGTAGGAAATTCTCAAATATTTAATAAAAATATATATATAAAAGTAAATACTTGCATAATTATTTTGTTGAACTACGATCTTTTTTCCTACTAAATCCATGTAATTTTCTATGAATTATTTTACATTTAAAATGGTGCACTATAATCTAATTTTTTGTCAAAATACTTAAAGCAACTACCCAACCAACCAGTTACTGATATATTTTCAAAACTACATACATGAAAGGACATTTACCAAGGTTAATTTTTGTTTCTGGGTGAAGGGATTTGAAGTGACTCCATTAACTTTGTTTTTGTATTGTTTGATACTTATTTGCAGTAACAAATAACCACTACTTGGAAAAATTGAAAATATCTCTCCACTACGTTCATAGCAGCTTCATTTTTAATAGCCAAAATCTGGACACAACCTAGATGTCCCTCATCTGAATAATGGAAAAAGAAACTGTGGTATATTTACACAATGGAATACTACTAGAAACAATCATCCTGAGTGAGGTAACCCAGACCCAGAAAGACATGCATGGTATATACTCACTTATAGGGGGATATTAGCCACATAATACATAAAAATCACACTACAATACACAGACCTAAAGAAACTAAATAACAAGGAGGACCCTAGGGAGAATGCTTAGTTCAGAAAGACAAATAAAATAGACACCGGAAGCAGTTGAAGAGAAGGAACAGGAAGGGAGCCTACCATACATAGAGGTCCTCTGAAAGACTCCACCCAGCAGGGGGTCCAAGCAGATATGGAGACTCACAGCCAAACTTTGGAGTAGAGCACAGGGAGTCTTATGGAAGAGTTGGGAAATAGAGGGACCTGGAGGGGTCAGGAGCTCCACAAGGAGACATGAGGTTCCTTCTACAATGAAGCCAACAAATCTGGGTGGAGGAAGGGATTGCTACAGAGACTGATGCACCAACCAAGAACCCTGCATGGTGAAGACCTAGACCCTGTCCTCAGATGTAGTAGACAGGCAGAAGTTTCCTTGTGGGTTCTATAATATGGGGAGTAGGGGCTACCTCTGACATGGACTCTGCTTCCACTAGTGGATCACTTACCCCTGGTGGCGTAGCCTTGCCCAGGCCACAGAGGAAGAGGATACAGGCAGTCCAGATGAGACTTGATAGGCTGAGCTGATAGCGTCAGATGATAGGGAAGGAGGGCTTTTCCTTTCTGAGGACTAGAGGAAGTGCAGAGGGAGTATAAAGGAGGAAGAGTGGGACTTAAAGGCAACAAGGGAGGGGCCTACAATCAGGATATAAAGTGAGCAAATTAAAAATAAAAATTAGAAAAAAAAACAAAGAAAGAGGGGGAATAAACATAAAACAGAGGAACAGAATTGCTAAAGCAATAATTTATCAATATATAAAAGTGAAGAATGATGCTTGAATTTGTGTGTTAATGAAAAATCATTCTCAGTAATCCAAAAGAAATGCTGTAGTCTAGAGCTAAGGCATTAGTTTTTGGCCTATACAGCCACAATGCATATGAGAAACAAAAGAAATTTTATTTGTTTACCACTATTTTATAGAATGAATTTCCAACAAAACTGAGAAAGCTTTCTCCTTCCAAGTGGGTGAAAAAATGATTTTTTTTTGTTGTCATATTGTTAAGACAGTTAATCAGCATTTGAAATTTATACCTGTTTTCAGATATCAGTCAAAATATCAAATGGATTGCAGAGTCCAAAACGCCTTTTTTCCCCCCCTTTAAAATAGGTTTTAGCATCTGAGACTGAGTTTCAGTCTCCATACTACACATTTCTAGAGACCAAGCAAAGATTTTTGGCTATGTATTTTTATTCATTCATTTGCTAAATAATTTCTGCAGAGTCATCTAACTATGGGCAAATCACAAGAATTCAGCTCAAGGCACAATTATGCCCAATTTCATTAAATTACTTTTGGCAAATGGTGTTGGAGTCTTACAATAGTTTTCAAACATCTAATAAGTAATTGCGTGTAATTGTGCCATTGTCTGATAGTGAAATGAAAGAGCAGGCTCTGTGGTGCAGTGAACCCTCCATTTATGTTGCACTGCAAAGCTTTCTGGCCAAGCAATCCCTCCTAACTGTCACGCTGAGGAAATTGCAGGCTTTACTGCAGTTTAGGCTTTTAACTTATGAAGATGGACCAAGAGGCAAAACGGAAGAAAATTCTACAAGAAAGTCCTGGCAGCCAAATTCTATGTCTCTTCTTCTGTGACAGAATAATGCCTTGCCAGCATAGTAGAACCTTCCATCTTCTTTAGAACAGTAATTACTTAGCACTCTTAATTTGAATCTCCTAAATTGGAACACTGTACAAAGACTCACCCAGCAATTGATGTGACTGCTAGACCCCAAGATTACTTTGCTTTACTGCTCCTTCTGAGGAAAAAAAAAAAAGTAAAAGACAATGTAAGTCAAGTTGCTACTTTAAGTTATGGACAAGACTATTTTTTTTCATGCACTGACTATTTATTGGGTACCTGCTGTGTACCAGGCAATGGTCTCTCGAAAAATCACAACAGATAAGACAGAGAAGTGACACCATGACATCACAAATAGGTTCCTGGAATACAACCTCTAAAACTCTTGGGATCTTTAAAATGATTAGTGGCTTCTGTATGCTAAGGAAATGTTTAGTGGCCAGGGCTCAGGATAGCTTCAGGAACAAGAAAGACTACAGCACAGTAAGCAGTCTAAGACCTTCTGCTTGCTCTAGCAGTCTCTGGGCAGTGAAGATGGCCTGACGGTTTAACTGATCATCAATCAACTCATAAAGATCCAAAGCATAGTTTAGAGTGATTCCAGACTATCAGATACATAGAGATCCCTGAGGATGGCACACTGAGAGAAGGCACAGAGGCTAAATGATGTTGCCCTAAATCTTGTCCTGTGCAACTCTTCTTGTGGCTGTTGATCTATATCCTTTGTTAATACAAGAAACTAGCAAATGTGTTCCCCATCTTAATACATTAGTCAAACACAATGAGCACGTAGGATCCGCCACCCTGCCACTGCTACATTTTTGATCAGAAGTATAGACAAATAAAAAAACAAACAAACAAACAAAAAGCTCCTACTACCTGCAATTAGCCTCTGAAACAATAACAGGGTTTTTAGACTGAGCCTTTCACCAGAGATGTAGTGCTATCTATGGTAGACAGCACCAAAATTGAATTATCTTATAGTGAACTCAGCTGATATCCCATGGAGACTTGCTTTGTATGTGACAAAAATTCCTGTATATAAACTGGAGTTCAAAGGTTGAGTATTCTGTTAAGTGTTAACTCACTCTATGACCGAGAAAGGGAAAATGGTTTTCCCACAGAAACCCACTTTCATATTGGTTACATTTTATTAAAGGTAAATAAAAATAAGTTTTGGCACCATGGCAAGTTCTCTGTAGTAGTATGAAAACCACAGCAGTGTACGGGGCCCCCAGAAGGACTGTGGTTGGAATTGATATGATCAGAGATATTAATTGTGGACTAGACACAAAAAGTAACTTATTTCAATCTCTTTAAAAACAAGCAAGCTTACATTAAAATTTATTCTCTATGGTATACAACTAGAGCTTCCAATCATATGTCTTTCATATTCTTCTCATCGATGAGAGCCTGTCTTCAAATATAACATATATTTTATATTAAATACCTTTCCTGGTACTGCACAGAAAAAGATTTATGACCAATCAATCTCTTAAGAATCAGTTTGACAATTATGAATATCTGTTATTCAACTTGGTACCTGCTGTATAAATTGAGCTGCATATTTCTTAGAAAAAAATATGCTATTTCAAACTCCTTGCTTTAGAATGTGACTTTCTTCGGAAATACAGTCTTTGTATTAAAATTAGGTCATTGGAAAGGCCCCATATCATTATGACTGGCATGTATATATATATACATCTATGAAAGAAAAATTAGTGCACAAAAGTCTGTACTCAGGGAGAAGAACTCATGAAAACAACATTGGAATATCTTATCCATAAGCCAAGCAGTAAACCACCCAATGTGTCATACTTTGTTATGGAGCTTTTAGCAAAATAATATACCATCATAGCAAAGGTTTAGCATAAACAGTAAATTTTTGCAGAATAAATAAATGAAATGCCTTATAAATAAGTCTCTTTTAAAAATAAAAACTCACCAATAAATATCTTTGATCTACATATATGACAAGGATATAGATTTGGTTGCCTTAAAAGTTTATGTTGTTCTACAACAAACAAATAAATAATTGTGTCCCTGTTATGTATCTCAACACCATCCCTTTAGTTTAGCCTATCAGAGGATGTGTATAAATTTGCTGCCTTGTTGGGAGAGAAGAAATGGAAATCAAAGAGAAATTAACTATTTATAGACGATGTCACAAGTCAGGCCACAAGGGAATCAAGTCTCTGATGTCATTTGAAAATGAAATAAAAAATAAACATAGTGTGTAGCTAGGAAGTGTTGGGTTGCCATTGGGGCAAAATCCCTTCCCAGCCCAGCAACTTTTCCAATATGGATGGACAGATATAGATATGGCTATATATTGAGATATAGTGCTTGATCATGCATTAACTCTACTTTGAACATCTAGCCAGAATCAAATGCTTGGAGAATGTGGTCAACCTCAAAAAGGCAGATAGTTCATTTTCTCATAGAACCAATCAAGGCCATCAAGATATGTGTAATAATATAAATGTATGTATAAAAAAGAAAAATAAGGAAAAAAAAGAAAAATTAAGTAACCATCAAAAAAGATTAGTAAGCAAATATAAGCCCATTATACTTTGTTCTTCATACATGTTGTCAACCTCAAAAAATAAAAAAAGGCAAATATTTCATTGTTCTCATAGAAACAATCAAGACCATCTAAAATCAGTGGAATACAACCTAGAAATCATGGGCTTTGGAAGAAAACAGACCTGAATTTAAATCTAGCCTCTTTCTACAAGTTATCATTTGTGACTTTAGGCAAGTAACTAAACTTTCCTCTGCCTCTGTTTTATCCTGAATAGTGAAAAACATTACAATGAGTAACAAAGACTGTAGTTATAATCAGCAGTTGTGAGAAAAACAGCCTTAATAGACTTTTTCTAGTTTATTACTATAGATAATTTTATGAGATAGCGTCTCATATAGCTCAGGCTCATCTCAAAAACTCTGCGTAGTTGAGGATAATCTAGAAATCCTGACCCTCCTGCCTCTGACACCCAGGTGCTCAGATGAAGGTGTGTACCAACATGCAAAAATTCTCAGAAACCAAATCCAAGAACACATCAAATTCATCATCCACCATGATCAAGTAGGCTTCATGCCAGAGATGCAGGGATGGTTCAATGTAGAAAGTTCTTATATACATTTTCTTTGGGCTACCTACAGGACCTCTCTAGGAACAGAAGTCTTGGTGGTTTGACCATAAGTCTTAGCCTTTAAAGGCTGAGCTATCTCTCTAGCCCTAAAGCACCTCTCAGAAGCTTCGCTTTGCATTCATTATGGTAATGATTGATTGCCCTTTCGAAAACAAGACATTGAACTTTCATTAGTATAATACAATCTTTATTTCTTATTAACTTTCATGGCTGGATGTGAGAGGGTATCCGTAGCTGCTTTCCTACAAACAACCACTCAGTACCTTCTGTTGTTATTTTAAATATTGGTCTCTGAATTCTCAGTGAAAGGAAAAGGAAACTATGAATTATTATTAAAAGTTTTATTATCAATGCTAGAATTAGTGAATTAAAATTTTGCACACGTTCCATTAGCCAGACATAGTTTACACAATTTCAAAGCAACTGCATCCTAGTCTGAGACATGTAATCTTTTTGGGTATAAAAGGAAAAAAAGGAATGGATAGACATATAAGCAATTTTTATAACAATATTCTTTCAGCCAGGTGTAATGATGCACTCCTTTAATCCTGGCACTTGGGAGTCAGAGGTAGGCAGATCTCTATGAGTTCAAGGCCAGCCTGGTTTACAAAGAGAGTCCAGTACATGCAGAGCTGTTGCACAGAGAAACCCTGTCTGGAAAAACAAAAAACAAACGAAAAACCCACAATATTCTTTCATATGAGTGGATAAGGGAATTTTAGGAGGTTTGATCATATTCATGCCAGTTTTACTGGAATGTGACCAGTATATATGGTTGCAGAAAGATATTTTTAGTTTTCAGGCACACGTGTGTATATGTACTTAAAAATGCATCTGCGCAGTAGAGTATGTGTTTATGTCATTGTGTGTGTGTGTGTGTGTGTGTGTGTGTGTGTGTGTGTGTGTGTGTTTATAGGCACACCTGCACTTGTGCATATGTGAATGGAGGCCAAAACTAGACACTGGATGTTTTCTACTATGGCTCTCCATCTTATCTCTTTCAGACAGGGTCTCTCAGTGAACCCAACATTTGTCACCTGGCTTGAGTGGGTCAGCATGTTCTGGGAATCTGTGTTTGATCCCCTAACATTATGTTTATGGTCACTCATAACTACATTCAGACTTCTCATGGATGCTGGGATTCCAAAGTCAGGTACTCATGATTGTGTGATGGACAACTTGCCCATTGAGATGCCATACCAGTCCACAACATTTTTACAAATCTTAAATATCCTTTAAGATAATCATTTTATTATCTCTAGGAAGTTAAATTCAAAAAGGACTGGTCAAGTATTCAGTGACAAAATTAAATGGTTTTCCATGGGACAAGTACAGTGGCATGAAACTCCGCTAGACACAATTATGGCTCATATCTCTTCAGTCCAAGAAACAGAGAGTCTCCATACCCACAACTGTGCCATAGGTGAGTACATAGCATCCAGGAAGAGCAGTACAACATCACTAAAATGTCATCATACAGCTAGATAGGAAAGATCTTTAGATATTAAAAATAAGATTTGACACAAAATGTTTCATATTATTTCTTAGGACATGCTACTATAGCCAGATTCCTTCACGCAGATTAATCAAGAAGGCTGTTACTTTTTGCTCAAAAGACCTAAAAGTATTTTTCCTTCATTTTAATTCAATTTAAAATCTAAAGGACTGGATTAGCATTTGACAAGATTTGGGATGTAGAATGTTCAGTTTATAATGAGAAACATGAAGAGGTATGAGCTAACACAAATAACAGAAATTCATTTTTAGCAAGTAGCAATACAGGCTCCTTACATTTTGCTAACAGCGCTGTGATGAGGTCAGAGAGTCTCCTTAACAATTCAGAGAAAGACATTCTACATGTAAAGTGAACTTTGACAAAAGTTTTAAGTAAAATCTTAAATTTTTCGATTCTGTGAGAAAATTACATCACAGTGTAGACATGCACAGAAATAAATTCAATAAATATGTGTTAATGAGGGAAAAGTAAGATTTTTGAGGTGCCATCTACAGGGTAGACAAAAAAGACCAAACACAAGAAGAGTGATATGCGAAGAGATAAGTATAATTTATGTCTTAAATGCTGAAAATGTTTGTTTGCTTGCTTTTTTAATTTACACATACTGACTGTAGAACTTGAAAACCCCTTAAAGTTTCTCGGTGTTCATATTATGCAGTACAAGCCACATATCGTTTTCACCCAAGTACCTCAGGAGTATTCAATCCATGCTTTATCTTCAAGGTCTACTTTAAAAGGCTAGATTAAAGAAGTTTGAATAAACAAAGCTAGAGAGAAAATCTTGCACACAACATCAGTCAAAGCCTGCTGACTATCATGGAAGACAGATGAACTTGTCCCCCTATTTTCACTGTGACCAAGAGTGGGACTGATCAGCTGTCACAAGAAAGCCTATTTTCAGGATATGGCCAGCTACTAACAAATAGATTATAATTAATGAGATGGTCTTTTGTTTTATAATATACCATGTCCCAAATTGTGTGTTAATGTATACTTAGACCAAGAGATTATACTTCTAGGAAAGCCACACTGACAAAATACGAAAGGATCTATTCAAGGCTCTTCATGCAGTGTATTTGGTGTGTGGGGGGGCGATATTCGTTTGTTTCAAGACACAGTTTCTCTGTGTAGCCTTGGTTGTCCTGTCTCTCTTTGTAGACCAGGCTGGTCTTGAACTCACAGAGATTCCTCTGTCTCTGCCTCCCAGATGCTGGGGTTATAGGTGTGCACCACCACACCTGGCTCATGCAGTATTATTTATAAAAGCAAAAGATTGATCACACTGAAAACATTCACAAGGTACTGCTTGAATTAAAGCGTAATAATATAAAGTGAAGAAAAATGAGTAGTATAGAATATTAATGTTTACATAAGAAAAAGGAAGCATTTTATCATAGAAGAAGTCAAGGAAGCTGTCAAAGATAAGCGATATTATATCCAAATACTCAGGCACTAACTTAAAGAAGCTTCTTTTGACCAAGGATAGAAAAATTAGGAGATCAGTGAGAATAGGTTAAAATGCAAAGAATATGCTCAGGCCCATGGTGTTATACTGAAGGTTTAGAAATAATTACTGCTTATCATTGGATGATTCTAGGAAAGTAACATGAGCTAATTTATATATTTGAAATAAAAGAAAACTCCAGACAAACATAAAACAAGGTAAAATTCTATCTGAGGAGTTTTCTATAGACTTGAAAAAACACAATGACCAAGAAAAGTTAAAAAAAAAAAAAGCATTTAATCTAGGGGCTTGTGGTCCTAGTGGGTTGGAGTCTGTGAGCATCATGAGAGGGAGCCTGGCAGCAGACAGGCAGGAGAAGTAGCTGGGAGCTCACATATTGAGACAACATCTATTAGACAGAGAGAACTAACTGGAAATGGAACTGCTCCCCTCCCTCAGTAATACACCTCCTAATCTTTACCAAACAATTCCACCAGCTGAAGAGCAAGCATTCAACTACATGAGCCTAGGGGGACCATTCTTTTTCAAACCACCACAAAGGAAGAAAGTTCTGAGATGGATGAAACACAAACCAAAACCATATGTTAATATACCTTGATTTACAGCTTGTATTTTGCATAATTGGTGTACATAATTTTAAAATGTTAAATCCAAGTAAACCAGTCCCTTACTTGTTGAAAGTTGAAAAGAAAATGAAGCATTCCCTTTGGTTTTTATCATATTTAACTTTTTGGTTGACCTAGAAAATTATATATATGTACAGTATATTGTGGCATTTCAACACGTGCTTAAAGTGATGCTGATCAAACAATTTCCAGAGCAATTATCATCTACCACTTTTTTTAAATTTGTATGCTTGGAGCCTCCAATCTCCTCTTTCCACTATATATACAACTATAGTCATTCCACATGTTGATATTATCACTGAGGTTATATTCAAAATGCTCAGGCACCTACTTAGATTTTCAATTGTCCAAAAATAGAAAACTTTAGAGCATCAATTGCAATGATTTCATTAAATTTAAAAACATGAAATATGATTTTGGTTTGTTTTTTTTTTCTGTGTAGCCTCGGCTATCCTAGACTCGCTTTGTGCACCAGGCTGGCCTTGAACTCACAGTGATCCACCTGCCTCTGACTCCTGAGTGCTGGGATAAAAGCCATGGACCACCATGCTTGGCTTTGAAATAAGTTTTTTTTAAATCTGTGGTTTTAAGTAGTATTGTCTGGAAGTTTGGCTCTTAGATAATAAAGATTTGAACTGAATAGGTCCACTTTCTTGGCGATCTGTGCTAATTTTAAAAAGATAATCACAAATTAGAAGATAGAAACATCCAAAAATTAATAAAAGTTGGGGTATGTTGAGATGCATAAAATACATAATCATTTATTACCATAAAATGAACACAAATATAGCACAAAAGTTGAACATTATCAAAATGCATGCACACAAACACAAGCTATACATGTTACCACATATAATTGAAAGAAATGTAAAACTGTAAGAAGACATGCCATTAAATCATAATTTTGTAAATTAACTCCAGTACATGATATACTATTGCAACAACTTTATACCCATAGCCATTTCTTATTGACATTGTAGTGAATTGAAGTATTCTGGTTATCTGCTTAAAATGCTATTGTCACTTTTTTGTGTGAGCAGTGCATCTTTCTGAGTATTGCAGGAAACAAGAGACCTTGTACTATTCCATATACTTTTACATAATAGAAATTTTTAAAAGTGTGTGTGTGTATGTGTGTGTGTGTGTGTGTGTGTGTGTGTGTGTGTGTGTTGATCATGCTATTGGCAAGGTTTCTGGGAAACAGGAGGCTGACTTGTTGAATTAAAAGTTATGTGCAGATATTAATAAGTCAACGAAGGAAAGAATAGACTCCAATGAACTCTAAACAACCTTAATGCTAAAAGCTGAACTATTTGCCAGAAGCTCTGCCCAGTCACATGAACCAAAACCACCAACATCAAGTAGGAGATGTAGCTGCCATTTAGCATCGTCAGTGTTGAAAATGCCAAGTTCAGTGCCATGGACAGCCACGCCACAAGTAGAAACCTAGAGGGCTTCACCTTTGTAGTACCTGTTGAGAGGGACATAACACAAGGTACTGGAAAAAACAAAGTGGCTCAATGTGAAAAACAGACATAATTTCATCAATAGACATAAAACTAAGTAAGATTTATTTTTACATTACATTTCCATTTAAAATAAGAAATATTCTGCAGTGTAAGATAGGACAGTGTAGAGTTAAGTATAGTTGGGAAGAAAAAGATATGGAGGTAGATATTGTGGATTTTCAGTTCAAGACATTAAAATTGTAACAGATAACCATCATTATAAATTCTTTCCAACTCCTGGTTGTCGTACAAGCAATTATCAGCATCAGCAGAATTACCAGAACAGTGAGAGTGAAAAAGGACTGGGGACTGAATAGCATGCCAAAGGCCAGGCCCAAGAGTTCTGAGCTCCTCCGGGTAAAGGTCCCTGCCTTGCTACATGCAGAGGCCCTCTGGACATCCATCACAGTATCCCAACCCTCCTGTGCGTGGAGCAGCCATAGAGGATATGCTGAAATATGTCACACAAAACTATGAGGTAGCAAGACAATATGTACTGATAGGACAGATCACTGTTCATTAGGGGCTCATAGGCAGCTGAAAAGTAAACCGATGAAAAATAGGAAAATGAAGAATACAAGACTCAAGATTTTCAGCCACCTTGAACACTGGTACTATCGAAATTTCAATTACCTCAAGTTTATTCCTTCTCAAGTCTGATGGGGTTGAAGACAAGGTAGCTTAGTCTTACAGTGAAGCTTAGTTGTTTAGGGGTTAAGATGTTTTTATGTCTAGATGGGTGTTTTAGGTTGATAATGACAAGATGTGATGGAGATTGATTTACATTCAGAATTTTAGACACACCAAGATAGGAAAGATGTCTTCTTTAAGGCTGTCAAATACAAATAGCCAAAACACTAAGAATGTAACATTTATATAATTCCTGATTGTGTCATGGTTCTTCTTCTTATAGGTAGTTTATTATGCAGATGTGTAATAATATAAATGTATATGTAAAAAATAAAAAGTGATTTTTTAAAAGAAACTTCAATTACCAACATAGACACCTAGAAATCTTCAAACCATAAAACAGTCAAGGGACAAGAGCAGGCAAAACAACAGTCAAAAAATTACTTTCACCGCAGAGGTTGAACATGGCAAAACTCAATAAGTATCAGCCAATCTTAACAAGAAAAAGAGTTCATGAAATACATACCTATAGAGAGAGAAAGACAGAAGAGATTATACATATTTATAAAGTATTTGGGAAATAAAAGAAATGTAGTAAAAATTGAATAAGGAACACATAAATGATTTATAAAGCACCATAGAAAATAAATTTGTTCAACACTGTAGTTCAAGGGTGATTCATTAATAAATCTGTGAGACTTCCTTGTAACCAGTGTAATGCTGCATGATAGGAAAATAAGAAACACAGTCCTTGCTGTATGGTGTAGGAATAAAACAATGGGTAAATAAATAGCCCCTAAAATGTGACACTACTCACTGTGTCCTGGCTTTCAGGGCTCCAGCAAGAGCTGTTGTCCTGAGCATATTCACCACTTTCAGAACAAGAAGCTGAAACACATCTATGTTGAGCACCCAAGCAACACTTGAATAATTTATACATGGATAAAGGAGGAATCAAATCCAGCTACCAACTACAGCTCCTATGGTAAGTTGAGAAGGAAAACATGTAAATTATCAGAATGATGGAGATTTCAGCATTTCTACTAAGAAAGACATTTCTGAGGTCTTGACATACATGCTTAGCAATATGAATTAGAGAGCTAATTCTATTCATGTTTGTAAGTAACAAGTGACCTTCTAACGAGTAGATAAGGTTAAAAGAATAGTAAAGAAGAATGTTACCTAAGCAATAGGCCAGATACCAAGATGATGATTGAAATTCATTTCCAAAGTCAGTCCAGAAAATGTCCCCTAATCAGGCTTCCAAAAGGACAGTGCCAATTGGCATGAATGACAGGAAAGCTCGCCCATATCAATACAATCAGTGTTTGACAAGAGACATTAGATTTTTGCCAGTGCCTAAGCAAATAAGTTGCAGAATTAATAAATGTCATCTTATGAAAATGCTAGCTGATTTTGAAAGTGATGACAATTTTTCAAATCTGGCTTGAAATCACAGAGAAAGTACAGAGAATCAATGATGATCTGTTATTATTTTCATGAGAAAATAGAATTTTAAAAGTTACTCTGACCTTAGAGGAAAGTGCCCTTTTACTTTAAAACTCTCATTCAGAAGTAATATCTTCAAGTGTTTTTGAAGTACATTTTCCAAAGAATACAAATTCAGCCAGAGCTCTCCTCCTGATAAGGCTGTAGACTCAACCTGAAGAACTAGAGAGATAAGAAAATATATTTGATTAACCTGAGAGCAAACCCTAAACTATCTCTGTAAACACAGAAGATACAACTTTTAAAGAGAAACTCATACACCTACAGAGGATGGAAGAAAAACTGCCGAAGGAAGTTTAAGTGTGCATAATACGAAGAGCTGGAAAAAAGAAATCAACACCTATCTCCAACTCCCAAGAAACTGCAACCTGAATTTAGAGCTAGAGCATGTCAGAACATACACTGGAATATGTAACCATGCTCTTTAAAATATCTTAAAATTCCTTTTTTATGCTACTGTTAAGTGAATGGATCTGAAAAATGATGAAATATATAAAATTAGCATTATATGTTTTACAACTAACTCCTGGCCAAATATACATATATATTTAAAATGCAGTATAGGCTGAAATTTCGTGGAAGGTCTATTCTTGACCAGATGCTAGCCATTGCTCACACATGAAAAGGGCTTTAATGGCCTTTTCTTTTTGGGGTATTACTATTTTTAGCATAATTCCCTAAGCCTTGCTAGGGAAGGAATAAAAAGGCTGAGACCTAGAGGCCAGTGATTTTTCACCAGGAATAGACTTCAGGGTTGGAGAGAACAAGGTAATTATCTTTAGCAAAGAAATTGTTTTGATAAGGCCATGGGGGAGGGGGCAATGTGGCAGGATAAATAGGTCAATTCATTTATTTTAGTTTCCCTTATTCAGCAGACTTTTGACTCTTCTAACCCAGGAGAATAGAAGCCCTGACAACGCATGGGTCAGCAGAGCATATGCTGTTTAAATAGAACCTATCAATGCTATGCAATTTGGCTGGTCTTCAAAATTTGCCTTTCCTACAAAAATATCAACAGTCAGTCCCCATCCTTCAGTTGCTCTGCATCTCAGTGTCTGCCTTTCACCAGATAACCACTTCTATTTCAGGGCTCCTCTACAGAACCTGTAATCCCTAATAAAATGGCACATTTCCCTGAGCCCCCAATTTTTTCCAGCACCTGCTGAAGTTAGTGAATGAACACTTTCAAAATTGCCAGGTTCCTGTTAAGCTACAGCCAGTTGTTTGGACTATTGCAAAGTCTAATAAACTCAGGAATAGTCAAATACACCTCCCACAAACTAATGTGCAGAATAAGGCATATTGGCAGCCATTCCCTTCTCATTAATTGGCTGTTTACCTGTAAACATTTTAATCTTCATGAAAGTCTCAGGTCACTCCATTTCTGGCTACCACCTCCTTGTCTTGGGTCAAAAGATAAAACTGGAAATCTGAAACCTAGGATTTTCTATCAGGAAGATTTTCACAGTCTGTTCTCAAACTTCCCCTTGGTATATCTACTTATAGTGTCTGAATACCAAAAACCTGAGGTAAGAAAACTACAAGTTCATTTGTGCTCTGCTACAGGGAAGAGCTACGCTGCATTACCCATGCTATTAAAGTATGAAGTAAGTGGTTAAGTGCCAATGGGAATAAAATGGCAATGAGAAAGGAAGGAGATTGAATAAAAGTTACTGTTTTTATAAGGCAATTTTTGAAAGGAGAATATGCTTAAATTGTGTATCAGGGGGCTGCAGAGATGGTTCAGAGGTTAAGACTGCTCTTCCAGAGGTCCTGAGTTCAATTCCCAGCAACCACATGGTGGCTCATAACCATCTACAATGTGATCTGATGCCCTCTTCTGGCCCACAGGTGTGCATACAGACAGAACACTGTATACATAATAAATCTTTTTTTTTAAGTTGTGTATCAGTTCATTTGGGCTGCTATAATAAAATACATTAAGCTGTAATTTATATGCTGTGGAAACTCATTGCTAATAGTCTGGACAGATCAGATAAAGATCCCAGCACATTTGATATTTACACAGGATCTGTTCCTCTTAGGCAGCATCTTTCCTCTGTCCTCATTGCAATGTGGATTCTCATAAAGGAACTAATCACATTCACAAAGGTTCCACCATCATGATCTAATCATGTCCCAATGTCTCCACCTGTATTCCAGTTTGCTCTTTATTGTTATAACATACACTGTGATCAAAAGGAACTTGAAGAGGAAAGGGCATTATACTTCCAAATCACAATCCATCACTGAGGAGTATCAGAGCGGGAGCTCAGGCAGAAACTAAAGCAGAAACCATAAATAAATCCTGAGTACTGGCTTGCTCCCAGGCTACCTTTCTTATACAGCCCAGGCCCACCAGTCCAGGGATAGCCCCACTCATAGTGGCCTGGGCCTTCCTAATTGTAGCAATCACAAAAATGCCCCACAGACTTCACAAAGGCCAGTTTGATTTAAGCAACCCTTCATTTGAGACTCCCTCAGCTAACCCTGGGTTGTGTCAAGTTGACAGTTGAAGCTAAGTGGAACCTATTAATACTATCATGTTGGAGGTTACATTTCAACATATTAATTTGGGAGGGATACAAACATTAAGCCTCTCCCACATCCTTGTTCTTATCTCTTGAAAAATATGTCTACTTCATTTTAATATTATTCATAGTCTTAACTCATTTCAGCATAAATGCAAGTTAGGAACCCTAATTCTCATCTAAATATCATCTAAAATATGGTTGCAACTCAGGATATGATTTATTCATAATAATAAATTACTATTACCTGAGGGAAAACTTTAAAACAAGAAACATTTTCCTTTCTCCTGGTTTTAGCGCTTTCACTCTAGCCTGGCCTATATGAATCAGACTATATATAGTGGTAGGCAAAGGTAACTGAAGAAGCTGTCCACATAATAGTAACTGGAAGGAGAAAGAGAGGGAGAGAGAGAGAGAGAGAGAGAGAGAGAGAGAGAGAGAGAGAGAGAGAGAGAGAGAGAGAGAGAGAAACCAAGACAAATTATCACACCCAAGAAAATGCCAAAAGTGACTTAGTGACTTGCTTGCTCAAAGTAGGCCTCACTTCAGAAAAGTCTCCATGTCCTCCAAATAATCTTACCATATTATGAATCCACTAGAGAATCAATCTACTCATTAAGGTTAGACCACTCATGACTTAATGACCTCTTAATGATTGTGCCCCCCAACTGTGTTCCAGCCTTTAGCTCATGAAGCCTTTGTAAACTATAGCAACTCTCCAACATTGAACCTGTGAAATCAAACAAGGCTTGTGCGTCCAAAATACATTGGTAGGGGAAGCCTAGGATGAACATAAGTTGTGTGAGACATTCCCTGGGGAGACATGATACAAAATATCTATATAGCCCAGATAAGGAACCAACAACAAATCCAGGTAATGTTACATACTGAAGTCCAACTTGGAAAACCAATGAGTTTTATTGGAGTGATAATAGGAATATGGATGAGAGGTTACTCGCAGGAGCAGGAAGGACTCAAAGACAAGCTTCATCATGGAAGCCCACCTCATTATGAGTGACAGCTCACTGAAGCGCAAATCTGGAGCTCTGCAGAACTTGCCAGCAACTTGACAAGTTGGAGTTCTCTTCTTGCCTGTTCACCTCACTGAACTTTCCTTCCCTAGCAGTTCATTACTGACTCTATATGTTTGTGTAAAGACACCATGTATCATGCCAGTTTCAGGAATTTCTCCAGACTTAAGCAGCCTCTCTCCAAGATGGAATGTCTCAACTGGTTCATACTGTTAACATCACATCCTACCTTTTCCTCCAGCTCTTACATTCTTTCAATCTTCTCTTCCACAATGTGCCCTGAGTCTTGGAGGAGTTGATATAGATGTCCATCTGTGGATATGCATTGAGCCATTGGGCCACAGCAATTGTCACTTGTTCTCAAGAGCTTTACCAGTGGTTATGAGTCTTTCTGGTACATCATCCATTACAAAATGACATTTCCTTCCCTGACGATTTGTTGCTACCAGCAACCGTTATCTATTGGTGTAAATATATTTAGCAAAGCATTTAAGAGAGACATCACATTTATTTAACAAAACAATAGCAATGCTACCCCCAGTAGGGCCTATCCTCTCCTCAGTCACAAACTTCTGTCCTGGCTTGCTTACAAAACCAGACATAAACTCCCTCCTGTGAAGCGTGCCTTCAGTTCAATCAGAGCTATTGTTTATGTACATGATAGTTTTGCCACCAGTTGGCACATTCTGCCTAGTATTTTAATACTGGAATATGAAAGGTCCCTAGCCAAGCAGGACTTGATGACAATTTTCCCCGGGACCTGTAAAGCAAGCACCATCTGGCACTATAAAAACAAACCAAAGAATGAGGTGTCCTTAGCAAAAGTTGTTTACTCTCTAGATCTGGAATGCAGCTAACAGCTTTATGGTTTGTGTGGCCTCCGTGTCTTCCCTAGACAATAGCTCTAAGGGAGACGGTTCCTCCCTGGCAATTGGGATTTCATTTGACTACCTCATGGTTTCCAGGAGTTCCTTTTTTCATGCATACATGTTCATGTAACATCCAACATGGCACGGAAAATAGCTAAGTCTAGTGGCATGCTTGTAAAGTATTCTGGTATCTTATCTGGCCTTTAGTCCTGTCATGCATCTACTGTCAACTGGGGGAAGACAGCTCATCCTTTCATTTGTTTGTTTGTTTGTTTGTTTGTTTGTTATTTAAGATATCTGCTTCCTGATTTCCTGGAAGACTCAATGAGCTGTGAGCTGCCACATGGAAAACTACCAGGATGTTTTGATTCCCTCCACATCTGTTTTTCCCACAGTTGCAAAACCAGTACCTACCACTTTTCCTGTGGAGTTGGCTACAAAGTGAAGCCTCAGAATATAGACCAACTGTCAGCACAGATTGTCACAGGCCAGGGTCATATCCATGCTGCTCTTCACTCAGTCCAGTAGCTACTTTGCCTTTTCCTTTCTCTAGCCACAGGATGACTTTATTAATTTGCATTGGTACAGCTACCCACTCCTGTTTGGTGCTCCTACTCACACTATCCATATACTAGGCATCTATAGGGATGAGTTGTGCTCTTTGTAAAACATTGTTTTAGCTATAGGTACAGTTATTGGTGCAAGCTCAGTGGCTTAAAAGAACACTAACCACAGGACAACTTATACAGCATCAGTGACAGGTCTTGTTGACACCACATCACGATACTGTAAATATGCATACCACCTTTGGGGGGGTTGATTCTGCACCAGCCCTGAAAGAAGCCTTGCTAAAAGGCCTTTAGTTCAATCCTTAATTGGATAAATTGGTTTTACTGTTAGTGAGGTAGAGCAAATGATGGGTTCAACTTACCATAATAATTTATCTACAACAAATTGCTATTCTAATGATATGTACTGACATTTGGGTCCTTCCTAGGATTGAAACTTAAACCTTATAGGAACTGTTTACTTTGGGTTTTTGTCCCAGCCTCTTACTTTTTTAACTTCTATGAATGACTTCTGCTTCATTCCTCTGTTGTCTGGGTGAACATTATCATGTTTGGGCCCATCCATACTAATCTTTCTATACCCTTGGTCTTTTCTCGAGAATGAGCTTTTTTAATATTTTTATAGCATTCTTAGATTAAGAATTTTTACAAATTATCAAGTTCTAAATCCTTTCTAATCATGAAGTCTGCTTTTAATTCATTTTTCCTTGTTGCAGTCAAAAGGGACTGTAAAACTTCACATTTTGCTTGGAGATTTTTGACTAACTATTCTCTTTCACCATTCACAAACTCTAAGCAACAATATCATTTGCCCAAGTTCTGTGTTATGTTATTATATGTATAATTTTCACTCCTGTTTCCAATAACATAGTCCTAATTTCATAAAAGACAGCATGACAATTCCTTTACCATCCATATTTCTACTGCTATGATGACCGTGGCCACTTAAGTAGTCCCTAAGCAGATAAAAGCTTTCCCTACAAGCCTCACTAGAATCATCATGTACACTTTGCTCATGATAGTGTGGTTTTCTTCTTGCCTGCTCTTCTAGTCTCCTCCAGTCTCTGTCTACTATACCATTTCAAAGCAACAGATCCAGCTTAGATATTAGTTATACTAGTACCCCAATCCTTGGTACCAGTGACCACAACTATCTGTTCAGGTAGTAATACTAAGGTACTTTAAGGTGAGTTATTTATAAGTGACAGAAATTTGTTGCACACAAGAGTTGTAAAAGTTAGAAAATCCAAGATCAAGGTGGCAAAAGATTTGGTGCCTGGTTATTCACTGGTCTAAACCATGTAAATAAACCACAACAATATGTGTCCACAGACACAGAAACATTCTGCCGTGTCTTCCCCCACTACAATTGACTGGCACCATGATTCATGAAACAAAATGACCCTTTCTTACCTTAAATGGTTTTAATTGGTCATTTTGCCACAGCACCAAGGAAAATAACCAATAGAGGTAGGATGAGGCTATGTAATTGTCTATAATGTTCCCCTACAGGCCTTCCTGAAGGATACTGAACAATTTTGCAATACCAAAAGCTTTATTCATAGTAAATAGCACCTAAATTCAAAAGAAATTGTACCTCTGAATCCATATGCTATCTCTAATTGAGGAATTCTGTCACCTGAGCTTACTAACATAAGAACTATACCCTCATAGTATTAAATATTTGTCTCATAGAAACCCATTCATGTAAAGTGCTTTGCCTAAGTGCCTAGAGGCTCCAAAGATATGGAAAGCAAGATCTATATAAACAAATAGGTTGCACTGCTTTGTTTCAACCTGCTTGATAATAAATGTTAGTTTATATGCCACAGTGTGACCTTAAGACTTGCTTTCATTAAAACATATTCAGGGCTACACAGTGAGACATGGTGCTTTCCTATCTATACCTGTAATTTTCAGAAGCTACTGATGACTAGTCAAAAACACCTGACAATTGCCTGACCAATCAATTAATTCAGATCATGTTCATAGTTACATTTTTTTCATGCAGAGCATCTTTTACGCAAAATTTTGTATACAATGCCATTGTAGGTACCAAAGACACAGAAGATACAGAATCTAGCCTCCAGGAAATTGCAGTTTGCTATCATATGGGAAAAGGAAATATAATAACTGAATCTTAATATTTTCAAAGGTTTGCTATTTTCAAACTGACTCTGTTATTGGCCATTCACCACTATTTATGAAGCAGTTATGAGCCACATTCATATACAAGCATTTCATCAATCTCATTTTACAGCTGAAGAAACCAGAAAATGAAAAGTTATAAACACAGCTCAACAAAAATCTGATATCTCCTTAAAGCTTTCAGGTATTTATCAGTAAAAAATGATTGATAGGTAAGTGGGAAGGCACATGGAGAACTGCAAGCAGCATGCAGTAGTTGAATGGCAGAATAAAAGAAGTAATTCAAAGAGCAACAGTCTTACCCCAAATCGAACCTGAAATACCTACTACATAACCAATCACAAACAACAACAGCAACAACAGAAAACTTGTTCAAATGCATTGAGTCAATTCTCTCTAAAGGAAATTCACTCAAGTACAGAGGGCAAGGTGTAAACAGTTGAGCTGCCACAATAAATCAGTCTTCTGAGACTGGTGCACGGCCATACACATCTGGCTTCTTGTGGCTCATACTGAAACAAGAAATTGACTACTGGATAATCATATTTGTAACTATGCTCCTGAAATTGAATATTGTAATTCAAAACGTTTTTAGTATAGTCATGCATTTTAATCCAATCTGCTTAGTATAAAAGGACTACAGTGGTCCACAGACACAAATATTAGAGGGTACAAAAAGAAAAAAACAAACAAACAATGAGATCTGGTCTTTATAATTTTTCTGTTGTACTATCCATGATATAGAACATGTTATCATTAAGAAGTATTCCTGTACCCTTTCTGCCACCATTTAAAAGAACACTAGGAAAGACCGTGGTACTCATGATCCAGGAACAGCAATGTTGTAATTCGGCATATCGCTTGGAACTGCGAGGCAGGAGCAGTTTCCTGCTTCTGACATAGCCCTTCCTATCTTAATGAAAATCAAAACAAAGCAGCTCTGCCACGGTAGCCTCTGTGCTTAGAAAAGTCTCATGATTATCTACTCAAACCCTTGCCATGTCCCAAAAAAGAAAGTTAGTTCCCCAACTTCACACACACACACACACACACACACACACACACACACACACACACACACACACACACTTTCCAGTTTCTAAGCCATATTTTTCAGTTATATAACTTCTGGTGCAATTAGTTAACAATTTTACAGAGTGCTGCCTGGAAGCCAGGGTCTGTGGCTTGCAGGACAGCAGCACATCTTAAAGGCTCATTGGTTATTCTCCATGAGAGTGCTTTCCATTATATCCTAACTTTTAGGAATCCCTAGCATTTAGAGAGCAACTATTGCCATATCTTCACCTTGACTCCACCCTGAGACTGTGGTCAGCAGTCTTCCATCTATCCCCCAACAGTCTTACTCTCCTATGAGCTATAGTTTCCCATAAAAAAAAAAACACTGGCTCCTATAAAAATATTTGGGAAATTCTAGAATGTGACATGAAAATAATACAGATAAACTAAAAACACTATTTCATGAATGACAAGGATACTATTTGCACTGATTATAGGAGTCACAGGCCATTAAGAGACCTGAACTTAGGAAGTCCCAACAAGTTGGGCCCAGCCATTTGACCCAAATATCAAAAGGAAATGTAATAGTGAAACATAGGAAAGGAATTTTGGCGATATATATAGATGATAAGGAAGACAAGGGATATCAAAACCTCACCCTTCTGTTCAAGAATATCACCAAACTATACAGAGAAGGAAGGCATGAGGTGTACATAGTCAAGAAATCTTGGTTAACTGGTATGGTTGAACATGACGACGCAAAGTCTTATTATTATTAAGCAAATCACTGCCTTCCTGGCTGGAGATCATTTCCATTTACTTCTCATGATGTTTATCCATCAGATCTGGACCCTGAAGATAAATATAATTGTTCTCATGAGTTTATTGTTCCTGTTTAAGGATGCATTCTCATTCTAGGGCAATCTGCATGTGTAACTTTGCTATTCCTGGTAGGTCCAATGACTAAAGGTCTCTATGTTTCATTCCAGGGGTCCACAGCAAAGTGTTGTAAAATCTAGCAGTTGGTAATCTTTTGAAATTGCCCTAACTACTCTTTCCTTCTTGTCTTTATCCTTGAATAGGAGAGGTATCACCTTAGGATAAACAGTCTTTATTAGCATGCCTACACGCAGAATTGAAAAGGAATACAACTTAGTGTTAATAAAAGAGTCAGACCCAATTGACAGTGGAGACATCCAGCTTTGCCCAGCATTCAGGTATCCCTCTGGCATCTGTAGACCCAAGTAAGGAGTCAGTGATTTTCAGGAAGCACAGCTTTTAAGCCTCCATTATACACTGACATGTTCGATACATTTTAAAGGCAACTGCCTACTGAAATTCTTCAAATAATGCAAAATTGAGGGTTTTGGCATATGACTTTTATTAACAGTGAATAGTAAGGCTGAGGTCAGGGGCAAGAGGATGGGACTGACTCAATATAAAAGGCACATTGACAACCTCTCTCTTAAAGAATCGAACAGACTGAAGGAACCAGAGACAAAACTATAAGACAAAGTCAGAAATACAAGAATCAAAAGCAAGGAGCAGCATGTATTGAACTGACAGCTTATTCAAGAATCAGATGGGAAGCTCCAGTCTCAAACAATGAAACAAAAGGAAAACCAGAGATCTCTATCAGGAGGATAGTCCTCTATCTAATACTTCTGTCATTGGGAGAGAAAGCCTCCATATGGGATTTCTGTACTCACTGGCTGGTGAATTGAATATTTTTCATTCTGAGATTTTGTTTTACAGATAAGCAGCATGAAGCAGAATGAGTACCATCTCATAATGAAGTCCTGGTTCCCACGGAGCAGAAATTTTCAGGCTTATTGCACATTCTAGCCAAGTAAGAGGCTTTAAAGGCGTATGCCTAAGACTCACCACTAGCTATTCTGATTCACTGAGTGGTGCCTAGGTACTTAAGTATTTTTATAAACTCTCTGAGTTTGAGCCCTGAGGTGGTGAGCAAATCTCTAATAAGGGAAGCAGGACTGTGCATTCTAGGCCAACCTGAACTCCATAATGATTCTCTGAGAAATTCTAATGATCACTCAATTGAATATCTCTATTCTAGAGTGATACTGAAAGTGTGGTCCCTGCTCCCAATGTATCAGTACCACCAGGAAATTGGTTAGAAATGAAAATTATCCAACACCACTCCATATTTGCTGATTAAGAAAATGACAACCAGCAGACTTTTAATGATTCCTCGATGGTTTGGATGCAAGTTAAAGCTAGAAAAATACCACAATATAATAATGATTCTGAGGTTTCAGGCTGCACAAGAATAGCTTTGAGATCTTATTAACATGCAAATATGATCTAGTAATTCTAAGGTGAAACAAAGAGCAAATGCAGGTAAATTCTTTAGGCAACATACACTGGGAATCAAAGGAAAAAGCAATGCTTGGGACTCAGCTACCACAACTGTACACTGCAAGAAAGTTTACATTACCCATTTCATTGTGAAATGGCCCTTGGAATAAGAGTATAGAAATGCCCTTGAATTCCCTCATGCCATAACCTGTGTTTTGGGTCTGTCATCTCATTCAGAACAAACATCTCAGAAAGCTGGGCCTTCTTATCACACAGATAAAATCCAAGACTCCTGTGGAAATGCATGAGCCTGTGAGTACAGGCTCATATATGCACATGCATACTGATGTTTTCTGTGCTGGATTCTTTAGGGGTGTTTTATTAATACATACATGAGCAATAGTTTCAGAAGCCTATGCTTTGCACAGTGTGATGACACAGGCATTAATACCAGAATTGTAGAAGCAGAGAGAGACCCATCTCTGTAATTTCAAAGCCAACTTGGCCTATTGGTCCCAATGTAAACAAGACTTTGACTAGGTGAGTGTTCATTACCCGACTTCATGTGCCTCCTTTTCTAATAAGGAGACCCTAGTGATATAATAAAATATATACCTATGTCCAATTAAAACTTATGTCCAGTATTCTTTTGTTTGTTTGTTTGTTTGTTTGTTTGTTTGAAACAGGGTTTCTCTGTGTAGCTTTGGCTGTCCTGGACTCTCTTTGTAGACCAGGCTGGCCTCGAACTCAGCAATCTGCCTGCCTCTGCTTCCTGAGTGCTGGGATTAAGGGCGTGTGCCACCACTACCCGGCATGTCCAGTGTTCTCTGAACTGTCTGTACTGTAATTATTCTGTGAACTGTCTGTACTGTAATTAAAATATGAAGAAGCAGAACACTCACCTGCTTTTATTCAGAGTGAAGAAAGAGTGGGTAATGGGAACAAACCAGTGCCCTACTTCCCATTCAATAATAAGGGGAGTATTTTTATGTTGCCCATAATTTACATTAAATACTTTAGTAGTACATATGTATGTGAATTTCCTTTAATATATACCCTAAGGAATAATTAAAACATAGTATGAGCAAAATCAACTAGCTCTGGTCCATGAATATAAAGGCAAGAAACAGAGACACCAATATAATGAACAAATTTATCTAAAGTCACTAATACAATTACTAATAGACTTAGTTTTTTATGCTACATTACATAAATGCCTGACAAAGTTTCATTTTTAGCTAATCACATAGGTACCTTGAAGCCTGAAGAAGTGGGTAAACGCGCATATCAATCAGTAAACGTCACTGACAGTCAGCCTAATGCTAGCCTTCGAACTTAGACACAAATGGCCTTGGGAATGAGCTTGTAGAAACTTATGAACACAACCTGTATGTAAGAAGAGCTGGGCTGGCCGTGTGGCTCAGTGGTAGAGGATTTTGCTATCATGCACAAGGACCAGGGTTCTATTCACACCACTGTGAGAATAACAAAAGAAAGAATGTTGCTATACAGTCTGTCATCATTACAGCCTTTTCTCTTCTGTACTGAAGCCCCACTACCCATGAGTATAATTATGGCCCAGTCATGTCAGTGACATTGCCAAGTATTCATAGTGTAAATCTTGAAAATAATGTTAAAAAATAAGAGAACAGTTCTTAAAGAAGTATATGTAGTTTAGGGATTCCTCATGTAAAAATAGGCTGGTCTTTCTGGTGATAATCTGAGTACTGACTTACAGGCCCAACTTAGCAGCATTCTGGCTCACAGCTGTGGTACTGGGTATCTAATACTTTTAGGAGGCTGAAGGAACTTTTGCAAACAAGGTCAGCACATTTAATCATACTTCCCACAAACGCAAATTGAAATCTATTCTGATGCAAGAATCCTCCCTCCACTCCAAACTGCTTTTACTGCCTGCACTGCAAGAGTAACCTAAACAACGGTTTTCAAAATGAACAGCACTCATTTAGGTCAAGCATGCTTCATTCTCACCAAGAAAATGCAAATTAATATCGGAGTAGTTATAATTGGATAAGCAGAAAAAGCACGCCTATTCCCCTGTCCCCACAGCTTCCTCTTTCCCCTTGGGTTTTTAGGTGCCACTCTTGCTCCTGTGGGAGAAACTGAACCCGATGGGCACCAAAGAGTGGAAACTGTCTTAAGATAACTTGACCATGCCGGGCATGGTGGCCCACGCCCTTAATCCCAGCACTCGGGAGACAGAGGCAGGCGGATCGCTGTGAGTTCAAGGCCAGCCTGGTCTACAAAGCGAGTCCAGGACAGCCAGGGCTACACAGAGAGACACTGTCTCGAAAAACAAAAACAAAAAAACAACTTGACCAGGATGCCAGTGACTTCTACCCTTGAAAACATTCTACGATGATAAGCTATAACTGCAAGTTACACATATAAGAATAATAGAGTACAACTCACTCTTAAATTTCCCCCTTGAAACTGTTCTCTTGTGCATCAATACCTAGGAAATCTTCACTAATTTGTCCTCAAGCTGTTCATCATTTTCCTTCAGTACTTGAGACTGAACCTAGGACCTTGCATAGTCTGGGAAAGTGCTCTCCCATTTAGCTACACCTCTAACCCTTTTTTTTTTTTTGACTTTACATTTTGAAATAAAAATCTCACTAAGCCACCAGTGCAGTCTATCCTGGAAATTGAAATCCCTCTGCCTCAGCCTCCTGAGGAGCTGTGATTACAGGGCTGGGTTATCAGGGCCAGCTGAAACACCCAGCTCATTACTTATAATAAAATTGTTTTTATTACAAGTCAAAAGTAATATCAGACCGTGATCCATACACGCACTCAGCTGAGGAATTGTGTCTCTGAGGAAATGTAATATGTAATCAAAGGGAAAACATTTTCTTAGAAATGTTTGTGTGAGGTGCACAATGTTCTTTTCTCAAACACATGCCTACGCTCTTTTCCCAAGGACATAGCTGCCTTTTAAAAAAGAAGAAAATATCCACATGTACGCTTAGCCAGAATATCCACACAAATGCTGCTGTTTCCAAAACATAAGACAGAATAATTTGGCAAAGTAATAAACTCTGCTTTCTAAAATGTTTTAAACTTATATAACTTTCTATTTTTTCCAGAGGGCATTACCAACATATAGCACAGCCATTCAGTTCCATTAGATACAAGGCACTGCCTACCTGTCTCTGATCTACCAATTTCTACAGTTCCTTACATGACAGTATATAGGAAAAAGAGAATACAAGGTTGAACTCAGGATAATCAATTGACAATATGTATCTGCAGCCAGATTCCACTTCATAAAAATTCCTTCTTGATAAAATGAAGATTGGAACTCTTTGGTAGTTGAATTACTCAGAAGAGTTCTTTAGGACTATCTTATCTGCGTGTTCCAACTACGAGCCCTCTTGATTTGGGGTCCTTATGACAGATAAGCATAACTCGGCAGTTCCCTAAAGGAAGACGTTCCCTAGTACTCACGGTTTGTAAGACATTCTGCTTATTGGGTGCGAGGAGAGATGTCAAGCAGCAGACTCACTGGGCAGCAGCAGCAGTCAACTGGATTATATGAAGATAAGAAAACACTTCTAGAGAAAGGATAACTTCCGGCTCTGACTCCCACTGAGCTATTGTACCTTCACTTCATCTTCTTGGGCTACCAAACTTAGCCTCTATAAAAAGGCCTCAGGGCAAATATGATTTCAAAGGAGCTATGTAAATAGAACTTCTATAAAATTCTTTGTAAACGTTAAAGGGCCAGGAATATATATAATTACTGTATTATACATGCTGCATTAGCTTTTTTTAGATTGTTTGGAATTCCCATATAAATGTCAATAATGTTGCTGGGTGTGGTGGCACATGCCTCTAACCCAGCACCAGAGGCAGCAGAGGCAGGCAGGCAGATCACTGTGAGTGCAAATCCAAAGCCAACCTGGTCTACAAAGTGAGTCCAGGACAGCCAAGGCGACACAGAGAAACCCTGTCTCGAAAAACAAAAATGTTAATAATGTTTTACAAAGCCTGTATGACAAAGTACCAATCTTTGTATTTATTGTAATGTATTATATGTTTATATAACCATATAATATCATTTAAAATCATAATTATATAATATTGCATTATTAATAATATAATATTACATAAGATATTGTCATGTTTTACACTGGTTATTTCTTTCCTTTTAACTTGAAAGAGCTGTTCTGAGAATAACTTTGGCCTTCTGCCACACTTAAGGAATGACCTTTTAGGTTAAGATAAAGCTAGGGTAAGAGAGAGTCAGTACTAAAGACATACTGCCTCACAAAAGACTGAAGGAGTCTCAAATGATGGGTCCCACTTACAGAGCATGTGGGAGGCTGAGGAATTTGTGAATTTAACAGCATATTTAAACTACCATTACTCCATTCAGATACAGTCTGTAAAACTTGTTGACTGTAAGAATTATTCACAGTGTGTGTGAAGGTTATCAGTCTCTTTCCTATCTTCTTTGACACAAGTGGATTTAGCCCCAATTTTGGATTATTTCCACCATGAACAGTTCAGATCTGGCCTGCTTCACAATAATGAGAAAAGTCACACTCCAACTTAAATGAGAAATAGCAGTTTATTTGAACAACTCAGGCATGAAAAGGGGTCAAGAGATGAGAACTTCTAAAGTGCAGCAAGCTGGGTGATAGAACAATTTATAAAAGAAGTTCAACTGCTTCCTACAGAGGAGGTGGAACCGTAACAATGAGTCAGAGAATGGCTAAATATAATTTATGTTACAGGAGAAAGAAGCATCTTACTGAATGGTATGAAAACTGTCTGGTTGTTATTTAAAAGGAATGTATTCTGTTAGGTGCATAGCCCTAACAACTATTTGAAGCCAAAAGAGAATAAATAGAGAAGTCTTTAATGAGTTGTGCTTTACAAATAACTCCTCAAAAGTCCTCAGCCAGGTCTCTGTTTACTGATTTTACTAAACCCTCCCATACCTGGCAAGATCACTGAGCTATATCCTTAGTTACATGATTAGGAGAGGTTTTCTTAGATACACTCTATATCAGGGATGTAGCCAAATCAGATAGGAAAAGTCGCATCCCACGGAAAGATTGGGAAGCTTCATTGGGCACTATGGGTCTTATTCTTATCTCTAGAGATAGTACTGATTTCCCAAAACTTGGAGGTTGTAAACGGGTCATCTGACAGATAACAGCTGATAGAGCCAGTTACTACACAACAGTAAATCATGGCACCTCCTAACATTTTAACCTCCTAATATCTACTAATATCTATCTTTGTGCGTGTGCGTGCGTGTGTGTATGTGTGAGTGTGTGTGTGTGTGTGTGTGTGTGTGTGTGTGTGTGTGTGTGTGTGTTAGTTACTGTTTTCCCACAGTAAAAGCAACATGTAAGCCTTAAAACAAAACATAGTGTCACAGTTAGGCTTCAGTTGCTTAGAATTTAAGAAAATGTTTTAAGGTCTAGAAAGATGTTTTTTAAGTTGATAAATACGAGATATGATAGAGAATGATTTAGATACCAAACTTTAAACTCGCCTAGATAGGGTAGACAGCATTTTATTCAAGGTTGCCAAATAAAAATGAGCTGATCATTTTGAATGTAGCTTTTACACATGGCTTTCCTGATTGTTTCATAACTGTTCTTATTGTATGTAGTTTATTATAAATAAATAAAGTTCTGACGCAAAAACAATCAAAAAACAAACACTCAAATCTAGCCGGGCAGTGGTGACATGTGCTTTTAATCCCAGCAGAGAAAGCAGAGGCAGGCAAATCTTTGTGAGTTCAAAGCCAGCCTAATCTACAGAGCAAGTTTCAGGCCAGCCAATGCTACACACACACACACACACACACACACACACACACACACACACACACACACACACACCTACCTCAAAAAAATGTCTAATTCAGTAGTTCTCAACCTGTGGGTCATGACCCTTTTGGAGCAAATGATCCTTTGTTAGGGGTCACTGAAGACTATAGGAAACACAGATATTTATGTGATGATTTATAACAGTAACAAAATTGTAATCATGAAGTAGCAACAAAAATAATTTTACGATTGGGCATCACCACAACATGAGGGACACACAGTTGCAGCATTAAGCATAAAGGACCGCAGCATTAAGGGAAAGTTGAGAACCTCTCCTCTACATCCTCACTCACTCACTCTCCCCAACTCAAGCCCCAAACATCGTATCATTCTGACTCTGAGTGTTGGATTATTAGAGACAGGAGTGTGTGTAACGTGGAGTTGGTGCTATCAAGCCCAGCTGAGCTACTACTCAAAAGTGACAAGGCCCAAGCCGAGTTAATTCTGGCAGCCGCAAAGGCTTGTGGGACAGGGGCTCATGCAAGCTGGTAGCCTGTGTGTGAGCAGGGAAGGCAGTCTCTCTCCTTCCCACTGTGATCTCCAGTGGCAAGAAGCTGGGATAGCATGGGGCCCATGGCGGTGGGTTCGCACTAAGCTGGTCATCTTTCTTGCGCACTTCAAACCCTGTACTTAGTGGTTTTAGACATTATATTCAGATGTTAGGCTCCATTAATTTCAACTTAACTGTTTCTAATTTTTTTAACAACTCTCTGAGATAAACAATTCTACCATCTAAGCCAGTGGTTATCAACCTTTGGGTCACAACCTCTTTTAGGGTCAAATGACCTTTTCACAGGAGTAGATTAAGATAATCAGAAAACACAAGACATTTGCATTACGGTTCATAACAGTATCAAAATAACAGTTATGAAGGAATGATGAAAAGAATTTTGTAATTGGGGTCACCACAAAATGAAGAACTGTATTGAAGGGTTACAGCATTAGAAAGGCTAAGAACCACTACTCTAATCATTTATTTACAAAATAAAAATAAAAAAATAAAAAATTTTGAAAAAGCTACTACGGACAACTGGGCTTGAAGTGATCTGAGAAAGGCCCACCATATCTCAGGGATGGAGATAAGTGGTTGAGAGGCATCCCATAAAAAAAACACAGTGTTACCTGACACTACTCTGTTTAATCTCCCAGCCCATCAAGCTTCTCTGCCCCCAAAGACTTGCACCCATGCGGGCCTTTGCAAACCCTGTTGTAGGTTCAGTAAGTTCCTCTGCACTCCTTGTTACTGAATCTCCTCTGGGGTCTGGGAAAACCTGCAGATTATAAGGTGTTAGGCCTGGGGTATAACTTGCAATTCTGTGGCTCTAACTCGTTGCCAGGTGATGGTAACACTGCTGACCACATTTTGAGAAATTTTTGTACCACTCATCATCCCCTTAACTTTAAGTTAAACTCACTATTCTTTGAAGATCCTCATCCCCATGAGGTCATTCAAATGGACGAACATACTCGCCCTTAACTTCAGTGGCATTTTCAGATAATTATCCTGATCACCGTGTGAGAAAAATTCAATCTAATCTATTATTCTTGGATATTCTAGTCATGTCAGCTCTTCCTCCTTTTTATGGCAATCTTTCACTAAGTTCGCATTCAAGACTTTGTTACCGCAATTGAGGTGCAATATGGAAAGAGATGAGTCATTTTGAAAGTATTACCAGAGAAATTTACCTAGCATGAGTGCCAGAGATAAATATTGATTGAAAAGGTTTTGTTTTGATTTTCACAGTACAGAGTTGGGGCAAATACCCAAAAGTCTGGCAACATTAATTGCTGTCAATGATAGAAAATTAGAGAAAACATTCTAACACTGGTAAAAGGGAGCAAGTTGAATATAATATGGCATTGTTTTGTGAATATAAGTGTCCACATGGACTGTGACCTCGTAATTCAATATCTAAGTGTACAGCCTAGAAAACTCTTAAACTTGGCAACAAAGACTCATCTTTAAGAAAGCTCAAATTTTATACAAACTAGAAATAAATCAAATGAAAAAAGAAATAAATCAAATGTTCATCAACCACAAAATGCAGCAATTATTATATACAAAATAATTTCTACAGCAGTGAAAATGTATCAGTTCAGTTTAAACAATGTAGATGTTCCCCTCGAATGTAATATTGGGTTATATAATAATACAGATGTACATAGACTGTACATATAGTCTATTATTTTAATGATTCTTAAAAACAAAATTGGTTGTTATTTGAAGATTATATATAGGTATGGCATTACTCTAAAACAAAAGAAAGAATGATTTTTTAAAGGGCCCAGAACACTAATATGGAGAAGGGGAATTGAAAGTGGAAAGAAGAAGCTGTTTCTGTAGGAACCGATTAGCTGGTTAGAGTGCTTGAACTGTTGGGGATTCACAGGGTAATTACCTTATTTGGGTTAGTCCCAGCCCTCCAGAACAGCCAGCACTTTCCCACTCTTGTGTTAAAACTAACATCGCGAGCCTGTATTAACTAAGCAGACCAGTAGCTTCCACCAACACAAAAGCTATGAATGTCACCAGATATCATGCTGGGCTTCTAGTAAAGCTTCCCCTTTCACTGTAGCTGCCTCTCTGATGGCCCCACCAATGTATTTTAAAACTTACCCTCATTTATGATTTATTTCTTCTGTAGGACTATAAAACTTCATTAAACTGCTTCCATGTTGGAACATGGTATTTGTGGTAACCTAAATCCGTATTTTCAGGCTATGGTCAATCAAAATGGCTCCACACTAAACTTTTAAGATGAATGCTGCGGTTTCTGCATGAACAGGAGGTTATTTTCTAGTTCTTAAGCCAAAGAACAGATTCAGATGTCTTCATTTTTGTTTTAACTTCCTATAATTAATGTGCAATTTTCATTCAGTCTTACATATAATACATGAATTAAACTAAATGAATTTGAACTAAAATATGGATATTTGTATATGAATTTGGGTCATGTCGTTCCCTTTACTTGAAACTTTTTGTTCCATTCCTGGATTTCCCTCTGATCTTTAAGTGCTCTTGCTGTGTGATGCATTTTCTCCATGTTAAGATGGCACACAAAAGCTCTGTAAGGCAGAAGAACTGTTGCTTCTGCTCTAATGTTGAAGACCTTCTTAAATGAGATGGCACTGCTAGAAATGCCTGCCTCCTGACAAGCAGCTTCAGGGAAGTTTCAAATATAAATATTTTCTAATATTCTCTCAATAATTTATATAAAAGCACTGCCTCGGGAGAAACAAAACTACAGAGAAATATCAAAATGCACAAATGTAGGTGATGATAGAACATCATGTCTTTCATGGTAAAATCTTCCGTGTGTGTGTATGTGTGTGTGTGTGTGTGTGTGTGTGTGTCTGTGTGTGTGTCTGTGTATGTTTGCATGCATGCACGTGTGCCCGTGTGCCTATATGTATATGAGTATGACACTTATGCTAGATAAGAACGTAATATTCTCACCTCTGCCTCTCAGATTACAGGCATGTACAACCATTCCCAGCTGGGCATATTTTAAAAGCATTTTTCAACCTTTAAGGAAACATTACATTTTTCACTTAATGGCAGCAACGGTAAGCCCTGTAACATTTGTGCTCGCTACACTGGCACTTACAAGCAGTCATTTCCCTCCACACTAAGCAACCAAATAAACAGTATGACGGCTTCAGAAAAGCTTAATGAGCTCAATTCCACCATCGATATTGGGTCAAGGGTTGGTGTGCTCCTCCCTAGGCATAGTCATCTTTCCTCATTACCGTCCCTTCTGACCCATCTGTCAGGAGCGTCACTGTTTACTCCGAAGGCAGCCCTGGCCTCAGCAGAAGTCTGCAAGTTTTCTACTTGGCTTTCTGTTTTCTGTAATTAAGGACTATTATACTATTATTGTACATGACAAATATAACCCAGCAGGTATCATGACACCACTTGGAGAAGAACATTTTTGAAGGATTTTATGTCATAAGAAAATTCACTAATAAGTATAGCTGAACAGATGGATCCTGATCATAGATTCGGAAAGGTTGAACATAGCAAGTAGTGAAGATTGATACCTACCTACAAAGCAGCAATCTGGGCTCAGGGAACAGCAGGCCACCATAGATAGCTGGCATATTTATTGAAGCATTAAAAGAGTTTTGCAGTCCTCATAATTATTACACCATTCTCTGGTCACACAGACTAGTCTACAGTGGGCTTTCTGATTCATTTAACTCTTAAATACCATAAACTTTGAAGCAATACCTATGTTCATGTAGAGGCAATAAATTTGCTGCCATGCCATTAAACATTGTTTGCACTTTAGAAATGTCAGTGAGATTTGCAGTTCTCAACACAGTGCTTCATGCCATTTCAAAGGTGCAGTTGGTAGAGCCAAAAATATTCATGTTTTAAAAACCTCTCTCAGAGAAATGGCTTAGGGTCAAAAGACAGCAAAAAAATCTCTGTTTCATCTTTGGTCTCTTCAAATGCATCATTTAAAGCAATGTCAAGAAGGAAATAAGTCCAGGAAAACTTGTCTGGCTTACAAAACAAAGGGACGCTTTAGATTCATTTCAACTTCCATTTATAGTTTATAAAAAGTCCTTCTTTACTAATCAATTTGAACATACCAGTAAGAAATAACCTCTTTCTACCGTATTTTGCTAAACACCTGTGGGATCCAGGATCCAGGAGTGGGTGAGGAAGACGGAATCACCAAGCCAGGAAATAGACTCCTGAGAGCAGCATCGAGAGCAGAGCTACTTTACTACATAGCAGCAAGCGTTTTTATAGAGCCTTTGGGCCGAAGGGGAGTTGCCATGACCTCTGGGAGAGCCAAATACTCTGTAACTACAGCAAGGTATTAGTCCTGCCAGCGCTTGAGGGAAGGTCACGCAGACTAGGAAAGCAGCCACCGCTCAGTTCTGGGCCCAATCTGAGGCTCTGCCAGTTTGTTGGGATTCTCCTTTTGTGTCTCGATACATCCTGTGTTTGCAGAATGCATCCTTAAATCCCTTGAATGTTAAAATAAAATAAAGCTGTGAAAGAACCATGTGAAACGTAAAGCTGTTCAGCTGTCCCAAGAATCCAGTTTGGTACCAGGATCCAGGGTCCACTATTATGGCTTTAAGCAAGATTAGCCCACTGGAGCCTACCTTCTCCTTAGTGCGTCTTGTGATTCAGTAACCAAGACAATTTGAAAATTCTTATTTATACATCGAATTTTGAGCAGCTAGTGTTAAATGTAGTAAGACGCTAAATTCTCAGCACCATAAGAACTCAGTCTAGTAGCTAATATAAACGCAAAACCAAACTGGTAAATGGAATGTAGATCGAAAGAGAAATCAAAGTTTACTTTAAAAGCACATAAAGGGAATTTTGTCTGTCATATGAAGATCAGGAAAGGATCTCTCAGTGAAGGGGCATTTAAAATGGAGAACAACAGTAAAGAAAACTCTGGCCTTGGTGCTAATAATTGTTCAAGCTGTTTTCATTCTACAGTATAAGCTCCCTTTAGGGCTGCTCCAGTGTTAAATCAAGGTCTGAAGCTTCCAGAAATTCATCTTTCCCCAAGTAAGATACTATGATAAGATATGTATGTATGTATATGTATATATTTATAAATACACATATATGAAAGAGCATATTTATGTGCATATATGAGTGTATGTATGTGCATGTGTATGATATTTAAGTATTTTCTTCTCTATATGCCTTCCTCCATTTCCTCAATGTGTATCAAAGCAAAAACAAAGAATGAGCCCAAAAGGTAGTTCTCATATTGGTACAGGGAAAGAAAGGAGTCAAAATACCCTGCATGGGCTGAGGAGGTTGCTCAGTAGGCAGCTTGCCTGCCTCACATACATAAGGTTCTGGGTTTGATACCCAGCACTGCATAAACTGAGCATGGTGGACCGTGCATGTAATCTCAGTGCTAGAGAAGTGAAGACAAGGATTGGGAGCAGTTCAAGGTCATTCGTGTGTACATAAAAAGTTTGAAGACAGTCTGAGCTACTTGAAGTCCTATCTTAAAATCTCAAAATACACACACACAGAGAGAGAGAGAGAGAAAGAGAGAAAGAGAGACCTTATTGTATTATATATTATTGTGTATATAATATATATTAGTGTATGCATGCATATATTTTTTTCCAAATGGTTATATACTCAAAAGACAGGATTTCAAGCATAAGGATGCATGTTTCAGAAACACACTAAAACAATCCATTCTCCTTACTCCTTTACCACCATCAAAAAAAAAAATTCTAAACTCGTAAGAATTAAAGGACATCTCAAAGAAGAGAGGGAAAGATTTACCACTCTTCTGTGAGTGGGGATTAAGGAAAGATGGTAGAGCACAGTTTAGAAGGAAATACCATGCCAGTGTTACAGAGTACAAATAAATGTGACAGCCAAATAAAGGATTTTCTTCTACAGCTTCAGGGTTTCCATGGATACATAACCGATCTTAAACATTAACAGGGGGTACTGGCAGGTTCTATAGCTATTATGAAATGGCAAGCAAAAAAAAAAGACATAGTGACAAGGACAGCGTTATTCAGCCCTCTTTGGAATAGTGTTTCACAGTGACCAGGCACTAAGTACAAAGTGTGTGTGACTCGTGGTTATGATCATAGAAACAGCTTGGAAAAGGGCATACAGAACGCAATCAGATGGTATCACTTTATGTAAAAAAGTGCTAGCTCAGACGAGGACACAAAGATTAATCTTCAATTCACTCAGGTGATAGAAATTAGTCCAAGGAAGTTAAGATACAATGCTGATGAATGGGGCGGTTTCAAGACCTTCATCTAATTCAATTAGATAATGAAGATGGAAGAATAATATAAGAGTATAACTTAGAAGAAACCAATCACAGCTGAAGGATAGGAGCCATTGCTTCTTGTTGCCATAGTGATCTCAAATGCCCAGCTTATACAGCTGCACACAAATAGAATTTCCCTGGATTGCTATTGCTTGTTTCAACAGCTTCCTCTCAAATCGCTGGCTTAGAAGTGATTTCAGTTCACCTGTACAAACAGTCTGCCCTTTGGAACTAAGTGTCCTTAGAGTCTTAGGGAGGTTTGTAACAAAATATAGAGATAATTGGAGTAAATTGATCCCATGGTATCAATACCAATATGTGGAGCTAACATGTGTATGTGCAGATGGAAGTCAATATGCTTGTGGGGTTTAAGACAGTATGACCTATTTTAGAAAGGCAGTTTAGCAATAAGTAACAGACATTCTAATTTAAAATACTTCACTAACTTGTACTGTTTCATTAAGTGATGCAACATATTTTTGTTTTTGGCACTGACAGCTGAGGAGGTCTCAAGAAGAAATAGACAGATGGAAATATCTTCCCTTTTTCAGATTTAAAATTTTTAAATTTTATTTTTATATTTATTTACAATGTGTGTGTGAGTGTGAGAGAGAGAGAGAGAGAGAGAGAGAGAGAGAGAGAGAGAGAGAGAGAGAGAGAGAGAGAGATTACACATACCAAGGTCATAGAACAATTTGTGGATCTCCCTTCTCTCCTTCCAACATCTGGCTTCTAGGGATTAACCTCAGGTCATCAGTCTTGGCAGCAAACACTTTTACCCACTGAGCCATCTCAGTTTCAAGATTTTAGGCCCCACTGGAGAAAAAATTCAAAGTACAGAACAGAAAGGAAGCTTTTATTACAAAGATGTGTGCTCAGAGTAAATTCTCAGGACTTTGAACAGCATATCTTAAGGGCAGATCAGTGGATAGAAGAGGTTGGTGATTCCTGGGCTAGATAAGAGAAGTTCTGGAAAATATATAGGTTATCCCAAAATAGGGTACACCTTTTCTCTGTTCTGCGTTGGATTTGGGAGTACGTCATGACATTGACATCGGATACAAAATGTGTACAGCTAAAACCCAATGGTTAATTATATGGAAATGCCATTATACAGAAGAAAAGAACAATTACAAATTCTCTGGTGGTAATTTTAACCAAGAAAGTTTAAGCAGTACCATGTTTTTCACTCTTTGATTATAAGGCAACTCAACTGTGGCACTATCACTGGTCACACTGTCACATGTGACCTCTTTCACTATGCTATGTGTGGCCTGCCTCATTTTGACGACATTTCTTTTAGTAACTGTCTTAGCTACTTTTCTATTGCTGTGAAGAGATACCATGACAAAGGCAACTTACATAAAAAAGAGTTTACTGGAGGATTGCTGACAGTTTCAGAGGGTTAGCCTATGGTCATTATGAGGATTGCTGACAGTTCCAGAGGGTTAGCCTATAGCCATTATGGAGGGAAGCTTGGCATGCAAGCATGGGAGTGGAGAAGAGGCTGAGCATTTATATCTTTATCTGCTAGCACAAGACTGAGAGAAAAAGCTAACTGAAAGCCCACCCCCAGTGGCACATGTCCTCCAACAAGACCATACCTCCTAATCCTTCTCAAAGAGTTCCATCAATTGGGAACCAAATATTCAAACACATGAGCCTCTGTGTGTGTTGTGTGGTGTGTGTGTGGGGGGGGTCTCATTCATATCACTACAGAAATAACATAGAGTTTTTTACGTTTACATCTTTAAGTTGTTAAACTTATAAAGTTCTTCAAGCAATTAATGAGGTTTTGCTAGCTGGCATCCAAGTTTGCCTGATCAGGTACTTGGAATGCTTAAAATGAAAATCAAATAGATTTTAAAATGTACTTTGAAAGGCTGAAGAGAACTGAAGAATGTAAGTTTACAAGTGGGAATTCATCTAATTAGACAAAATTCAGTCTGTTCAGCTTGATTGATCTAAAATAAATCAAAGGCTGCCTTACAAGGGATAGACAAAATATAGTAGATATATGTAATAGACTTAAATTTTTAAATTGAATTTAAATACCAGAAGAAAACTACTTTTAACTTGTAATTAAGACCAGGTAAATGTGTTCAGCCCCTCCTACACACAAATGTACTCCTTAGCCATCAAATAAGCTCGTGTTCTGAAGGGCCATGCCAGCCCCTAAACTCAGGTAATATGATACGTCTCATGTTTTCAAGAACCACACTAAAGGTGACAGAAATGGAAGGCTTATAACTCACCATGATGCTCTCAATTCTGTCTTCCTTGCATGTTCCTTAATGTAGACAGTAAACAATCTGAAGCATCACTCTCTCTGCTTTACTGACAACAACTGGGGGACTGTTTCTCTGTTCTGGCCAAGGAGACTTAAATGGAAGTTGTTGAAGTCTTATTGCTTTATTTATGAAAGAGCCATACACAAGAGAAGAGCTACAAATGGTGGCTCTGTCCCCTTGTTTCCACCTTAGAAAAAATATACTGTGTATAGTAGACATTTGTGGTCACAAGGTATGAATCACTAAACCAAGCTTGGGGCACAGAGAGACCTTTTTTCTTTTCTTTTTCTTTTTTTTTGAGCCACTTAATTCCTGTATCAACCACAAGTCTATTCGTGTTTGGGTTTTCTTATTACTAATCAATAAACATCTTGTATTTTAAGGCACTGTTATTTGGGGTATTTTTGCTTTCGGGTCAAAATCCTCCCGACTGGACTCAGCAGAGATGAACTGGAATAGCAGATTCAAAACAGATAAACAGCAAGAAAAAGAGTCCTTTGAGACTCCACTAAAACTAAAGAATAGATTCAAAAGAAGTCTCACCAGTGTTAGAACCATGCTTAGAATGTTTAAACAACCTGCAAGAAGATGGAGGAGACTGGAAAATATGAGTTGTTTTAAGTTTGAATGTCAGTGGAGTGTTCACTTATACTTACGAATTATATCATAGACATGGTCTACCCTAATGACATTCTTTTCTCTATCCCTCTCGTGTACCATCTTGGTCCCCAATTTATAGCATGACGTCGCTCATTTTCAGGATCAACCCTTTAATCAATCCTGTCTGGAAACTCCCCCATAGACACAACCAGAAATGTGTTTCCTCTGATCTCAACTGGAGCTTCTGAGTTCAGTCACACTGGCAATCAAGATCATCCAGTTCCTTCTGATAGGTAGAGGAAGTATTGACTTCTCTGCCAAAGATATACGAATCAACTAATCAGAACATGAATTTCAACTAGAGAGAGGCTTGTTTTTCAAGACTATCAAAGATCTGAAAACTCCCGCCAAAAGCCATCATGCTCTAAAAATGCAGGCCACAGAGGTTCTCTTGCCAATCTTTTCCATCACTGGAATTGTGAAGGTTTTAGCATCATATGAATCAGTCTTTGCTATGATTCTTACATATCTAAAGAAAAGATTAAGCATAGCCTTTTCTCATGATCAAACCAATCCCATTTAACTTTCCTGCATATAATCTACAGTACATCCTTGAGGCAAAGAAAAAGCATAAGGAATAGAAATATATTTCAGAGGGGGTAGAAGGCATGAACACCCAACTCAACTAAACCCAGGTTGCCAAAATAGAGAAGCTGGATGCTTGCAAAGTGAAACTAATAAAGCTTTATTGTTTTTAAATTTGGATAAAGGCAAAGCCCCTGGCTTAATCATCCTTACTGATACCATCAACAGAGAAAGTGTATTGATTTTGTTTTGGCTTTATAAGTAGATTGCACAGTCCTTTTATCTAAAATGACTGAGTAAGCAAAATGGACTGGAAGGGAAACTGTTTTACATTTGGATCCTCTTCATTCATTAACTTTGATGAGAACACAATGCACTTTGGATTCTGCTAGAAATTCATTGAAAAACAAGTCAGTGATAAAGCAGGTGGAGTAATGAATGGATGCACATCATCAAACAGATGCAGGAATGGTTATTTCCACTTTGCATAATCTGAGAGGCATTACGTCACATATTAATCACCATTTTAACCCTAACCAAATGTGTGTTTCTACTCAGGCATCACTTCTGTCCTCTGCTGCCCGTCCTTTTCAGGGATTAACTCTATTTCATCCCTTCCTATCTTGTCAATTAACAGAAGATGTGCTTTCTCTTTAACAGGAAACAGGAATGCCTTGCCCTCAACTGCTCAGCCTCATAAGCATGACATGCTAAATTTCACCTACATCAACAACACTCTAAGTTGACTGCTAGTATCTGTATGCTCTCAAAATGAGGATGTGCCCTGCGGGAAAAGAGAAAAATCTTTATCATAAACATCCCCTTTCAACTCTCTTGTAATAATTTTCTTTATACTGTCTTTATCTTTCAAATCAGTCCTTAACATTTTAAGTATATATAAAAACACAGAGCAATTTTTTCTTTAACTTAATCTCAGGGAATTCAAAGCATAAAACTATGAGTTTGTTGATGTTAAATATTGATCTAGTATGCCGATAGGAGTATACTGTATCATGTATATTGTAATCCCCCACAAAGACACTAAAATAACTTTATATTTGCATTACTAGATGTCTTATAGCTTTGTTACCTGTAATTAATTTATTCATTTACTCAAAATGTTTGTTAATAACCTACTGCATTACGGGCACTGTTATTGTTGAGACACTTTGTTACCAGCAAGATTCCACATTTTTATTTTGTGAAATATAGCAAGGAAATGTTTACCCTAAAACATGTCATAAATAACTAAGCTCTATTTGTCTATATTACCCTGTTATAATCTAAAACCACCCACTTCTACTCTGAAAGCTATCCTAATCGATACAAAAAGTTTATGGTCCCTCAATAAATAACTGCAATGTGTTTAACAACAGAGTGCTGTGGGAACTCAAGAAAACAATACATCAGAGGAAGGTATCTCAAGATGTGGAGAAGGATGGTTGTCACATTATGTAGAACGGACCACCAAAGCTTTATTGAAAGAGTTGGATGTGGACAGAGACCTGAAGGAAATGTGGGTGTTGGCCACTCAGTTCTCTACATGATGACTGTTACAGACAGAGGCCAGTACAAATACCTGAGGTGAGATCTTGCCTAGTTTGCCAAAGGAATTGGTGAGGTTGGATCAGAAGAGGTAAGAGTGTCAACAAGGGTAGGCACATTCTAGTGAAACTTGCTTGCAACATGAAAGAAGACATTGGCTTTAACTGCAAGTGAATTATCATTCTACTGGAAGATCTGGAGCACAGTAGTTCCACTGTGATTGGCTTATTTCTATCACCATTTATTCACCATTCAAATTGGAGTTCTGGGGCTGTATAGTGAGGGGGCGAAAGGGAAAACTGGCTGGTACTGCAGCAGCAATGAGGTAGCAGTGAGGGTAGTAAGGAACAGTAGCTGCAGCAATCTAGGTCTATTTTGTAGAGACATTTTAATTGGATATTGACAATGCTAAATACACAAGAAGGATATTAAAAATTCCTGCTTTACAAATAAAGAAACCAGAATTGCTAGAGATTGTGGCTTGCCTGAGTTTATACTACTAATTTAATAGGAGAAATAAGATATAGACTCTAGCAGCATCCCATTTAGCCTAGTACTTTCTCTCTACTACGTAATCTGTTTTCCAAAATACTAGACCAGGCTGGAGAGATGGCTCAGTCGTTAAAAGCACTGTCTGTTCTTCCGGAGGTCCTGACCAGCAACCACATGGTTGCTCAAATATACTAGACTGTAGAATAACTATGAGTTGTCTCATATCATACTCTGAAGAGTCTTTTTTACAACAAAAAAGGTAAACGTGAACTTAGAATTTTGTTTGAGCTATACACTCAGAATTACATTCACTCTCAAATGTAACAGTTTTGAGGCTCAGTGAAATTGCTTAGCAGGAAAAAGTTCTTTGTACGCAACAGAGTATTGAACGTTGCCCTCTGACACCCGTAAGTGCTTCTGGCACTCCCCTGTACCTGGCACAGTCTGACTCCTACTCTGTCTGGTGAATGACAACTCCTTTTTCACATCTTAGGCCAAATTACCACTTCCCTAAAAAGCTACCCCCTGCTCCTAGACAGGTCAGTTCTCCCTTGTATATGTTCTAACAGCAGTGTACTTTTCCATCATAGCTCTTACTGCACTTTGGAATTATTTATTATGGTGATTAATTATTTAAACTCTGTCTCCGCCACTGGAATACAAGCTTTCTGAGTTAACCGCTGTTTATGCATATAACACTAGCACGGGGTAAGTACTTAATAAATATTTACTAAATGGATGCCAGAAAAACGTACGCAAATTCAGGAGGCTCAAAATATAAACTATCTGCATGTTTATAAGAACAAAAAAAATTGGTTTGGATAAAAAGGATCCATATTCAGGAAAAAAATCAATGGTGAAAATATGAATCTGGGATATGGCTGTTACTTGTACAATCAGAAATTACTTAGTGACTACAAAGCAGAAGCATTCCAGTCACATGAGTAAGTTATTTCAAAATAGTGTCCAGTGAACACAACACAATTTCCTCTGAAATCATTTTTCCCCCCATTGATCCTTTTTTTTTTTTCTCCTTGAAAGAATTCACCAAGAGGGGCTGGCACTCCCTGTGTATCTTCTTATAAACAAGTGTGTGGTTCACTGACAGCAACTCTGAAAATGGTTCCAATTTCATCACGAAGTTTCAGAGTGATTATAACAACTAACTAGATAGGTCTGCCCACAGCAGAAGGGCAACTCCCCCTTAAGAATCAATCCTTGAGTCATGGTCCTCCCATAAGATACCTTCTACCTTTCAATATGAAAGGACATGAAGAACTACATAGTTCACTTGACATTTATGTGTGCAATTGACATCTGTAAGTACACTTGACATTTAAGATTAGGTTTTAGACCTTGGTAGTAAATTTACTTAAGAATTAAAGAAATGAGGAAGAGAAACATTCTTTCTAAATAAAGAAGAAAAATTACCGTAATTAAACTTGATAATCTAATGCTTCCTTTCTTTAACAGCAAGGAAAGAGAGCCTGTTATTTGCTGCTCTCCACTCCTAGCAGTGATGAAGTCAACTTATCCATCTTTTCTTGGTTACGTAATTTTCTTTATTAAGACTTTTACATTTTTAATTACTCATGCCAACATATGTAAGTCAATTTGTGTGAAATCATCTTATCTCTACATTTCCAAGAGCCCTAATCTGTGACAGACTCTGGTGTTATTCCTACCTCACATAGATCCCTATGGCATGATAGCACAACACAGAATAACAAGGAAACAAAATACCTTCAGAATAGAAGGACTGTTCAAAACTCAAAGGAGAAAATGACTTGGGCAACTAGGTTCCCACTTTAACAGACCCAGTGACTGACCTCTTATTGCTCTAACTTTTTACCAGTTGATAACAAAATTAACACAGTCAAATGAAAATGTTTCTTGCCTCTTAGGTGAAGAGTCAACATACTTGCCCCCAGGCCATATCTGGCCTTCCAGTTGTTTTTGTCAATTAAAGCTATCTGAAAACAGCCAGGTGTCTATAGCTGCTTTTAGTTGAGTATTATACAATGTAGAATATGTAACAAAGTCTGAAGTATTATACAATGGTGAATATTCCCTTTACAAAAATGTCTACTCACTCCACTCTAAGAAAATGAAATTCTGACACCTGAGAAAACATGGACACATTAAAATAATAAATTATATCTATAAATATGATGCAGTAATTTCTTTGTGCTAATATTTCAACAAAAGGCCTTTAAACTATGAGCAAAAAGATATTAGGTTTTTTGTTTTGTTTTTATTAATTTATTCAGGTTACATCTCAATTGCTATCCCCTTGTCTCCTCCCATTCCCCCCTCCCTCACTCTTTTACCCTATTCCCCTCCCCTAGGTCTGTGGCAGAATGGGACCTCCTCCTCCATCCTATGGTCACAGCCTATCAAGTCTCATCTTGGTAGCCTGTCTATTCTTTCTCTGAGTGCTATCAGGCCTCCCTACCAAGGGGAAGTGATCAAATATGGGGCACCAGAGTTCATGTCAGAGTCAGTCCCCACTCTCCACACAACTGTGGATAATGTACTGACAATTGGCTAAATTTGAGTAGGTGTTCAAAATTTACTGTATATATTGTCCTTGGTTGATGCCATAGTTTAAGCAGACACCCCTTGGTCCAGATCCGACAGTCATGATGTTCTTCTTGTAGGTTTCTGGGACCCAAGATATTTGTTTTAAAAGAGAGTTTCATTGCTGTTTTTAGTAATATTTATTTTAAAATTCCATGCAAATATACAGTATGCATTGTTCGTATCCATCCATCGCTACATCTCTCTATCTCCCCTAATACCCATATCACATCTCCCTCCAACATTCATGTCTTCTTTTTACTGTAGCTAACCCTCTAGGTCCCATTAGTGCTGCTTATGTGCACATGGGTGTGTGTCCATGCACTGGAGCATAAGCATCCTATTAGTAGCCACATCCTCCAAAAGGAGTGACTGTCCCTCTGTCCACAATCATCCAATGCTAACAATGCTACTGATAAGTGTGGGGCCTCAAGCTCACTCCTGGGAGCCTCATTCTCATTGTTTACTTAGGCCTCAGCATGGTGATCCTCTTGCCTCAGACTCACAGGGCTGAGATTACAGGAGTAGCATCATGCCAAAAGTAAAAGCCAGTTTCATTTTTACCTCAAATATTAATACAATTTTACAAGATTACCTTCATTCCAATCTAAAATGTATTCTGTATTAAGCACAAATTACTAAGCATAATTTAATGATGTGGTAAAACAGAGTAAGTCTAGGTTTTGGAGGCCATTCAGACTTAACAGTTTTGTTAATTACATTAACAAATGACCCAGTGGGCATTTAGATAAGGCCTTATAAGCTCCAAAGACTTGCTGGCTATTTCTTTTCGTATTCCTCACTTTTGAACAATTGCTGTGTTCTCAAAGAACATTACAGCCCTAGGTCCTCCCTGCTAACAGAAAAATTGAGGTCAAATCCTCCATTTGGTAGCAATTTGCTCACCTAACCTGCTGACCTTTCTCTGTGTTCTCCAAGCTTACTAGCACTGTTTTAATCTAGATCAAACTTCCTAGCTCCTAATAAAAGCCAATCAACATAGAAACTAGAGGCATTGCCCCTGCCCTGAGCTATAGGAAGCCAGAAACCGAAGTTGCAGAGGACATTAAAAAGAGCTAAATAGTCATTATACAGTGACAGCAGAATTTTTACCAATTTACTTAACCGTCACTGGTAATGACTCTCTTCACTACCACAAAACATCTAGAATGGGGCTGCTCGCTGTAGGAAGTGAAAGGGTTGAGAGCTAGAGCTTTGCCTCATTGAGCTTTTGCAAACAATGATTAATGAGATTTTTCACATCAGACACAAAAGAGGGATCCTGTCTTCTTGCATTTCCTGAATTAGTTTGCATTAATGGCAGACTTGTATTTTTTCTCTCCTGCTTAGCTTCCTCAGCTTTGGTTGGGATGGGAAGAACTAGAGTAATTTTTGGTATATCTCTGCTGATTTGAATAGTTAGAAAATGTTTGTTTTTTATGGATTCTATGAAAAACAAAACAAAACAATGAAATTTAGGATATGCTAACAGTTCCCTGTCTTTCTTTTTAAAAATGAAAGGAAAACTACTTCTCTATAGAAAGATATAGACCACTTGGTTCCATAACTACTGTGATTATATTTAACACCCAAACTAGAACAGAGAACTCCCTACCTCAGAGACTGGTCTAGGGACAGTCTGTAAATCCTTAACAGCAGTCCTCCCAGAACCAGAAATGGCGCTTGCTTGCTTACTTCAATGAAACACCCGAAGAGTTATGTCAAATAGGCAATGTTGTCTGAATTTTGAGACCCTATAAGATATCATCCTGCCATGACTCTAAAACATGGAATTAAAAAGCTAACAATGCATCAGGTCTGCCAAGGATAGAAGTACTCTAAAAAGACTTTTGTGCCCCTCAGTTTGGCTCTTAGACTAGTGACAAAATGGACCCCAAGTAATTAATTATAATTCTCACGAAAATCTCATTCTGAGAGCAAAGAAAGCCTAAAGCCTGAACCAGCCAATTCCCATTTGTTTTCTGGTGCTGTGATAAACACCATGACCAAAACAACTAGGGGAGAAGAGAGTGTATTTGGTTTACAAGTTCTGATCACAGTCCATCCTGAAGTCTACTCAGGCCAGGAACTAAAGACAGGGGGCCTGGTGGCAGAACCTCAAGAAAGGCCATTGAGGAAGAAAGCTGCTTACTGGCTTGTTCACATGGTTCACTCTGATTTTTATACAACCCAGGACAACCTGCCTATGAGTGCACTGTCCACAGTGGGCTTGGTTCTCCCACATCAATAATTAATGAAGAAAATGTTTCTACAGACTTACTTACAAGCCAGTATGATAAAGGCCGTTCGAAAACTAAGGTTCCCGCTTCTGAGATGATTTTAGTTTGTATCAAGTTGGCAAAACAAAACAGCCAGCACAAGGTCAGAAGAGAGACTTTTCTCCTTGAAAGAGATTTACAACCTGTCAGATTTCTTTTCAGGGGAGCTGATGATGGATCAATGAAGGGCAGGATCTCACCTTGACCTGGACTGTTTAGATATGCATAACTCTGACCCTCCACTTAAACCTTAATCTCACATCAGGGCCCTGATGATGGTCTTGGGGAGGAAGGTCATTGAATCTTTTTCCCTCTTTCCAGTGTGGTTTGTTAAATAAATTTCCTTTATCTGTTGTTCACTATTAATTTGACTGTTCAATTGTCTTACTGAGGATGGGTGAACAAACTTGGCTTGCTATGACACAGGTTGTGACTTCAACTCTGTTAACAACTCCCTACCACCACCACCATATTCCACACACACTGATTCCCATAGGTTCCTGGGGTTGCTCATATCCTGTGTGCTGCATCATGATTTATTTATTTATACAAAAGCCATTATCAGAAAGCTGAAACTGAAAAAGGTTGTATACACAGTTTCTCTTATTGACAGCATGCCTAATGGCTGTCTTTGTCAATGGGCTTCTAGAACAACATATTCAACTTCCATGACTTGAGGAGGTAATAGTCAAAGTGCCATCTCTATGAGCACTGTTCCTTTGGAAGGTAGTTATGCACAATTTGTACAGATGCATTCTGGCAAGCAAAATAATCATCTCTAAAACATTAACATTCTCATCTTTGGAAATGAGAATATTATATAGGCAGGTAGAAACCTGGCTGTTGATACAGTGACCTTGAAATGGATAAATTATTTTTAATTATACATAATGTTTAATTCTATAGATGTTGCCCTTGATCATGATGTTCACATATCAGGACAAGAAAATTTTCTGCATGTTCCTGTAAGAACATTTTTTGAATGAGATTAACATTTAAATTAATGGACAGAGCAAAGCAGGTTGCCCTCCATAATAAGAGTAGGCCTTATCCAACCAGCTAAATGCTTCCATATGACAAAGCCTGACTTCTTCCACTGAAAGAGTCCTCTACCAGATGGCCTGTGAACTTAAACCCCAAGTCTCTACCCTGCATGTATAGTCTTCCAACATTTAATTTACCTGTTTCCATAAATCCATAATCCATAAATCTCCCTCTCTTTCTGCCCCTTTTCTTCCCTCTCTCATTCTTCTCCTTCTCAGCAGCATGGCATTCATGCACACGTGCATGCATGCACACACACACACACACACACACACACACACACACACAAATAACCTTAGAAAAATATTACTGCAAGCAGCCATTCTTTTCTGAGTCTAAACACCTAGTTCTTGCTAGTGCCTACCACCCACCACAGGTCTGTAATCATTTGAAATTCTAAATGCAAAAAGGCTTTGACCTGAACAAATATGAAGCTTTTTATAGTATTCATTTATCTTATTATGAATAGTTATATACTTCAGGACATAAATATTTATGTCATAAATGTATTAATAAATTACCAAAACCTTATTCTCACTAATAGTCTATAATATATGATATATTTACCTTATTTCATTTTGAAACTCATAACTCTGAATTTTGAAACATAATACACCAAAGGTTTTAATTCAGATAAAATTTTACATGATGCCCTGGGTAATTTACCTCACTTCTGTAAGTGTGTTTTTTAATATATATATACTAATTATACATATTATATATCATAGGATATATTATTTATATTATATAGATATATGATATATACTATTATATATCATATATATATATAAATATATATATTACACACACTAGGTATTTGACAATTGTAATAAAGGTTAGCTATTAGTTGCATTCCTTTTTTCCATCATTCTTTTTTCCTTTTGCCTAAATTGCATCCTATATACAATCAATTCATTCTATAAATATTTGGCTGCCAACTATGTTCTGAGCTCCTGGTCTCAATTTTTTTTTCTCCAGGGCTTATATTGAAATAAGGCTCTCATAATTAACTATAAGATCTCTGGCCCAAAGTGTGTGCAAAAGACATACTCTAAAACCAGAAGACAAATAGAACTGAGGAGCACAAATGGTGAAAGGATCAGACTAAGGAAGGGGAAATTACTTGCTGAAAGGAGGCAAGCAAACGATATATATTAAAAATCCTGTGCATACATACTGTGGAGCTGAGAACAAAGAATCACAAATACATGGCTCTTGACTGTAGAGTATAAGGTAACTGGCTATAAGAAAAGAGAGAAATCACAACACCCTTAGAATGTTACTGAGAAAAGAAACTCTTCAGAATACCAATTGTCTCAAATTATTCAACAAGCATTTGTTAATCATCTCATAAGTGTCAGGAAGGTCACATACATCACTTCACTTAATCCCCATATCAGCATGGCATGGCATTTATTGTGCCAGTGTTTAACTGATGTGACTCAGAGATGTAAAAAGGAGGAGAAAGTCGAGGAGAAATTTGAACCCTGTGTATCCATTGCAGCTCCTGTGCCTGTAATGCACCATTGCTTAGTGGTTTTAAAATGTCCCTTCCTCAGGTTGAAATTCATCTACAAAGAAACAAAGAATTCATAGGAGAGGCTGGGGAAAAATTCAAAACACTTACAAATTCCTTTTTTTTTTCCTGTAGGTTTCCCACCCCCTCAAATATTCGATATTGCTAGGTTAGATTCATTCTCTCAAACTTAAAAGTAAAATGTTTATCTTTCAATTTCTACAAAAACTCTCACTATCTTTTGACCAAAATGCCTTTATAGAAGTGCTTTTTTTTTTTAACCTTGAGCACAACTGTAAAACCTCAGGAGTTCCTTTTCTTTGAGGAATTTTCCCATCCCCTCTTTACACATGCAGATCACACTCCTTTGAGATGCTGATCTTTTCCCATGATGCACTCTGCTGACAGAAAGACAATCTTACTGCATAGAAACGCCAGTTCAGTTGACAAGCAAATTCCATCAGTATGCAATGTTTACACAGTACAGTTTAGCAACAGCAGCTCACACAGTCTGCTGTCCTAGATCAGAATTCTAATTAAGCCTCGAAGCTTCTGAGTTCAGATTAATTCTTATCCTGAGGTCCTCGAATCCTTGTTATAGAAATCTAGAGCTTTGTTTGTCTGGAAATAAAATAGACTATATTCCACCACTAGCAGAGCCTGCACTGCTGTTTGTATACATCCTGGTGTGCTGTTTGCAGAGTGAAGGTGATTCTGTTTAGTACATTTAGAGTTTTCTCATCATTGAATATTAGATTTAGTCATCACTAAGGAATGTTGAACTGTATTTATTTAGAGTTGTCTATCCTTCAATGGACACACCAAGTAAGTGTGCTTTTTGAACCAAAGATACTATACTATGAATTTCAAAGAAAAAAAGCTCACCTGAATGAGGAAAATACGAAGTGCTGGGTAACCATTGTTTACATTTACAGAACCAACACTTCCAGTGGGCTTCATCACCAAATATCAATAGGGGACATCCATCCTTATTTTTCAGTCCTGCATATGAATGCAACATATGTAAATGCTATAAGGTTTGTATATTAGTCAGGTTTCTCCAAAGGAATAGAACTGATAGGATAAGCACATATTTAAAGATGATTTACTTGATTGATTTACAGGATGCACACTGGGTAGTCCAACAATGGCTGCCTCACACTGGAGAGGCTAAGCGTTCAGTAGTCACTCAGACTGGATGTCTCAGCAGTCCTAATATGGCAGCGGAGGCCAAGAAGCTTCCTGGAGCACTCCTGGTCTTTAGGCACCCTTGGAATGTTGAAGAAAGTAGTTGTAATATTGGTGAAAAAATAGCTCAACACCAAGGGAGATGAACTTTCAAGAGAAAAACCAAGGGATGCCTCCTTGCCTCGGGTCATCAGAAGGTGTTGCTAACACTGAGGGCAGGTCCTCCTGCTTCAACTGATCTCATCACGAAAACTCCTCACTGGAGTGCCCCAGTCATTTGGCTTTAGTTTCAGTTCATTCCACAGGCAGTTAAACTGACAGGCAAGATTAGCCATCACAGTCAGACTTGGGCAAATATAATGCTTGTGTAAAGACTTAGAGGTTACAATTAACTGCCACCTTTTGGGCTGAAAAAAGGAAAATAATACACACACATACTCTGAATTATGAAGGTTACAGTAGGGATGCCATCTTTCTGCCCATTATTATTTGCATCACTTTTCTATCTCTACAAAAGCACTGAGTTCCCTAAGTCAATGGTCTTTGTTTGAGAGAACACTAATTTTCCACATCTTGTAACGATGTGAATAAACCTGATTTCATTTGCACCAAGTTTTGTCTCCTGAGTAATTTGGCTTTTGAGCAGTGAGCAGATTGACTTGGCTCTAATACAATACTAGCCATTGAGCACAAGTTACAAGTAGCTCTTTGCCATACAGTTTTTTAAAAAGACCTATTAGTCAGTTTAGAACAAATAGTATGTAAACCCAAAGATACTTTTTACCTATTAAAACTTTCTGAACAGACAGAATGAAAGCCAACTGCCAATCTTTGAGGTTTTTATCTCTTCAATCAATTTCACTGATTCTGTCACAAAGTCACAAATGAAGCTTATAAAGTACCAATTACTATAAAGTGGCCCCTTTAAACTCAAAGTTTTCTTCTCGCTCAGTTCAGACTACCTATAATCACCTAGGATACCACCTAGGATAATCACCTTTACAAGTGATTGCTGAGACTTATTTATATCATTTTCTGCTAAAATTTTTTTTCTCTCTTAATAGACCCATTTCAAGTCTCCTTGTATTTGTTCTCTTTCAGTCCCATGTGGATACACAAGTAAAAAGTTACAATCCAGCCTGGCATGGTAGTGCACACCTGTAATCCCAGCCCTCAGGAGGCAGAGGCAGGTGGATCTCTGAGTTCGAGGCCAGCCTAGTCTACAGAGTCCAGGATGGCCAGGATTACATAGAGAAACCTTGTCATGAAAAACCAAAAAATAAAAAATAAAAGTTAGAATACAACAATATCCCCATATAAAAGGAAATATATGGCATCTATAGTTCTGTACTTAGATTAACTCAGAATTTTTTCTAGTTCCATCAATTTATCTTCAAATTTTATTTTTCTTTACAATTAAGTAAAATTCTCTTGTATGTATATTTTAATTTTCTATTCATCACTTGATGGACATCTAAGTTGATTCCATCTGCTGTGCATAGAGCAGCAACAACCATGGGTAAGGAAGCAGCACCATTTACAAAGGAGCCTCCCCCTGCCCGCCCCCACCCCACCCCCCAACTCCCAGTGAGCTTACCTTTATATATATTCATGTGTTGAACATCCCTGCATCTATGGAATAAGGCTTGTTTGACTGTGATCAATTATTTTTGATGTTTTTCTGGATCCAGCTTACGGGGCGAGGGCTTTTAATGGGAAAATTGAAGTGATGTGAAGTAGCTGCAGTAAAATTCACCTGGCAGCTCTGTAAAGCAGGGCACAGATCTGGCAGAAACTAGAGAAGGCAGAAGAACATTAAGGAGTAGAAGATATACCACAGCAAAGAAAAATTAAAAATCAAACAGCAAATCTATCTTAATGGAAAACCAGAAAAACACAAACTGAAGTCACTATGAGACGATTGTCCCTTTCACACTGGCAATGGTTAAAAGTGTGAGGGCTCAATGGCTAAGAGCACTTGTTGCTCCTGCAGAGGACCTGGGTTCAATTCCCAGCACTCACATGGTGGCTGACAATCAGTAACTCCAGTTCCAGGGGATCCAACAGGCACGGACAAGTTGTACATACATAAATGCAAACAAAACATTCACACATGTAGAGTAATATAAATAGATGTTTTAAATATTTTAAGTCTATTAATGTTTAGTGTTGTGAATGATTTCTGGAAAACAATTTAAAGTATCTCTTATATTAAAACTGAACACATCCTTTTGCTCAGAAATTTCACCTATATAAATATCATTAGTTGTAGACAAAGAAAATGGCTATTGAATATCTTCTTTAAATAAAGAGAACATCAACAAGTAATCTAAGTTTAGGCAATCTAAATGTTGATCAGCACACTACAAACAAAGCAACAAGACACATAATTACTTTGTGAGTAATAACAAGTTATACAAATTTTTAACTGTATTTCTTGACATCAATTTTTTTTCAAAAAATGCTAATAAAACAAGGTAACAGAGTTTTATATTTATTATAATATAATTCATATTAAGAAAACACAACAATCATGTACATAAAGCAATCTGTAAACTAAAAGCACGATTCAATATGTGTTTTCTACTGAGCTATGACTAAGTTCATGGCAAACCACTTCTTCATAAAAACAGCATGTCATAGTGAACTATATAGAGGATCATCCAATGAGTGGGTTAGAAAATCCATGTGTGAACATTGCTCCATTTACATTTAAATTGAAAGTGATCTGTGAGATCAAAAGTGGCATAGCAAACCTTTAATCCCAGCACTAGGACGCAAATCCCTGAGTTTGAGATAAGACCAGCCTGGTATATATAGTGAATTCCAGGACAGCCAGAGCTATAGAGAGAGACCATATCAAAAAAGAAAAAAAAAAGAAAGAAACAAAGAAACAAAAAAAGAAAGAAAGAAAGAACAGAAAAGATCTGTGTGGGCATAAACTATGACACCAGGCAGATATTCGTGATTAGCTCTGGGCAGGATAGTCAGGTGTGGTAAAGATCAAGTTCATGGGGCTCGATAACAGGAGATTTGACCTAATTAGTTTTTTGTCCCTTGTATTGTTAATAAGTACATACAAGTTTGTAAAAATCTTTTTATTTTGAAAAATATGTAGCAAAAATAAAGGTCTGAATTCTGGCCTCAACCTGTGGCTGTTCCCCTGAAGTCATCTCAAATGCAGCCAAATAGCATCATTATGTCAAGGAAAGATTGCTTCCCCCTCCTCAGGGTAAAGCCCATGAAGGCCACTTCAGTCTCTAATATATGCACACTCCAAGAAAAGGCCCACTTGGATTCCATGATATTTACAAATCATTCTCTTCCCACCCTTGAAAAAACATGCACTGCAATGCCTCGCTCAGAGCTCTGGAAATTCCTGTGTGAAAACACTACGGCATAAGGTGGCTTACTTAGCCTCCTAATGCTCTGGATGGCTAGATAAACTGCAAATTGGTGTGTTCTCATTTAAGTACATCCCTGGGCAATGTCTTGGTACCCTTCACACTGTACATCAAATTGCACATTGCTTACACAAATAGCTAGGGTCCAGACTTGGGTTTCCTTCAAGCAACTGTTTTTTACACCACTTCTTCCTAAATAAAGAACCTGCATGGTTCCTTTAGGCACACAATTCTTTCAAACTGAGCCTTGTCCTTTTGGAGCTGTCCCTATTTGGGGCGCTCAATGTCTCCTAGGGATAATTATAAGTCAGCACTATGTACTGTGTGAGGATGGCTTTTTAGCAGCACTGTTGGCTCTGGTAATTTTATGATATGGAACACTTTCAAACGATACAATTCTAGGGAATTTGGTATAAACAAAGTAAAAACTTTATAAATAGAGTTTTTGCTTTTTACAAAGGACAGTTAAGTAGTTTCCACCAGAATCCTTCCTAGAATTTTGCTTTGTTGTTTGCTTAAACTATCCTAAGTCACAAAATTAAACTACTTGTTATCAGTTGATCACAAGACTCTTACTCGTCAATCATTACGTGCACTTAACACATATTTTCTGGGTACCATTTATTTCATTTACTTCAATCCTTGGAACTGCACTAAATATTGAAATACAGTATTTTCTGCGGCTGATATTTCTGGTGGCAAATGTTGTGAGGGTGACTAATAATCGTTTGTGTCATTGATTAGACCAGATATAATGGCATCTGACCAGCTTTGTTTGATTAATTGTTTTTTAACTTTCTCCATCATACAAGCATGCATCAGAAATAAATGCTGAAATTCAGAAACCATGTTTAGCATGCAGGATGTAATTGTGATGAAAACCAAAGTCTGAAGCTGGAGGGTTTTCCACTAGGAAAGACTTATCAGTTAGGAGAACACACAAGTAGTACAAAACTGCAATGTTAGTAGTGTGCCAACTGCCCCCATTTTCCAATAGGATAACTAAAACAGCTGACAGCCTAGTCTTCATTAAGCATCGTCTGGGGAAGAATGAATTTTGACCTTTAAAATTTAGGGGTACTGGTCATCGTGGCGCACGCCTTTAATCCTAGCACTCAGGAGGCAGAGGCAGGTAGATAGCTGTGAGTTCGAGGCCAGCCTGATCTACAAAGTGAGTCCTGAACAGCCAAGGATACACAGAGAAACCCTGTCTCAGAAAACCAAAAAATAAGAAAAATAAATAAAAAATAAAATAAAAGTTGGGGGTAAAACTACCAATATAGCATTTAATGTTGTGTTATTAAAGTTAGCTATGAATACTCATCCTAAGCAAGCTTTGCAACTCATATTTCAAACCTGAGATGTGTTTCTTAAAAGCTATTTCTTAATCTAACTGACAGGTCCTTATTTCCCTTGGATCTCAAATTCTCTCATTTTATAACGTAAGTATTTCCTCTGGGTTTTTATCACAATGAATTCTCTTTGTAGCAGAAATGAATTCTCATCAATTAAAAAAAGAATCACCAAGAAATAATTTATCTTATTGGCTCTGTTTCCTACACAAAGAGATTATTTATATTATATATTATATAATATGTAATATAATATATGTATTATATTATATATTGTATATATTTCTCATGTAATTCATTTCTGGTGATGAAAACAACCTGTAAAACTGATTCAATTGGTAACAGTAAACACTAAGAACAGAACACCCCAACTTGAACAAAGCTACTTGGTGTGTTGAATAGAACTGCCCTTCACTTCTACCTAGCAGGCTTTTTTTTTTTAGGATGAAGCAATGCTATACTTGTTCCTACCCCTTTTACAAATACCAATTGTAATTCTTTTCACCACTACATTACAGCCAAGTCTATCAAAAACTTTAAACTCATTTGTGACCTGAATAACTCAGTACCTTTTATGTTGTATTTCGAAATGTTGTCAATGACATGGCCAGTTATATTAGCTAATGTTTTACTTTTTTGTGCTTTCAGACACCTGTTTTCTAGTGGTAGTACCCATGTTTACAAAGCTCCAAATTACTAGTAAACAAAAATAACTGTTTTTCTGTTTTATAAGCTTAAAGCTGAGATGTCACATCTAGGTTTTGACTTAACAGGTGGTCAGGACATCAGATTACAACATTTACAGGAAAGTCTTAAAGATGTGGATACTGATTAGTCAAATTTTATATTGTAGCTAATTATGCTACCTTCACTAATGGTAGTATTTATATCTCCATAGTACTACTACAATATTGAGATAATGCCATGTGTTTCCAATTATTTTATTGTTTCTAAGAAGATTCCCAAAGTCTACTAAAGACATCTATAATGAATTGAAGGTGACTTTCTACTTCCCCCCCAAGTGGATGTGTTCATATTCAAATACATGTTATTTGGAAAAGAAAATTATTTTAAGATATAATTAAATTAGGAATTTTAACACAGGCAGAGGCAGGTAGATCACTGTGAGTTTGAGGCCAGCCTGGTCTACAAAGCAAGTCCTGGACAGCCAAGGCTACACAGAGAAACCCTGTCTCGAAAAAACAAACAACAACTACAACAACAACAAAAAAGACTTTTAACATGATATAATACTATTTAATCAGATAGATCCAAAATCTAAAGTCCTAATAAGAACACAAGATGAAAATACAGAAATAGCCAAGAAATAGCATAGAGCAAACAAAAGATGATGTTACCACAGTAGTCTGGGGTACAAATGACTAGCGTTGGCCAAGTACAGACTATTTGCTAGAGCTTTCAGACCAAGTGTAGGCCTTCAGACACTTTCATGTCATTACTGCAATGTACAACCTTGCTGTTTGAAGTCAACTGTTTTGTGGTCATTTATGACAGCAGCATCTGCAAGCTAACATTATAATACATTTTTTGGTATTGGTTTTGGTTTTTTGAGACAGGGCTTCTCCATGTAGCCCTGGCTGTCCTGGAACTTAATCTGTAGACTAGACTCAAACTCAGACATTTACCTGGCTCAACTCCCCAAGTGTTGAGACTAAAGACTCGCACCACCATGCCTGGCTAACCCAGTAATCAAATGAAGCTTTCTTTTCCCGTGCTTACTAACATTCATGATTCTCATTAAAGTCTGGACATCCACTCTATTTTTCCCCATTCTGATTCTCTAAAAATGAAACAGCTCTACTTTTATTATTTAAAAAGGTACAACTTTTGCCCTTCTCAAACTTCAAATTGTTAATTCAGAAAAAAAAAACCCCCCATACTCATGGATCGGGAGGATCAACATAGTAAAAATGGCCATCTTTCCAAAAGCAATATCCAGATTCAATGCAATCCCCATCAAAATATCTACACAATTCTTTCCAGACATTGACAGATTAATTCTCAACTACATCGGAAAAACAAAAAAACCCAGAATACTAAAACAATCCTGTACAATAAAAGATCTTCCAAAGGTATTTCCATCCTGGATCTCAAGCTGTACTATAGAGCAACAGTAATAAAAACTGCATGGTACTGGCATAGAAATAGGTTGGTTGATCAATGAAATTGAATTGAAGAACCAGAAAAAAACCCCACACACCTATGGGCACTTGATTTTTGACAAAGAAGCCAAAACCATACAATGGAAAAAAGGCAACATCTTCAACAAATGGCCCTGGTCTAACTGTATGTCTACATGTAGAAAAATGCAAACAGATCTATATTTACCAAAGTCCAAGTGGATTAAAGATCTCAGCATAAAACAAGACACACTAAACCTGTTAGAAGAAAATATGGGGAACAGCCTTAAGCTCACTGGCACAGGAAATAACTTCCTTAAAAGAACACAAGCAGCTCAGGCTCTAAGATCAGCAATTAAAAAATGGGACCTCATGAAACTAAAAAGTTTCTGTAAAGCAATGGACACTGTCAATAGAACAAAGGAAGAGCCTACAGACTGGGAAAAGATCTTCACCAACCCTACATGTGACCGAGGGCTAATAAGCAAAATATATAAAGAGCTCACTAAATTAAACACCACCAAACCAAATTATCCAATTTAAAAATGGGGTACAGAGCTGGGTGTGGTGGCACACGCCTTTAATCCCAGCACTTGGGAGGCAGAGACAGGCAAATGGCTGTGAGTTCAAGGCCTGCCTTGTCTATAAAGAAGTCCAGGACAGGCAAGGCTACACAGAAAGACCCTGTCTTGAGAAACCAGAGAGAGAGAGAGAGAGAGAGAGAGAGAGAGAGAGAGAGAGAATATGAGGCACATAGCTAAACAAAGAATTCTCAATAGAGGAACATCGAATGGCCGAGAAACAATTAAAGAAATCCTCAACATCCTTAGTTATCAGAGAAATGTAAATCAAAATGACTCTGAGATTCCATTGGAATGGCTAAGATAAAAAATTCAAGTGACAGCACATGCTGGCTGCCAAGGATGTGAAGCAAGGGAAACATTCCTCCATTGCTGGTTGGAGCAAAAACTTTAGAGCCACTGTGGAAATCAATTTGGCACTTCCTCAGAAAATTGGGAATAGTGCTACCTCAAGACACAGCTATACCACTCCTGGGCATATACCCAAAAGATGCTCCACTATACAACAAGGACATTTGTTCAACTATTTTCATAGCAGCTTTATTCATAATAGGCAGAATTTGGAAATAGCCTAGGTGTCCTTCAACTGAAGAATGGATAAAGAAGCAGGGCATGGTGGTGCGCGCCTTTAATTCCAGCACTTGGTAGGCAGAAGCAGGCAGATCAATGTGAGTTTGAGGCCAGCCTGGTCTACAAAATGAGACTAGGACAGCCAAGAAAAAGCCTGTTATCTGTGCCACCTAGCTCAAACAGTCACTAAGACTTGCAATCCCATTCAACATTCAGTGGAAAAAACAACTCATTTCCCTACACCAGAGTTCTCTCAAGTATACACTGCTAGAATTTCCTGGGAAACTAGAACTGCCTGCAGAGATCCTGAAATGCTTATTTTAGGTGAGTGTGAGTATTGAGAGCAGACCAAGCCCCACCCACCCCCAGTGGTTCCACGTATCCTCAGCATTACAGCACTGCTGCAAATGTGTCCTATCTACGGTAATCAACTTCATCCCTGTCTGGCTGACAATCTGTATTTCTTGTTAATTAAGGTAGAATTGACAAGAACAAAACTGGAAGTATAATACCAGCTGATTTCAAGCTATCATCCAAAGCTACAGTCTGCCAAATGATATTATACTGGCATAGCAACGGACATACAGAACAATGGAAATACAGACAACCCCAAAAATACATTTATGTACTCATGTTTAAATGATCTTGGTATGCAAACAGCACACCAACTATACACAGCTAGAAAATAGTAGCAGTCTCTTCAACAATATGGATTTTTTAAAAAACTGGATGTGTACATGCAAAACTATGGGTGTAGACTCATATCTAACACCTTACACACACAAAAAAATAAGTCATTTAACACATGAAGGTAAGACCTGAAACTGTAATGTTTTCAAGATTGGTGTGGGAAAATAAGAAGAAAGCTTCATGCTGATTCTCTAACTCAGTTTAGCTCTTCCTGAGTAAATTGCCCAAACAACAGAAGTACTAATGGTTTATAGAATATATTGACTAGTGTTCCCTAAGAAGATCACAGCCAATAGGTTTCTTTCTGAAAACAGCAAAGTAAATTATTACTATTATTCTAAGGACTCTATATACAAGTTCATATAACACTAACAATTGCACTGTTGTAAGTCTAGATACATTAATGAGAACACTAAGGCATAGAGAGGTTGTGAAAACTGCCTACAATTACACAGCAAAAAGGTGGCTAAGAAATTCATTCGGGCCAATTCAGGCAACCCAACACTACAATAAAGCAACTGAACAATTGTATCCCACAGAGTGAATTGCATGCTTATGCGAAGTCAAGTCAGTTTGTTTATCAAGTATTGTTATATAAACATCTTCTTCAGTGAAAAATATGAGTGCAAAAGAATTGCTGCTTATGTGACAACAGGTATGAGTGCTATGGGCGCTTTAGAAGGTAACACACTATGAAAACGCTATCAGAACAGAGCTCCATGACCTACCCTCTGGAGGAATCTTGCTGCTCCTAGGACCATCCATGATTACAGGTCCCCAGGAACAGTCAGCTCCATAACCTTCCCTCTAGAGGATGCCTGTTCCACCACAGGATCACTAAAGTCTGTGAGTCTCCATGAACAGGCACATTAGAGCCCACTCAGGCTTTCTTCTGCCTGCCAGGGAACAAAACCGGCAGAGCCCTATAACCTCTCCTCTGGAAGAGGCATGCTAAGCCCAGGATCATTTAGGCCAGCAGGACCACAGGTACAGAGAGCATAGAGTCCACTAAGCCTTCTTTTTGACTGACTGGGGTACAGCCAGCAGAGGAACATCGAGGCCTGTAGGTCCCCAGGAACACCCAGCAAGCAGAAATGAGCACTCTGCTGTTCCCCAAGATCTGCCTGCCTCCCTGTTGGGGACAATAAGCCATATGACCAATGTTCAGCCATCTTGTCCATGTCTGCACCTTTAAGTCTCTGTCTTTCCCAGAGCTTACCTTTCACCAGAAACTAGCTGACCCTGTTGTAAGTCAGAAGCTAAAGACAGATAGGGATGGAGCAACCCTATCTGTTAGCCTAACTGTTGTGAGTCAACAGTTAGGCTAAAGCTAGATGAAGACAAAGCAAGATACCCTGCGTAGCAGGACGTCATGACCCTGCCTGGAGTTCCCTATGTTTTGAGAGGAGCCCACAGCTGCATTGCTATAGCGATATGCTTCCTTGCCTTCTGAATTATAAAGGCTGCTGCCTGACTAATAAAGTTGAGAGCTTGATCAATCAGACTTGCTCTCCTTCCTTGTGTCTTGCATTTCTCAGCAGGTGACCTCCCTCCCGAGTTTTAGTTGAACCCTGCAGGTCGAGGCACCTCCCTGAGGAGTCCTGTCCACATCAGAAATATCTAGCCAACACCAAGGACAACCAGATGGCTAAAGGCCAGTGTAAGAACACAATCAAGAAGAAACAGGGCAAAATGCCATCACCAAAACCCAGCTATCCTACTACAGCAAGCCCTGTACACCCTGACACACATGAAGCAAAAAAGACAACCTTAAATCCAACCTAATAAAGATGATAGAGGTTTCAAAAGATGATATGAATAAATCCAGTAAAGCAATACAAGAAAGGTCAATCAAACAGGTGAAGGAAATGAATAAACGTCTTAATGAAATACAGAAAAATACAAGTAAATAAGTGAAGGACATGAATAAAACTGTTCAAGACCTGAAAATAAAAATAAAAACAATAAAGAAAACACAAATTGAGGCAATCCTAGAGATGGAAAACATAGGGAAGAGAACAGGAACTTCAGGCACAAGCATCATCAACAGAAACAAGAGACAGAAGAAAGGATTTCAGATGTAGGAGATACAATTGAAGAAATCAATACATCTGTCAAAGAAAATGTTAAATCTAATAAGATCTCAACACAAAACAGCCAAGAAATATGATACACTATTAAAAGACCAAATCTAAAAATAATAGAAATAAAAGGAGAAAATTCTAAGCTCTAAGTCCCAAAAAAATATTTTCAACAAAATTGTAGAAGAAAACTTCCCTAACCCAAAGCAAGAAATGCCTATAAACATACTAGAAGCTTACAGAACACCAAATAATTTGGACCAGAAAAAAAAATTTCCCACCACATAATAATCAAAACACTAAATGTACAGAACAAAGAAATAATATTAAAAGATACAAGGGGAAACATCCAAGTTACATATAAAGGCAGACCTATCAGAATTTTATACCTGACTTCTATTCAGAGACTATGAAAGCCAGAAAGGCCAGGGCAGATATTTGACAGACACAAAGAGACCACAGATGTCAGCCCCTACTACTTACTATACGCAATAAATTTTTAATCACCATACAATGAGAAAACAAGATAATCCAGGACAAAAAAAAATTTTAATATCTATCCACAAATCCAGCCCTACAGAAGATACTAGAAGGAAAACTCCAACACAAGGAAGCTAACTACACCTAGGAAAACACATCTGCAAGACTAAAATGGGAAGTGCGCAAGCACGCGCGCGCGCGCACACACACACACACACACACACACACACACACATACACACACACACACACACACACACATGCACACACTCTACCACCTCCAACATCAAAATAACAAGATTAACAGTCATTGGTAATTAATATCTCTAAACATCAATGGACTTAATTCCCCAATAAAAAGATACAGGGTAACAGAATGGATGCAAAATCAGGACCCATCATTCTTCTGCATACAAAAAATACTCCTCAGCAACAAAGATAGATATTACCTCAGAGAAAAGGACTGTAAAAAGGTTTTCTGAGCAAACAGACCCAAAAAGCAAGCTGGAGGAGCCACTCTTATAGCTATTAAAATAGATTTTCAACCAAAAGTAATTAAAAGAGAAGGGGAAGGACACTTCATATTCATCAAAGGAAAAATCAGCCAAGAAGACATCTCAATCCTGAACATCTATACCCCAAATACAGGGGCACCTACATTTGTAAAAAAAAAAATTACTAAAGCTTAAATCGTGCATTGATCCCCATACATTAACAGTGGGAGACTTCAATGCCACACTCTCACTAAGCAGAGAAATAAGAAAACTAAGAGACATCATGAATTAAATAGACCTAACAGACATTTATAGAAATAGTTACCTAAGCACAAAAGAATATACCTTCTTCACAGCACCTCATGGAGCCTTCTCCAAAATTGGCCATATTCTCTACCACAAAGCAAGCCTGAATCCATACAAGAAAACTGATATAATCCCTTGTATCTTCTCTGACCACCAGGGATTAAAGCTACATTTCCACAACAGAAACAAGAGAAAACCTACAAACTCATAGAAACTGAACAGCTCTCTACCCAATAACCACTGGATCAGGGACCAAATAAAGAAAGACATTAAGGAGTTTCTAGAATTCAATGAAAATGAATGCACAACACACCCAAATGTATGGGAGACAATGAAAGCAATGCTAAGAGGAAAGTTCATTGCACTAAGTGTCTTCATACAGAAATTGGAGCTCACACTAGTGACTTGATGGCATACATGAAAGCTCTAAAACAAAATGAAGAGAACACACCCAAAAGCAGTAGAGGTTAGGAAATCAACAAACTCAGGGCTGAAATCAATAAAGTAGAAATAAAGAGGACAATAAAAAGAATCAACAAAACCAAGAGATTATTCTTTAAGAAAATAAACAAAATAAACAAAACCTTAGCCAAATTAACTAAAAAGCAGAGGGAGAGTATCCAAATTATCAAAATCAGAAATGAAAATAAGGACATAACAACAGACACTGAGGAAATGCACATAAATCATTAGGTCTTATTTCAAAAGCCTGTATTCCACAATATTGGAAAATCTAAAGGAAATCAAAATGACTCTGAGATTCCATCTTACACCTAAAGGAAGGGCTAAGATCAAAAACTTCAGTGACAACACATTTTGGTGAGGACGTGGAGCAAGGAAAATATTCCTCCCTTGCTGGTAGGAGTGCAAACTTGTAGAACTACTTTGGAAATCATTCTGGTGCTTTCTTAGAAAATTTAGAATAGTTCTATCTCAAGACCCAGCTATACCATTCCTGGGCATATACCCAAAAGATGCTCCATCATACAACAAAGGCATTTGCTCAACTATGTTTATAGCAATTTTATTCATAATAGTCAGAAACTAAAAACAAACCAGATGTCCCTCAACTGAAGAATGGATAAAAGAACTGCAGAACATTTTCATAATGGAATACTACTCAGCTATTAAAACCAAGGAAATCATGCAATTTTCAGGCAAATGGAAGGAAGTAGAAAAGATTTCCTGAGTGAGGTAATCCAGACCCAGAAAGACACATTTGGTTTGTACTCACTTATGATCAGATATTAGTCATATAGCACAGGATAACCATACTATAATTCACAGACCCAAAGAAACTAAATAACAAGGAAGACCCAAGGGAGGATGTTTGAATCTCTCTCAGAAGGGGAAATAGAATAGACATAGGAAGTGATTGAAGAGAGGAAACAGGATAAGAGAGGTAGTGCTGAGGGAAATGAGGGTGGGCATCAGATGTGAGGAGAGTAGGGGTGGGAGGACAGAGTGCTTGTAGAGAGAAGAGAAACCATGATAGGGGCATCTCTGAGACAAGCTGGAGACCTATAACAGAGTAGGCTTCTGGAAGGATATGGGGGGTGACTCTAGTTGAGAACCCCCAGTAACAAGGCTTATGGAGACTGAAGAAGCCACCCTCTACATAGGCACAACTCCTAATGGAGTGAGGAGAACACCAACTCAGCCACAGAAACTTTAACCCAAAATTTATCCTACCTACAATATATACAGGGACAAAGATATAGCAGAGATTGAGGGACTATGCAACCAATGCCTGGCCCAATCTGAGACCCACACCAAGGGAGAGAGCCAACCACTGACACTATTAATGGTACTATACTTGCAGACAGGAGCCTAGCATAGTTGTCCTCTGAGAGGCTCCACCAAGAAATGGATTGAAACAGATGCTGAGACTCATTGCCAAATATTGGGTGTAGCATAGGGAGCCTTGTAGAAGAGTTGGCAGGAGGGATAGAAGGACCTGGAGGGGACAGGAACTGCACAAGAGCAACAGAGCCAATTAGCCTGAGCCCAGGGGGGGCTTGAGGAGACTGAAGCATCAACCAAGAACCACGCATGGATTGGACCTAGGCCCTCTACAAAATGTACTGGATGAAGAGCTTGGTTTTCATGTGGGCACTCTAGTAAGGGGATCAGGGGGCTATCTCTGACAAGGACTCTGTTGCCTGATTCTTCATCACTTCCTCATGGTGTGGCTGCCTTGTCAGGCTACCAAGAAAGAAGATGCTCTCAGTTCTGATGTGACTTCATATGCTCGGGTGGCATAGGGGATGCTCCACTTTTCTGAGGTATAGAGGGAAGATAAGGGCAAGAGGGAGGGAGGTAAGGACTGACCAGGAGGAGAGGAAGGAGTGGGCTATGATTAGGATGTAAGCTGAATAAATAATTAATTAATTAAAAAATAAAGCAGGTAGCAATTTAAATGTAAAACAGTTATTTGTGAAAATCACTACAATTTAGGATTCTGTATCATGATTGATTTGAAATGCATTTAATTTAGTGTTCTGCTTCAGTTTAATGAAACTGCCATGGCAAATCATGAGAAAACATTGTGGCTTGTGGTTATGTAAGAGTGAAACTTCATTGATCAAATACACTAAAAAGTATCATGCAGAGATAGTCTGTGTTCCATGCCTGGTGGGCTGTTTTAAGCCCTGTTTGCTACCAGACAAGAAGAGAGGACTCCCAGATCAAAGGTCCTATTTCTCTCTCAGGAACAGGTTAGAGTGTTCAGGGCTTGTGCACTAGGTGAGGTTCCTGGTCTCACCAAAGGAGGTGGAAATGAGTTTTCCACTGGGTCTTAGAGTTAGCTCTTTTAAAATGAGATTGCTGGTATTAGATGGCAGTGTAAACTCAAGAGTTCCAAAAACCTCTGATGATACCAAAAGTGTTATAACCCTGTGTTAAGCTGCCATGCTAAGCATGGCAGAGGATGCAGGTGAATACCCAAAATCAGCCAGACGGCAAGTCCGGTGAGATGCAGGCCTGGTGGGTGCTTCGCCCTTGGTCAGCACCAAGCTCACAGAGATGAAGCGGCCTTCACTGGCTGCCAAAGTAGTTCTGGCATTGCTGCCTGACCAGTAAGTAGTCAAGCCCCAGCATCCAGCAACAATTCTTCCTCAGAAAAAAAAAGTTGTAAGGCTCAGAGGGTTTTGGTGGAGGAGTGGAATGAGAGATCAAGCCCTTATTTTGTGAATCAGGGACATTATAAACCTTGCGCAGTGGGATGCATTTCAAAGATGAGTGCATTTGATTGGCTAGGGCTAGAACTACCAGGGAAACTTAATCTATATGTAACAAAATAGTCCGATCATAAGAATGGGGAAGCACTACTTAATTATACTAAGGGTGGGGGAGACTCTCCAAGTACAGTTAAAAGATCATCAGTTAAAAGCCAAGACACCATCTTATTAGCATAGAGTGGATATCTCCAGGAATCCCCAGGTGCTTGTTAAACAAATTTCTTATCAAGAAAGGGTCCAGCCCATAATCTTCCCTGAGAGCTCTGTGATGTTTCTTAGGGTATCTGAGGTTCCCCAGATCAGGCAAAGAGGGAACCCTGCTGAGAAAGGGAGTCCATCATTTTTATACCAAGCTCAGAGGCTATCCAGAAATGCAGAGTCCCAGGGAAAAAAAAGCAGGTCTGAAGCTCAGCATGGTGGCATACTCCTTTAATCCCAGCACTTGAGGTCAGAGGCAGGTGGATCACTGTTAGTTCAAGGCCACCCTGGTCTACAAAGAGAGTCTAGAACAGCCAAGGCTACAGTGAAACCCTGTCTCAAAAAACAAAACAACAATAACAACAAAAAACAAAACAAAACAAAGCAGGTCTGAGCCCTTTGTTACAAGAAAAGCCTGGCATGGTGACACACACCTGGAAGGCAGAGGCACAGGCAGAGGCAGGGGCAGGGGCAGGCAGAGTTTGAAAACAGTCTGGTCTATACAATAAATATAAATTCCAGTGAGACCTTATTTCAAAACAAACAAACAGACAAACAAACATAAAATTCAGCGGGAGGAGGGAAGAACGAGAGGATACAAGTGATAGGATAACAATTGAGTTGTAATCTGAATAAATTAATAAAATTTTTTAAAATTCAATCAACTAGGTATTGATTTAATGTAAGACCCAAGTTACAGTACTGAGTGGGGAAAAAGTAAAAAGCAGGCTGATAAGACAGCTGTTGGTAAAATGCCTGCCACTTGGAAGAAACCTTAAGAGAATGATGTCCTATTTCTCTTAAGTGGGGTTGGGTAGGTTTTTGGTTGCTTTCTTAGGTGATAGATGTTTGTTTTCAATGGGAGTTGATTATAAGTTATTATTAGTCTTATTTAGAGAGAAAACAAAGTTGGACCCAGGGATGTCTCTCTTTTCCTTTATCTTTCATTCTTAGGTTTGGAGATAGGGGTTGAAAAGGAAGAAGGGGGCCACCAGGCCTCCCCCTCCAGGGGACATGGTCAAATGTGAGGCACCAGAGTACGTGTGAAAGTCACACTCCACTTTCCACTCAACTGTGGAGAATGTCCTGTCCATTGGCTAGATCTGGGTAGGGGTTTGAAGTTTACGGCCTGTATTGTCCTTGGCTGGTGCCTTAGTTTGAGCAGAACCCTGGGCCCAAATCTGCCTATCATAGTGTTCTTCTTGTAGGTTTCTAGGGCCCTCTGGATCCTTCTATTTCCCCATTCTCCCATGCTTCTCTCACCTAGAGTCCCAATAGGATAGCAGGCTACCAAGAAGAGACTTGATACCCTATGAGCATATACAGGGGGAGGAGGTCCCCCTCAGTCACAGTCATAGGGGAGGGGAGTAAGGGGAAAATGGGAGGGAGGGAGGAAGGAATGGGAGGATACAAGGGATAGGATAACCATTGAGATGTAATATGAATAAATTAATAAAATAAATAAATAAAAGAAAGAAAAGGAATAAGTGGGAACATAGAAATATATAGGCATGATAGCACAAAAAATGAGTATTGAATCTACTCCTCAGCTTAATGCCTTCATTGTTAATCACAAGGTTATTTTTAATTCACTGGTATAGAATTTTGTATATAGACACAAAATAAGTTTAATTTTATATGCAGTGGTATAGAATTCAAATTTAAGAATATTCACACACATTATATATATTACTACTCTAATACATGCTATTGTATCCATACAACTCAATGATAATTCAAGGTTTACTTCCAATACTTTGAAAGTGCTATTGCAAGATGTTTAGGAAGTTAACTGTTAGTTGAAAAAAATCATGGTCAGATCAATTACTAGCCTTTTTTATCACAAGAATATATACCCTAGGTCTAACAGATAGATATAATTCTATAGATATATAAGGTAAAATAGCTAGGTAGGTCTTCAAAAACCTCAGATACCTACAGAAAATGGCATTCCAGAGGGTCCTAGAAACCTACAAGTAGAACATTATGATAGGCAGAATTGGGCCCAGGGGTCCCGCTCAAACTAAGGCACCAGCCAAGGACAATACAGGCCGTAAAACTTTAAACCCCTACCCAGATCTAGACAATGGTCACAACATTCTCCACAGTAGAGTGGAGAGTGGGATATGACTTTCTCACATACTCTGGTGCCTCATATTTGACTACGTCCCCTGGAGGGGGAGACCTGGTGGCACTCAGAGGAAGGACAGCAGGTTACCAAGAAGAGACCTGATACCCTATGAGCATATACAGGGGGAGGTAATCCCCCTCAGGAACAGTCATAGGGGAGGGGAAGAAGGGGGAAATGGGAGGGAGGGAAGAATGGCAGGATACAAAGGATGGGATAACCATTGAGATGTAACAAGAATAAATTAATTTAAAAAAGGAAAAAAAGATGTTTTTATTATTTTAAAGATTCATTGACAATGAGACTCCTGGCAACACCCAGCCTACCTCAAAGAGGTTGATGAGCATCAAACAACCTCCTTTTGGAGATGGCTTCAAATGTGGCAAACAAGCCACTGGGCAAAATGTCCTCATTTCTACCACAGACAGAATTCTGCCTAAAAATGGCCAAGCATGGATGCAGGCAGAGTCGAAGGCCAAACTCGGCCAAGACAGGGTAAGCAAGTCCTCAATACTTCCTGCCTCATAAATATGTCTGTCAGATATATGTGGTCAGACAGCTGAAGATGATGCTCCAACATAGTAGAGTTTGGGGTGACTGTTCAGGAAGCAAACTGTCTCTGTAATCTTTTCATTTGGGGAGCTGCTAGCCTGCATCCACTGTATATTCAAGTAACTAATTTTATTCCTTCTCAAGTCTCTGACAGGGTTAAAGACCAGATAGTTTAGCTTTACTATTAAGCTTAATTGTTTAGGGGTTAAGATATTTTTAGGTCTAGATAAATGTTTTAAGTTGATAATGATGAGATAATGATACTGATTTACATTCAGAATTTTAGACTCACCAGAATCAGAAAGATGTTTTCTTCAAGGCTACCAAATACAAATAGCCAAAACACTATGAATGTAACATTTATAAAATTCCTGATTGTTCCGTGGTTCTTCTTGCTGTAGGTAGTTTATTGTATATATGCATAATAATATAAGTGTATATGTAAAATAAATAAAATAAAAGATTAAAAAAAGATTCTTGGCACTAAATTAATGTTGAGCATGGTGGTACACACCTGGAATTCCAGGGTTGAGTGGCTTCAGTAAGGGAAGAGTGGAAATAAGTACAATCCTTTGGGCTCAGTGGACAAGCAAGCAGGCCTATTTTGTGCATCCCAAGCCAGTGAGTGACAGTCTCAATAAAAAGGAAGACAGCTTCTGAGAAATGGGACTTGAGGCTGACTTATGGTCTCTGCATGCTCACTCATGTGCACTTGCACAGAGATGTTCACCCTTACACAAACACATACACAGTAAGACGCTAAAAGTATAGTTAAAATACAATATGATCTCATTGTTTTAAAAACAAAAACAAGTCAAAAAATCAATATTAGTCTATGTAAACACATACAAAAAAACTTCTAAAATAATCTCAAAGAAACTGTTAGAAATTATTGTTTTTGGAATGCCTGAGAGTGTAGTTAAAATTTAAAGAGACAAGGAGGTATGCACAAGAGGTTTGCTAGCAAAACACTTTCATAGCATTAAAAAAAGCAGAAGAAAATCTATAGTAATCAGCTCGGGTCAGTGCGCCTCGAGAATTCTAAGGCTAGAAACAAAACCAAGCAAAGCCTTAGACTAGGAGTGTCAAACTCAGAGCAGGCAGACACTTCTTCCTGTCAGGCCTATGAATCAGGACATTTTTCAGCAGGGAGCTTGGACAAGCTTTTATATGCCTTTTCAGGTCCATGCTCCAGGCAGCCACCAATGATAGACAAGAACTGACCAAAGTGATGGAAGCTGCTTGGCACTGGGAGCTGGAACACAAACTAGCCTGAGAGGAGTGTATAAGGAAATGCGTGTTTGAACTACCATTACTGAGCCTCAAGGGAGATTTTCTGGGGGTGTGAATTAATGAAGGATTCAAATAAAAGATTCTTAAATAGAAGACAGCTGCCCAGACTAAAGATTAGCCTCAGAGTATCTTTAGGCCTGTTATTCTAAAGAAACTAATATAGTTTCAGCCTCAGTCTTTCCTATCTGAAATTAAAATCTCCACAGGAAGAGCCATTATAATGAACATATTCACTTAGCAAACTTGGCATTTCTGCAACCCTCTTATGAAGCACACTCTTTGCCATCAATCATGACAGGTGGTTTGGTTTGGCTTTGCCCTCACCACCCTAAGAGCCAGACCATGCAGATATTGTTAGACTCTATTGTGTTATTAAACAGTTCTGGTTGCTAAGCAATTACTTGTCTTTTCTAGGATCACATACAGTCCAGGGTGAAATTGGACAATGATCCTAGGCTCCCAATAATCAATTTCCGTCTCTTTTCTTGAATGTTAATTCAAGTGCATGCAGACTGACTGGTAAGTGAATCTGGTCAGGCAGAGAGCTACAAACACACAGCTTCTTATGATGAGCATAGCTTCTTTTGTCTTCTAGGATGTGGGAATCATTTAGCTGTGTTAGTGTTGAGACATCAACTATGAGTCACATGATACTGAGCAGTTTGCCTAATTTAGAACAGTGGCTCTCAACTTTGCTAATTCTGTGACCCTTCAATACAGTTTCTCATGCTGTGGTGACCCCCAACCATAACATTTTTGGTTGCTACTTCATAATTGTAATTTTGCTGCCGTTATGAACTGTAATGTAAATATCTGTGTTTTCCCATGGTGGTGACCATTGCTTTAGTCTTATCACAGCTTTCTACTGCTAAAGCAAAACATGATGGAATCACTTTAGTTCATCTTTCTCTCTCGCACACGTCTATAATGCACAAAATCCCACCATGGTAAGCCTACTTTTTACCTGCTTCAGCCCTATTTCTCACCAATACGACTGCAATCCTTCCACACCACCCACCTTCCATCTACTCTGCTATAACTTCAGTTTATCTATGGTACAAAGGCCTAAATGTCCCACTGAAATATCAAAATCCAGTGTGTCACTCACTACTTGGACCCTCTCTTGCTGTTTTACTCAGAGCAAAATCCAAAGACTTCGTAATAACCTCTACGCAAGCCTCAGTGTGGCTGCCTCCCTCCTCCCAGTCGTTGTATCCATTAGATTCTCTTTCTGGGGTTCTCTTCAACAAGAATCTAAAAGCCCCTTCCCAGCATCCTTCAGGTCTCTCTCTGTCTTCATACTACTTCGTCAGAGATGGCTTTTTCTCGTCACTCTGTATAAGTGGGATTCTGTACTCTTTTACCATGGTTTCTGTTCTTTTGTAAAAGTATGTGTGTGTGTGTGTGTGTGTGTGTGTGTGTCCGCGCGCGCATGCGCGCGCTCATGAGCCATGGAACACATATGTGTGGAAGTCACAGGACAACTTCAGGGAGTCAGTTCTTTCTGTGTACCATGTGTGCCCTACGGAACAAAATCAGGTCATCAGGTTTGGTGGAAGGCGTCTTTACTTGATGGTCCATCAGACTAGTCCCTTTGTTCTCTTCTGTTTGTAGTGTTGTTGTTGTTGTTGTTGTTGTTGTTGTTGTGCTGCTGCTGCTGCTGCTGCTGCTGCTGCTGCTGCTGCTGCTGCTGCTGCTGCTGGTACTGAGAATTAAACCCTGGGCCTCACACATGCTAGGAGCTTGTATTACCACTAAATACATCCTCAGCCCTTAAGTAGAGTCTTGAGTCAGGTGCATTGGTCAATAAAATAGTTTTCTAGAACAGGTATCAGTGTTATTCCCATTTTACAGGTAAAAACCATAAACGTTAAGAGATTTGTTTGGAGTTAGATACTTGTAAGAAGGAAGTCAAGTTTGAATGCATGCTTCTCTGCCTCAGTAGACACAGCTCTGTTTCTCTCCCACTTCTCCTTTTCTCCCTTTTGCATGCAAATACATGTACACATATACTTACATACAGTTTTTACTGTTCCATACTTTTCTTAGTGTCATACCATCAACTTTCTTTAAAAAACTATCAAAGGACTAATTAAAATAAGCTCCATCAGAGAAAGTAAAAAAGTAACAAATAAAAGTCCAGCCAAAAGCAATGATGCCACAGAGAAAAATTCTGACTCAATGAAAAAGAACCCAAGAGATCTGACAGAAAGGAACAATCAGACTCATCTATGTGTGGCAAACTGTCCTGTTGATATATTATTGTCAGCTTTGTTTCTATGTTACAAAGTAAGAAAGAATGAAAAGTAGTTTTTCTTCCTGCTCTTTCAAGCTCTGGTTCTCAGAAGGGCCCTGTGCTTCATTTAATGCTCTACTGCCATTGTCTTAAAGAGTTTACTAATTTTATTTGCAACTTGTGATTACTAAGTACAGCCTCCTAAGATTATGGAACATTTACATGACAGCAGGAGATGAGCTAGGCTGTAACATGTACAAATACCTTAATTATGCACACCTGAGTGGTATCTCAAAGTATATTGGTTATGTGAAAGGACAGCCATGGCCAGCATATGAGCCAAGACTGACAGAGTAAGCAGTGGTATAAACAGCTGCATTAGAAAGGAGCAGTGGTGGTAGCACTGGCTAAAACTCTGAGGAGGTTTCACACGATGGTGGTTCCGGGACCAGCAGTGAGTGCCCACTTGCCCTACTTCCCCCAAATTCATCCCTGCTGAGAGGCCTACCCAGAATGCAGCTCCCTCGCTCAAATACTGGGACAGAGATTACCTATGGTAAAATGACAACATCTGTCTGTGAATTCTTAGAGAACGACTGTAAAACATACATCATGTTGCAATTAATATATTAAAGATAATTAGCCATATTTTATGGCATTTGTTTATTGTATATGTATCACGTGCATATATCATGAAATGTGTATAAAGAGGACAGCTTGGTAGAGTTGATTCTCTCTATCCACTTGTTTGTCGTAAAGTTCAAAGTCAAGCCCCGAGGCTTGGCAGGAACTGCCTTTACACACTGTGCCAGTTCGTCCACTCTTATTAGGACTCTTAAAAGAAGTTTCTTGAATTAATATCTGCTGAAGCAAGGCACAGAGAAAGAGGACACACTTAGTCCTGATGTGACTTGATGAGCTAGGGTAGATGGGAAGGGGGCCTCCCCTTTTTTGAGGAATAGGGGAGGGAGGGGAGGGGAGAGGGAGGGAGGGTGGGACTGGGAGGTGAGAAGGGATGCCGCTATGACCAAGAATAAAGAATTACCCTTTGAAGTTTTTCAAATCAAATAAATATCCACAGGTTTTGGAAAAGAATAATTTTAATGATCATCCCATTCACCAAAAAAGTAGTAATATTTTCAAGTAAAATTTCAGGAAAACCAACTATTTAATACACAAACAAGGAGCTGGAGAGATGACTCAGTGATTAAAGCCTTTGCTGCTCTTTTAGAGGACCCAGGTTTGATTCTCAGCACCCACATGGCAGCTCACAACTGGCTATTGCTACAATCACAGAAGATCTGACAACCTTTTCTGGCCTCCCCACATGCCAGTCACACACCTACTATATAGACATACATGAAGGCAAAACACTCATACATGTAAATGATCTGAGGTAAATGACATAATTTAATTTATAATTTAAATTGACATAATTTAAAATTCAACTCACATTTAAATTTTAGTACCAACTTATATGAAACTCAATCATACGAAGAGTTAAAAAATTTTAGACAAATAATTTAATAATTATCATCAGCTTTAGATATATACCAAAATGTATATTCTAAAATAATTTATTAATGTTTAGCTCAATATTGATAAATCCTATAAAGTAAGACTAGCACCTCCAATCACAGTTGCCACAGCATGAAAATTCTGTTCAAGTGGGGTTTGTGTGGTATATGGCATCAAATCTAGTGCTTTAAGTACACTAGGTAAACTTTACCACTGACCCTGGATTGTTAAAATATCAAGTTCATACATTTCCCAAACATGATTTATGATGCTTTTAATTAAAAATAAAGTTTCTGAATGTGTAATTTAAGGATATAGTAAATACATTTGTGGGCAAGTGAGACAGAATAATCTTGAAATCAATCAATCTATCATATTCATATTATTTACTGTATTTATAAAATTATGCCACCAAAATATTATTCTTTATTTCCTAGGATTACAATTAGGACTATGCTGTAATTTATGTGGCACTATGATGACAAAATGTTGTAAGTAATTAAAGCACTTTAATAAGGTGATAAGCTTTAATTTTGAAGTTCCAGTGTCACTTTTTCAACAAGAAAACCTATATCATTTTGTCCTGGACTTGAGAAAATTATCTACTTGATGCTACTTTAGGGCAATTCCAACTGTCCTAACTCTTACACTATCATTCTCCCATGTAGAGGGAGGGAGGAGGGGAGGAGGAAAAAGAGAGAGGAAAGGAGGGGACAAGGAATGCAGATGAGATTTCACCAACTTGTTCACCTGATTCAAGTTGACATTCTATAAATTGATGATATATATCTTTTCCATTCCCACATATGTTTTAATAGGTATATAGGCAAATATTTCTCAAGGGATTCTTTAAATTATTTTTTGTTAAGTTTTTAAAATTTAGATTTTTTTAAATTCTTATCTAGTACAGCATGTGACATAAAATATGATACATGTCAGGTAAAACAGTGACTAGCAGCCGGGCGTGGTGGCACACACCTATAATCCCAGCACTCAGGGAGGCAGAGGCAGGTGGATTGCTGTGAGTTCAAGGCCAGCCTGGTCTACAAAGCGGGTCCAGGACAGCCAAGGCTACATAGAGAAACCCTGTATCGAAAAACCAAAACCAAAAACAAACAAACAAAAAAAAAAACAGTGAATATCAGAAGACTTTGGGAGTTTCTATCTGCTTGTCAGTGTTGCTAGTCTTAATCAGTGGGACCTTTCTTTGTATTCCTTAGACAGTGACTCTCAAATGATGATGTCTAAGTCAAAGTGGAATTATTCTTGTTCATGAGAACTGAACTGCATTGATTTCATTTCCCACAATGAGCATATGGAACATATTTCTCTTCTACTCTGGCCCAAAAGTGAAAATCTTGCCTGGGCCTTCCTGTAAAGATGTGAGCCAACTGAGCAGCATAGCTTGGATTCCTAGCCTAAGAACACCTTAGAGACCATAAAAGATGGTCATCCCTTTAACAAAACACAAAGTGGAGAGACCCAGAATATCTCACAGATGCCAAGACTGACTCGACTATCAGTCCCTAACCCCTCTTCCCAGCAAAGGTTTCTTCTCATTTTCCCTCTTACTATAAATGACATTCCAAATTTTTACTTAAACCAGCCTATGTTTCCACCAGAATCTATTTTGTAGAGCTAGGCAGGGTGACATTTACCCAAGACTTTTACTAAATGCCGTGTGAATATAAAATTTAAATTGACATAAAATACACATTGAAAAACAAATAGGAAAATATAAGCTGTCTAAAGTACAGATTTCCAATTCTAGGAATGTCAATAAATGTATCAGTTGACAAAGTCTCAGATCAGCTGATAAAAATGTATCATTTACAATGAACCTATTTCTTTCCCAGCAGCACTGACCTTTCAGTTTTATATATACAATCCTTGGCACAAGACCTTCATCCCAAATCCCATCATCTTCTCCCTGGTGAGGTGCTTTGCCATGCCAGAGAGGAAGAGGATGTAGGCAGGCAGTCCTGATGAGTCTTGACAAGCTGGGGTCAGTTGTTAGGGGAGGAGGGCTCCCCCTTTCTGAGGACTAGGGGAAGGGAATGGGGGGAAGGGAAAGAATGTGGGACCAGGAGGAGATGAGAGAAAGGGCTACAATTGGGATATAAAGTAAATAAATGTATTTTAAGATTTATTTATTATGTATAAAGTGTTCTGCCTGCATGTATACCTACATGCCAGAAGGGCATCAGATGGTTGTGAGCTACCATGTGGTTGCTGGGAATTGAACTCAGGACCTCTGCAAGAGCAGTCAGTGCTCTTAACCTCTGAGCAATCTTTCCAGCCCAAGTGAATAAATTTTTAAAAAATAAATTTAAATTAAAAAAAAGAAAACTACTTCCCAACAATCAGGAAGGGTCCCAGTCCTGTCTAGTGACAGGGAGAAGCTTGATTATTGACTTGGATTCAGAACACTACTACATTGCAAGTCACTGATAGACTGGGTTTTAGCCCTGATTTTAACATTCATTTTGCTTTTATAAGTGAGTACATACCATGCATGTCTTTCTGGGTCTGGGCTACCTCACTCACAATGATCTTTTCTAGTTCCATCCACTTGTCTGCAAATTTCAAGATTTCCTTGGTTTTAATAGCTGAATAGTATTCCATTGTATACATGTACCACAGTTTCTTTATCCATTCTTCAGTTGAAGGACATCTAGGTTCTTTCCAGATTCTGGCTATTATGAATAAAGCTGCTGTGAACATAGCTGAGCAAGTGTCTTTGTTGTATGGTAGAGTATCTTTTGGGTGTATGCCCAGGAGTGGTATAGCTGGGTCTTGAGGTAACACTATTCCCAATTTTCTGGGAAAGTGCCAGATTGATTTCCAAAGTGGCTGTACTAGTTTGCACTCCCACAAGCAATGGAGGAGTGTTCTGGAAGGGTAAACAGTGGTGAGGATCAGGTGTGGTGAGAACAAGGGTAAGGAGAGGACTGGAAGACAGAACAGAAATAGGTGTGGGGACATCTCTGGGACAGAGGAGGCTCCTGTAGTCTATGAGGGTGCCCCTAGCTGTGACTTCTAGCAGCAAGGGTTAAGGAGCTGGAAGTTGCCACCAGTCCTGTAGCCAGGTGGGACTTCCAGTAGAAGGAGGGCAAGGCCAACCCATCCATAAAACCTTTGACCCAAAATCTGTCTTGCCTACAAGAAGTGGAAGGGTACAGATGGAGCAGAGATTGAGGGAATGGCCAACCAACGACTGGTCCAAGTTAAGACCCACCGCATGAGAGAGCGCCAACCCCTGACACTATTAGAGATACTCTGCTATGCTTGCAGACAGGAGCCTAGCATGCCTGTCTTCTGAGAGGCTTCACTCAGCAGCTGATGAAAATTGTGTAAGAGTGGGAGGAAGGATAAAGCGATTCAAAGGAGTCGAAGACACCACAAGAAGACCTACAGATTCAACTAACCTGGGCCCATGACATCTCACAGAGACTGAATCATCAAAGAGCATGCACAGGCTAGCCCTTGATCCCCTACACATATGTAGGAGATGTGGAGCTTGGTCATCATGTGGGTTCCCTAACAACGGGAGTAAGGCCTGTCACTGACTCTGTTGCCTGCCTGTGGATCACTCTCCCCTAGCTGGGCTGCCTCATCTCATCTCAGTGGGAGAGGATGTGGTTAGTCCTGCTGTGACTTGAGGTTACAGGGTGGGTGGGTACCTCTAGGATGCCTCCTCTTCTCTAGGGAGAAGGAAATGGGGGAATAGGGAGAGAGAAGTGTGAGGGTGGGACTGGGAGGAGCAGAGAGAAGGGGCCAGGATCAGGCTCTAAAGCAATTAAATAAATAAATGAGAAAAAAGTTCATTTTCTTACATGAAAACAATTGATTTTGCTAAAGCCCACTAGTTTATTGCAGAATTCCATAGCAATGTTTTCAGCATGAAATGGATGAAGTATCAATATTCAATTAACACAAAAACAATGGAATAGATAGAAATGCCAATGTAAAATTATTTGAATTGTGATACTTAGGGAGCACCAAAGTAATATAAAATAAATCCCTGCTGTGAGGCACTTCTGATGCCTATGGACACAGATTTAGGCTGTTAAATTCCATACTTCATGCTTTGGTACATCTCTCAAAGAACCTAGCATATAAAAGGTTTTCTCTAACACTAGAAAAGTCAATAGCCTTCTACCAACTGATTGACTGATTGGCTGACCTTCCAGTCATTACAATTTTTTCCCTCATGAGTATTGTGTTTAAGATACAAACCAGGGCTGGAGAGATGCCTCAGCCATTAAGGGCACTGACTGCTCCTCCAGAGGTCCTGAGTTCAATTCCCAGAAACCACGTGGTGGTTCGCAATCATCTATAATGTAATCTGATGCCCTCTTCTGGCCAGCAGGGGTACATGCAGGCAGAGCACTGTATACATAATAATAATTAAATAAAATCTTTTAAAAAAAGATACAAGCCAGGCAAGTTAGATTATTTTTCTTGAAATGTTTTTGGAGATTATTTTGTTAACAAATTCTGAATTTTATTATTTTAAAATTTAAATTTTTTTACATATACTTTATTTACATTGTAAATAAATACTATATTATTAAGGAAACATTTTTAGACTTACAAGTTAAGAGTTAAAAAAAATTCCTGGAAAAAAAGAATAGCCCAACAAGAGATCTTCCCTTCAAGTTTGACAAACAGCTTTTAAACAAAAGTTTATAAAGTGAAATTGTTACATGAATGAGACATTTCATGTCACATTCCAGCCAGTAGCTGACACTTTCAATGTGATGCTAATGGTTTGAAAAATACTGGAACAATTTTAAAAATGAATATTGAGGCCATGAAACACCAAACCCCATAACTGCTCTCCTCTAGAGCCCTCCTTTTCCATCTTATTTGCTAAGAATTTTATAAGGAAATATTATATGCTGTTTCTGTTAAGCAAACTACTTTATTGGGCAATAAATACATTTATTAAGTAATTAGCATGCAGATAGAAGAAAACTACATTCTTTGCAGAAGACCTAAAGTTGTTACTAGGAGCACAGCAATGTTCATATTTTTAAACTGTATCAGAAATTGCAGATGCCAAGCACATTAACAATAATGGTACAATTCCATCATGGATTAGATATGGACATGATTTTAGCATTTTAGTGTGAGAATAATTTTGGCAATATAAATGTGAGCTAACCTGTGAGGATTTTAAAAGGCCAGGTAAGGCATAAAATACATCCTTGCTATAGTAGGGTGACAAAATCGCTTTAGGAAAAGGATATAGAGGGTAGATAACTCACGACCTAAGAGAAGACATGGGAACACACCAAAGCACTTCCTAATAAAAATGAAGATGATGATACACACATTTATTAAATGCCCAGAGGGTAGCAAGAGTGATGGCAGATCCATAAAAAGGCCAAGTGCTTCTCTTTCATAATGAAAAAAGAAATATCAGAATGTCCCTGAAGATGGTTAAAACATAAGGCAGTGAGGTTTGTTTTAATAAAAGATATGGTTGACAGACAGTAGAAATTAATGACAAAATAAGTTAGTGACCAAATTGCTTTCTACATTACTCCCATAGACAAGCTCTATCTCTGTCAGAGAATACAGGGAAAACCTCAAGCAAGCAAACCAAGAGGAAATCGTGGAGGATTGGGGTGACTACCAAATTATTTTTTGCTTCTTGCCTCTGCATTTCTTCAGAAAGCCATAGGAAGATATAGTAGCAAGCTGATTTTAGAGACTAAAGTAAGTACTCTCAAGATGTAACTGAGCTCTGCGTGAAATACAACTATGACTGGACTCCACTCTGTGACTTCCAAAGCATCTGCCAGTTCCTGTTGCCCTCCGAACTGAGTGTCTTTACATACCTGCACTCTCTTTTACTGCACAAAATGTTACTCCGGGGGAAGCGGAGATTCTAAAAGCATAAGTAATGTTTGTGCTCAGGAAACCAGGTTAAGTAAGGGGGCAGAGTTACCAAGAAGAGACTTGATACCCTATGAGCATATAGAGGGGGAGGTAATCCCCCTCAGGAACAGTCATAGGGGAGGGGAATAAGGGGAAATTGGGAGGGAGGGAAGAATGGGAGGATACAAGGGATGGGATAACCATTGAGATGTAACAAGAATAAATTAATAAAGGAGGAAAAAAAAAGTAAGGGGGCAGAACTGGGAGATAAGCTCGGGAACCTTCATTTCTGCCTGGACTCAGGGATGTTAAAAGTTTTATGTAGTTCTTGGTAAATCTGTCTTTATTCTCATGTAGGAGATCCCATTGCTCATTGAAGAAACCACCTCGTGTTACTGTTCTACTCACAGTGTTCTAACCACACTGTTCTAACCCTGGCTTAAGGATTCTTTTCATATCTTCTCATCAAGCATTCTTCTTCATTTTATTAATTTTTGGACTATATTCCAAAGAGGCAAAAATCATTTTCATCCCTTTTCTCAGAAAACAATTACCTAGTAACAATGATTAAACTTCTGGCTTGGAAACCAAACACCATTTCACCCAATGGAGCAAACAGAAACCTGTTCATTTTTCAGAAACTGTACACCTTCAAGTGTTTCTCCCGTTGAGGATTAAGAGATGCTCAAGGTAGAAACTAATGCCAATTTTGAAATGCCTCAAAAAGAAAGATACTTCATGTTATTAAGCACATGCCATGTTAAATAGAACTCTGCATTTAATAACTACTAATAAGATCATTTCTTTGGTAATTTAAATGCATCTAATTCTCCAACTTAAATTTCCACATTTCCATATCCAATTCAGTATGAAATTTTTGCTTTATGCAAATAGGGAAATAAGTAAATTGTTATTTCAAGGCTTTTTCGTATGCCATCAAAGTTTGGAAATCTGGTGATTAACATAAAAATATTTCCCTAGTAATGGAAGGAAGTATCAGGTATGCCTTACTGAAAAATAGCACCCATCAAAATTTCAAGATTTTCCATAGACTAGTCTTGACATTCAAAAATAGCATGTACATGATCATGACAGAGAGGGGCAATTCTTTCTCCTGATTAATGACAAGCTTTTCTTTAAGATAATTATGGGATACTAAATTGAATGCTGGTGATTCCATTTTTGAACTTGCAATGCAGTTCCTGCTTGTTGTTCATATTAAACAACTCCATGAAAGATGACATACACAAAGCCAAGTGTGATGGCATGCAAGTTAATTACAGAACGCAAGAGGCAGAGGCAAATGGATCTCTGTGGGTTCAAGGCCAATCCAGTCTACGAAGAGAGTCTATACTATGGAAAACTAAATAGTTTCTTCACCTAAAAACAAAACTAGGTGCTATGAGGTTTCAGATTGAAACTTTCTTAGACTATTGTGTTAAAATGCATTTCATAAAGAGATTCCAAAGTAGCACTCATCTAATTTGTTGAGACAAAAGAATAACTCCACATTTAGATTCTGATGGTCTGGTATGTTCCAGGCACTGTTCAGGTACATACAGTCATGAACAAAGCAGACAAGCCCCTATGTATTTCTAGAGCATGTGTTCTGGTAGAGAAACACAAATAAGAAGAATAAAAACATAGTATTTTATTGATCAGCCTCCATGATAAATTTAAGTGCAGAAAGGAAAAGCAAAATAGCTAGGATGAAAGAAAGATAAAAGTGTTAGGATCAAGAAGAAAGGATTCACACAAAAAAAATTTTAAGCACTTTAAAGGAAAAAGAGTGTGAGTCATAAAAAAAAAAGAATGTGAGTCATGTGATGGGTGGATCGGGGCCCAGGGGGGGTCTGCTCAACCTATTGCACTATCCAAGGACAATACAAGTAGTAAACATCAAACCCCTACTCTGATCTAACCAATGGACAGGACATTCTCCACAGTTATGTGGAGAGCAAGGACTGCCTCTGACATGAACTCTGGTGCCCCATATTTGACCACCTCCCCTTGGTGGGGAGGCCTGGTGGCATTTAGAGAAAGAATAAGCAGGCTACCAAGTTGAGACTTGATAACCTATGATCATATAGTGGGGGAGGAGGTCCCGCTTGGTCATAGACCTAGAGGAGGGGAATAGGGTGAAAGCAGGAGGGAGGGGGGAACGGGAGGATACAAGTGATGGGATAAAAATTTAGTTGTAATCTGAATAAATTAATTAAATAAAAAAGAAAAAAGTGAGTCATTTGTTTACATAGAGCAGCATTTCTCAACCTGTTAATCATAGCATATCATATATTTACATTATGACTCATAGCAGTAGCAAAATTACAGGTTGAAGTAGCAATGAAATAATTTTATGGTTGGGGGTCACCACAACATGAGGAAATGTATTGAAGAATCACAGCATTAAGAAGGTTGAGAACCACTGCTGTAAAAGAATAGAGTGCCCTGTAGAGGGAACAGAGTCTGAAAAAGAACTAAGATTTCCTGGTGTATTTAAGAAGTAGCACAGTGATCAAGAGGAAGATAACAGAAGATGGTATTGTTATATATGAGGGGAAAATGAAAGGGTGGACCTGAGAAGGGCCAAGACTTTGAAACTTACTGAAGCATTTTTTCTAGATCCAAGAGAGTAACTTTGTATTAAATTAAATCTAGGGTTTTACTCCTTAATGCTTCTGGCATAAACTCTGCCCCCCCACACCCATTTGATCACTTCTCCTGGGTGGAGAGGCCCTGTGGATACACAGAGGAAAGGGGTGCAGGCTATCCAGATGAGACCTGATAGGCTGTGGTCAGAGGGTGGGGGAGGAGGTCCCCTTCTGTCACAGACCTAAGGGAGGGGAATAGGGTAGAAGAGGGAGGGAGGGTATGAACAGAAAGATACAAGCCTCTTCTTAGTAGCCTGCTATCCTTCCTCTGAGTGCCACCAGGTCTCCCCATCCAGGGGACGTGGTCAAATATGGGGCACCAGAGTACGTGTGAAAGTCAGTCCCCACTCTCCACTCAACTTTGGGGAATGTTCTGTCCATTGGCTAGACTTGATACCCTATGAGCATATAAAGAGGGAGGAAGTCCCCCTCAGTCAGTCATAGAGGAGGGAAGTAAGGGGAAAATGGGAGGGAGGGAGGAATGGGAGGATACAAGGGATGGGATAACCATTGAGATGTAACAAGAATAAATTAATTTTAAAAAGACATAGATTAATGTAATAAAATACACAACTTAATTATAAAAAAAAGAAAAGAAAGATACAAGCAAGGGGTGAACAGTTGGGATGTCATCTCAATAAATTATAATACATTTAAAATAAGAAAATGAATAACTACAACATTAGATATTTCTATATATTTTGGGTAAAGAAGTAAGTGAAGAAATGAAAATAGTGCTGGGATTCGAAATTTTGACAGTGTTCAGAATTATAATGAGGTTGGAAATCTCACTGGCCCTCTTTCCTTGGTCTTTTACTCTGTTACCCTGCCCATCCTTTCAATTTTCTGTCTTTTTTATGTCCTTAGTAATTCTACTTTTATATAAAGTGTAGTGTGTCTTTCTTTTGGTCAGAGGACTGTATTTGTGCAAAGTGACCTCATCTGGAGCATTGGCATACTGGAACTGCTGTGTAAGTTGGGGTTTTTGAAGAGCCAATCTATGAACAAGTTTCTTAGAGCTTACATTTTAGCCCAGTTTAATATGGGCCAGAATAGGCTCTTCGCCATTCCAATTATCTACTGGGAAGCATCAATTCATGGGAAATTAGAGGCTCTGCTAGCACCTCAGAGGATAGGGAGGAAATCCGGTGACATTCACTAAATGGATGAGTCAGGAAGGCCTTGTGTTGACTGTATTGCTCTTTTGTTCCAGTCTCGGCGTTCTCAGCGACAATAAAGTTAAATTATACTTCCTAAATAGGAACCTTTTTATGGAAAGGAAGACTTCACATTTGGAACATTTGAGTCACTTCAATACCAAACCTAAAGCATTATTCTTTGTTAATTTGAAAGGAATCAACAAAAATCATATAATTATGTGTGGTCATTTATAAAGAATTTTTCAGGTTCTTACAGACTTGGATATTATAGCTTCCTTCAATTTTTCAAAAAAACAAAATAGGGCCTAATTGTGTCCAACCTGTGGTGTGCATTACATGCAACTGCATATGGCTGAAGAGAGAGTTTTGAATAAAACGTGTTTTGGTGAGGTTTTGAAAACTATATAATATGGTCCTTGAGCATAAACTTTGTAGATGAAAATGCCATGTTGCACTGTATAAAGGTTGCACTCACCTGAATATTATGCTTGTGGGAATAAGGATTCACTTTTTATTTACTGGATATAGAAACTGCAAATCAAAGTGTCTGAATATTGTTCCTTTATATCCTCATTATATCCATATACTGCAGCTCAAATGTCATAAAATATAAGTGCCTAAATCTCCACTCTTGCTAATATCTGAGCTATTTATATCTCAATAAATGACCCCATCATCCCCTTAATGGCTTAGTATTCTAGGTATATTAAGGCATCCTTTATTCCTCTCATTCTCTAGTGATTGTATATAGTCCACAAACAATTTTGTTAAGCTGCCATCAAAATGTATCCCCACGCCCATGAACCAGTCCTGGTCCTTTCTGCTATGAGAATAATCCAAGATACCACCATCTCCCAGCAACTTCCTAAGTGGCATTCTGGCTTTCACTCAAACTTTAGATTCTGAAGTCTAATCACCAAAATTCAGTTAGACCACATCAGTCTTCTTCTTCTTCAACTCAATCAACAGCTGTTTACCACACTCAAAATATAACACTGGTACTTCCTGTGACGTACATAGTCTTCTAGTATCTGGCTCCGGCCATTATTCCTGTCTGATCTTATGACTCTCTTCTTTTCAACCACACTGATTGCCTTTTCTGTTCCCCACTGCTAATGAAGATCACTCTCACTCTTGCTCTCTCACTCTCACTCTCTTGCTGTCCTCAGTATCTTTGGGCTTACCATTTGCTTTGCCTAAAGTGTTCTTTTCTCATTTGGATGTTTTTTTAAGCTCATCAATTCAAATCTCAGGATAAATTTCAGGTCTTCACTTAAATCCTTTCCAAAGCACCTCCTTTCTATCCCGTGAAACTTTTAACATATCACTTGGTTAATAGACAGCATATCACAACATCTGTAATTTTCGAAGTGTGTTTCTTGTTTTGCTATTTTCTTATTACTTATGAAGACTACGGACTTTCCAAGGGCATAAACTCTGTCTTCTATACTATGGGCATAAAATATAGTTTGGGTTGTGTAGTGAGCTACCAGGAATATGTCACCACAAAAGGCAGCTCATCTGGAGAAACAAAGACTACAACTTTACATCTTCTTAAAAGGTTGCTGCTCAAGTCATAGCCAAGAGGTTACCAGCACCCCATTTTTATTCCAACCTCTTCTTTTCTAAATCTAAAATTAGTCTAATAATGAAAGAAACAGAATAAGCTTTGTTACTATACATCTAGAAATAGGCAAGCAATATCCTCTTTAAATCCATTAAACAAATATTTATTCAATGGACAACTGGGTTCTAAGCATTGTTCTCAATACTGATGATAAAATTATCAATAATCAAAAAAATTTTTAAAAATTATCAATGATATAGAGAAATTGTCCTTTGGTAGCACAACAGCCTAATGGGGGTGAGCTCAGTATAAGTCATAAAACATAAGTACCATGGTTATAAATCAGTACAAATTGCTATCATAAAGGTACAAAAGGTATTTATAACACAAAAGAGGTGGGATTTGTAAAAGTTTTTGTTAAAAAGAAACACTTAGACTATAATATGAAATCACTGGAGCAACGACATCAGTCACACCAAAGTAACCCAGAGGGCATCTAGCAATTTCCTAAATGGAACTGAAACACACTAACAGGAAAAAATTCTATCCCTGTTAGAAAGATAAAATCCAACCCTGGGGTCCCTAGAATCTGTTTGAAAGCTTCATGCATCAGAAACATTTCAGTGCCCCTGAACTTTCTATGCAGTCAGAACCATAGGTGGCAGGGCACAGAAATAACTTAGTAGAAATCATTTATCTGTTCAGCTATCAAAGAGTAGGGTACTCTCAGTATCATGTTTAAAGGGGCAAAATGTCAGTGAAGTACAAGTCCCAGACATACACTTGATTATATAAAAGCAAGCCCACAGCTTGCCTGAAACTTACATTGCAACTGTTCCACACCAGTAGGACACTATATAAAACTACCATGTAGAATATACTAGTCACAGGACTTTCGGAAGAGGCCCACCCATGCTTTCTTGACTCCCTAAATCAACATCTCTAAATAGAATAAATAAATAGGCATATGATCATGTACATTTTGGTAAAACATTGTTTTATGAATTCCAATTTCCTATACATAGAGATGTTAAAAACACCAACTTCTCTAGGTTATTTTGGCAGTGAATGAGGTAATGGATGGTCTACATTATCAACTGAAGGACTCAGAATTGCAGTATCCCTTTCTGAGCGCATGAACTGCTCAAAACTTTGGCAGTTTTCTCTCTCAATTCAGGGGATAGACTTGACAGTCAGTGCCTGCTTCCCTAGAGAATATCTATGGATTCACTATGATCCCATCACCAGTAATACAAATCCCTTCAAGCAATGTTGGAATCTCTTTGAATAACCAAGCTCATTACTCACTAAGTAAATAATTGAAACTTTATCAATGTATCCTTGAAAACTCATTCCAGAGACTCAGAGAAAGGTCAAACATTTTGCTTAAAGATGAAAGTAATAAATAGTGCAACAAGGTAAAAATTAGACAAAAAAAAACATATGCATTAGGTAACAAGAAATGAAACTATCTTCATTCAGAGATGTCATGATTTTATATTAGAAAATCCAATAAATATAAAATTCCTAAAACTCATATGTAAATTTAACAAAATTGTGGAATTTCAGAACGTAGAAGAACAGGCCAAACCCAACTGCATTCCTATATTCCAGCAATTCACTTTAACATTAATATTTGAAATTAGCAGAATATAAGTTGCAACAGTATCGATATGTAAAGCATCTGGGTATTGGGTATTGTATTATTTTTCTATTGATGTGTTAAAATACCTTGAATAGAACAAATTAGAGAACAAAGTGGTTCCAAAGGTGATGCATATAGCTAGAATCCATCATTCAGGAGAAGGAATGGCATCAGTCTTTGAAACCATGACAGCAGAAGGAAGCTGGCTTATCATGTCATCTTTCATATAGAGCAATGGCTCTCAACCTCCCTAATGCTATGACCCTTTAATGCAGTTCCTGAAGTTGTAGTGAACCCCAATCATAAAATTATTTTTGTTCCTACTTCAAAACTCTAATTTTGCTACTGTTGAAAACCGATACAGAGGAAGAAAATTAGAAAGAGAAGTGAATCTAGAAAGCCTCCAAGTCCACCTCCTCTAGCTCAGATCTACCTCCTCTTTGTTCCACTGCCTCCTTAAAAAGTGATACCAACGGGTAACCAAATATTCCACATATATAAGCCTACAATAAGGAACATTTCTCACTCAGACCACTGATAGTTCACACCTTTAATCCCAACACTTGGGAGGCAGAGGCGGGCAGATTTCTGTGAGTTCAAGGCCAGCCTGATGTACAAAGCGAGTCCAGGACAACCAGAGCTACACAGAGAAACCCTGTCTCAAAAACAAATGAACAAACAAACAAAAAAAACCTTTATGAAATAGTTCTGTGTAAAAATCTATAAAAGAAATAAATTTTAAAAGAATTATAGAAATACAGAGGTATTTGTGTTCACAGATCAAAATACCCAATATTAGTAACCAATTATTTCTTCTATGATTCAACTATAGATCCCCAAGGCAAAGGCCTACTAAACATTTTATAGCTAATACAAGCTGATAATAAAATTCATATGAAAATACAAAACTCTGGCTACCCAAAACTTTCAAAAGAACAAAGTTTACACTCCCACCAGCAATGGAGGAGTATTTCCCTTGTTCCACATCCTTGTTAGCATGAGCTGTCACTTGGGTTTTTGATCTTAGCCATTCTGATGGACTCTCAGAATTCTTTTGATCTACCTTACCATATAGGCATAAGGTTATTGTGTAGTTTAAATTCTGATTTCATGCTAAATGTTGTATAAACTCTATTCTCCAATTGTCCCCTGATATGTCAATAAAGCAGCTTATAGCCAAACAATGAGCAGGGGAGAGAATAGAGCTGGACTTCCTACCTGCCAGTGGAGGAGGAGTTAGCAGAGCAACCAGGGGATTTAGCCCCAGGTAGAGATCAGGGAGCTCAAGAGAAAGGAGCTGGAGCCAAGAAAACTACAAAGTGAAAGTATTGCTGATATGTTTGCTGAGATTAAGACAAAATAACATAGATGATTAAGAACAGACATAAACTGTTCAAGATGGGCTGGAGAGATGGCTCAGTGGTTAAGAGCGCTGCCTGCTCTTCCAGAGATCCTGAGTTCAATTCCCAGCAACCACATGGTGGCTCACAACCATCTATAATGTGATCTGGTGCCCTCTCCTGCAGAAAAAGCACTCATATACAATAAATAAATAAATTTTTTAAAAAAGAAAATAGATTTTAAAAAACTGTTAAAATTGTACTGTGAAGATTAATTTTAAACGAATATAAAGGTCTTGATTATTTGTGTGATACCTGGATTAAGAGAGACAATAAGAGAAACAAACACAGTTATATAAAAATAAATTCAACATTTCCCTGATGGCTAAGGTTGTTGAATATTTCCTTAAGTGTTTCTCTACCATTTGAGATTCTTCTGTAGAGAATTCTGTTTAGCTCTGCACCCCATTTTTCATTGGATTATTGGGTTTGTTAATATCTAATTTCCTGAGTTCTTTATATATTTTGAATATTAACTCTATCAGATATGGGGTTGGTGAAGATCTTTTTCTATTACTGTGGGCTGCCGCTTTGTCCTATTGACAGTGTCCTTTGCCTATTTAGTTTCATGATGTCCAATCTATTAACTGTTGATCTTAAACTCTTCATTAGAGTGTTTTCAAGACAGTTTCTCTGTGGAACCTTGACTGTCCTGAACTCCCTTTGTAGACCAGGCTTAGAGCTTGAGCTGTTGGAGTTTTGTTCAGGAAGTTGTCTCCTGTGCCAATGAGTTCAAGGCTCTTTCGCACTTTCTCTTCTGTTAAGTTCAGTGTACCTGGCTTTATGTTGAGGTGTTTGATCCACTTGGACTTGAGTTTTGTGCAGGGTGATAAATATGGATTTACTTCCATTATTCTACATGAAGACATCCAGTTAGCCCAGCACCATTTGTTGAAGATGTTTTCTCTTTTTTCATTTTTAAAGTAACTTTAGAAATCAAAATGGTGGTTTCTCAGAAAATTGGGAATCGGTCTACCTCATGAACACTATACCACTCCTGGGCATATATTCAAAAGATATTCCATCATACCACAAGGACACTTGTTCAACTATGTTCATTTTCATAATAGCCCAAAACTGGAAACAGCTTAGATGTCCCTTAACTGAACAAAATGTGGTACATTTACACCAAAGAGTATTACTCAACTGTTTAAAAATATATTATAAAATTTGCAAACAAATGGAGAGAACTAAAAAAAAATAATAATAATCCTGAGAGAGTTAACCCAAACCCAGAAAGACAAACATGGTATGTACTCACTTATAAGTGTATATTAGCCATAAAGTAAAGGGTAATCATGCTACTATCCACAGACCCAGAGAGGCTAAATAACAAAGAGGGCTCAAGGTAAATCCCCCTGGGAAGGGAAACAGAATAGACATTGTGAATGGACAGGGGTGGGCTGAGGGGAAGGGATGAGAGCAGGAGGGATCAGAGATGGAGGGAGAGTGTACTGGGAGAGACAACTGGAACTAGAGGTGGCATCTTGGAGGATGAGCTAGAAATTTAGTACAGTGGAAACTTCCAGGAATCAACAAGGATGACCCTAAGACTCCTAGCAACTGGGGCCTACAGAGCCTGAACCAGCTATCTCCTCTAACCAAGCAAGACTTTCAATGGTAAAATTGCAGCACCAACCCAGTTACAAAACCTTCAACCTACAATTTGTCCAGACTACAAAATATGATGGGTTAAAGATGGCACAGAAATTGTGGGAGTATCCAACCAATAACTGGTCCAGCTTGAGACCTGTGTCGCTAGAGGGAGCTAACACATTGCTTGGAGGACCAGGACTCAGTGACCTAGAATAGAACCAAACAAGACTGGCAAAAAAAAAAAAAAGTCAAAGAAATGATTCTTACTGATATTCTGCTGTACTCGTAGATTGGTGCCTAGCCCAGCTGTTTTCAGAGAGGCTTCATCCAGCAACTGATCCACAACCCAACATTAAACAGAGGTCAGGGAATCCTGTGGAAGATGGAAAAGAAGTACTGTAGAAGCCAGAGAAGTCAAGAACATCAGAAGAGCATGGCCCACAGATTCAATTAACCTGGTCTCATAGAGGTTCACAAAGACTGAACTGACAACCAGGAAGCCTGCCTGGGTTTGACTTTGACCTTCTGCATACATGTTACAGTTGTGTAGCTTGGTCTTCTTGTGGGACTCCTAATAGTGGGAACAGGAGCTGTCTTGGATTCCTTTGTCTACTTTTGAGATCCTTTTTCCTCTTACTAGCTTGCCTCATCTGGCCTTAATATAAGGGGAGGTGCCTAGTCTTTTTGTTTTGTTTTGTTTTTTTGGTTTTTTGGTTTTTTGAGACAAGTTCTCTCTGTGTTAGCCTTGGCTGTCCTGGACTCACTTTGTAGACCCAGCTGGCCTCGAACTCACAGCGATCCGCCTGCCTCTGCCTCCCAAGTGCTGGGATTACAGGCATGCACCACCACGCCCGGCTTAAGGTGCCTGGTCTTATAGCAACCTGATATCCCTTGTTTGGCTGATATCCATGATTGGCCTGCCTTTTCCTAAATAGAAACAGGAGGAGTGGGTTGCTGGGGTAGAGGGTAGGTGGGGGCAGGGACTGAGAGGAGTGAAGGGAGAAGAAACTGTGGTCTGGATGTAATATATGAGAAGAATAAAATTAAAAATTTTTAAAAGAACAAAGTTGTAAAGTACTATCAGATAACAAGATTTATTATAAAGCTACATGAAGTGATACAGAATGGTACTGGCATATAGCTAGCCAAGTAAATCGGTCAAATAAAATATGTGGCTTAGAAATAAACATACATGTATGGACAGTTGCTAATACACAAGAAAGAAAATGGAATGCTATTAGGATGATCTTTTCAAAAATGGGTATAGTACCAACTACACATACATATGCAAAATATAAAAAAATAAAGAAAAAAGAACGTCACACTCTATACACAAAGTAACTAAAAATCAATTATAGACCTAAATGAAAACCTTAGAACCATGAAACAAAGTACAGAATAAAATACTTGTGACCTTCAATTGGATAACAATTTCTTGCGTACTAATCCCAAATTCATTTCTAAAAGTAACTGATGGATTAGACTTTGGCAAAATGGATTGTATCTCTTTAAAAGATTTTGTGGGAAAAAAGCAAACAATAAAGTCAAAGCCTGAGAGAAAACATCTGAAAACCACATACCAGGTCAAGATCTTACATGCATTATATTTGATTAATTTCCAAAATGCATCAAAATAAGAAAATAAAGTGTAATATATAAGTTGCCAATAGTCTCATGAAGTGATGCTCAACATAGTCATTTGGAAACGTGTAACAAAGCCCTAGTGATGGTTACACATGCTAAAAGCTACAGGAAAAGTAAGTATTCAAAGTACTAGTGAACAAATACTATAATCTCTTGGATCTTCCCTTCTGATGACTGTTCTGGTTCAGAGTCTTATGAACTCTGGTCTCTAGTAGTAATGCAGTTCTCTGGCAGACTTCTCCATTTTTGCTCCTGACATTTCATTGCTCTCACGACATAAAAAGCCTTATCTTATGAAATAGGGATCAGATTTGTAGCACTCTCCTGTCCTACATTTGTGCTTTATTCTCCCATTGTTTCTATAATGAAAGCTCTTCTCAATGTGCCTTGCCTAGATTTTCTTAAGACAAGACACACTTTACTCGTGTACTGTATTCATATCACCTTCTCTTTGTTTACTTCTAAAATAGTTTCTCTTTCTCCTTGGATATCTTATGCCATTCATTTGGGAAAACAAATCTCATTATATTTTTGGAACACATTATTACATTTAAAGGCTGTGTGCCCTTTAGAAAATTCTCTTTCATCCTTTTTTCCCTGACCAACATTAGACCATATGAAAACATTTGTCATAGTTTAGAAAACACATCATTGCTTCCATTACTCAGTCTTCCAGCCATCACCTCCCCTGTGTCCGAATAACAGTTATCATTTAATCACACTGTAATAACGCTCTGTTGCTGTGTTACAAGCACCAATTTACATGCTTGCTTCCTCTACTGTGCTGTGAGTCCTTAAATTGTAACTTCGTGTATTTTTTGCTAACTTTATGTACTTAATACCTACCATAGTACCCTGTTCTTTGTAGGAACTCAATAAATGCTTGAGAAAAATAAAATATGATTTAACATAATTTAATTTACACTTGTCCTTAAGCATGCTTTCTTTATCGTATCTGCTTCCTTTAATGTGCAAATGATATATGAATCATAAGCCTACAATAAAGGCTTATTATTTTGTGGGCTAGAAATAAGGGAGGACCATCAACTGTCATTTGGAGACTCGCACATTCCCTGTATCATGACACTAAGCAAGATTACCATTTCTAAAAATGGCTAATTGGATGAAAAAAGATATCTCTCATCTGGATCAAAGCATAACTTCAGATTATTTTCTGCAAGAGCTAAATGTTCAGTAATGAGGAAGATGTAGGCTGAGCCTAGGAGCACACAGCTGCTCAGATGGCTGAGGTAGAAGGATTACATGTTTGTGGCTAGCATAAGGTACAAGAGTTTGAGCTCAACCTTCACAAACTTGAGACCATGTCTCACAATATAAATAGTATATAAATATATAATTATAACATATAAAAGTATATATTTATATAATAGATTACATATAATTAGGTATTATATATATATATATATATATATATATATATATATATTCTATTCTGTGATGATTAATCTTAACTGCCAATTTGACAAGCCTTATAATCACCTAGGAGACAAATCTTCATGGATGTGTGAAAGTTTGCATGTGAGGTAGAAAGGCCTACCCTAACTCTATGGCATCATTCCATGGTCAGGGATCCCAGCTTCCTGAAAATGAGAAGGAAAGCTGAGCACCAGCATTCATCTCTCTCTGCTTCCTCACGGTGGATGCAGTGTAACCAGCTGCCTCAGGCTCCTGCTCCAATGTCCTCCCACAATGATGGACTCACTGTACCCTTAAAATGTGAGCTAGCACAAGGCCTTAACTCTCTGGAGTTACTCCTTATCAGATACTTGACCACAGCAATGAGAAAAATAACCACTACATGTTCATTTTTTTTAAATAAAAATTGCTTTCACTTTTCAGGCACATGTAAATTCATCACATGTGTGTTTACATGAGTTAAAAGAACAGAGGTTAAAGAATTCTTTTCTGATTCAGGACGTTTCATATAGTTTTAGTTTTTATCAAATGCCTCGACCATATACAAAATGTCTGAACACTTGAGTAAGTTACATAAGACAGGAGGCTGGGTTCTAGAAAGCCAAGCCATTTTTTTCCAGACACAACACAATGTTATGAAATATTTATAGCTTCACTGTAGCCCTGAACTGATGATTGCTTTCTCCAAAAGTCTTCTGGGCTTTTGTCATAGTCATATATTACCTTCAAATAACTACCTTAATAGCCCTCCAAGGAGCTCCGCCTCACTCTCTCAAACATGTTTGCAGAGATGTTTACAGCTGGGTGAGCTGTTTTGTTAACATAAATCTGGCACCTGAAGCATTGTGATTTAAAGTTTCTTGCATGATGGATGGTGATCCCTGAAGTTCACATTATTAACTTAATTGCTCCAGATGCTCCTCCCAGCTCCACTGGGAGCGTCATAGGCAATAATTACGTGGCCCATGCCCACAGTTGATGTTGCTTGCATGTCAATCTGGACCTCTTAAATTTTTCCTTTGAAACAGACATAAGAGTTGAAGTTAAGATATGTCAACAGCTCTAGGAAGAGAAAGGTCAGTTTGCTCCCAGAAGTCCTGATATGGGTAGGAAAACTGGCAGTGCAGCACAGAATTCCAAGTGAAACTTGATTCAATGCCAGCATATGCTGTCTAATACTCACAGTGAAATAAGGCCTTATATACTTAATAAAGAGAGCAGCCTGGCGTGGTGGCGCACGCCTGTAATCCCAGCACTCAGGAGGCAGAGGCAGGTGGATCTCTGTGAGATCAAGGCCAGCCTGGTCTACAAAGCAAATCTAGGCCAACCAAGGCTACACAGAGAAACTCTGTCTTGTAAAATAAAACAAGCACACACAAAAAAAAAGAATAAAAGAGAACTACAAAATTTTCATCTAGGGGAGCTTTAAGGGTTGCATTCGAACTGATGAGGATGGTTGAGTGACTGGGCTGAAACGTTACATTTGCAGATATGCTGATATTCATTTCATTTGCATAGACAATCAGAAGTGGAGTTGCTGAATTGTAATTGATTTGATACCAAAAAATTACAAGGAAATCCTTACTGTTTTCCATAATATCTGCATTGATCTCAATTACATATTTAAAGTGTCTTCTGTACAAATGGTAGCATGACCGTGGAAGTTACATTCTATTGCATTCACAGGCTTATACATAGTGCTCACCACCACCTAGTGGAGTTGTTCAGGAAATATCTCTGAATTTTACCTATACACTTATTGGAAGCCAAACCCAGATATACTACCACTTATTTAATAAATATTTATGTTTTTCTAAAATATAAAGAATACATTTTAAACATAATCTGTCATCAAAATTCAAATTCATTTATATATATAGTAAGTGTTCAATATTATATATGTCTCACAATTTTTCTTTTTAATTTGCTCATATCATGAACCTAATCAACTTTTAAAGCTGGCATGTAATTATCTCCAATCTCTTTACATCTATAGGCTTCTCTTTGAGGTTTTTTTTTTTAATAAATGGGGTCATCTGTCAAAAATACTCCAACTATTATATTACTATCAAATTTTTCACTTTAATTATATATTCCCATGAAACTATAAAAATAGAGATATCACATATTGTTGACCCCATTTTTCAATACGAAGTAGCACATTGTGAAACTATGGTAAAATAAATAGAAAAGTTTGCCTCACTCAAAGAACGCCGAGCCACTTTCCTCCTGCCGCTAAATCTCCTCAATTCTTATCAACTAATTAAACTTCTCCCCCATTTCATTGTGGTGTCATTTTAAGATGATGAAGTCATAGCGCATTTAATCAGTGAAAACTCACTGCTTTAACTCTGAGAAAGTTTGACCCAAGTTGCTGTGTTCATTCATTTGTGCTGCAAAATAATGTTCCATTGTATGAATATTCCAGAATTGGTTTAGCCGATAAGAGTTGAAAAGCACCTAGACCCTTTCTTATTTGGGCCTCTTAGGATAAAGTATATATATATATATTAATGTGCAAGTTTCAATTAACACAATGCTCCATTTCTCTGGAATAATTGCCCAAGTGTATAATTTCTGAATTAAGTGGTTATTATGAATTGAAATTTCTTCTAAGAAATTGTCTAGTTATTTCCTGGAGAAGTTGTACCATTTTGACACTTATTTGGGCAAAGACCTGGAGTACCTCATAATGTTCTTTGGGACTTCTGTTTTGTCTGGATACACTTTCACCTTCCCAGTTGCTGATTTCTTGTGCTCCAACTGTGGAGCATAAAGTATTCTGTGGTCCTAAGCAAGTCTGCTTCATTCTATCTTTCAGAATCTTCTTACTTTTGTTTTAAATATGATAGCTAAGCAAATTACCTATTCTTACTAAAAGTAATGGAGGAAATATATCTGTACTCCACAGTACCAGAAGATGTCTCTGAACTGGATTTTGATGGTTATATGTGTAAAGTCTATTTTCTCTCTACTTTCCACATCAGTAAATGTCGTTGACTCATTCTCAAGTTAACCATTTTCACTTTCGGTAGTTCACACTCTGTCATCCAGCAAAACTCACAAGATTTTTCTGTCAGTTATTGTATTTTTCAATTGTTTTTTCCATTTCCTTCCTTTTCATGACTTTTGCCTCTTTCTGGAGATTTTCTAATTTTTGTTTATAAAGAATATGTGTTGCTTTCTTAAACCAATTTTATGAGTACTGCTTTAAAATCTTTATCAGAAAATTTCAGCATTTTCTTCTCCTTAATATCAAGTTTTGTTCTCAAATTTCTGAGAACTCATTGTCAACCATTACTGTGGTGGTGGTGATGATGATGATTTCCTTATATTGAAAGGGATTTCTTGTATTCTGAATACTTTGAGACTATATTATAACTCTATATCTTCTTTCACCTTTTAAACAAGGAATCCCTCTGTTGAAGTGTTTATAAAAGGTCCAGTGGATGTCAGTCATTAGCTACTTTCTGAGTCCCACCATAGTCTACTTCCACATCAAAAACAAGATACTGACCCATCCAACATTATTATATAGAGCTACACAGTTCAGTTTCCTCTTCCACTGAGTAACATCTTTCTGGTGGCCAGCCAATGGATGCTCATCTCTGGGCACCCTCCACCCTACCACTTCCTTAGTTACAATGGAGGAAGCTGCCCCAGGCTGTGAGCCTCAAAGGCATTTAGTAAGGAATGCCCACAATTGGTTATTAAATACCCTCTCAAATCCCATGTGTTAGTGTATTTCTTACTGTTTTTAGTTTATTCTTTGTTTTGAAACACACTCTCACTGCCTAGCTCTAGCTGTCCATGAACTCAAGAGAGATGTGCCTACCTCTGCTTCCTGAGTGCTGGGATTAAAGGCATGAGACATCACACCTGGGTGTTTTAAACTTGAGAAAAAATTTAAAAATTAAAGTTGAGAAGTGACAGAACCTTTAAGAGGTATATCCTAGGAGGTCTTCTAGTCACTGAGGCTATGTCTTTGAAGGAGATAAAAGAAAATCAGCATCTGTGTTAAACAATATGGTCCCCACCATGATAAGTTGTTTCACCACCAGCCTCAAAGAAATGGAGCAACAAACAATGAGCAAAAGCTTTGACAACTGTAAAAATGAAACTTTCTACAAATTAACTATCTCAAGTATTCTGTTACAGTAGTGGAAAACTGACTAAGCACAAAATGCTGTGAGCATTCCTGGGTTATACAGGTTCTTTGGTAGACATGTGTCTTGATTCATTTCTCTGAATAATGTGGGGTGAAATTTCCAAGTCAAATGTTATTATTATGCTAACCTTTTTGAAGAAGTGTCAAACTATTTTCCAGAATAGCTACACCATTTTACATTGCCACAGGCAATATGTGAGACTTCACATTTTTCACATTCTTTTTTCTTTTCTTTTTTCTTTTTTTCTTTTTTTTCTTTTTTCTTTTTTCTTTTTCTTTTTTTTCTTTCTTTTTTTTTTTTTTTGGTTTCATTTGGTTTGTTTTTTCAAGACAGGGTTTCTCCGTGTAACAGATCTGGTTGTCCTAGACTCACTTTGTAGACCAGGCTGGCCTTGAACTCACAGAGATCCGCCTGCCTCTGCCTCCCGAGTGCTGGGATTAAAGGTGCCTGCCACAACACTGGGCCCCACATTCTTTCTAATGCTAGTCTACCATTTTGATTGCTGCAATCTTGTAAGGTATGGGGTTATATCCACTTATGCTTGTTTGCTTGCTTGTAACACGCTTATAACACGTGACCAAGATTGGCCATGTGCATGTGGCCTCTCAGGTCTCAGCCTCCCGGGTGCTTAGGTCGCAGGCATGAACCACCTCCTCTTGTTCATTATGGTTTTGAACGGAATTCCCTGCTGTGAATGATGTTGAGCTTCTTTTTCTCCACCTGCCATTTCTATAGGCTCTTGGGAAAACAGTTTAAATCTGTTCTCCTTTCATCACTTTGGTTCTTTAATTACTTATGTCCAAATTGTAAGTGTTCCTAATGTCTCATGTCTGCATCCAAGTCCCTGATCAGATATATGATTGCCAAAACTTCCCCAGCCTGCTTGTTAGTTTTCTGCTATACTAATGTTGTTATTTAAAGTATGCATTTTTAAAGATTGGTGAAGTACAATTTCTAAATTTTGCTTGTGATGAAGTAATATTCAAGAAACTATTGGGAGCCAGGCGTGGTGGCACACGTCTTTAATGCCAGCACTCAGGAGGCAGAGGCAGGAGGATTGCTGTGACTTCGAGGCCAACTTGGTCTACACAGAGAAACACTGTCTCAAAAAATAAAAAAAAATATCATTGGGGTTTTTTGACCTCTTACAATTACAAGTATTGTAAAGCTTCTGCTCTTAAAGTTGGCATATATTTTATGTTAATTTTTATATAGTATGAGGTACAGGTATAATTTCATTTCATTTTTATTTATTTATCCATTTTGTGACTATTCATTTGTTAGTAATTTACTGAAAAACTATTGCTTCCTTGTTTTGTTTCTTAGGAGTAAAGATTCAGCTGTTCATTACTAATTTAGAGGTTAGTTGGACTATTTCACAGAACCAACTTATCATTTTGATAAGTGGTTTAGCTTGGATCGTCATCACAAAATACTCTAAGTTAGGTAGCTTAAGTAACAATAGTTTATTTCTCCCTCATCTTTCATATGGAGTGCAGTCAGTTTATGGAAATCTTTTTCCAGGCTTAAAATCAGCTGCCCTCCAACTAACACACCATCATTTTCTCAATGTGTGCATCAATCCTATTTAATTATTGGTTCCATCCTTATTACCTCAATTTCCCTTACTTTATTCTCTTTATGAGCCTTCTCCCCAAACACAGACATATTAATTGGTAAGAATTCAACATATGAAATATTACATGTTGAGACTCTAATAACTGAAATTGTCTTCTTGATTTCATTTTTGTACTGGTTATTTGTAGTTTTAAGAAGTGTAAGTTGGTGCTGGAGAGATGGCTCAGGGGTTAAAAGTGCCACCTGCTCTTCCAGAGGTCCTGAGTTCAATTCCAGCAACCACATGGTGGCTCACAGCCATCTATAATGTGATCTGATGCCCTCTCCTGCAGATAAAGCACTCATATGCAATAAATAAAATAAATCTTTAAAAAAAAAGAAGTGTAAGTTATTTTGTATTCAACTCTTTTTTTTGGTTTTTTGGTTTGCTTAATTATTTCTTTACCTATCTTTAGAACGAAGATAAAACTGGACTTTTAGAATGAGTTATAAGTTATTCCTTTGTCTTCTACATTTTGGAAGATATCTGTAAAAATAAATAAAAATTCATCTTTAAATTTTGTTTTTGTGTGTTTATTGTTTTTGGAGGGGGTTTTTTGTTTTGGTTTGGTTTTTGGGGGGGTGGTTCAAGACAGGGTTTCTCTATGCATAGCCCTGGCTGTCCTGGAATTGCTTTGTAGACCAGACTGGCTGCAAACTCACAGAACTCCTCCTGCCTTTGCCTCCCAAGTGCTGGCATTAAAGGTGTGCACCACCAGCACTTGGGAGGCAGAGGCAGGTGAATCGCTGTGAGTTCGAGGCCAGCCTGGTCTACAAAGTGAGTCTAGGACAGCCAAAGCTACACAGAGAAACTTTGTCTCGGAAAAAAAAAAAAAAAAAAAAAAAGGTGTGCACCACCACCACCCAGCCCATCTTTAAATTTTAGACAGGTACACCATCTAAGCAACCTAGGCCTAAGTTATTGTCTTAGGATTTTTTCTTTTAAAAAAATTTTTTTTTTCATGTGCATTTGTGCTTTGCCTGCATATATGTGTAAGAGTATCAAATCCCATAGAACTGGGGTCACAGACAGTTGTGAGCTGCAACGTGGGTGTTGGGAACTGAAACTGGGTCCTCTGGAAGAGCAGTCAGTGCTCTTAACTGCTAATTACTAAGTTGGTTGTACATACAATTAAATATTTTATATGTAAGTTATTACTTAATATCATTTAAGTAATGTGTCATGTTAGAAGTCAAAATAATTGAGACTGCTGTTAATGTAATAGTTTACATTTTTATATCTTTGGTAATTAAAAGACTGTATTCACTTATAAAATACACCAAATTAAACACTTCTAAAATATTCTCTTTTCAATGTGTCTACTAGACATGATTATTACATTTTTATTAATTTTGAGCAAATATTAACAGGGATTTAAGCACAAGGGATTTTCATAAACTCTTAAAAATATAAATTTCCAAAACAATTTTAGAAAAACTGTAGAATTATCTACTAAATATGAAATATACATAATTATATATAACCAACAATTTCTCTCCCATAAATGTGGTTATATACATGTTAGCATTATTTATGATACCACTAAGTCAAAAATCAGTATATATAGTCATCAATAATAGACTAGATTGAGGTATGGTCACATAATAAAATAGTATAGGCTAATCAAAATAATATAGCTACATTAACAATTAGCATGAATCTCACAAATATAATGTTTAAACAAAGCAGCCAGTCCCTTCAAATGCATACTTAAAAAATTATTTTTAGTAGCTGGACATGGTGGCACAGGCACTCAAAGAGGCAGAAGGATGTGGATCTCTGTGAGTTCAAGGACAGCCTGGTCTACAGAGTGAGTTCCAGGACAGCCAAGACTACACAGAAAAACCCTGCCTGGAAATGATAGATAGATAGATAGATAGATAGATAGATAGATAGATAGATAGATAGATAGATAGATAGATAGATTTTGTTAGTATAAAAACAAGACAACAGCAGGAGAGATTTGTAGTTAGTTTGAGGTTGATTTATCTGTGTTCTGCAACCAGTGTACAGTGTCTTCAACAATAAGCTTTAACCACTTAGTTCTAATAGGTAACCAAGCATGATGGCAGCAGCTTATATTGTTTGAGGGGCCTCTGCATCTTCTCTGATCAATAGCTTATAGGGAGATATCCCATGGCTTGCTCTATGATTTCTGTGTAATAGTCTATGCCTTCTAGGAGCAGCATTGAAATTAGTTGACTAACAAGTGGGCTTTCAAAAGGCTTCATCGTATAACTGGTTAACTTTCCCTTACCCCTTTTCTCCCTCATCCGCTGCCCTCATCCTTGATTAAACCTTTAAACCTCAACATTTTCTCTGTACCTTTAGTTCATATGTGTTCTACTACCCCCACTAATATTACTTTTAAATTTGGATATTGTTTTTAATTATCTGTATTGTCTGTATGCCTGGCTAGCAATCAACTAAGACACTGCCACTTGTTATATTTTAAAATAGCCTTAGTTAACCTAGGGCAGGGCAAACATTAGTCCTCTAAACTACTTCCCGTAGTGGGGCAGGTATGGGATCCCTGCCTTAATCCCATGCCATCTGCTTCTAATAATTTCTATCAAGCTATCTCCCATCCATAATCCCAAATACTTGCTCATGTTCTTCATCTGGGCTGGATTCTCCATCTACGCCTGCCACGTGTTTCTCCTCCATCTAACCCATGGCGGCCTTCCTCTCCTCCCTTCAGGTCTCTCTCCTTTCTCCTCATGGCGGTCTTTCTTCTTCCCAGAATTCCTCTCTCTCCTAGCCCCACCTATCTCTTTTGCCCTGCCCAGGTGGGATGGGTTTTTATTAAGCAAAAGATGGGTCACAGAGACAACAAACAATAATTAGCATAAAAATACATCAGACCATCCCCTAACATCTGGATGTGAGACTAGGTTTTGTCAATTTGGTTGACTATTTATCAATGCCCATTCTCCTTTGAGAATTTCATACCATGTGTTCTGATCATATCTACACACACACACACACACACACACACACAGACACCCTTAGCTACATATCCAACTTCCTGTCCTAGTTTGTTTGTTGTTTATCCACAGTAAGTCCAATTTATACTACTCATGTATTTGGGAGTGTTTAGTAGTATATTAATTATAGGTTCTACCCTAGTGCCTATGATCTGTCAAGTCATAGGATCTAGACATGACAATGGTGCCAAGTAGTAGTTTTATCCTGTGGAGCAGGCTTTATATTCAGAAAGTGGTTATTTCTGTGATATTTGTGCATGTATTGCCAGGCCAGTCATTACCATAGCCAGCAGGGTTCAAAGCTAACATTCACAAATGTGAGAAAACATATGACATTTGTCTTTCTGGGTTTGGGTTACCTCACTCAGAATGATTGTTTCCAGCTCCTTCTACTTACCTGTGAATTTCATAATTTTGATTTTCTTAACAGTGGAATAATACTCCATTTTTATTATCCATTCATCAGTTGAGGGACATCTATGCTGTTTCCATTTCTGGGCTACTATGAATAAAACAAGAATAAACATCGATGAGCCGAACTCTATAGTAGGATGCAGAGTCCTTTTTAAAAATTTATTTACTTATTATTTATATAGTGCTCTGCCTGCGTGTGCACCTGCAGGCCAGAAGAGGGCATCAAATCGCATTAATGATGGTTGTGAGCCACCATGTGGTGGCTGGGAATTGAACTCAGGACCTTTGGAAGAGCAGTCAGTGCTCTTAACCTCTGAGCCATCTCTCCAGCCCCCAGAGTCCTTTGCTATATGCCCAAGAGTGGTATAGCGGGATGAAATGATATTTCCAGCTCTTTGAGGAAATTTCATACTGATTTTTACAGTAGTTTCACCAAATGAAGGTACATACTTAGGGAAAACACAGCTCCTTCAACTAATGGTGCTGATAAAAATGGACATAGAAGAATGGAACTTGATACTTATCTCATACTCTAGATTAAAGTCAGTTCCAAATGAATCAAGGACCTCAACATAAGACCTGAAATCATTGTTCTGATAGAGGAAAATGTAGGGAATAAATTTGAACTCACTGTTACCGAACAGACTTTCTGAACTGAACCCAAATAGCACAAACACTTAGAGCAACAATTAATAAGTAGGAACTCATGAAATGAAAATTTCTGCACAGAGAGGCACTATCTTTCTGGTAAGGAGGCACTGTAGGCTTTGAGCTTTTCCCAACCTACTTTATTTGGGTTTTTTAAAATGCTTATACCTCCATTCCAACCCACCTGCCCTAGACAGGAGATAAAGGAGATTTATGGGAACAGAGGAAGTAGACTTTGTTGGATTAAGTTCCTGGGAATGATTCCCCTGGTGTAGTAGGCAAGATTAACAACAGACCAGCAATTCCACCAAAGTTGCTGCTAGAACCTGTAGCAACTGGAACCCAGATCCTCAGCCGGATTCCAAAACCTCAAAGCCTTTGCTGGAGCAGTTCTCTCTAGGAGGGTCTCGAAGTGGAGCAACGAACAGCCAAACAGTATCAAGACCCAAAAAGCACAGCCTCCTGTTTTGGGCTCAGAATCTGTACTAGGATGTGTTTCAGCTGGCAAAAACGAAGCCCCCTCCCCCAGAAGTGGTTCCACTTATAAGTAGATAAACATCCCCTGCTCTCTCACAAGTCTGTTCTCCATCCCATACTTGGGATCAAAATAAAAACATGTTTACATCCAATACCTATCCCACACTTGGGATCAAAACAACAACATGTTTATATCCACTACAAGGCAGTCTGCATAATATAGTAAAATCTTTACCAGCAATACACCTTACAGAAAATTAGTGTCTAGAATACGTAGTAAAACACTTGAACATTTTTAAAAATTAAAAATGGGGCATGGAACTAAACAGAGAGTTCTCAAAAGATGAAAAACAAAGAGCTGAGAAATATTTTTTTAAATGCTCAACATCCTTATCCATCAATTGTCAATTACAACTATTATGAGATTTAATCTTACCCCAGCCAGAATGGTTATGATGGAAAACAACAACAACAAAATGGCTACAAATGCTGGCTTGGATATAGGGACACAGGAGCACTTACTTCCTGCTGGTGGGAGTGAAAAACCAGTGCAACCAATATAGAAATCAGTGTGGAGGTTCATCAAAAAGCTGGAAATAGACATACTCTGTAAGGTTTTATTTTTATTAATGTGTATGTGCATGTGTTACTGTGAGTTTGAATATGTGTCACTGTGTGAAGATAAACATAGTTGCTAAAAGGGGGAGTCCGATCCCCTGTAGCTGAAATTGCAGGCAGCTCTGAGCTGCCCTGTGTAGATACTGGGAATTTCACTGCTCTCAACTTCGTATCCACTGAACTTCTTAGTGCCTCAAATACATACTCTCATTTACTGTTGGGTTTAAGGTCATAAGAAGGCATTATATCCAACCTAACACTTTTATATAAAAGTCACAATATCTCAAGAGCCATCCTGAGAGTTAAGATTGGGGAAAAAAGGAAAGCAATTAAATTCTAAACATGTCATTCAAGAAAAGACAAGATGTATGATGTTTTTAATTGTGGAGAACATAAGTAATAGCCAAGCTAGAAAAAGGTTGTGATACAATTAGCTAATATTTTTACTGAATTCTTGTAAGGCTGAGTGTTGAGAAAAAACAACAGGCAGAGTAGTCTGCGTGCTCGCTCCCATGACTTTCTGCCATAAGCTGGTACCGAGCTTAAATGAGGAGTAGGTGGGTTTTAGAACAATGAGAGAGTTACCCTCCAATCAGCACATGCTATAAGCGCCAGGGTCTAACTAGAGGGAAGGGAGAAACCCATTTTTCACATTCAAGGGTAATGATCCTGACTTCTTGGAGCAGAGTAAAAGTGAAATTCCTCCATCTTTAGAACAGGGGTAGAAAAAAATCTTTTGGTTCTGGTTGTCTGCAGTAGTACAAAGTAGAAGTCTGTCTCTGTGGGACAGATGCAGAGAACTTCTTCCTAAGTCCTAACCCTTCTGCAGATAAAAGGCCTAGGTTAGTTGCTGGGGCAGGCCTAGAAAAGACGAAGAGTTCATCCATCTCTAAGAATCAGATAGATGTTCTGAATTCGACTAAGGTTAGAACAAAGAAACCAGAGTGCTGCCACAAGAATAGCACTGAACAGAGAACTGTAGCAGTCCAGCCCTGCGAAGAGCATGTTTGCTGAGATTGGTGAAATCTGCAGGAAGCTTGGGAACACTGGGAATGACCTTCAAGCAGCATCGTTTATAAACAGGTAAAGTAACCTAAGACTGAAAGACTGGATCTGAGAGCAACAATGTATCTCAAAATGCTGACTAAATTGACAACATCCTCCACACAAACAGCTCAGCCAAAGAAACAGACCAATTTCAAAAGGATTTTTAACTTAAGTCTTTACACTTCTACAAAAGCTATCTCTCATTCAATTTAGAAACTCAGAAAATACAATAAACACATAGCCAGGAAGAAAAGCAAAGGAACAAAATTGACTTAGAGAAGACCTAGATTCTATTATATTTGAAACTTTTAAAGAGTTATGACTGATATATTGAATAGCCAAGAGGAAATGTGAATCACGCACATGAGGAGATGATAATCTTAGCAGAGAGGTAAACAGTAGGAAGGAAAAAAATTAGAATTTTAAAAACCAACTATGAGAAGAAAGCTCATGTCGTCAATGAGTACATAGAAACATTGGAGACAGTAGAGAAAAACAGACTGAAACGGAGATAAATAATACAACTTATTTTAAATGAAATATTAATATAAGTAAGATGTACAAAGTAGAATATCCAAATTGGAAGGGGAACCTGGGAGCTAGGTCAGCCAGTAAAATGCTTGCCACAAGCCTGAGAACCTTGGTTTGTCAACATCTGGCCTCTATGTGTATACACACACAGTATGCACACCTGTACACATGTACATAGACACCCATGAACTTGTACACACATGTGTAGCATACATATATCAAAATAAATAAAACAACTGGTGGAAAATATGCATTTTCAGTTAGTATTATGGGATTTCAAAAAAGATATTATACAAATACATGTGTATAGATGTGTAAATATCACAGTAGGAACAAGAAATTATGGGAGGAATGATGAAAAAATAGAAAATGGAGGGCAAAAACACATGAATATTAAAAAGAAATTTTTAAAGATGTATTTATTTATTGTGTATACAGTGCTCTGCCTGCATGTACACCTGCAGGACAGAAGAGGGCATCAGACTGGATTATAGATGGTTGTGAGCCACCATGTGGTTGCTGGGAATTGAACTCAGGACCTCTGGAAGAACAGTCGGTGCTCTTAACCTCTGAGCCATCTCTCCAGCCCTTAAAAAGAAATTTTAACATTGATATAACTAGTAAGAGAACATTAAATTGGATAAACAAAAAGAAACCCAGAAATAAGTCCACACACATACGGATACCTGAGTTTTTTAAATAAAGAAGCCAAAAATACACACTGGGGGAAAAAAAAGACAGCATCTTCAAAAAAAAAATGGTGTTGGTCAAATTGGATGACTGTGTGTAGAAGAATGCAAATAGATCCATATTAATCATCCTGCATCCATCCAAATGGATCAAAGACCTCAACTTAAGGCCAGATACACTGAGTCTGATAGAAAAGAAAGTGGGGACTGGTGTTGAATTCATTTGCACACTGACTTTCTAAACAGAACACTGATAGCACAGACAATAAAAACAATCAAATAAGTCCACCTGAAAGTAAAAAGCATCTGTACAACAAAGAATAGCATAATTTAGACAAAGCAGCAGGCTACAGAATGGGAAAGGATTTTTACTAACTATATATCTAATAGAGGGCTAGTATCCAAAACATATTTGAAAAATAAGCAGAATATCAAGGATACAAATAACTCAGTTTGAAAATGGGTACTGATCAGAACAGAGGATTCTCAAAAGAGGAATCTTAAATTGCTGGGGGAACATGTAAAGAAATGTTCAAAATTCATAATCAGGTAAATGAAAATTAGAACTACTGTGAAATTTCATCTTATAGCGAGAATTACTAAGGTAAGTGACACAAATAACGACTCATGCTAGTGAGGATGTAGAGCAAAGGGGACATTAATCCATTGCTAGTGGGAGAACAAATGTACAGAACTATGGAAATCAGTATGTCAGTTCCAGAGAAAGATGGGAGTCTATCTACCTCACAGTTCATCTATATCACTTTTGGGTGCATACCCAAAGGTCACTTAATCTCACCACAGAGACACTTGCTCAATAATGTTCATTGTTGCTCTATTTATAATAGCCAGAAATTGGAAATAACTTACGTGTGTGTGTGTGTGTGTGTGTGTGTGTGTGTGTGTGTGTGTGTGTGGTTTTTGTGTGTGTGTGTGTGTTAAATGGATGAATAGATAACAAAGCTGAGGTACATTTGCACAATAGAACATTACACAGCCATTAAACATGAAATTCTCAATTACTTTTTGCTGCAGCTAGGTAAGGTAAAGCAGTGACAGTGGCAATGAGTGGACCTGACAGGATGCTCTACATTTGAGAAGAACTAGACTTTACATGGTATTTTCTGTTAGGAAGGTGCTAAAGATTACATGGCCTTACACATTCTGAGTGGGTAATCCTTCCCATATACCAATGAGCTTTAGTTTTTCAGCCATCTCTCCAACTCATGTAATGCTCTTTGAAAACCATAAACATTAAGCACTTGAAAATAGACACTGGAGCTAGGTACAGGCCACAAGCTCCATTTTCTGCCATCCCAAGGAGAATTGTGAGGCACCCAAGCAGCTTTGACTTGGAGCTCTCTCAGCCTGTTCCTCACCTGCCTATCCCAACTGGAACAAGACAGGGACCCCATCAGAGGAACCACTAGGCCTGCTAACAACAGAGACAGCCAGATGGCTAGAGGCCAGCATAAGAACGAAAGCAGCAAATCTCAGAGCCATATGAAACCACCAGAAACCAGTGGCCCTACCACAACAAGCCCTGGACATACTATCACACCCAAAGCACAAGAAAAATATTTTAAATCTGAGGTTATAAAAATGATAGAGGTCTTAAAAGAGGAAAATAAATCCCTCAAAGAAATACATGAAAATACATTTAAACAGATGAAAGAATTAAATAAATCCTGTAAAGAACTATAGGAAAATACAATAAAATTGATGAAAGAAATGAATAAAATTATTCACAATCTAAAAACGTAATTAGAAGTAATAAAGAAAACACAATCTGTGGCAGTCCTGGAGTAGGAAAGCCTAGGGAAGAAAACAGAAACTGCAAGTGCTGGGATTAAGATCTGGAGCCACCACCACCTGGCTGAAACAAACCATGTTCAGAAGTAGATGACCAACACAAATCCAACTCAATGAAACCTTCAGAAGCTCTCTATCTTACAATGTTAAGACAGAGCATCTTTTTAACTTTACATGTTCTTTGCATGTATTTATGGCTTCTGTCTGGAGGACTTTATGAGATTGCTGTTTGATCTGTATTTCTAAGTCTATATGTCTTTCTCGGGTTTTTTTGTTTTGTTTTTTGCTTTTGTTTTTTTTTTCTCTTTTTCTTGTTTGGTTGTTTTGATACATCCCAATTTGTTTAGTTTTATCTTATTATTATTCCTTAGATGCTTACTTGTTTTCTGATGAGAGATAGAAAGAGTACGGATTCATTTGGGAGGGTAGGTGGGGAGAAAATGGGAAGAATGGGGAAAGAGGAAACTGTAATCAGAATACACTGTATGCAATAAAAGCTATTTTCAATCGAAGAAAAAATAAGAACAATATAAAGATTATATATATATACATATATATATATGAAACATACAGACCTTGCAGATTTTATGTATTTAGAAATATGTATATACTATATAACAAAAATTCAAGAAAAAGAGCCATGAATTTGAGAAATAGCAAAGGGGTGTGTGGGAGGAGTTAGAAGGGAAAGGGAGAAGGTAGGAAAATGATGTCATGATATTTTTACTTCAAAATATACAAAACTATCATTAAAAGGAGGTTGATGGTAAAAATAAGAAAACAAAAAATATTACATCAAATCCAGTGTAACCAACTCTCCCCCAAAATAAAAGATTTATCTTCAAAATGCTGGGGAGAGGAACAAAAGAAGAACTCACAGGCTGAGAGAATCTGTTGCCGCCAGGCTTGCACTAGGAAGCTTAGCATGCAGAGGGAATATAACAGATGGAAATGTGGATCTACATAAGGAAATGAAGAGCAACAGAAATAGAAAAATGAGAGTAAATAGAAAAGGCATTTTATATTTGTAAAAGACAACTTAAAAGATGATAGAATATCTAAAGCATGGATTGGCAAACTTGCCTGCAAGCAAAATCCAGCCTGGGACATGTTTATGTATGCTTGTGAGCTAAGATATTTTTAAAGAATTGGAAAAAATGCAACAGATACCATATGTGCTGTAAAGCCTGAAATACTCTGTGGTCTTTAATGGGAAGATCTTGAGTCTGCAGCAAAATTGCAAACAATGCACTAAGAAATTTATAACATAGGCAGAAGTAAAATATGTGTGACATTAATAGCTCAAAAAATAGTAGTAGGAAATAGCTTATTCCTCTTGTGACAGTCTGACATTATACCAAAAATGACATAGTATTCAATATAGAATATGACACATAAGAGTTGATATTGTGGCCAGGTGGTGGTAGCACACACCTTTAATCCCAGCACTAGGGAGGCAGAGATAGATGGATCGCTGTGAGTTCGAGGCCAGCCTGGTCTCCAAAGCTACTCCAGGACAGCCAAGGCTACACTGAGAAAGCCTGTCTCAAACAATAACAACATAGAGCTGATATTGTGCCATGTGTGGTGGTGCACTCTGGAGGCAGAGGCAGGCAGATCACTGTAAATTCAAGGCCAGCCTGGTCTACAAAGTGAGTTCAGGACAGTGAGAGAAACACAAAAACCCTGTCTCTTAAAACAAAAACAAATAAAAACCAAAACAACAACAACAACAAAAGAGTTGCTATTGTAAAAATTAGAACTGTCAATACAAAACAGATACAGTATATAACTGATAGTGTGTATAAGATAGAATCATAATCATAGTTTAACAGAAATATGACTGGAAAACACTGTACAACAGAAAACAATTAGAGCATGGTATGCCTGAAGCCAAGAATACTAATAATTACATTTAACATACAGAGTATAGGGTTAAGAAGTTGCAAGCCCAATCTACTTTGTCTCTCTCCAAACCACAAACAATGGTAAACCCTAGAAAGAAAGAATGAGGAAGCTGAGGATTCTAGAATTTCAAGCTGTATTCACACCTATATATACTGCTGAATTAGTGAGAAATTATAAAAGAAATGGCATCCCAGGAACACTGAGCACACCCAGCATAACAAAAAAGAACCAAGGATCCTTTGGCAATGTCTTATTTGTTTGAATTAACTTGAGGCCTATGCCACAAGGGGGAGCCTAAACCCTACACTGCCTGCATGGCCACAAACCAGAGCCTGGATAGCCTAGAGACCTAGGGTAGAACCAAACAGGACTGATCTAAAACAAATCAATAAAATGATTCCTAGTGATGCTATGCTATATTCATAGATTGCTGCCTTGTCCAGTCATTATAAGAAAGGCTTCCTCTTGAGCCAGGCATGTAATCCCAGCACTCAGGAAGGCAGAGGCAGGTAGATCTCTGAGTTCGAGGCCAGCCTGATCTACAAAGTGAGTCTAGGGCAGCCAAGGCTACACAGAGAAACCCTTCCTCAAAAGAAAGAAAGAAAGAAAGAAAGAAAGAAAGAAAGAAAGAAAGAAAGAAAGAAAGAAAGAAAGAAAGAAAGAAAGAAGAAAGAAAGAAAAAAGAAAGAAAAGAGAATAGAAAAAGAAAGACTTGCTCCTGCAGCAGACAGGAGTGGGCACAGCGTCCCACACTCAAGCATTATATGAAGATAGAGTCTACATGGAGGTCTCCATTGAGTCCCTCCCTTAGAGATCTGGAACCCCATGGGAAAAGAGGAAAGATGGTAGAAGTCTCCAGGAAATGGAGGACACCAGAAGAACACGGCCCACCAAATCAACTAAGCAGGGCTCACATGGGCTCAGAGACTCAAGTGGCAAACGTGGGCCCTGCAGGGGTCTGCACCAGGTCCTCTGTATGTATGTCATGGCTGTCAGCTTAGTGTTCTTGTGTGACTCCTCACGGTAGGAGTGAGTGTATCACTGGCTCTTTTGCCTGCACTTGGGACTTTTCTCCTCCTACTGAGTTGCCTTCTTCAGCTTCCATATATGAGTTTTTGTCTTGTCCTATTTTGTTTTGTTCTATTTGTCTGTTGTCGCTTGGAGGTCTGCTGTTTTCTGAAGAGAAAATGGAGGAGATGTGGATTTATAGGGAAGTGGGGGTGTTAGGAGGAGTAGAGGGAGGAAAAACTGTGTTTGGGATGTATGAGAAATAATCTATTTTCTTTTTTTTTTTGAGAATAATCTATTTTCAATTTAAAAAAATAATGATATAGAAGCTGCCTCTGTGAAATCTGGTGAAAGGTTGGGTTAAAAGCAGTATAACCTGGGGCTGAAGAAGAAAGAAATACAGGAATAGAGAGATAGTTCAGTAGTTAAAAGCACTTATCCTTGGGCTGGACGTGATGGCACACGCCTTTAATCCCAGCACTCAGGAGGCGGAGGCAGGTAGATCGCTGTGACTCTACCAAGTGAGTCCAGGACAGCCAAGGCTAAACAGAGATACCCTGTCTTGAAAAAATCAAAAGAAAAGCACTTGCTCTTGATATAGATTCACTTCCCAGTACCCACATGGTGGCAGGATCCAATGCCCTCTTCACCCTCCACAGATACCAAGCACATAAATGGTATACATACATACATACATACATACATACATACATACATACATTCATACATACATACATACATACATTCATACATACATACAGGCAAAACAGTCATACACAGAGAGTAAAAATAAAATCTCATACAGGGTGCATTGGTGGTTCAATAGTGGAAATCTCCCTTCACACACGAGAGTTGGGTTCAACTCCTGGCCAATACAGTATCCCTATCACCAACAAAACAACCAAAAAGAAATGCTGGAAAATATGGGGGGGGGCCTCATTCCCTGTTGATAAGATGGCAAACTAGTCCAACCACTTTGGAAATCAATGTGGAGAATGGTCAAAAAGCTAAAATTAAATATGCCATAGGACACAGCTGTAATACTCCTCCTCAGTATATGCCAAGGGACTCAACATCTTACTCTTCAGAAAGTTGCTCAGCCATGTTCATTGTTACTCTATTCACAATAGCTAAGGGATGGAAACGATCTAAATGCCCTTCAATTGGTGGGTAGATCCTGGAGAATGTAGTATACATACCCTAGGGGTACTATGTAGCTTTAAAGAAAAATGAAATTATGAACTTTGCAGATAAATGGATGGAACTAGGAAAGATCATATTGAGTGAAGTCTCCTAGGTCCAGAGGACAAATGTCTCACTTTCACTCCTAGCTAAGGTTCTGAGCTTCAAATCTTCAGCTGTGACTATATACACTAGGATAACTGCAGAAAGAGGGGAATAGCAGAGTAGGAGTAATTTGGAGGGTGAAATGGGCAAGGGGGGGATTGATTAGGGAGAAAGAAAATGAATACAAAAAGAGAGCAGAGAGTAAAATAACAGCAACAATGTTTGAAAAAGTTGTAAGGAATCCTAATAACTATCGACTTAAAATACCCATAATACTAGTTTTTCTTTGTACTCATATGCATATATAGTTTAATAGAAATTTTCCCATTTTTGATAATGCTCTCCCTAAAATCCATAGACTAATAAAAACCCAAACACCAGGCATTTGAAAAGATCCCTTCTGAGTTGTTGGTCAGGGTTGTCAGGAAGACTCCTCCCACCACAAAATAAGGCTGCTGCTGTTGACTTTACTGCCCTCCCAGAAATAGAAGGAAAGTTCTTATTGCTGAAAATACCATGCACTTGGGACACATGACCCAGGGGACCTCAGTTAGATGTAACCTAAAACTTTCCTCCCTGAGGTACCAAGGTACCAGAAGGCATTGTGCAAGTTTTGAAGGGAAAGAAGCATCTCCCATCCTACCCAACTATGAAGCCTATGAACTACATTATTAGAGTGTAATAGTGACACACATACCTTGGCAGTAATTAAAAGCTCTATAATTGGATTTAAATGCTCAACAAGCTGGGTACAGTGGCACTCAGGGAGGCAGAGACAGGTGGATCTCTGTGAGTTGGAGGCCAACCTGGTCTACAAAGCTAGTCCAGGACAGCCAAGGCTACATAGAGAGACCCTGTCTGAAAAAACCAAAACCCAAAACAAAACAACAACAAAAAATCTCAATAAGAGGGAAATTAGTGCAAAACATGTACATGTAACATTATACAGACTAGCCAGGCGTGGTGGCGCACGCCTTTAATCCTAGCACCCAGAAAGCAGAGGCAGGTGGATCACTATGAGTTCAAGGCCAGCCTGGTCTACAAAGTGAGTCCAGGTCAGGCCTACACAAAGAAATCCTGTCTCCAAAAAAGCAAAGCAAAACAAAACATTATACAGACTAAGCTAAACAAATTGTATTCACACACACACACACACACACACACACACACACACACACACACACAGAAACAACAATTAGCTAAAAAAAAAAACCATTAATATGAAAGAGAACAAGGATGTGAGGGTTTAAAGGGAAAAAAGAAAAAGGGAAATTGATAGAATTGTATTATAATCTCAAAAAAAACATTAAAATGCATTTTCTCTCCTAATTCATATGCTTCTAATTTACACATTTACCTCCTCTTTCATATTTTATCTCATATTTCTCCCTGTTCCTAATTTCTACTTATTTAGCTATAGAAGTATATCTTTAGCACTATATAACTATAAACTGTAATTTTTCAAATCAGGGGCAGAAAGCAATGTAAGAGAGGATGGATTTATGGTGGCTTAAGACTGGGCTTGGAGTCCATCACAGCAGGAAAAGTGGGCAGCCCGTGAGGCCTTCAGCTGTGGCAGCAGGGATTTGCCTTAGTCTCAGTGGACCAGGAAGCAGAGAAAGGCCAGTGCCGACATTCTTTAGGCTGTGAGATATTTGGTGACAGAAACAACAACAACAAAAAATAGCAAACACCAAGAAGTTCCTATTTTTATGCTGTCTCTATAAAGCCCAGTCAATCAGTCTCTTCTGCTCCCTCTCTCTCACACACAAACACGCACTCAACACATATTAAAGTACCAAATTTGCTTTAAAAAATACTAAAACTTTATTAAGCCTGAAAAATAAAACACCTAGTATATGGCTAGTGTTATTTAAAAACAAAATTGTTGAGTTAGCGCCTGTAGCCCCAGGACTCAGGATATAGAAGTCAAATGATGCTACAGTCAAGCTAGGGCTATATAGGGATAACCTGCCTCAAAAGGCCAAAACCACATCAGATCAAGCAAGAATAATATGCTAAGCAATCTTCAATTGAAAGAAACATTTGGGGGCTGGAGAGATGGCTCAGAGGTTAAGAGCGCCATCTGCTCTTCCAAAGGTCCCGAGTTCAATTCCCAGCAACCACTTGGTGGCTCACACCCACCTGTAATGAGATCTGGTGCCTTCTTATGGTGGGCAGGCACACGTGTGGGCAGAATACTATATTTAAAAAAAGAAACATTTAGGAGAAAAGAAAAGAAAAAGATAAAAACCCAAATCATATTGAATAGGGCCCACAAGTTGGTATGCAGTATGTTTTCCAAAGCCCTTTACTATTTTGACATCACTGCCTCATCATCTGGGACATTTGGGAGTGGGGAGTAAAGGGCCAGTGAAATGGCTCAGAGAGTATAGTGCTTCCTAGTGTGCACCAGGCCCTGTGTTCAATCCTTAGCAACGCATAAACCAATAAGGTGGCACACACCTGAAATTCCAGTGCTTGAGAGATGGAGACGGAAAGATGAGAAACTCAGTCATCCTCAGCTACATATGAGGACAACGTGCTCTACATAAGGCTGTATTTCTCAAATGAAAATAACAGAATGATAGCTGGAAGGCATGAGAACAATGTGGACTCAAGATGAACTCCTGGCCAGGCATGGTGGCGCACACCTTTAATTCCAGCACTCGGGAGGCAGAGGCAGGTGGATCGCTGTGAGTTCGAGACCAGCCTGGTCTACAAAGTTAGTCCCAGACCGCCAAGGCTACACAGAGAAACCCTGTCTCAAAAAAACAAAAAGAGAGAGAGAGAGAGAGAGAGAGAGAGAGAGGAGAGAGAGAGAGAGAGAGAGAGAGAGAGAGAGAGAGAGAGAGAAGAAAGAAAGAAAGAAAGAAAGAAAGAAGAAAAAGAAAAAGAAAAAAAGATGAACTCCTGGCCAGCCTTACCACATCCCAGCAGTGTGATGTCATGATCATCAGGGTAATTCCCAAGCACTCTGAAGCTTAGAATGGCTCTCTGAGGAGCTGGCTTCAACAATCATGTCATGTAGGATTGTTAGAATATATAGGCTATGAGTCATCTGGCACAGTGTCTGCATATAATTATGTATATAATGAATGCCAATTGAGTATGAATATTAATTTGATCACACACCTATTCACTCAGGGGGAAAATGTGCTCAACAGGACAATCAATATCAAATCAGCCCAAAGTGCAGTTTTCCAAATAAGTCAGGATACTATTTCTCTAAAAAGTAAACTATTTTGGATGCCAATAACTATTCTAAGGTGAAGAAACTTGAAAAGCCTAGAATTAATTTTTTTTTCATTTTTCAAGACAGGATTTCTCTGTGTAGCCCTGGCTGTGCTGTACTCATGCTGTAGACCAGGCTGGCCTCCAACTCACAGCGATCCACCTGCCTCTGCCTCCCAAGTGCTGGGATTAAAGGCTTGCTCCGCCATGCCTGGTTTAGAATTAAGTTTCTAAGAAGTTCCTCCCCTCCCAGCTGCTCATCCTCTGCATCTACTTTTTGTTTGCTTGTTTGTTTGTTTTTCCAGACAGGGTTTCTCTGTGTAGCCTTAGCTGTCCTGGATTAACTTTGTAGACCAGGCAGGCCTTGAACTCACACTGATCTACCTGCCTCTGCCTCCCCAAGTGCTGGGATTACGGGAGTGCACCACCACCGCCCATCTTACTTTCTAAACTAATTTTACTACCACCAGATCCAAAATTCTAGTTAGCTTTGGCCAAACAATGATCCCTTGGCTCTGGCTCTGCAAGGCAAGCAGAAGAATGGCAGCCTAGTGGTTGCTACCCAATGATTCTTAACTGTCTATCGAGGAAATCCTTATATACATCTGTTTAGCCCTGTGGGTCAGAGTGTATAACTGAATACACCAGTTTAAGCCTATAATTTCAGCACTTTGGCAGTAAAACGAGGACTATCAGTTCAAGGTCAGCCTGGTATACATGAGACCCTATCCCCAAAATCCAAGACACACAAACAAAAATTACTTAGTACAGACAACAAGTTTAAATGCACCAAGGCAGAAACTCAGGATACAGGCATCAGCCAGGGATTCCTCTCTGGTTCAGCCAGAATCCCAAGGGAACAACTGAATTTTGATCCCAGGATTTTCTCTCTCCTTGAAGACTTACTGAGAGTCAGATCTCAGGCACCGGCTCAGGGTGTCTGCAATTGATGACAAATGGAATCTCACTTCCCAGCTTAATCCTTCTTCATGCTTGTTTTTTAGTATGTCTTCCCCATGTTCCTACTAAGACAGCTGTACCTGTACTCTGTCCATCTCTAGGAAGAGAATGTGATCATTTCTCCTCACACTACTCCCAACAGCCATACATATTCCATACAAAAGCTATCCAATTTGGGGCTAGAGATGACTCAGATGTTAAGAAGATTTGCTGTTCTTGCAAAGGACCTGGGTTCAGTTCTCAGCACCTATATGGTGGCTCACAGCCATCTGAAACACCAGTTCCAGGGCATTTGATAACCTCTTTGAACCTCTACAGGCACCAGGCAAACATGTGATAAACATACATACATTCAGGTAAGATGCTCACACACATAGAAAATACAACTTTAAACAATATATCCAACTAATATTTGGCAAATAAATGAATCAGTGAGCAGAGATCTTAAGACTTATTAGCATTTTTCCTCTTTTATTAAACAAACCAATCTAGGTACACATTTTAGACTTGACTGAAAGGATTAAAAGAACCCAAAGATTAAACATTGCTCAGTTCCCCTATATTTTCTCAAAACTTGGTAAGACAAGAAAAGAATTCTGAGTACTCATAAACTTATGTTGCCAAGGTAATGCAACACAGTTTCAGCTACAGAGACCAGCTTTGGAAAAAGTGCCCCAAAGGGGGAAACAGGATGAAACAACTATTAGCATCTAGAACCAGAACTCAAAAGTTGCCCTACAGTGTGTTCTACCCATACCCAGACTAACCTTGATCTTCCCTTATAAGTTTGACTGTTCTCTTTAAAATCAGAAATTAGGCTTCCCCATGCTGTCATCAACACGGTGCTAACCTATGAGGCCCTTTCTGCCTCAGGCCCTCTCTTCCTCATCTCGGAACGCCTCACTATACAAACTTGAGAAATAAGTTGGGGCCCTGCTTGTAAATTTGGTCAAAAATTCAAGGACTTTCATCTTGCTGGTTTCAGTACAGGCTCTTGGACCCCACAAGAACTCGTAGCGTGGAGGATAACTTGCAGGCACCTGCTGATATTTCAGATAATTTTGGTACACCAACTCTCTGGTGAGGAACTCCCTCGGCTCCCCAAAAATGAAGTGCTCCTTCCCGTCATATATCCCCATCATATTCAGAAATTCCCACACGCTTTCTTCAGAGGCGCAGTTCCCCTCAATGAATATCACACCCAGAGTAATGATCAGGAAGCCATTTCTAGGCATTCTCTGGTTGTTAGTCACCATGTCATAATACGTAAGGTCCAGTGAGTTGGTAAGGACATAGGAGCTGCTTATAGGATCATTTTCCTTTATATCAATACCAAAAATCATCTCCAAGCACTTAGAAGCTTCATCAAAGATAATGGGGAACTGTTTCTCATAGTCTTTTGTGACAACTCTGAGCATTTCCACTTTGTTGATGGGTTCCTTCATTCTATATTTGAGGATCAGGAGATTCACCAGTTCAGTCACCTTTTGCTTTTGGAGTTTTCTCCTTGAGGAAGCAGCATGTGTCAACCTCAAGGTGTTTAAACTCTCTTCTTCCTGGCTGCTGGGTTCTTCATCTAAGCTGCTACATGAAGTGGAGGCAGTATTCAGCATCCAGGCAACAGAGCCCACTGCCTCATCTGGATTGCCCCCTATCAGAGGCCAGGGCGCGCACTCGTAAGGTGGGGAAAGACAGGAGGGTAACGTGATTTTCAAAGCAGAGAATGTGGTATCAATATCAACGGTTTCCCATTCTTCTTCTTTCTCCTCCTCCTCCACCACCACCACCTCGTCCTCCTCCACCTCCTCCTCCTCCTCCTCGTCCTCCTCCTCCACCTCCTCCTCCTCCACATCCTCCTCCTCTACATCCTCCTCCTCCACCTCCTCCTCCTCTACATCCTCCTCCTCCACGTCCTCCACGTCCTCCTCCTCCATGTCCTCCACGTCCTCCTCCTCCTCTACATCCTCCATCTCCTCTTCATACTCGTCTTCCACTTCTTCCTCCTCTTCTGCTTCTTCCTCCTCCTCTCGTGCTACTTCTTCTTCCTCTTGTATTTCTTCCTCTTCATCTCCCTCCTCTTCCTCAGCCAATCTGTATATTTCAAAAGCATCCTGGAACACTTTCAAAAGGTTGAAGTGGGGATAGTATGGCATAATGAACCTAACTGGAGATGGCAGGCTGGACTAGAAGCTGGAGTGTGGCTGAGTGGATCCCTCTGACCTGGGGGAGTGAAAGGTAGTGTGAGTGACCTCAGCTCAAAATTCTACTCCTGATGGCTCTAACAAAAGCATACTCACAAGACTTCTCCGTAGGTGATGTCACAGAGCCCTGCAAGCCTGCTGCTTTCCTTGTTGCTTGTCCTGCTGAAGCCTGAAGAGGGATAAGAGATAGCACCTGAGACTCAAGGGCCCACAGTGTGGTATGTGACTAATTACCTTGGGATGCCTCAGTTCTGGGCTTCGGGTTGTGTGCTTGGTATACACTCAGGGTGTGTTTTCTTACCTTGATGACTTCACTTCCTAAGCCTTTTCTATTCTGTGGTTTGAGGGGCTATGACTCATATAAAAGCCTTCACTCCAATTTCTCACAGCTCTTTAAGATGAGCTGAGAGGTCTCCCCACAATGAAGACTATAAGGACAACCCTAAACTGCTCAATGTAGCTAAGTTAGATGTTACCCTGAAATCATTAGAACTCCAGGTATAGGGTCCCCTTTGAGTTCACCTTTACTCTGGCAAGTCTTAGATCCTACTCACCTGCTGGATTGAGAAAACAGCTAAGGGTAACACCCCACACTCCTGAGGCAAAGAAGAGGAAGTAAGGGAACCCCATCCTCAAGTCCACCTGTCAAGGGACTCCTTGAAATGATGGTTAAGAACTGATCAAACTCTGGTACCACCTTTCAAGTGAGAATATACTAATTTCTCAATCTGAACCCGTCAGAGCCTAGGGCTGTATCATCTGCTGATGTCGGGCTACTCCTGTGAGCAATGCTCTGAGATCACCAAGATAGAGAAGATGAGGTACCACATACAACCACATCCCTCAGGGCATCCAGCAAGCTGGCGGCATGGGAAATGAAGACACTTTCTGTCCTAGAACGGAGGGTTGGTCCCTCAGATCTCACTCAGAGTCCCTAACTCCAGCCATTCTGGGTCTTGACTCCTCACTCTGCTGACCTGATGTACCTCCTCCTCAGACCAAGACCCTCAATTCCCTGAGAATGCAAGATGATACACAGAAAAGATACTAGCATCTCACTCTGCTAATGTCACAGACTTACACAAAGGCTTTCTTTCACCTCCCTGGAACACTCCATACAAAATGGCAACAAGTTTACTGACAACTGTCCATCCGGGGTCTGTCAGGTTGAGGGAAAACAGTCTTACTTGCAGGAGAGTTGCCCTTACCTTTTAGCAGAACCTGCCTCAGTTACCTTTGACCTGAAGTGTATATCTAGTTAAACAAAACCTCACCATCCTGAAACTGCAGTCTTTGGCTCTTTAGAGAGCTTTTGACAGAAGTCAGAGTCCGTTGCATTACACTACCACAAGATAGCTCCCCGTACTGGATATAATTGAGAATCGAACTCCTGGACTCCATAAGATCCCTTTCTTCAGGGAAGAAGAAAAAAAGGGTGGGGGGGGGTTAGGTAGGGAGCAGTGGATCACCAGGGATCCTTAACTTGATACTAAGCAGAGTAAAAGACTTATGTCTGCACTGACTAGCTCTCACAGAATGGTACCTCCTCAGATCTAAGCCCTTCTCCGTGCCAGATGAGCCAAGAAAAAAAAAAGTGCCACATCTCACAGACCTTGCCTGCAATACCCTAAAGTTTACGCCTGTTCAGTGTGGAGCCACCTCACTGAGATTACTATTATCACTATGTTCTTTGTCTTCCTATGTTGGCCAAAAGGGAGGGTTCTTTTGTCGTCATCGCAACACCCCCATTCTCCCCCCTCGATGTAGCTAAATTGGCCCTGATAAGATCTGGGAACTGCTTTGCAAAGGTGCCCTGGCCATCTTTGACAAATCTTTCTCTCTCTTGAGAGCCTAGTCAAATGCCAAGCATGGTCATATCATGCATCTCTGCCCAGGTCCCCCAGGGTTGACAGCTGAGGTTAGAGCCCACAATTTTCCTGGGAGGAGGGTTCGCACCCTCTGCTCTCCCTCAATTCCCAGCAGAAGTGACAAGGCACATCTAGCCACGCATGCCCCTATCTTGAAGGCATGGTGGGCTTTTATGGGGCCTCTCTGACTACAAGAGGAAGAGCTGTAAGTTGTCCTCCACAGATTTATCCTTCCTCCTGACAAGCCACAGACAGGCTCTAGTCTGTCCATGTGAGGGTGTCTTCCCCAGTTCAAGGGTCTCATCTTATTCACATACCAGAAATAAAAAAAAAGTGGACTCTTGTGCCTGAGCCTGGGACTTTAGGGACCAACCTTACAGGCTAGTTTCTATGAGGCTCCTACTATCTGTTATCTAGCCGAGCCTCCTCCAGAAAAAAAACCATGCACTCTTCTGAAGATCAAAGTCTAAACACTATACCCAAAAGGCTAGACTGGGGCGGCCAGGCTAGCAGGGGACGGAGAGTAAGGCTGAGGCTCTCCTTATCTCTCATCAAAAGCCTGTCGCTCCTCCTCCAGGCTCTCACTTTAACGCTGAGCAGAGCCAGCCCACCTCCCTCTGCTGAATGGAGGTATCGGCCCTAGGACTCCTTCACAGCCAGTAACTCTCCTGACAGTGCAAGACTCAGCACCGAACCAAGCCTTTCTGATGGCAGCGGAGTTCCTTCAATAAACCTCCCTTCCCCCAACCCTTCCAGGAAAACTGGAAATGACCCACAAGCCTTGCCCCTCCCTAAAGCATCCTATGGACAAGGCAGGGACAGATGATACTACCACCCCAGGATCTACAGGGGAGAGGCCGGCTCTCAGTCATTCCTCAGCATTTTCCCCATCAAGCCCTGGACTTCTCTACTTACTGAGACTAGCCAACTCAAAATGCCTCACCTCCCTTGGACTCCTTTTTTCCCCCCTCAAGACAGGGTTTCTCTGTGTAGCCTTGGCTGTCCTGGACTGGCGTTGTTCACCAGGCTGGCCTTGAACTCCCAGAGATCTACCTGCTTCTGCCTCTCTAAGTGCTGGGATTACAGGTGTGTGCCATCACGCCCAGCTCTCCCTTGGGTTTGATTTTTTCAAGACAGGGTCTCTCCATGTAGGCTTGACTGTCCTGGACTTGCTTTGTAGACGAGGTTGGCCTCAAACTCACAGAGATCCGCCTGCCTCTGCCTCCGCCTCCCAAATGCTGGGATTAAAGGCAAGCGCCACCATGCCTGGCTCACCCTTGGACTCTTGACAGGTAATATGGGAATGATTATAAGCCATGACCTTACCTGGAGCCCCTAACGATAGGTGGGGCTAGACTTCCTATATCTCCCACGTCGGGGAAGAAGATGAAATCTCAGAATACTATCATAGCAAGGCCTGGAAGTTCCTGTGGACATCTGTCCATGATATTTCTGGGCAGCGGCTTTTAAGTAAGCCGGGGACGGGTCTTGTGCTAACCTGTGTACAGTCTCCTCGCAAAAGCCTTGCCTCCCTTAGGAACTGGGGGATAATCATGACATGACCCTGACTGCTGAGACAAATGGAATGAGCCATCATACATTTTTCGAGCAGGGGCGGGAGCAGGAAAGGATGAGGCTATGACTTCCAACCATCCCTGGGAATTCTTATCTTCTATCCCGTGACCTTTCTCAAGGCTGGGACCCTCCCTTGCTGACCTAAGTCCAGTTGCCTTCCAAACAACCTCACCTCCCCTGGACAGCACAACCCCCACGGCGATCTGTAAATAAACAATAAGCACCGAACCAGGTTGGAGTCTCCCAACAACTGTCTGTACAAATGGGATTAGTGCCCCCTATTTCTCTCAAAGAGGAGTCTTCTTGTGCAAGTTTGGGAACCCTCTCCCTGCTGACAGGAGTCCAACCAAAGCCCTCCTAAAAAGCTTTACCTCTCTGGAACCCCGGACTTGGCGAGTGTGGGTGGTGTGCGGTGGGGGAGGGGAATCAAAGCGAAGAGCTTCTATACAGCAGAAAGGCTCTGGGGAAAATCTTCTAGGATAGGCAGTACTCGCACCCCCAACATATGTAAGGGAGGAAAGGGTTCTAAGCTCAACCCGAGTACCCTCGCCCGCCCCCAACACACACACCTTTAATATACCCATGGCTAGGACTCCTTACCTGCTTGCTGACCAGAGTTCAGCCCTCACACAAAAACCTCACCTCTCTCTGGAGAAGAAGCAAACTCGCCTGGAGCCCTGGGCGGTATTCCCTTGAAATAGAAGCTGCAGTCCAGAACACTCCAGGTGGGCAGGGCTTCTAGAGCAGTTGCCTGCCCTCCCAATATGATTGGCCAGGCTTAGAACCCCTCCCTCTGTTGTTGTGAAATCAGAGGCCTCCCACGGAGGCCATAACTCAGCACCTGTGGCCATTAGGAAGAGGCAATCTGGCAGCCAGGCCCAGGCAAGACTAATATTATTCTTCTTATTCTTTTTTTTCTTTCTGGTTGTTGGGGTTGTTTGTTTGTTTTTTTCGTTTGTTTGTTTTGTTTTGTTTTTCGAGACAGGGTTTCTCTGTGTAGCCTTTGCTGTCCTGGACTCGCTTTGTAGACTAAGCTGTCCTCGAACTCACAGAAATCCACCTGCCTTTGCCTCCTGAGTGCTGGGATTAAAGGCATGCGCCACCACGCCCCTAATATTCTATCTGAAGGGGTAAAACTCCATCCAGGTGGGCGTGGTGGTACATGCCTTTAATCCCAGCACTCCAGAGGCGAGGCAGGCGGATCTTTGTGAGCTCGAGGCCAACCTGGTCTACGTGGTGGTCCAGGATAGCCACTGCTACATAGAGAAACCCTGTCTCGAAAAATAAAAAAATAAAAAAGACTCCTTCATCGTTTTGATTCCTCTCCTGATAACCTAGCAACGTTTAAGACACCAGCCTCTATTACCCTAGCAAACAGAAGTGGCTTTGATAAATGAAAGGTATACTTTATTCAGATTTCCAACATGGACGTTGCCGTATGTAAAGCACACTAGTCTGCTGAGGGAGAGGATGGCTAGAGAGTCTGCCGTTGGTAGACTGGAGAAAGTTCAGTACTGGCTTGGAGTCTGGGCTTTGCTCCTGTCACTACCAGTGCTGTTTTTTTTCTCTGAACCTGAGTTCACTGGAATTTAAGCAACTCAGCAAGGGGCAAAAAGGCTTCTAAGCCCCAGGGCTTCCCAGAGTTTACAATTGAGATAGGGTGGAGCTGCAGCCAGCGTTCAGCCAGAGATAGTAGGACTGTCTATAGTCTCCCCCAGATTATTTATATTTAATCCTGACAGGGCATAAATTCCATTATTTTCACTGACTGCATGATCTGTCTGTCCTTCAGGCCAACATCCTCATTTCTCTCAAGATTTCCAGCCGGAAAAATAAAAATAAGTGGATACATCTGGCTGATAATTCCAGCCCAGACCTCCCCTGGCCAACATGCCCTTGGGCCTCTCAGACCTCAAGTCTGGAAAAGGGCAGACTTGGGCTGATAAGTCAAAGGGAATTCGGATGAGAGCCCCCACAGTTGTACAATTTAACAACTGCCAAGCCTGCACTCCTTTGTCTGCTAAAGTAGACCTGTTGTCTCTAAACCACTGCCTTCGCCTTGGAAAGTCCTTCCCTACAAACTAGAAAAGAGACCTCTCTGCTCCTCCCCCAATCCTCCTCAGAAGACTCCCAGGACAGACATCAGCAGCAGAGTGACATTCTGTGAGGTTGTCCTCTGCTCCGAGTAAGCTGGTTGACCTCTTAGTCCTCACTTTATTTTATTTTACTAATTATTCACTTCACATCCCAGTCATAGCCCCCCCTCCCTTTCTCCTTCCAGTCCCACCCTCCCTCCCTGTTTCCCCACCCCTTCTCTCCTGCTCCTCACAGACCGAGAGCCCCATCCACCACCCACTCCAGCTTATTAAGTCACGTCAGGACTGAGCTCATCCTCTTCCTCTGTGCTCTGTCCAGGTAGCTCCACCAGGGGAAAGTGACTGAAATCCAGGCAACAAGAGTCCAGTTCAAAATCAGCCCCCATTGACCCTTATGAGGACCGAGCTGCCCATCGGCTACATCTGTGTAGAGGGCCTTGGTCCAGCCCATGCATGGACCTTGGTTGGTGCTTTAGTCTCCACAGAAGACTTGTGAAGCTCCTGTCACCTCTGAGTCTTTCTAACCTTCCCTCTACTCTTTTTTTTTGGAGACAGGGTTTCTCTGTGTAGCCTTGACTATCCTGGACTCACTCTATAGACCAGGCTGGCCTCGAACTCACAGCGATCTGCCTCCCTCTGCCTCCCGAGTGCTGGGATTAAAGGCATGTGCCACACTGCCCAGCCTTCCCCCTACTCTTCCGCAAGACTCTCTGCACTCCACCCAATGTTTGGCTGTGGGTGTCTGCATAAGTTCCCATTAGCTGCTGGGTAGAGCCACTTCTTGAGGACAGCTATGCTAGGCTCCCATCTGCAAACATAGCAGAGTATCATTAACAATGTCAGGAGTTGGCTGTCTCCCGCAGGGTGGGTCTCAGGCTGGACATTCCCTAAATCTCTGCTTTACTTTTGTCCCTGCACATCATGTAGGCAGGGTAAGATTTGGGTCAAAGGCTACACAGAGAAACCCTGTCTCAAAACAAACAAACAAACAAAAAAAGATTTGGGTCGAAGTTTTTGTGGGTGGGTTGGTGTTCCCCTCCCACTACTAGGAGTCTTGTCTAGTGAGGTGTCCTCTTCAGTCACTGTGACCCCTGCTGCTAGGAATCTCTGCTAGAGTCCCTCTCACGTCCTCCCAGGAGCCTGCCCTGAGGGAGCTCTTCAGCTTGTCACAGAGAAGTTCCCGCCCACAGTTGCTCTTTTTTCTACAGGCCTTCTTTCCTCTCACCCTGACTCCTCTCAGGTCTGAGCTCTACATTCACATCTCTCTGTGCTCCCTCTCCTACCTGTTCCCTTTCTTCAGCCACTTCTGCTCTCCTATTTCCCCTTCTGAGTGAGATTTGTTTTGTTTTGTTTTCCGAGACAGGGTTTCTCTGTGTAGCCCTGGCTGTCCTGGACTCATGCTATAGACTAGGTTGGCCTCGAACTCACAGCGATCCGCCTGCCTCTGCCTCCCAGAGTGCTGGGATTGAAGGCTTGTGCCACCATGCCCGGCCCCTTCTGAGGGAGATTTAAGAATCTTCCCTCAGGTAGCCTCACTCTTGAAGGCCCTCATCATGCATCCTTCCCTGTCATCTCTGAGCATTTGCTTAACCAACATTCTTATAGAGAATGGTTTTGAGGTCTGGGCCAGATCTAGAAGGGAGAGAAGATACATACACACACACACACACACACACACACACACACACACACACACACACACACGCGACAGGAAACACACACACACACACACCCTTCCCCACTCCATCCCCTCCCCCACTTGCCTTGAAAACACACACACACATACACACACAACAGGAAACACACACACCCTTCCCCACTTCAGCCCCTCACCCACCTACCTTGAAAACACACGCAGACACACACAGACACACACCCTTCCCTATTCCATCCCTTCCCCCACCTTCCTCCAACACACACACACACACACACACACACACACACACACACACACACACACAGTCTCTTCACCAGTGTAAGCTCTTAGACTTTGAAAACATTTCCATCTAAAACCTTTTTTACAAAAGTGAGAATAATTCAGTTTGTAGGGATTCTTTTTGTTTGCTTGTTTTTGTTTGTTTACTTTCATTGTTTGTTGATTGGTTGGTTTTTCAAGACAGAGTGTTTTTGTGTACCCTTGGGTGTCCTGGAGTTTGATGTATATACCAGGCTGGCCTCAAACACAGATTTTTCTTCCTCTCACTTTTACACAGTTTTTGCCTAAGGGTATTCCTAATTGTTGGTGTCAAGTGTTCTCAGTTTAGCACACTTCTTATGTTCTTCTTCTGTCATATGCTGAGCCTTCTCTGCCTGTACATTTTCAGAATTTCTGCTTTGTGGCCCCATGCCATACTTCTGCCTCAGTCTCTACAGCTAGCCGTATTTTGGCGTAGTCTTCAGCCATGGTATATACAGCTCTTGCTATGTGTCCACAACTAGGTCAGTTTTTACATTGAGGAGTTGACCCTACCTCCACGCCAGCTACCACTGACTCAGACCCAGTACAGGTAGCAGGGGTCATTCAGAGAGAAATCTATATATCTCGACTTGAGTTATTTCTTTCTTCTTTCTTTCTTTCTTTTTTTTTTTTCCATCTCTTTCTCTCATAGGAGTAGAATCTGGTTTTTGCTTTGATTTGGTTTGTTTGTTTGTTTGTTTATTCTGCTCTCCTCATTCACTGTCACACAAAGGCAGCTTCTAACCCACCCTCTTCTTAGAACTATTTTTGGATATTTGACCAAACATATAAAATACAAGTAATATTATTTCTCTTCAAACTACGGAGTTACCCTACAATGGGTTGGCAATGCCCTTACTGCAAGCCACATGCTAACAAATGAAAATATCCACTGTTGGGAATGGGTTATCTCTTTGGGAGTTGTTGGCCAATGAGGTCTCATAGATGCCTAAACATAGGTAGGCTATTGCTAACACTATAGGTTACCCTCTAAAACTTGATGCTCCTTATTGCTGAAGACATCAGATACTTGAATGATAGAAAAGGTAGTACTAACTTGAAAATTACATTCCTTCCGGCTAGCTTTCATAGTTCTTAAAGCTGCTAATGGGAAGGAAAGTAATAATCAGTCTTATCAGCTGTGAACTGTATGAGCTACAGTAATAACTGGCCTGGAAAGACTTGTCGATTGGTACACTGCAGTAGTCAGCTGGCCATGGTGGCACACGCCTTTAATCTGAGCAGGAGGCAGAGGCAGGCAGATCACTGTAAATTCAAGGCCAGCCTATTCCACAAAGCGAGTCCAGGACAGCCAAAGCTACACAGAAAGACCCTGTCTCAAAAAAAAAAAAAAAAAAAAAAAAAAGAAAGAAAAGAAAAGAAATTAAGGAGTACTCAGTCCTAAATATGGCATTTGTATCACAACACCTCCTCCTAACACACAAAGATTATTGCAGAAGACAGGGCAGAAAGTACAAGGAGGTAGAAAAATGTAAGAGTCAAATGCAGCCGATTACTCAAAGGAAACTGGGTTTTGTTTTGATTTGTTTTGTTTTTGTTTTGGCACAGAAAGGTTATATGTCTGAACTCACAACAGTTATGCCAGCAAGAAGAAGGCCTGTGAAAGCTTACGTGAGATCAAATCCCAACTTGCAGAGCAGAGCTGAGCACAACCGGGCGTGGTGGTGCATGCCTTTAATCTCAGCACTTGGGAGGCAGAGGCAGGAGAATCGCTGTGAGTTCGAGGCCAGCCTGGTCTACAAAGCGAGTGTAGGACAGCCAAGGCTACACAGAGAAACCCTGTCTCTAAAAACCAAAAAATAAAAAAATAAAAATAAAATAGAGCTGAGCACAAAGCTTCACACCTAGTCTAGAAGCTATTGGTAATCAATAATTGCTAGGAGAGAAAAGTTCATTTTCCTTTAAAAGTATTGTCCCTGATAAATCAGTCATGTTTCAATGGAAGACTATCCATTCAAGATTATCTGGGAAGCACAAATTGGTCTTGAATTGATAAAATAAATAAAGAAAAAAGAAAAGGAACACTCAAAGTTGGGTGGGTAAGAAAGGTGGATGGATTTTGGAGAAATTGGCAGGGGTACATATGATCAAAATATATTATACAAAATTCTCAAAAGACTAATAAGAATGAAAATAAACAAGTTAACACGTAAGTGCTGGAGATGCAAGGATATAAATGTAATGTTAAAGATTAAACCATACACAAATATTTTTACTTTTTAAAAAAAGGAAATAGTGTAATCTTTCAAACCCATTATACAAAAGCAATATTACACTGACACCAAAACTGGACAGAAGCACAACTCTAAGCACATCAGAAACAAAACTAAAAGTCAGTATTTCCAATGACCATGAATGCAAAAGAAATCTATGAATTTCTAGCATGCTGAATCTGAACGTATATAAAGTCATTCCCCATGATCAGAGATTCAGGATTGTCCACATATAGAAATCAATAAATATAATCATGTACACAGAATGAGGACAAATATCATATAATCATGTCAATACGTGCAGAAAAACATTCAGTAGATTTGAACAGCTCTTCGTGATTTAAAAAAAAAAATCTCTGAATACTTATTGAAAAGCCATACTAAAGCATAATGAAGCGTATATACAAAAATTCACATCCAACGTACTAAATGAGGAATATCTGAAATCATTTCCTTTAAAATTTGGAATAAGACAAAGATGTCTTGCCACTCAACTCTTATACTGCTGTGTAGTACTAGAAGTTTGAGCCAGAGCAACTAGACTGGAGAGAGAACTAAAATGCATATAATGGGAGGGGATGCTGTGAGTCTATATACACAGAATCCTGGATGCCACCAAAGGTGATTAGAAATGATAAGCAAGTCCAGTGATGTTATAAGACGGAATATCAACAGGTACTGCTCAGTAGTATTTTTCATACAGGAATAGTGAATTTGCTAAAAAGAAATCATGATGGAATACTATTAAAAGCAGCTATTAGCCAGGCATGGTGGCGCACGCCTTTAAGCCCAGCACTCAGGAAGCAGAGACAGATGGATTGCTGTGAGTTCAAGGCCAACCTGGTCTACAAAGCGAGTCCAGGACAGCCAAGGCTACACAGAGAAACCCTGTCTCAAAAAAAGCAAAACAAAAACAAAACAAACAAACAAAAATGAAAACATCTATTAAAAACAATGGATGGAACTAAAAAAATGATCATTCTAAGTAAGGTAACCCAGACCCAGAGAGGTACACATGGTATATACTCACTTATAAGTGGATATTAGCCACATAATACAGGATAACCACACTATAATCCACAGACATAAAGAAGCTAAGTAACAAGGCTGATCCTAGGAAGAATGCTTAACTCTCATTCAGAAGGACAAATAGAACCAACTCTGGATGCAGTTGAAGAGAAGGAACAGGAAGGGAGCCTACCATAGAGGTCCTCTGAAAGACTCCACCGAGCAGGGAATCCAAGCTGAGACTTATAGCCAAACTTTGTGGTGGAGTACAGGGGTCTTATGGAAGAGTTGGGGAATAGAAGGACATGGAGGGGTCAGGAGCTCCACAAGGAAACCAATGGAGACAACAAATCTGGGCAGAGGAGGAGGGTGCTGCAGAGACTGATGCAACAACCAAGGACCTTGCATGGTGAGGGCCAAGACCCTCTGCTCAGATGTAGTAGATAGGCAGCACAGTCTCCTTGTGAGTCCCAAAATATGGGGAGTAGGAACTACTTCTGACATTGACTCTGGCTCCCACATATTGATCACATACCCCTGGCTGGCAGCCTTGTCAGGCCACAGAGGAAGAAGATGCAGGCAATCTAGATGAGACTTGATAGGCTGAAGTCAGATGGTAGAGGAGGAGGGCCCCCTCTTTCTGAAGACTAGGGGAGGGAGGGAGGGCATATAAGGGAGGAAGAGTCAGACCAGGAGGCAATGAAGGAGGGGGCTACAATCGAGATACGAAGTGAACAAATTAAATTTCTTTAAAAATAATAAAGAAATCATGAATTTCATTCCATCCACAAAAGCTAGGAAAGCTAAAGGCCTAGAAATAAGCTAGTCAAGGAAATGAAAGAATAAATAAATAAATAAATAAATAAATAAATTTACATAACATTAATGAAAGAAATTGTAAATATATACACAATCCCTAAAAATTATTCTATAAGTAGCCTATCATAACTGTCCTCTGAGTGGCTGCACTCAGCAGTAGATCCAAACAGATGCTGAGACTCACAGCCAAACATTGGGTGAAGCATAGGAGGTCTTATGGAAAAGTGGAGGGAAGGAAAGAAGGACCTGGAGGTGTCCAGAGCTCCAGAAGAAGACCAATTGAGCCAACTAACCAGGACCCATTGAGGCCTGTGGAGACTGAAGCACCAACCAAGGACCATGCATAGACTGGACCTAGGCCCGTTATACAAATGTAGCCGAAGAGCAGTTCAGGCTTCATGTGGGTCCTCTATTGAAGGGAGCAGGGCCTGTCTCTGACATGGACTCTGTTGTCTGCCTTTTGTCACTTCCTCTTGGCAGGGCTGCCTTACTAGGCCACAGGGAAAGAGGATGTGCTCAGTCCTGATGCAACATGATGAGCTGTGGTGGGGGGTGAGGCTCCCCTTTTCTGAGGAATAGGGGGGTAGGGAGAGAGAAGTAGGAAGGAGGGTGGCACCAGGAGCAGAGGAGGGATGGTGATACAATTGAATGTAAAGTGAATTAATTAATTAATTAAAAATGATTCTGTAAAAGTAACTTTTATTTGTCTAATGCAATTGCCATCTCAGATGCTTACTGCCTCTATCTGCTAATGTAGGCCTAGTCCTGGAAGCTTCTAGCTTTCATACAATCTACTCTGGGCTAAAATGTTTCAACCTCTGAGACTTACTGTTGAATAAGCTCACCCTTTCTAGCTCTTTCTGAAGTTTGGCTGGCTGGTTCAGCTCATCTGCTTTAGCTCAAAACTCCTCTCCAAGCTGACGGATTCAAACTGGCTTCTCTTACTGAACTTACTGAATTGTTCTGCTTGACCTCAAACTACTTCTAGCAATGGTTCTAATATTCTGACTCCTTCTCATTCTCTGGCTCATTTTATCTTCACCTGGGTTAGGCTTATTCTCTCTGCAAGCTGTCTCTGTTCAACTCTCCTGGTAACAGCTGGGCATGGTGGCGCACGTCTTTAATCCCAGCACTTGGGAGGTAAAGGCCAGCCTGGTCTACAAAGTGAGTCCAGGACAGCCAAGATAACATAGAGAAACCCTGTCTCAAACAAACAAACAAACAAACAAACAAACAAAAAGCACAAAAAATGAACAAAACAACTGTCCTGGTAAAAACTGCCTTCTCTATCCTCTAAGCTGCTCTTCCTCAAGAGTTGGGCATAACCTATTTTGTCAAATCTTTCTCTGTCACATTTTCTGCCACTCAGTGACACATGACTTTCAAACACGGGTGCTTCCTCCTGCAAACTAACTTTACTTTCATTGTTTGGAATTAAAAATGTGTACTAACCCACGAAAGCCTTCACTTACCAGGAAACTGAGACAGAGGGGAGGACATTCTAGTGGGACTCTAGATGAGAGAAGCATGGGAGAATGGCAAAGTAGAAGGATCCAGAGGGTCCTAGTAGCCTACAAGTAGAACATTATGATAGGCAGATTTGGGCCCAGGGGTCCCGCTCAAACTAAGGCACCAGCCAAGGACAATACAGGCGGTAAACCTTAAACCTCTACCCAGATCTAGCCAATGGACAGAACACTCTCCACAGTAGAGTGGAGAGTGGGATATGACTTTCTCACATACTCTGGTGCCTCACCTTTGACCATGTCCCCTGGAGGGGGAGACCTGGTGGCACTCAGAGGAAGGATAGCAGGTTACCAAGAAGAGACTTGATACCCTATGAGCATATACAGGGGGAGGTAATCCCCCTCAGGAACAGTCATAGGGGAGGGGAGTAAGGGGAAAATGGGAGGGAGGGAAGAATGGGAGGATACAAGGGATGGGATAACCATTGAGATGTAACAAGAATAAATTAATAAAGGAGAAAAAAATGTGTACTAAGAGCATGTCTGTATTCCAGCCAGAGTAGCCATGTTGCTGGATTAAAATTCCTCTATGTTGCATTGAAGATTTCAAGGGGCATTGCAGTTTTATTTTATTATTTTAGAAAGTCAGAAACATATACTTTATTAAAAATATAGATTAATGAGTCAAACACACCTGACACCCATCATTGATAATCATCAATACATGTAGTTAATATGCCTCCTAATAAACCCCATTCCCTGCTCTGGAATAATGGGAAGCAAACAGAAACAGCACATTCCTTCTTCTCTTATTGTAATGTGCATTTCTTTTTCTTTTTTCTTTCTTTTTTTTTTTGGTGGTTTTGTTGTTGTTGTTGTTGTTTTTTCGACACAGGGTTTCTCTGTGTGGCCTTGGCTGTCCTGGACTCAGTAACTTGCACTCTTAACAGCTAGTCCCATAAAATATGAACTCAAAAACAATTATCAATCCTAAAAGGATTATTTTCATCATTGATTGAAAATGTCCAGTTTTCAAAAGCTGAGCATGGTGGTGCACACCTGTAATCCCAGCACTTAGGAGGCAAAGGCAGGTGGATCAATGTGAGTTTGAGGTCAGCCTGGTCTGCAAAGTGAGTCCAGGACATCTAGGTCTACAAGAGAAACCCTGTCTCAGAAAAAAAAAAAAAGAATTATTGGTCACAAATATTGATAGAGTATATTTTTTCCAGGATTTAATAAAAGCATAGACATGACCACCTAGCCTAGGTGTCCTCATGACTTCAGTATCATACATCTGTCTAGCTGAAAACAAATTCTCTTGATACTGTACCATTCCCAACATCTGATTACACAAACTCAGGTCTGCAGCATGGAAAATGACTTGGAGAAGCAGCAGCTCTTCTCACCTGTCTCACATTAGACATAGCTACATGTTATAAAAAAGATCTGTCTATAAACTAAAAAGTTTACCCCATGTAACCATTTCTTCATTAGTTCTATTTCTTTTCTTTTTTTTTTTTTTTTGGCAGTGCCAAGGTTTGAACCCAGGGCCTCAAGCATGCTAAGCAAGTGCACTACCACTGAGCCACCCACCTCCCAGCCTCATTAGTTCTATGTCTACTTTATGGAACCACAATAGCTTCAATGAGACAACCATTGATGTTTGGAAATATTTGATATGTCACCTTCAACCCCTTTGTTCTCATCTATACTAAAATGTGACATTTCATATTTCCCTTGGAGCATGTTATGTTTTTTTCTAAATTCTTTCTCTCCCAAGTTCCACTTCGGCAGTACATTTAGATAATTATACTCAATACATTTCACATGAATGTCCTTTTTTTCTCTTCTTATTTATTTCTGATATTTTATAGAAATTGCTTAAGTGAAGAAACACATTGCCAAGTATATCTGCAGGCAAAGGAGGAAAGGGTGAATTTACAGTGTGTAAACACAGCATTATGAATATCTCCCAAGGACTGATGTTCATAACAAGCAGGCAATTTTTGCCATACTCAAAAGGAGTCATAAAATTCTCTATAATCTATAACATATCACATGGACAACAGAATGGAACTCCAGGCAGCTATTTCTTCATGGCAAAGGGACAAAACAACAAACCCAAACCATTCTGGGATATGAAAGTATTTACAGGGGGACAGGATCCTAATTTCAGATATAGTTTTTATGTTCTAACTGTCAGAAGAGTAAAAAATTCTTGAGGTAAAGAATTACCCTGTAGACCGAACTACTTTTCCTCTTCTGGGTTATATCAAATGTTGCTAAATAACCTTTTAAAATGTGTTTGCTATAAAAATATGAAAGATATGTAAAGAAAACTGCAATAAGGCACTGGTGGGAGAAGCAGCAAAACAGCGTTTTCCCCAACCCTCACATACTCCCTCAGCACGTTAACTCTGTGTATCAGGGTGTGTGGGTTCTCTCCATACCAGCCCCTTTAATTCAATTCGTTTTTTTTTTCAATTCAGTTCTGAGAGGGTCAAATTGGAGAGAGGCTCAAATCTCACAGGTTTAGGGCTCCACTTCCACAAGATAGGGGACATTTCAGATGACAATCAGCAGCCCCTAGCTAAGGCCTGTGCCTCTAACCAATTATCTGTGGGATTCTATCTCGCTTTATTTTGACTTAAGTAGGGAGTCAGTAGTACAAAGGATAAAGATAATGAAAGCAAAGGACAAAGTACAAAGGAGTGGGTGGGAACAGGAAAGATCTTCAATGCCTCTGGAGTGCTCGCCCAGCAGGAAAGCGCAGGCATTCTGATAGGCAAGCCAGGTCACACCCAGTCCTTTTGTGTTTAAAAAACAATGCATTACATAGGAATGACTGATTATATTTTCAGCCTGTTGGTGATTGGTTTAACCTTCAGCACCCTCTCTCCTGGAAGGCTGGAGGGTGAAGGTGACAGTCTCAATCTTTTAATCATGCTTGGATTTTTCTATAAACACCTCCAATTTTAAAGCTGACTGGAGTCTTACATCCACCAGTCATCTCATTGGTGCATATAAAAGGCAGAAGAATAGCACAGAGTCAAGCCAAGGAACATTCTAGAATGAAGGAGAGTATGACTCACAAGTCCTGAGGAGGTGTTGACAGACAATTGGTAGCTTCTAGGGGAGAAAGAGTCTTTTTTCTTTAATACTGTGGTCCCTGATAGGTGGACCAGGGCAGTATGGGTGGCCTCACACCCATGAGTAAATAGGTAGCACAAATTGGATCATGAAAAAAAAGATGATATAATGTTGGATGTATGGGAGGTACAGAGTGGATCTTGGAGGACTTATGAGGAGGAATGGAGAGTGAATGTGACCAAAATACATTGCATGTAATATTATTTTGAGGTGTGGTGGTGCATGCCTTTAATCTCAGCACTTGGGAGGCAGAAGCAGAGGCAGGTAGGTCTCTGTGAGCTGGAAGCCAGCCAGGGCTACACACAGAGAAATCCTGTCATGAATAAAAATAAATAAAAATAAATGAAACAAACAAAAAAACAAAAAGGAAACTCAAGAGATGGCTTGGGGATTAAGAGCACTGGCTACTCTTCAAGAGGTCCTGAGTTCAATTCCCAGCAACCACATGGTGGCTCACAACTGTCTGCAATGGGATCTGGTTTTTTTGTGGGGTTTGTTTGTTTGTTTGTTTGTTTTGTTTTCCAGACAGGGTTTCTCTGTGTAACAGCTCTAGCTGTCCTGAAACTTGCTCTGTAGTCCAGGCTGGCCTCGAACTCATGGAGGTCTACCTGCCTCTGCCTCCCAAGTGCTGGGCTTAAAGACATGCACCACCACCACCTGGCTGCAATGGGATCTGATGTGCATGCAGACAGAGCACGCATATACATGAATGAAAAAATATATTTTTAAATTTTATTTGTTTATTTATTTATTTGTTGCCTTGGAACCTTCAAATTCTTGGCTAGAGGTTAGAGAGTAATTTCATTTTTAAATAGTGTGTGTGTGTGTGTGTGTGTGTGTGTGTGTGTGTGTGTGTGTGTGTATGTGTGTGTGTGACATACTGCAGTCTGGTTACAAAGGTTTTAGGAGCTTTGTGCCAGGAAATGAAATGAGGGTCAAATATGTGTTTCACACGTTGCCACAAACCATGAGTAAGAACCTTTAAAGGACTGGTATATTTCCTCTCAACATTTTAACTATTGTTGATGCAAAGTTCATAGCTCTTATCTTAAAGGGAATAAGCGATATAACTCTGAAGCCATTTTAAATGACCATTGCCTAGAACGCGGGTTTGCTACTCTAAATACTGTGTTCAAACATGGAAGTAGTTTTATAGTTCTACAGAGAAGAGAAAGTCATAAATCAAGGCAAGTTTAAAATACATTGCTGGGCCAGGTCTAAAGAGATGGCTCAGTGGATAAGAGCATTGGCGCACGCCTTTAATCCCAGCACTTGGGAGGCAGAGGCAGGCGGATCGCTGTGAGTTCGAGGCCAGCCTGGTCTACAAAGTGAGTCCAGGACAGCCAAGGCTACACAGAGAGACTCTGTCTCGAAAAAACAAAACAAAACAAAACAAAACAAAAAAAAGAGCATTGGCTACTCTTCTGGAGAGCCTTAGTTCAGTTCCCAGCAAAGACATAGTGGCTCACAACCACTACAAGATCTGATGTCTCATGGGATCTGATGCCATCTACTGGTGCACAGATGTACATGCAAATGTACATGTAACACCCCTATACATAAAATGTATAAACAAGTAAAATACATTGGTGGGTACATCAGAGAGGTACCTAGATGGAGGAAGCTTTTTCTATAAGCTAAAGATGCTAAATGATGGCACTCTTAGCTTTTGGATTGGTAGAAGCGAGTCCCTGATAAATAATAGATTCTAAAAGGTTCTAAAGGTTTTCATCTATTGTACAATATGTTAGCGAAATACGAGGGACAGAAATAAGCCCATAAGATAATTAGCCTCTGGATCTGCAACATTCACACCTCTCCACAATATGACATTCTAATCAGTGCCTGCAGGCATAGCTTCCTTTCAGGAGGTATTGTTCTCAGCCAGATAAAGCTTCATTTCTTCTCTTTTTTTTTCTTTTCCTTCTTTCTTTCTTCCTTTTTTTTTTTTTTGAGACAGGGTTTCTCTGTGTTATCTTGGCTGTCCTGAACTCACATTGTAGACCAGGCTGGCCTCACACTCACAGTGATCCGCCTGCCTCTGCCTGCCAAGTGCTGGGATTAAAGGTGTGCGCCACCATGCCCAGCTGACTATCTCTTTCTTAATAGTAAGTGAAAGCAAGGCATGCTCAAATCTAATCTCAGTACTCAAAACAGAGAGAGGCAGCTCTCTGTAAATTCAAGGCTAGTAAGGTCTACATAATGAATTCTAGGGCAGCCAGTGCTACATTGAGAGACCCTGTTGCAAAAAAAAAAAAAAAAGTACAAAAAGTCAGTCAGTTAAAACAGGGATCAAAAATTATACTACATAATTTACTAGATTATTACTAAAGCAAAATATGTGGACATTTCTCCCTAACTGCACCCAGGTCTACAACAGACACCACTAAGCGTCCTGTAATTCGATTCAGATCTAACATTGTCAATGTAAAGATAGCCATATACTGGTTCTGCCATCACCTAACTTCTGCCTTTATCATGGCCTTTATCCTGCTTGCATACCTAAGCAGAACCACAAAGACACAAAGCATCTGTGATGCTTTGAACAAGAATGGCCCCCATAGACTCATGTATTTGGATGCTTGGCCAACGAGGAGTGGCATTAGGAGGTGTAACCTTGTTGAAGGAAGTGCGTCACTGTAGGGGTGGGCTTGAGGTATCCTATGCTCACACAATGCCCAGTGAGACACACAGTCTCCTTCTCCTGCCTCCACATCAAGATGTAGACCTCTCAGATTCTTCTCCAGCACTGTGCCTGCCTGCATGCTGCCATGCTTCCTGCCATAATAATGGATTAAACCTCTGAAACTGTAAGCAAGCCTCGATTAAATGTTTTCCCTTTTAAGAGTTGCCCTGGTCACAGTGTCTCTTCACAGCAATAAAACCATAACTAAGACAGCATCCAATCCAAAACTCTGTGAGAAAGTGTTCAAAAATCCTGAGTAAAAACTGCTTTGAGAGGCCGGGCGTGGTGGCGCACGCCTTTAATCCCAGCACTCGGGAGGCAGAGGCAGGCGGATCACTGTGAGTTCGAGGCCAGCCTGGTCTACAAAGTGAGTCCAGGATGGCCAAGGCTACACAGAGAAACCCTGTCTCGAAAAACCAAAAAAAAAAAAAACAAAACAAAAACAAAAAAAACAAAAACAAAAAACAAACCAAACCAAAACAAAAAAAACCTGCTTTGAGATTCTCTCTCACGTCAACCAGAATAGCTAACATAAAGTAAACAATGCACAGTAAACACTGACAAGAATAGAAGGAAAAGCTGGGCGTGGTGGCACACGCCTTTAATCCCAGCACTTGGGAGGCAGAGGCAGGCGGATCACTGTGAGTTCGAGGCCAGCCCGGTCTACAAAACGAGTCCAGGACAGTCAAGGCTACACAGAGAAACCCTGTCTCGGAAAAACCAAAAATAAATAAACAAATAAAACCTCAAAAAAAAAAAAAGAATTGAGGAAAAAGAGAAACTTTTTCATATTGCTGTGACTACAACTTGTTCCACCACTACAGAAGTAAGTGTGGAGGCTCCCCAAAAAATATCCAAGGAGGCAGAGGCAGGCAGATCCCTATGAGTTCGAGCCCTGCCTGGTGTACAAAGTGAGTCCAGGACAGCCAAGGCTACAGAGAGAGACCCTGTCTCAAAAACCAAAAAAAATCCTAGTAAAACTGTATAATAGTCCAGATATACATCTCCTTGGTATACATGCTACAGAAAGTCAAGTCAACATATTACAGATGTTTTGGGGAAGTGCTCACAATAGCTATGAAGACCAGCTTAGTTGCTGATCAACAGATGACTGGATCAAGTGTGCAACATAAAAAAATTGAATTTTATTCAGCCACAAAAAAGAATTAAATCATAAAGTTTGAAATTCCAAATGGATGAATCTTAAAAGTATAACACTGAGCAAGATGACATAAACACAGAAAGTCAAATACAGCACATGTTCTATCACACGTGAACTCTACACTTAAATAAATAGACATTTAAGTATTTATGGGTAATAAAACAGAAAGGGAACCATGAGAGCTATGGAATGGGAGGAAGAAGTTTTAATGCAGGTGAACATGTAATGGATACCAGATGACGTGAAAACAGAAAGTTGGGACTATTTGGGGAGAGCAGGAGCTAGCAAGAAAAGGCAGAGGGAACAAACGACATCAGGAAGAAAACTGAATGGTTAAGAACAAAGCACATTGACATATATGTTTGAAAATGAAACAATGAAACCCATCGGTTTGTAGACAAGTGCAAAGCATTGAAAACAAATTATTAAAAGAACCATTAGTGACTTGAGAAGATAGGTCAGCGGGTTAAAACTTTTGGGCAACTTGCTTGTAAATTCCAGAGCTCAGGAAACAGAGAAAGAGGACCCTAGGTTCAAGCAAGCTCTGGGTTTAAGCAAAAGACCCTGCCTCAGTGTACAAACTAGAGTGTGATTGAGGAATATATCCAGTGTCTATCTCTATCCTCAACATACATGCACATATGTGTACCTATACACATGCAAACACACATACATACTATATGGATACTATAAATATTATACATATACACACATGCACCCACACATGCACGTGTACACACACAAACACACACACACACACACACACACACACATACACACACACACACACACACTCCTTTCTTTTAATTTCTTTTAATTGCTGGGGCAGTGGTGGTGCATGCCTTTAATCCCCACACCAGGGAGGCAGAGGCAGGCGGATCATTGTGAGTTTGAGGCCAGCTTGGTCTCCAGGACAGCCAAGGCTACACAGAGAAACCCTGTCTTGAAAAACAAAACAAACAAACAAACAAAAACCATAAAGAGCCATTTTTATACTTGAGATTAAAAATCTTCATTAGGCCGGGCGTGGTGGTGCATGCCTTTAATCCCAGCGCTCGGGAGGCAGAGGCAGGTGGATCTCTGTGAGTTCGAGGCCAGCCTGGACTACAAAGCAAGTCCAAGACAGTCAAGGTGAACACAGAGAAACCCTGTCTTAAAAACCAAGACCAAAACCAAAAATTCTTCATCAGGAATGATTTTACATGTATTTTCCCTTAGTCTGTGGCTTGCCTTTACTTTCTTTTGATGGTATCCCTCATAAAGCAAAGATATTTTCCATTTTAATGTAGTTCAGTTAGCTTCTCAGACTCTTCAAGAATAAGGTCTCAGGTATCACAGACAAAAGAAAACTTACCAAATTCACATTCTTCTAGATTTTTCTTATTTTCTTGGGCTCTGGTAGGCCTGAACTTGCACAGAAGCCTGTGATCTGTTGGTAGGCATTTAGAAGCTCCTCTGTTCCACACCTTTTTTGAAACAGCAAACTATTTCCATCGTATGGTCCTTGCTTCTTTGGCAAAGAGAAGTTGATGGTGCTTATGTCAGTCTTTCAGTGGGCTCTCTAGTCTGCTCTGCTGGTTTCTTTTTTGAGGGTGCTCTCTTTGTACTGCACACTCTGCATCTTTTGCCTTCTCATATAACCTATAGGACAAAGTCATCACTACCCACAAAATGACAAGTGTGAATTTTGTTCAGGATTGCATTAAATCTGTAGGTAATTTAGGAAGAGCTAAACTTTGACAATATTGAGCTTTCCTATCCTTCCATGCAAATGGATATATTTATTCATTTAAGTCTACTTTGATATTTTTCTTTTTCTTTTTTTTTTTTTTGGTTTTTTGAGACAAGGTCTCTCTGTGTTAGCCTTGGCTGTCCTGGAGTCACTTTGTAGACCAGGCTGGCCTTGAACTCACAGCGATCCGCCTGCCGCTGCCTCCCGAGTGCTGGGATTACAGGCGTGTGCCACCACGCCCGGCTCTACTTTGACATTTTTCATCAGAGTTCTGAAGTTCCTCTGCAGTTTTAACAAAACATATCAAAGGGTACATTCATTTACTCCTTGATATAAATCTATAATTTTATCCTCCAGACATGTCCAGTAATCTTTCTTGTGATATACTCTCTCATAAAAAATAAATATAACTTCAGATAACATCTTTTTTGTTTGTTTGTTTTTCGAGACAGGGTTTCTCTGTGTAGCCTTGGCTATCCTGGACTCACTTTGTAGACCAGGCTGGCCTCTAACTCATAGCTATCCACCTGCCTCTGCCTCCGGAGTGCTGGGATTAAAGGTGTGCGCCACCAAGCCCAGCTCCGATAACATCGTATCTGAATTATGATAACAGCATTAAAATTTAAAATCCTTTTAATTTTCATAATTGCTTTTCTGTCTCTTAGTTTTCTGGCTCACATATAATTAATAGTACTTTTAAGAGGTTTGCTTTATTGCGTCCTTTCAATTCTTTTTATTAATTTCTTATGTTTATTTGTTGGGGCAAGGCGTTGTCCCACTGTAGAGGACAGCATTCAACGTGCAAGGTGCATTCTCTTATTCCACCATGTGGGTCCTGTGATTGAACTCAGGTTGCCAGGTCAGCAGCAAGCATCTTTACCTGCTGAGTACCTCACCAGCTCAGGCTGCTGTTTTTTGTTTTTGTTTTTGTTTTCTGAGACAGAGTTTCTCTGTGTAGCCTTGGCTGTCCTAGACTCTCTTTGTAGACCAGGCTGGCCTCGAACTCACAGAGATCCACTTGCCTCTGCCTTCCGAGTGCTGGGATTAAAGGTGTGCACCGCCATGCCTGGCTGTTTAATCTTTAATTATTAACTAGATTATGGATGCATAGGGACTTTTTGTATAGTTTTTGTGCCCAGAACCCAGTACAGAAACTAAAACACTATAAATGTAAGTGCGATATGTTGTTTATCTTCATCCATCCACCTCCAACCAGAAACAACAGTGATGTAATTAGGACAGAGGTGACATACTTAGCACAGGATCATTACAGGAGAGTCTGTTAAAGAAATGATAATTTAAAAAGGTGTAGATATAAAAGAACCACAACAGGAAATGTAGACACCATTATCAAATAGCTAAGACGTTAACTGGTAGACCTTCAAGTCCTTGGCCTAGAAGAGAGTTCCTTACAAATCCTTTGCCTATACATTGTGGTTTTGGGGCTTGGGGTTTATGTGGTTCTTGGGGGGCAGTGTCTTTGCATCTATGTGTGTGTGTGTGTGTTTTCTTTGTTTTGTTTTTTGGTTTTTTTGAGACAGGGTTTCTCTGTGTAGCCTTGGCTGTGCTGGACTCACTTTGTAGACCAGCTGTATGTGTTTCTTATGCTTTATCATTGGCTTTCCCTTCTGTTTGTTTGTTTTGTATTATTCTGGTTTGTTTGTTTTTTATCTTATTATTTTTAGATGCCCATTAATGTTCTAATGAAAGAAAAAAAAAGAATGTGGATTTGGGTGAGTGGAGAAATGGGGAGGATCTGATAAAAGCTGCAAGGGAAATAGAAATCAGAATATATGGCATGAAAAAATTTATTTTCAATTAAAAAAAAAAGAGGGCAGCATCTGAAACCCAAAGAAGAACTACTGAGAATTGGTTTAAGATAGCTTCATTAAAAAGGAGCCAGGCAAACACACCTCTTTCTCTTGTTTCCTTTCTCGTCTCTCTAGCCCATTATTTCTGTTCAGCATTCTTAGTGCTTCCATATTATCTGATCCCTGACTGATGCTGAAGACCATGGAGAAGCCATTGATAGAATACAAAGAATGCCAGCCTCCCAAATCAGATAACAGAGTAGGGTATGGTAAGCAGGAAACTGAAGTGGGAGAGGAAGCATGTCTTGAGCTTCCCAATCCTGTTTAACTCCATACTCTTCCTCTCTGTGCAGAGGAGTATTTGATTCTTCTTATCTATATACTCTACTGTACATATATGTCGTGTCAACTATTCTTTAGTCTGTCAATTTTATTGACTTAGTTGTTAACTATTTAGGATGTCTTCTTAAATTACATGCTAAAATTAAACCCCTCGGTGGTTTTTTATTTTTAATCTACGTGTCTAGGTATTTTGCCTGTGAGTGTTTGTGTGCCATGTATGTGAATTCCTGGGGACTCCACAAAAAAAATCGTCTGGAACTGGAGTTACAAACAATTGTAAGCTTCCATGCAGGTTCCAGAAATGGAAATGGGTTCTCTGCAAGAACAACAGGTGTTCACAAGCCCTGAGCCAGTTCTCCAGGCCCCGCTTAGTCTCCTTAAAGTTTCCTGTGACCGTATGACTTACTTTGGACAATTAAAATATAAGTTTAGAGTGTAACATACAAATCACTATATTTCCATTTATTTTTTTCCATAGTTATGGGTTCAAGAATAAACACACACTCACCACTTGAACACCAGACTAAGATTGCTGAAACTTTATTGAACTGAACAAAAGCTGAACATAAACTGACTGGTCAAGGCCATAGTCTGGGCTTGAAAACCAGAATATGATGTTGGTCTGTTTCCTTTTTTTTCCCCCAAGACAGGGTCTCTCTGTGTTAGCCTTGGCTGTCCTGGACTCGCTTTATAGACCAGGCTGGCCTCCAACTCACAGAGATCTGCCTGCCTCTGCCTCCCTAGTGCTGGGATTAAAGGTGTGCACGACTATGCAGGCCTACTGGTCTGCTTCTAAGGCAGGTTATTTTTTAAAATAAAAAATTGTAATCAGATAACAAGGTGGGAAGCAAAGGGGAGGGTAGCATTACATCATTTTGATTAGCAAAACATATGAAGAATTTGTTTAGTTCTGAGCACAATATATCCAGGTAGCTAGACAAAGCACTTTAAGTTGATTGGCTGGGATTTAGGATAGGGAACTTTATAGCTCTCTGGGAGTAAAGAACATAGCAGGATGTTGCAGTCTTAACTCTAATAGAACATACATTTATGTTTAACCCAAGCAGAACATGCATTTATCATCTATTGTTTTATTCTAAGTTAGCAAGCATTGAACCTTCCTGGTTACATGCCCATAGGACCTGAGAACTTGAACTTAATTTCACCTTATGATCAAAATGGAGACTTGGGAGTAAAATGGCTTCTGATAGGCTAAGAGTGACAGCTGGTGTTAACAGAGGAGCCACAGCTATTCTAAGAACTAAAGTAGGTCTCATTTCAGTGGAGGGACTATAGAGTTTAAGCAGGTTAAGCAAATTACAACACCATTTGTGAAGAAATCAATGAAACATGGGATAAGATGAAGAATTTTATCAGCTAGAGACACTGAGTGACCCAGAGAAGCTTCATGATAATCTGAGCCACCGAAGTTTAGAAGCTTTTGTTAAGATATTGTAGCCTAGTTTATCTGAGTTGATACATTCTGCATGGTTCAAACCTTTGATAAAATATTATTCTATTTGTCATTCAGCAATGCTTTGGTTGATATTTTAGAGATTTTTTTAAACAATGCTTATATATATATATATACATGTAATTCATTTCATATGTGAGTATGACCAATTTATATATTTATTGTCCTATTGATAGAACACTTAGGATTCTCTCCAGCTTTTTGCTGTTACTGGTGTGATGAAATGAACATTCTGGTACACATCTTCTGTGCCAATGTACAAGAACTTTCCTAGGGAATACGCTCAGGGGGAAAACAATGAGTGAGATTCTTAGATTTTTCAAAGAAAGTAGCAGGTCAGGAGAAGACTTTGATCATTGTGAACTACAGTTTCCACTAGAAAGGTTTTCAGAACTCTCTGTTCCTTGGGAGTGTTAGTCTTCCTTCTTTCAGAATACTAAGACATGCTATTCAGAAAAAAAAATGCATTTTAGAATTGGTCTGACCTTGAGGAGACCAAAAATATCCTTAAAATTTAAAGAGACCTACTCTAAACAGCAATGGTTGTACAAAAATAAAGCCAACTACCATGCTAAAGAATCCTCCCTGGAGGCCTTAGAGATGGCTCAGCACTTACAAGTACTTGTTGAGCTTGCAGAAGTCCTAGGTTCAATTCCCAACACATACATAGTGGCTGACAACCACTCACACAGGACGCACACACACACACACACACACACACACACACACACACACACACACACACTATTCTATAAAAGTCTGAAAAATAAAATAACATGTTTCTTCCCCCTCAGGAAAAAAATCTCCCAGGAAAGAAGACAAATTGAAATAAATATAGTAGTTTAATCTAGAATCGTTTTGTGAGCATTTTCTTTTTCATTATGTAATAATTAAACAAGGCTACATAATCAATCACTAACTCACTAACTGATTCATGTATTGGAACAATTGGGAATAAATATTGAGCGATCAACCCTCAGTCATGAGAAGAGAACATAAAAAATATTCTTCTGCATTATATTTTCTCCTCATTTTCAGTTTAGATTACTGTTTTTTTTTAATTTGTTTTTGGTTTTTTGGTTTTTCGAGACAGGGTTTCTCTGTGTAGCCTTGGCTGTCCTGGACTCATTTTGTAGACCAGGCTGGCCTTGAACTCACAGTGATCCACCTGCCTCTGCATCCCAAATGCTGGGATTAAAGATGTGTGCCACCACGCCCGATTAGATTACTAATATAAAACAAGCTGGATATGGTAGCACACACCTTTAATCCCAGCACTCAGGAGGCAGAGGCAGGTGGATCACTGTGAGTTTGAGGCCGGCCTGATTTACAAAGTGAGTCCAGGACAGCCATGGCTACTCAGAGAAACCCTGTCTTGGAAAAACAAAGAAACAAACTAAAAACAATCACCATACAAATGAGAAATAGAATAATAGGGATGAGTCCCCTCCACCAAAGGTACTGAGAAACAGAAAAGCAGTTTAGAGATATTCACTAAGAAAAGAAAATCCATCCTGGGTGTGGTAGCATAGGCCTTTAATCCTAGCACATAGGAGGCAGAGGCAGAGAGATTTCTAAGAATTCAAAGCCAGCCTCTTCTACATAGTGAATTCCAGGACAGGCCCTATGCCACAAAAGGGGGTGCGAGGAGAGGAAGGAAGGAAGGAAAATGATGCATAGTATGTTGCATATGTTTCTTTGGAATCTATGACAAGAACATGTTGTCATATGGTTATATCAAATATGTATAGTACTTAAGACACTGAAATACTGTAGTAAGAAACATTGGAATGTCAAAATGTAAGAAAATGATGCAGTTTATAAATTATGGCAATAATTAGATGGTAAGAAACTTCTTTTCTGGATATTGATATTGGGGGCGGTTTGAGACAGGGTTTCTCTGTGTAACAGTCCTGGCTGTCCCGGACATGTTTTGTAAACCAGGCTGGCCTCGAACTCACAGTGATCCATCTGCCTCTGTCTCTTGAGTTCTGGGAATAAAGGCATGTGCCACCACACCTGGCTTTTTGTGGATATTGAAAGAATCTGGAAATCATATGCTAAAACATTGAGTTGAGTACTGTGATTGCAGGTGTGTATAACTTTTGCCTTTTACAAAATATGTAATGTTTTTCCTGAATATCATACATTTGAAAACACAATAAAATTGCTTACAACGGAAATGTGTTAATAGGCCCATCCCCATGCCATCTCTGTCATTGAGCACCTGGCAGGTGTCCTAGGTCCCAATCTGGCGGGCTGGTACAGGTGCGGCTTGCCTCCAGACCTTTTCTCGCTGGGGGTGGGGTGGGGTGGGTGGGAAGGTGGGGGAACAAGTAGACAAAACTTGCTGGCAGGCAGGTTTGCTGAGATTGAGGCCTGGCATGCTTCGCCAGGGGTCAGCACTGAGTTAGCAGCAGTGGTGGAGCACTATCTTTCATAGTAGCAGAAGAAGCAAACTGCCAAAAGAGAAAAGCAATTAATAATGCTTCCACTGATAATGCCTACAAACCTCAACAGTGACCAGAAAAACAAGGTATCCCAAAAGGGGAAATAGTAGCCCTTGTCCTAGGGGTAGCCAACAGCCATCTACTTGGACATAAGGACCACTCACTCAACAGGCAGGAATTCATGCTGTAACCCTAAACAACTCTAGAAGAGACCCTATTACCACTACTTTCCTAAGCCAATAGAATATCTAATTGTATTTTAAATGTAAGATAAGTACAGCTCTCTTCCCTCATCAAAGAAGTTGGAGGCAGAGGCAGGCGGATCGCTGTGAGTTCAAGGCCAGCCTGGTCTATAAAGTGAGGTCCAGGACAGTCAGGGCTACACAGAGAAACTCTGTCTCAAAAAAAAAGTTTCTTTTTGTAATTAAAGAATACATGTGCATGACTTTGAGAGAGACTAGGAATGGAGACACAACACAGGAAGAGTTAAAAGGAAGGGGTGAATGATATAAATATGATACTCATATTCAATTCTCAGTTGAATAACTATTTTTTTTTAAAAAAATGGAAGTTTGTTAATGGTGGAAGAGAAAGAAGTTATTATGTGATTGCCATGTCAGTAGCAGTCCTGGCTCTCAGTTTCACTCTTCCTCCTTATGGTCATCTCTTCAGACATGCTTCCCTTCAGAGGCCATTGTAGTTAGGAAAAGAAATGGCAAAGGACAACAGTCTCTCCTCACATTTACATGCTCAGTTTTTTCTTTCTTTCTTTCTTTTTATTTATTTATTTATTTATTTATTTATTTGGTTTTTTGAGACAGGGTCTCTCTGTGTTAGCCTTGGCTGTGTCCTGGACTCACTTTGTAGACCAGGCTGGCCTCGAACTCACAGCGATCCGCCTGCCTCTGCCCACACACACACAGAAGAGGGCACCAGATCTCATAAGAGATGGTTGTGAGCCACCATGTGGTTCCTGGGAATTGAACTCAGGACGTTTGGAAGAGCAGACAGTGCTCCTAACCTCTGAGCCATCTCTCCAGCCCCTCCTTTTTTCTTTCTTTTTAGGACTTTCTGAAGCTGAGAATAGCAGAGAAGGCTTTGGAAAAAGGGTAGCCAACCAAAAAGAGTTGGGGGAACTCATCCCAGAATGAGAGTGCCAATCTAACCTCTAATTTCTTGCTTACCCACCACACACACACACACACACACACACACACACACACACACACACACACTCCCTTTACCTCATTCAAAGGATTCTACATTCCCAATACTTTTGTTTTTGTTTTGGGACACTGTAGGCCAAGCTAGCCTGGAAATAATTGTATAGTCCAGGCTACCTTCAAACTTACAACAACCCTCTGCCTTGGCCTAATGAAGGCCAGACATACAGGCACGGGTCAGCATATCCACCTTCTGTGTGTCTTTCACAAGCAAGTGCTCACAGTTCAGAGATGGAGAAGTTCCCCAAGATAAAAATTGCCCTGTCCAAAGTTCCAAGGCAGGACATTTAAAAGCTGATTCCAGACCCATATAGGGCATCTACAAATGCTTAGAAAACCTGGCTCTGGAATAGAAACAGGTTCTAATCCTAACATGCCGTTCACCAAGCCTTTGTTTGGTGAGCAGTAAATGAAACAATCTTATAACAGTGGGCTGAAAGTAGATGAGATAATACAAGTAAATGCTTTAGTGCACACTGCTGGCCACATGTTACGCCTGAAACAAATACACCTTTTCTTAGCATTAGTAAGACCACTGGGACACATTTTTTTTTTGCTTCTCTGCCCTAGCTTCCTCTCGATAGATTCTCATTTTCTGAAATAAGCTCACATTTTTGAAGTTTTCTGGTCACTCTGACCGTATGAAATACCACTCATTAACCTGAAGTGCCCTATGCAGGACGTGTCACTTCCAGTTGACACATCGACACTTGCTCTAATATCAGCCTTGGTGTATCTACTGCCGTTCTTCTCTTTGAAAGCCTTTCATTTGTAGCCACTTGAGTCCATTCTGACACCCTGTGATTTTTAAAGTCAAATAAATAATTGCTCAATTTCCTCCTGAGCTTTAAGGAAATGTCAAAATCATTATAGAAATTGATGAGAACTGTGAGAGGGCCTTGTTAGGAGCCCACTGCATTACCACCGCCCTCACTCCCAGTCAAACCTTGAGTGATTTAACGAGCATATTCTGACCACAATCCAGATTTGAATCATAAGAGTTAGAGCACACTGCTTCACAACCCTTGTTTACTTTTGTTTGGAGTTCATTTAAATCATCTAGCCAGTACAAATTACGACCACAGGAATATGGAAAGGAAAAATACACACAATTAAGGAAAAAAACTATTTTGGACAACCTCACCGTTTTCTCTGAAACAATTTTTTCAGGATGACTAAGATATTACATTTTAAAATTCAAATCAGCCAGCCTCTCTTACCATTGATTAAGATTCTAGCTCATTTGAGGCCATCCTGGTCTACAAAGTGAGTCCAGGACAGCCAGGGCTAAACCAGAGAAACCCTGTCTCAAAAACAAAAACAAAAACAAAAACAAAAAAAGAAAAAAAAGAAAGAAAGAAATAACAGGAAAAAAAAAAGAAAGAAAAGAAAAAAGATTCTAGTTCGTGAGCTGGGAGTGTAGCCCAGTGCTAGCACACATTTTGGTTTGTGCAAGGCTCTGGGTTCAATTCCCAGGATGCAAAACAAACAAACAAACAAACAAACAAAAACCCCCAACAACTAGGATCCAGTTCCCAGTGGCATATGTAAATGTGAGTGACAGCAAAAAGGAAATGAACAAGCCAAGAGAGATTTTGGACAATCCACGGTCTGACAAATTAAAAATTGGCTGTAGTGAAGTAAATTCCCAAGCCGTGCATCAGTCTGGGCATGTGCCATGTACTAACTACCCTTGCTGTTATGATAAACAAGAAAATACAGTTTTCAAAAGCACAGGTGCAAGCAGCTGTAGAGAATCAATAATGCCACTTTCAGAGGAATTATGTGGTTTTATAATGTCAGGTTCCTTCTGTAATGAGAACTAGATGAACTGCTTAGAACTTACACATCTTTGATAGTGTTCAAAATTTTAAAAATTCAGCCATCGTGAAAAGAGCCTTGGGAGGAAGGAATCTGAATATTTTTGTGATAAACCCAACTCCACTGACCAAGATGGCTTTTGAAAGTCACTGCGCCTTTCAAAATCTCAGTCTTTTGGCATGTAAAAATGGGCACAATGTATATGTAATTGTTCTTTTTGAAAACTATGAAGTACAATAAAAATGTAAATAATAATGTAAAATAATAAACATTCTAAATGTTATATACACACAGCTGTAATGAGAAGAAGAAAAAGCTCTAAAGTTGATCCGTATCCCCAAGGTGGGAAGATAAGACTGTTAGTGATTGGAGACTTAAAAATTAAAATCAACAGTCCCAGCAGTCTTTATGGAGGAGACACTCCTGAAACCTCAGATTTTAGTAGGCTGAAATGCTAAGAAGAGGGCCCTAGAAACCTACAAGTAGAACATTATGATGGGCCGATCTGGGCCCAGGGGTCCTGCTCAAACTATGGCACCAGCCAAGGACAATACAGGCAGTAAACATCGAACCCCAACCCAGATCTAGCCAATGGACAGGGCATTCTCCACAGTTGAGTGGAGAGTGGGGACTGACTTGGACTTAAACCCTGGTGCCCCATATTTGACCACCTCCCCTTGGTGGGGAGGCCTGGTGGCACTCAGAGGAAGAATAAGCAGGCTACCAAGAAGAGGCTTGATAAGCTGTGGCCATATAGTAGGGGAGGAGGTCCCCCTCAGTCACAGACGTAGGGGAAGGGAATAGGGTGAAAGCAGGAGAGAGAGAGGATGAGGACGGGGAGGTTACATGGTATGGGATAACAATTGAGATGTAATCTGAAGAAATTAATAAAATTAAATTAAATTATAAAAAGAAAAAAATAACAACTTCCTATTATCAGTAGTAACAATGCACAATAAAACTTTATTTGAGACGGGCAAAAAAAAAATCTTTAATTATCGAAGCAGAGGATTCTCTTTAAGCACACAAAGGAGACCCACTAAAATTTCATGTGGTCCCATTCAAATTCATTCCTACCTCAACCCAGAATCCTACCGTGGATCCTACTTAATAAGAAAGGTGTTTCTTTCTTGGGTATATCAAGGCAGAAAAACATCAAAGTACCTAATCATAGCCCAACACCATTTCTCTGTTTCCATGACATATTCACCCTTCCCCACCAAACAAGTTTGGCTGCTTTTTAAAAAAGATTTTATTTATTTATCATTATATATAGTGTTCTGCCTGCATGTACACCTGCAGGCTAGAAGAAGGCATCAGATCACATTATAGATGGTTGTGAGCCACCATGCGGTTGCTGGGAATTGAACTCAGGACCTTCAGAAGAGCAGCCAGTGCTTTTAACCTCTGAGCCATCTCTCCAGCCCCTGGATCCTTTTTCAGTATGTCTGAATCTATATATCTTACAGCAGTAAAAACAGGATTACGTGGGCTGGAGGGATGGCTCCAAAGGAAGTTAAGAGCACTGTTTGCTCTTCTAGAGGTCCTGAGTTAAATTCTCAGCAACACATGATGGCTCACAACCATCCATAATGAGGTCTAGTGCCCTCTTCCGGTGTGCAGGTGTACATGCAAGCAGAACACTGTATAAATAATAAATAAATAAATCTTTTAAAAAACAGCATGACTGCCAGGCAGTGGTGGCACACGCCTTTAATCCTAGCACTCAGGAGGCAGAGACAGGTTGATCACTATGAGTTCGAGGCCAGCCCGGTCTACAAAGTGAGTCTAGGACAGCCAAGGCTACACAGAGAAACCTTGTCTCAAAACACTAAAATAAATAAATGAATAAATAAAATTAAAAGAATTAAAAAATAAAAAACAGCATGACTCCATTGACAAAAATATTAATATAAAACAAATAAGTACTCATGATAGAACTTTCTGAGAAATTATTTATGCAATATTAAGTTAATGAAGCCAGTGACCAATTTTTTATCAAATGGCCTTCAATTCTGAAAATTCTGCAACATCTCTTTGCATATTAATGATAAGCCAACTGGAAACTGAAGGACTATTAGCAGCACTGCAATAATTCCAATGATCTTGCATTTTCCCAGCTAAATCATCACATACAGAGTGGTTCTTTTTCCAGTGCAACACCAAAGGCTGTTTCTTTGCTTCTAGGGGCTGTAACACAGATACTTGGCAAAGGAGATATACATGCATCTCTTGGATACTGCAGGGAAGTTCCCATAATACATCAAGCCTAGGCCTCAACACATCACAGTCACCAGCTCTACTACCACTCAGATAAATCTGAAGAGGCTTGGGATAAAACATCATGTGACAGAGCCTTGATTTCAGAGATCTGAAGAACTCTTGAATCTTTTTAAGGGCGTGGATGTTGCTGGTGCATTTAATGTAAGAAAAGCATTCTAAACTATGTTAAGCTATAGTAAAAACTGTGCTCTCTCAAATATGTCATGTTTAAGTACATCAGAACCAGAACCCTGTTTTATATACCCCTTCCTAGCACATACACTATGAAGAATAGAACAGACTTGAGAGAAACTTTAAAATAAGGCTGTTCCTGCAGATCTGGCATTGTTTAAGTTTCTTGGAAATATGTCCTTAATTAGGGAAATTATAAGCTTTCACTTTCCCTTTTATTTCAGATATATATAGATCCATTCCTATGATATTGTGCAAATGAAAAGATGGTTACACAGCACAATCACCAAGTGTACTAAAATAAAGGCAAGGCACAACTGTGTTACTGTAAGAACTTAGTTACGCTGGTGCAAAGATCTGTGTAACACACTGCACTGTGAGAGCACCAATGTAGCAGAGCATGTTGGAGCAGGCTCAGGAACTGACAGAGTATGTTAGACATTCAAACTGAAAATAAATGTCTGCTCTCCTCATGTTCTCGAATCTTCTTGAATGTCTCCAAATCTCCAGCACCAGTGTTTAGCAATTTGCAGACTGCTGGTAATCTAACTGAAACAAGTTGCCATTTGTAACCACTCTATTCTTTAGAAGCCATTTGAGTTTTTCTCAGACATAGGCATTCAAAATAAAATAAATCAATAAATTTGATAGTGAGGGGTTGGAGAGATGGCACAGTTAAGATCCTTGACTGTTCTTTCAGGGGACCTGAGTTTAACTCTCAGGATCTATATGATGGCTCACAGAGGTCTCTAACTCCAGTTCTGGGGATCCGATGCCCTCTTCTGGTTTCTCTGGGCACTGCATACATATGGTGCATAGACATACATGCAGGCAAAGCACCCATACACATAAAATAAAAACTGACTCTGACATAAACTCTGGTGCCCCATATTTGACCACTTCCCCATGGTGGGGAGGCCTGGTGGCACTCAGAGAAAGAATAAGCAGGCTACCAAGTTGAAACTTGATAGGCTGTGACCATATAGTGGAGGAGAAGGTCCCCTTCAGTCACAGACATAGGGGAGGGGAATAGGGTGAAAGTGGGAGGGAGGGGGAAACAGGAAGATGAAAGTGAGGGGATAACAATTGAGATGTGATCTGAATAAATTAATAAAATAAAATTTTTAAAAATCTCAAAAACTGGTTTTAAAACTTGGATATGAGTGTGTTGGATGGTTTCCACTTGTAACCAGACAACTGATCTGAGGTTTCTATGTCTCTATTACTTTGATTGTTCTTACTGTTTGACATTGTATTAGATCCTCTGACACCGTAATTATAAAATATTTATAATGGTTTTACATGGAGTGCTTCATGAATTTGCATGTTATCTTTGTTCAAGAGCCATCTTCTCTTCTTTTTATAACTCCAATTTTAGAATGCATGCTGTCAAAACAAGCAATGTTGTATGTTTTCTGTATCTAAGTGGGTAATTTTTTGTTGTTTTGGTTTTTTTTTCAAGACAAGGATTCCTCTGAGTAGCCTTGGCTGACCTGGACTCACTTTGTAGACCAGGCTGGTCTTGGACTCACAGTATTCCACCTACCTTTGTCTCCCTGAGTGCTGGGATTAAAGGTGTGCTCCACCACACCCAGCCCTACATTTTTGTTTGAAAACAAAGGGTTCTGTCATAAGAAGAACATAAGGAAGGGAGAGAGGAGAAACAGAAAGAGGAAAAGAGAGGAGGGAGGACATGGAAAATGAGTGGAGGGGGAGGGGAAGGAGGCATTGAGATTTTACAAATTTGACCAAATTATCAAAATATAATACTGTAACAGTGACCTGGCAAACAATGGGGATGAGTTTTTGTTTTTTTCTTTTTCTTTTTCTTTCTTTCTCCTCCTCCTCCTCCTCCTTCTCTTCTTCTTCTTCTCCTTCTTCTTCTTCTTCTTCTTCTTCTTCTTCTTCTTCTTCTTCTTCTTCTTCTTCTTCTTCTTCTTCTTTGAGACAGAGTTTCTCTGTGTAGCTTTGGCTGTCTTGGACTCGCTTTGTAGACCAGGGCTGGCCTCAAACTCACAGAGATCCACCTGCCTCTGCCTCTTGAGTGTTGAGTGCATCACCACCGCCTGGTTGGGGATATTTTTTTTTTATTCTCATGAACATGCTGTGGACCCTTGAGCATTACAAAGCCTTTCCCTTAAAGCCTTGAGTATCTATACTTAGCTGAACTCAAAGATGAGTTGAAAGAGAAGCATATATGGGGGGAACAGAGGAGCGGAGAGGGAGGGAGGGGGAGAGGGAGAGACAGAAAGAGATGGAGACAAAGAGACAGGTATTAAGACTGACTATAATAATCAGGTTAAATTGTCCTAGTGCTAATCCCATCTCTCTTTCCAGACTATTGTAAGGGTAAAAGGTAAAGTAAGGGGATAGCTACCAATATATTTTGAGTACACAGACATACTGCCAACTACACATGCTCCTACTGTTAGAGCTTAGTCATTGTATCACCACTATGAGTCTTGTAGCCTCATTATGATTGGAAGCTAGAGATTATCCAAGTTTTGTTTCTGTTGCTGTGATAAAATATCCTGACAAAAAACAACTTAGTGGAGAAAGGACTTATTTTAGCTCCCAGTTCTGGGTTGTAGCTCATCATAACAGGGAAGTCGCAGTGATAGAAGCTAGAAGCATCTAGTCATATCACATCCACAATGAGGGGTAGAAAGAAAGAAAAGCATACACATTAGCGCTCAGGGAGCCCTAGCTACTCTTACGTAGCTGAGAGCTCCAAACCAGCCAATGATGCTGCTCATTTCAGGCTGACCCTTTCACGTCAATTAAAGCAATCAAGACAATTCCCTACAGATATACCCACAAGGCGCTCTAAGCTAGACAGTGTTTCCTTGAGATTCTTTTCCCGAGTGATTTTTGGTTGTAGAAAGTTGACAGAACAGAAATCAATTTATTGAGTTCCCCAACTAAGGCTTTTTCTTCATCTCTCTACAGTAGTGACATACAATAAACATTTAGACCATTCATTGTTTGACTATAAAGTGGCTCTTTCCATCATTCATACAGTCTGCATTTGTCCCCTCTTTTCCTGGGAAATACCAGGCCCCTTTTGCTTTTGAGTTTCTGGTCAGGGTGTTCCCAAATGCTGGGTTTCTGTGTTTTTCTTTCATAGGCCATTTGGCCTTCAGACTCCTTTTCAACCTTTATATTTCTCCATAAATAATACCTTCTAATTAAGGACTCCCTTTCCCTTTGCAGTAAGCATTTTTCTTTACACAAATTCTTTCTCTTGGGCTACTATTTTAAGTCATATTTAATCATTTTTCTGTTTATTTTCTTTCTATTAATTTATTTATTTACCTTAGATCTTGGTCATAGGCCCCTCCTCCCTCTCCTCCCAGGCCTCCCCTCCCGCCCTACACTATTCCTCAGAAAAGGGAGCTCTCTTGCCCACCCGCACCAGCTCATCAAGTCACATCAGGACTGAGCTCATCCTCTTCCCCTGTGACTTGGCAAGGCAGTCTCACTAGTAGAAAGTGATCGAAAGCAGGCAACAGAATCCATGTCAGAGACAGCCCCCGCTGCACTCACTAGTGGACCCACATGAAGCCTGAGCTGCCCATTGGCTATATCTATGTAGAAGACCTAGTCCAGTCCATGCGTGGTGCTTGGTTGGTGCTTCAGACTCCTCAGGGCTCGCTAGGCCCTGGTTAATTGCCTCTGTTCGTCTTCTTGTGGAGCTCCTGCCATCTCCAGATTCTTTTATCCTTACCCCCATTTTGCCACTAGACTACCTATGCATTGCCCAATGTTTGCCTGTGAGTCTCAGCATCTGTTTCAAACCGCTGCTGTGTGGAGCTTTTCAGAGGACAACTCCGATAGGCTTCTGTCTGCAAGTATAACAGTATCATTACTAGTGTCTGGGAAGAGCCGGTAGCTGGACAGTTGAGAGTTGGGAAAGCAGCCACGCCAGGAGTCATCAGATTGGCAAGTTATTGGTATATATATGTAGGTTTTAAAGCGATAGGATTAGAGTGGTTTAGATTCTGCCCAGCATAGTGGTTGTAGCTTTAAAATACACAATAATCTCACTGTGTTGCCTATTGGTGCCGTAGGCCATACTGAAAGTTAATTGCAAACTCTTCCATGGGGGTTGGTCTTGAGTTTGGCCATGCATTGCTTGGACAGTACCTCAATCTCTGATCTACCTACTCTATTCATTGCATGTCCTGTGGGCTGGGTAAGCTTTGTATCAAAGGTTTTGTGGGTGGGTTGGTGTTCTCCTCACTCTACTAGGAGTTTTGTCTAGTTGTTTTGTCTCCCAGAAGCAAAGATAGATCAAAGGTAAGTTGTATGTTATAATTTTAGAATTTAAACATGAAATATAAAGTAATGTGTAATTCTGTGGCTCATCAGTACATGAAGAAGCAGTGTCCAGGGCATTCCAAAAACATTGTATGTGTCTGCTGTGCGGTTTAAAAGGTGAATAGTTTTCTAATGGACCCACTTTCAAGTGAAAGCACCATCATTTTATATTCATCTTCTGCAACACCGCTGAAAGAGAAGTCTCCACTGAATTCAGATAAGCTAGGAAATTTCTGCTCTTGATTCTTACCAGATATCTACAGTATAGATTTCTCCTTGATATGCCTTTAGAATGTAGAAAGCTATTGACTCTAGTGGCAACAGAAAAAGTAACTGGGTCTGAAGAATTTTGATCTTACTAATACTACTGATTAATGGCAGTCTAGTACTGTAACAGGAAACAAAGATTACTTGCCTTCAAGGAATCATTTGATTTGTCTGTTTGAGTATATATTATTCTAAATGGTATTCTTGTTTATTAAGTTTTATATCACAATATGATAATGTCATTAAGATACTTTTTAAAATAGAGAAGTATGGAACATTTTCTCTACAATGTCTTTGAGTGATGAATTGCCATATGGTTGCATTTCTTTTTTTTTGATTGGTCACTCTTATCAAATGTAATAGTAACATATTGGTTCAACACTATAGATGCCTAATAAACAGTTGGGTGGGTTATAAAAGCACTATATGCATATAATTAATGGCTTATTTTGCTCTCCTCCCTGTTGGTACTTATTCATATTTTTGTCTCCTGGCATTAGAATTAATGGACAAAAAATATCTGCTCTTCTACCTTTGTTGGCAGTATATTAATAAACAGGCAGCCGGGCGTGGTGGTGCACGCCTTTAATCCCAGGACTCGGGAGGCAGAGGCAGGTGGATCACTGTGAGTTCAAGGCCAGCCAGGTCTACAAAGGGAGTCCAGGACAGCCAAGGCTAACACAGAGAGACCCTGTTTCAAAAAACAAAACAAACAAACAAACAAACAAAAAAACCCAAAAACCCAAAAAAACAGGCAATCAAGTGATCAAGGATTAATACAGCTGATTGCAATTATTTTTCCTCATTATATAGAGTCATTACGTCACACAGGCTTCAAGTTCTACCCCAAGCATGAGTAGCTATGTAGAACACTGTGCTGAGAAACATGTAGCCAGATCTATGGCAATGGGGAATCATGTTATAATTGATTACCCTGTTATAAGAGATCAGAATACATGCTAATCTTGGATAGGGACAGAGCATTAAGGAGGGATAAAAACTATATTTCTTTAACCTGGGTGTTCTTTGTCCATGAACTTTTGAATAACTGCATGTTTTTCCCAAAGCAGTACCTGATTCCCAACATAGTGATAGAAGCCAGATGACAGAACAGAGACTGGGACAAGAGTTTATAGTCACTGTCGATGGAATTCTTTTTCTACTTGGAATCCAAATTTTTATACTTCTTGGGGAAAAAAAAAAGGAACCACATCCACCCATAACAAAGGAAGAATAGCTTGGGATGTTACTATTGAAATACATTATACTTAATATGACTTAAAATAATATACATAAACACATTATTTGTTAGATTTTATACAAACAACATTTGTTTCAGTGTTTATTTAGCAATACTAGTGATATGCAACAATACCTGAGTGGCAATTTTCAATCCTGAGAGGTAATTGTCCTACACGTCCTACGTGTTGCAGTATCCAGCCATGAGCAAACATAGCCTTTTCATGTCTCAGTTTTTCTGGCTTCCCTGTGAGTACTAACTAGGTGTCGGACTTTACTTCCAGCCACTGAAGACTCCAGCGAGCAGCACAAACAGAGTAGTAACTGTCTTGATTCCTCCTGTCTTTATATCATAAAGTTGCCTCCCTCGGCTCCCTTAGAACCTCTGAGGGTGGCCAACTGACTAAAGGGAACAGTTTAAAAATAATAGTTTAATAATACTTTGAGAATTTCACAAAACCTATCTTGTTCATATTCACACACCACTGCTCCCAATTCCTCCCAGATCTACCATCTCCTTATTCTTCCCAATTTGTTTCCTTTTGACTTAGAAGAGAGCATCTCACAGCATATGTTGAAGTCCTCTGCATTTTACAATCTTTCTGCCCCCCTTTTCTTGATGTTCCCTGAGCCCTAGGTGTGATTTAAAAAAAAAAACATAGCTGCTGATCATGATACCAAACAGAAGGGTCTGCTACATTATTCCAAATTCACTTGGTTGCCCCCTCTCCCTGGCCCCATTCGAATACTCATTTTACGCACAGCATACCTTTTCTGGACTTTAGCTTCTGGATTGTTTTTTCAAGGAATACTTGATTCATGACCTTCTTCCTCTGCGTCTACTTCTATTTTGTGGTCTTATTCACTGTATGGCGTTGAAATCCTGTTGCCCCTAGCCTGCTCTAATTGTCTAATATCACAAGTAAAAGACTCCTTATCCCATCTTGGTTCCCCAAACGGTACCAGGACTGATTAGACGAACTTGCCCATAACATCATTGTTTACCTTTCACTTTTTTTGTTTTTGTTTTTGTTTTTGTTTTTGTTTTTTGAGACAGGGGTTCTCTGTGTTAGCCTTGGCTGTCCTGGACTCACTCTGTAGACCAGGCAGGCCTCTAACTCACAGTCATCCACCTGCCTCTGCCTCCCGAATGCTCGGATTCAAGGCCTGCGTCACTACACCCGGTGTACCTTTCATTTTTTACTTAGCTTTGATCACTTCAGATAACGTTTCAGGTTACCAACCACTAAATACCCATTATTGATCTATTGTCAATGAGTAGTTTACCTTCAAAATGAACTCAAAAGAATTTGCATATGAAAAATTCTAAAAGTATTCTTGTCTTTCTCGAATATAAAAGTGAACATACTTAATATTATGGATATACATTCTAATTAATCAGTCAGAAATTATATCATATTACATAGGAATAGCAGTAGCACCCTAGAAAAAGTATGGGTGATAGTTTGCAAATAATAATTATATTCTCATATTCCATAATTAGAAAAATAGTTTGAATATAACAGATGAATGGTTTTCCACAGATGAATAGAAATCAAAATAATTAGCATAGTATAATAAAAATTTGCTTTTGAGACAAGCTATTTATAGGACTCTCTCCTTGCAAATATCCTAAGGGATTCTAGACAAAATATAGATAAATAAATAATGAAAAAGAACTGCCACAAACAGCTCTAAGTGCTTGTTCTGAATAACAATGTTTGGACTTGGAAAAACAAAGTAAGAAATACACCAAAATGTCACTCAGGCTACTGTCTACACACACACACACACACACACACACACACACACACTAGCAAATCATGTAAACTGACAAGGCCATGTCTTGAAAATCAGGAACTCCCAAAGGTAGGAACATCATTAGGAAGTCGTGGTGAATTAAAAACGATACAGGGATTTCTTTACAACAACTTGAGAAGAACTAAGTAAAATCTGTCACAGGAAGGATAGAGTTCATTAATTTTCCATCTCCTGAAGGCAGAAGTCAATTGACTGGAAATAGGACACCTAAGTTTAAGAATGTATTATTTACCGATTGCTTCTAAATAGCTTAGCATCATTAAACAGAGTAACAAGGCACAAAATTCAGAACTAAACTACTCATGTAAACAGTATTTTCTAGATATTGGCTAAAAAAATTATACATCATGCCCCAAACAAGAGTATGACCCTAAATCAATCAATGAGGTGACTTAAAAACAAAAAAGCAACCAATAAGAAACCATAATGGCCAACATGAAAACAGCAACTCTAATGCTGGATATTCTTTTGACCTCATTGCATAGTTTAAATTTCTTTTGTTAGCTGGCTGTGGTGGTGCACGCCTTTAATCCCAGCAGAGGCAGGCGGATGGCTGTGAGTTCGAGGTCAGCCTGGTCTACAAAACAAATCAGAGAAACCTTGTCTCGAAAAAACAAAAAGAAAAAAAAATCTTTTGTTAAATGCATTCACAATGAAGAGTTTTGTAAATAAGAATTACAGTATTGCTGTTGCGGGATGTTCCAGATTATGTAGACACAGTGGAAATGGATGACCCAGAAGTTCTCATCCAAATGGCTCCCCTGTGTGCCTGCCTTTTATGTATTTTCCTTTTCCTTTTTTTTTGTTTTTGTTTTTGTTTTTTTGGTTTGTTTTTGTTTTTCTTTCTTTCTTCTTTTCTTTTGTCCTTTATTTTGATACAACAGAGTATGTAGGCCTGGCCAGCTTTGGCCTGGCCTCAAATTTACAGAAAGCTGCCTGCTTCTGCTTCCCAAATGATAGGATTAAAGGTGTGTGGCATCATGTCCAGCTCATTTTTTGGATTTAACTGAGTATGAACAAATTGGATTCACCCTCTTTCCCACCCCTTTCCAAATCCAAATGTATGTGCTACCATGCTTGCTGCTAAAATATTGCTGGATGTTTAGCCTTCCATTGGGATATGGTTGACTTACCAGTAGCTGTACTTTTAGTGAAAACTGGCTCTGCCTCTCCCAATAGTAACAATTACCAATAGCTCCTTGGGTAGAGGTGAAATTTCATACTCAACTCCTCTCTGCATGCTGGAATTTGTTCTCAGGCAAGTCTTTAATTTCTGACCAAGATCTTAATTCACAGCATAGTTGGTCATAAATGTTATGGCCCATAAACACAGCTACTGGAGACAGAAATTTTGTTTCCTAGTTGAATGGTTTGAGAAACCTAAGGTTGCCAGGTAGCATAATTTAAATTTCAGTCACTAAAAAGTTATTAGTTACTCAAACTTTAACTACTGACCTTGCATTTTTATTAGATGGATCTGATAACAGCAAATGCCAGTAAAGAGTAGAAATTTGTATATAAACACCAAAGGAAAACACTTTAATAATGATAATTTGTTTTAAGGATACATGTTATTATGATCCTTTGTGTATGTATTTACAGTATAAGGTATTTGGAATATTTAATGCAAATTAGGGATTCTGAAACTATAATTTGAATGCAATTATTGTTACATTTTGTCACATTATTGTCACATTAATAATGTGGCACATTGTCAAGTTGGGCTTTAATTTGTAAATATTAATGTGATTTCAGAGCTGAAGCTGTAGTTAAGTTGGTAATATACTTGCCTAGCATGATTCAAGCTCTAGATTCCATTCTGTACTGCATAAACTGTTGTGATAATCTGAGAGAATCAGAAAATCAAGCTTATCTTTAGCTACACAGTGAGTTTGAGGCCAGTCTGGAATACATTAGGTTTTGCCTGAAAATTAAATAATAAAAATATAAGACTCTATTGCTAAAGACAAGCAATACTATGTATACATCCATAATGCAGAGAAATTAAACTGAAACTGAACTAAAAGTTACCTCCCTGCAGCTTAGTTCTCAAATTACTGGAAGGTGCTGTGCAAGTTGCTGGGGAAGAAATGCCATCAAGGTCTTACTCAGCTGTGACCCCTGTAAGCGATAATACCAATCTATCAGGCAGGGTGTATCCATTGATGCAATAGTGGCAAGCCTGTTTGATGAGTAACCAACTGCTCTCTGGTTGAATTAAATCTCTTTAATTGGATGAAATACATGCCTGTAATTATAAACCCATTCAAAGACCTATTGCTGGGGAAGTCACAAGCCCAAATGGGAAATTTATTACTTATGTTTTGTCAAAACTACTGCCTAAATATTTATGTTTTACCCATAAACTAGTGTTATTTTTAGCCCTAGCTAAAGAAATTTCTTCATGTCTTGTCAGCAATCCATTCAGAGGCTCATAACCAACTAAAGTTCTGACAGTAAGTGACTTTTGTGTTCTCAACTCTACCTGGGATATCTATATTAACCTGCTCAATGCAAGGGACACATCTTGAAAGAAGGGGTAGAAAGACTGTAAGAGCCTGTGTATGCGGAGAGTGTTATGAAATGCTGTCTTAGGTACGTAACATAGGCAACATAATCATGCAAAAACAGCAGCTGCTGTTTTTAACTTACCCATATTTCCATAAATATAGGGTTTATCTGATAATTTTCCTCCTGTTGGCTAACATTCACAGTGCCACAAGATTCTATGCAAGGGTGCTTGGGAGAAACTTCAACAATCTTGCACAGCTGGTCAAACTGTGTGCTACAATATCATTCTGTGACTGAAGATGTACCTACTGGTGTAATAATGGCATAACTGTTTGGGATAACCAACTATCTTCTGGTTGTATTTGATGTAACTCCATGGGAGTAGTTTAAACCTGACCAGAGTCCTGTGGCTGGAAAAATTAAAGAACATCAGATATCGGGTAAATCCACTACTATTGTTTTCTTACTAAATAAAAATGTAATAAAACTCTCTTTTGACTATGTTTTATACTCATAAGCTAGTGATGCTCTCAGCAACAATCAAAGAAGTTTTAAAAAAATTATCTTTATTGGGATGGGGGGTGTGTGCGCCTTAGCACACATATGGCTATCAGAGAACAAATTGTAGGAGTTGTTAGTTCCTAGGGATAGAAGTCAGGTCCTTAGGCATGCTGACAAGCACCTTTACCCACGGAACTGTCTCAAAACTCCTTCCTATAAAATGTCTATCTGGCAGATGGCAGTGGTCAATGCAGATATTTATAACTCAAAGTACTGTGAATTTTGGATTAATAGTGGTTACTGCTTTTACAGAACACAAGGGTTCAGTTCCCAGCTCTCAAATGGAAGGTCACACCATCTGTAACTACAGTTCCAAGTGATTCAGTGCCCTCTTTTGCCCTCAGTGGCATCAGGAACACATGCAATACACAGACATGCATGCAGGCAAAACACTCATACACAGAAAATAGAATATAAAATATACACATATTTAAAATATAAAAATAAAGGGACTTCTATATGTTCAACCTTCAAGAAGACATTTATACTACTCCCTATCAGTTGTAGGGAAAAAAAAAACAGAAGAAGGTATAGAAATAACATGAGAGCCAGAGGGTGAGGTGTAGTGCTGCTGTCAAACACTGTAATCTGAATGTGACACGACTATTGCACTCATGAACTTATAGCAGCAGTGGTTACTTGCAATTCATGAGGAGCCACTGACAGACAATGGTTACAGGAAGAGGGGATGCCATTTTCTTCAATGTTGAAGCCACTGGTAAGTTTCTGAGAATCAGAAAGAAAAAAAAAGCCAGAATAAAACAAAACAAAACAAAACAACAAAAACCTATTCATGTTTGTATAGGCAAATTGTTTGGTTAATAAAAAGCCAATACACTTACCTGGACAGGCAAATAGGATGGGCGTGCCTAAGGTTTGTGAGCTTTGAAGACAGAGATAATCTTGGAAAAAGGGGGAGACTGGATGAAGGAAGGAGAATTGCCATGGGAAAAGATCCACATGGTCACAGAGGAGGAATTCTGAAGCTCATCATGGAAAGTGACGGAGAACATTAACAAGTATTTTGGGATTATGGATGGGAGGTAAACCACATAGAAAATATTAGAAGCAGATGGAATGGGATGGAGACTTGGAGTTATTGGAGGATAGCTTAGGAGGTACTATCTGCCTTGCCTTGGGTAAAAGCCTATTCTAAAATACATCAGGTGTCTGTGTTTTTGTTGATTTCTAGTACATTAGAAAATATTGCTGTAATAATAAATTAGCCTAATAATAAAAATTTATGAGGTCATAATTCTAAATTAGCTACAGCAATTTTAAGAAAGCATTTTGCTCATCATTACCTGGGTATTTATAAGGGATTGAGGATATATATATATATATATATATATATATATATATATATATATATATATATATATATATATATATTCTTTATTTTATTTTATGCTTTGGTGTGGGGGTGTCAGATCCCTTGGTACTGGAATTACAGACATGTGAGCTGCCATGTGGGTGCTGGAAATTGAATCAGGATCCTTTGAAAGAGCACATGGTGCTCTTAACCACTGAGCCATCTTTTCAGTCCACCTTTTCTCTTTTTTTAAGGATCTTTTATTTTCTTCCTGAGCCTTCAACAGAACTGCTCTTTATAATTCATGGAAATTAGACTGTTCTACTCTGCTCCTCTAAATCCTTCTAGCGTCTAACCATTATAAAGTTCTAAAGCCACCTTCATCTCACCAAATATACATGCAACTGTCTAATCCATCCCTCATTGCCACTATCAAATCATACTTCTTACTTCTTTAGACTTCCCTAGATCCTGGTAGTCACATCTTTCATTTACTATCTTCCCAATCTTCTTATGCCCAGATGAGTCTATAACTCCAACTCTAAATATAATTCATTATACACCATCAGTCACTGTTTTCCGATCAGCGTATCTCTTGGATAGGTGTCATTTATTGTAACTATTCAGACTCTATAGTAACACTATAGAATTAGAAGTTCTATAGACAAGTACTGAGAAGCTGAAATTTATATCTTGGTAGCTGATTATTTGGTTTAATAATGTCCCAGAATATTTCCCCTAGACTGAAACAGCTTCCAAAAGACTGACACCTCATTCTTCTGTGAGTTGTTTCCTTTTCTCCATTCCTGTTGCTTCGGCTGCAATAAACACTCAATAAAAGTGTTAAATTTTAATTTAATGTGGCCACAGGGGGATAGTAGAACAGAAGACATAGCTGCAAATCTCAGGAATTTTATAACACTTTCTACAACTTAGTTTTCAGCAGGTTTTATTATAAAGGCAAGGAAATGTACTCAGTGGTCTTAAATATATCAAAATCTGTCATTCTTTCTTCTTTCACACTTATGATCCACTACTGAGTTTAAAAATATACATAATAAAATGTATAGTTTCCATTGACATCTACTGCACTAGACAAAGTCTCTAGCAATTTTTAATCACCATGAGAATAATGTTCTTGCTCTTCATCCCTGCAGCTTTTAATATCTGTACACTGTATTTAATCATCTGGACCCCCTAATTTACTGACATTTAAATGATCTCAAATTATATTTCCTGGAGCACGATTCCAAATGAGGAACTTTTAAAAGATAACACAGGGTCTTATTAGTTACAAATTATGCTGTTGGCTGCCATGTGCAGCTCCTACACTTTCCTGAAAAAAATCCTATTTAAAGAATTTTAATTTTACCAGTGTCTGTATAATTATGTAACCATAACATTTTTATGTCATCAACAAAGTGTACCATAACAAATAATAATATTCTTTCTCATTGCAGTGCTAAGATTCAACACTGTAAACATGTATTATATTTTTAATATTTCTTCTGTATTTCTATCATGTTTTACTGTGTTTTATCCTTAACATATCTCATATCCCAGTAAAGACTAGCATAGCTACAGTTAGTCAAAATATCCCAAAGAGATCAATAGGGTTACTATTGTGAAGATTTATAGCTGAAGAAAATAACCTGCAAATAAATCTAAGTCATGTGATTTTGCCTAAAGCAAACCACTAAGTATTGTGATGTCATATAGTACTGTCACCCTACTATATCAAAGGTTTGTCAAATGTTTAGCTGGCTACAATTATTATACATATTTCTATTACTTAACTACCCACTTGTCTCCCACCAACATGTGATATTACTGATCATATGATTACTAACCATATTCTGACAAACTGATCATTCCAATTTTCCATAAGTACTTTTCCAAGACAGTGAACCATGTAGCATTACTTCATACACATACAAAGCCAGGGTACCGTAGCCTTTTTTCTTCTATCAGACAAATGCAAATTCCATGTTGTTTTTATCCATATATCTACAAAGAGAGCATGCACAAGCCCTGACCTACATACAAGAGTGCCTCTAAATGGATATTGACTGGTTATTTTAGAAGTTCACTAAAGAAATCTAGTTGGGGAAAGGACATGAAAGTAAAAGGGAACTATTAGGTATGTGGAAGAGAAAGGGGAGAAGTAATATGAATAAGAAAGAGTAATAGATCAAGTGAATATGATCAAAGTACAGTGTGTGCATGTATAGAAATGCCATAATGAAAGCCATTGCTTTGTAAAATTACCATAAGCTAATAAAAATTTACTTCAGACTACATGGTCCCTCAAAAACTCTGGGATTTGAGAGCTCCTTATGATTTTATGTATTGCTTATGAAAAACACCCACTAGTCTACTCTTTATTATTCCAAGTATACTGATTTATATCAGAGAAGTAGTGCCAATGTCCAGTCAGGGAGTTTTATGGAAAATACCTGCAGATTTTCATCACATAACTTTTATGGAAGTTACATAACAGAATCAAAAAAGAGCCAGCCTTCTGGTGTGGTGGCGCATGCCTTTAGTCCCAGCAAGGTGGCAGAGGCAGGAGGATCACTGTGAATTTGAGGCCAGCCTGGTCTACAAAGTGAGTCTAGGACAGCCAAGGCTACACAGAGAGACCCTTTCTGAAAAGAGAGAGATGTAGGGAAAGAGAGAGAGACGGGGGGAGCCAGCCAATAGAATACTAACCCTGTTGTAAGGTACTACTTATGTCTCTCCATTCATTACATAGGGAGGATTCCAGCAATACCAGAAGTATCACTAATAGGTGCAAGAGGAGGAAGCCAAGAGCTGACAGGAAAGCAGAGAAGATAGACTCTGCTCCTTTGGTGGACTTCTTGACTTGTTGACCCATTCCTTATTCAGGAATGGAAACTTTACACCCATCCTCTTAGTGTTGTCAGTTGGCAATTTTCAGCTTCCATCTACTATTAGTCATCTTCCATTGCTATATTGAATTACCCAGGACAAGGATCTTTCTGCCTGCATGTACACCTGCCGACCAGAAGAGGGCATCAGATCTCATTACAGGTGGTTGTGAGCCACCATGTGGTTGTTGAGAATTGAACTCAGGACCTCTGGAGGAGTAGTCAGTGCCCTTATCTGCTAAGCCAGCTCTCCAGCCCAGGACAAGTACCTTGTAAACAGAGGTTTATTTTGGCTTCTGGTTCATGAAAACTCCAGTCTATAATTTAGTGGCCCCATTGTCATGAACTTATAACGAGACAGTATATCTTGGTAGGAATGTGAGGTGGAGCAAGGCCACTAATTGTATAAACTGAGGGCAAAGAAAAGGAAAAGGTTATGTTTCCACAATGCCCTTCAGGGACATTATTTCAATGGTTTCCCACAAGGCTCTGCTTCTTTCCCATTACACAAATTCCAAATAGCCCACCTATGGGGATCAAGTCCTTAATACAGGGACCTAGAGAGATATACAAACCCCAAACTACATGACAGTCCATTACAGGCTTTACCTCAAGTGGAAAAAAAAAGCCACCTGGTCGGCGCCGTGGCACATGCCTTTAATCCCAGCCCCTGGGAGGCAGAGGCAGGCAGATTGATGTGAGTTTGAGGGCAGCCTAGTCTACAAAGTGAGTCCAGGACAGCCAAGGCTACACAGAGAAACCTTGTCTCGAAAAGGGGGGGCAACCTTCCCAAAATTGAATCCCCTTTCAAAATGTGTGCCCTTCATCAAATAACATAAGAACGCAGGATTTGAAGGCCTGGCTCCTGAATTCAACTGTGAATTCACCAACTCAGCGCTCTCCAGGTATTGGTCAAGACTTGCAATTCACCTTTCCTGGATCAATTCTGCTACTTTGTTTCCTTCCTATGCATATAAGTCATATGTTTGCTAATCCTCATCTCAAATTCTGCTTCTTGTAATTTTTACCTTCTTTGCTGGATACTTTAATGTGAGGGATCAGCTACACAGCTGGAAGGAAGAAGAAAAGCTTTACATTAAATTAAACCTAAATTTTGACTTTTATATGACTAGGAATTTTTTGTTAATTAATTAATTTACTTTATATACCGATGGCAGCTTCCCCTCCTCTCTCCTTACCCACCCCTCCTCTCTTTCTCCTCAGAGAAGCGAAGACCTCCATGGATATCAACCAGCCATGGCATATCAAGTTGCAGTAAGACTAGAGGCATCTTCTAAGAGTGGTGGACATTGCCATCAATCTACATCTCTAGGTTCTTTCCAAGGGTGGTGGTTGAGTCATTAATCTGGTCTAGCAGCCATGCTTGAAAAAGATCAAGCATTTTTATTGTGAGTGCCAGTGATCCTGCCACTGAAAGCCCCCTTAGAGTTTTCTTACAACTCACATATTATGAGGGATGTGGTGACCACGAGGGCAACAAGCAGAGTGATGCTTCATAACGGGCATCGAGTCCTCAGGGTACATAGTCCTCCGGGCGTTGCCTCTTGGAGGCACACCCACTGTGGTTGTGCTAACCAGTGGGCCACATTCCATGAGTTCTTTTTTATTTTTTCAAGACAAGGTTTGTCTGTGTAGCCTTAACTGTCCTGGACTCACTTTGTAGACCAGGATGGCCTTGAACTCACAGCAATCCACCAGCTTCTGCCTCCTGAGTGCTGGGATTAAAGATGTGCACCACCACACCCGGCTTCATTCCATGAGTTACAGCTATTTTGCTGTCTCTCCTACAAGGCACTAGACATTGACGGCTATTTCAGGTTCCATATACCCCATTGCTGGAGTTTTAGCTAGAGTCACCCTCATGTAATTCCTAGGGGTTTCCACTGTCCTAGGTTTCTAGGTCATGCCAGCGATGTCAGTCAACTCTGTTTTCTGTTGTCTCTCCCAGTATTCTCTTCCTCTGTGCTCCCCCTACTTGATCCCTCTAATTCCTATGCCTACCCCCTCCTTCACCCAGTCCCCTCCTACCATCCACCCCATATGTCTATTCTATTTCCCCTTCTTAGTGAAATTTAAGCATCCATCCTTGGGCCCTCCTTGTTACTTAGCTTGTTTGGGTCTGTGGGCTATAGCATGCTTATTCTGTACTTTGTGGCTATTATCCACTTATAAGTGACTTTGTCTTTCTGGGTCTGGGTGACCTCACTCAGGGTAATTTTAATACACTGGTCAAAGCTAAGAAGATTGCTTGAGATGCTGTCCATGAGCAGAAATGGAGCTCTTATGGAATGGGCTGGAACGTCACTATTGTGAAAAAATTAAAGTGTTTTCCTGATTTCACCCTATTGTGTCCTGCCTGGTCAATAAACTAGTCACACAGGTCACACTACAGTTTTCCTGGCACCTGAAGTTCATTCTTCTCTGACATTCAATTTTGAAGATGATTGCTGTTGCCTTCAATTCATCTTCGCAGGAAGTCATGCAGTGATTTCTGTGATGGTGCCAGAACTGAAGACATGTTTGTCACTCACTCGGGTGAACCTTCAGAGGGGCTCCTTTATTGCCTCATTTGTTTCTCCTCAATGCTGGCAGCACATTTTTCATTTTTGAAGTATTTTAAAGTGACTCAACCAAATCTGCTGAATTGCCTAATGAATCTCGATCAAATACGAATTTGAAAGTAAATAATAATATGCCCAGTTCAACATGCATTTTAACAGAGTTATAAGAAAAATGTCCTCTTTTGGTTAGATAACTGTCTCTGCAAATAGGAAGGATTTTGAACATATTCGGAGTACTGGCAGGGTACTTAGGATGGGATGAATATTCTTATCTGTATGCACAAGTTACATGCATTTGAAAGTAAATGATAATGTATGTTTTCTAAGCGCTATCCATCTGGAATTGTAAATTGTACTAGTGTTCAATAGCTAACTGAAGGAAGCTATCAAGATGAGAGGTGGTCTCCTGGTACAGCATACTGACAATCATGCCAGAGAAGAACTGTAAAAAATTTTAGCAGGAAAATAGCTGCATGCTGGCTATATGTCTGCCAGCCTGTGTTCATTACGAAGTTGCCAAAATTAGATATTTTTCTCACTTTTTCTTTCTTTTGCTTTTTTTTTTTTTGAGACAGGGTTTCTCTGTGTTAGGCTTGGCTGTCCTGGACTCTCTTTGTAGACCAAGCTGGCCTCAAACTCACAGAGATCCACCTGCCTCGGCCTCCCTCAGTGCTGGGATTAAAGGCATGTGGCACCACGTCCAGCTCTTATTGTTGTTGTTTTTTAAATTAGACATTTTTAAGTTTGTCACATTTGTGCTATTGGAATCCAGAAAATATTACTGTCGTCTCCACATGCAGCACATTACAAAATATGGAAAAACATTTGTAAGGTATGACATGGTTGTTTCAAAACGTCACAAATGGAATTTGTCTATAGAAACATTTTTACATATATAACCAAAAGTAGAGCTCAAGCCCCCCAAACAATAAGCCTGGGCCACTGTGAACCAAAAATTGGTTGGGAAAACAAAGTGACTTGAAACTGGTTGCTTTTGTTCTACTCCTGCATAGAGAGCCTGGAACACCTCACCAGCACCCATCCTACTACTGCTCCTCAACATCAGTACATTACACAGAGAAGTTAACAGATAAGAGTATACCGCCATGCATCTACGCCCTGGGTATAGTGTTTTCAATGGCATAGGATTGATGGCTGCAGTTAAAGTTATGTAGACACCAGGAAAACCTAACATTGAAATCTGAGTGTTCTATGCAAGCTGTCAAGAGAAAGAACTAATCAATAGTCCTACTCAGCTCGAAAGACTCCAAACCACAACAATGACCAGCACAGCAAGATAGCCCCAATGTTGTAGTTGTTTCTTTTATATGTTGGAAGTAATGAACAGGCATATATACTTGGTACTATATATCTAGCCAATTACCTCTGGCAAGGAATGTCATGGACCCTAGAGGAGAACCTACTATTGCTACTTCCTTAAACCAGTATACTTTCTAATTGCCTTCTAAATACTTATCCTCATACCCACAGATTAGAGGAGCTCTTTCTTACCTTTCATCAAAAGAAAAAAGCTTCTTTTGAAGCAGATGAAGAGCATTACAGAAAAACACAATTGATCAAAATGCTGAGAAAAACTGATCATTATGTACCTAGCCCAGTTGACAGTTATAGCACAACCCCTGTATCTAAGGCTCATGGGACATTGCAGAAGACGGAGCAGAAATATTATAGAAGCCAGAGGGCCAGGATATCTGCCAAAAGACTGTGTGTTTTCTATAGAACAGTGAAGCTGCACCAATGAAATCTCAACAACATGGCTGCCTAAACAAGACCTGAATAATGACAATACCGATTGACATGTTCAGGTGGATGAGGGAAATCCCACAATGGCCACCCCTAGATGAAAAGCTACAGGCAATTAATGCCTGCTGAGAGAAAAATAATCAGTCTTCCTAGGGGATAAGCCCCATAATTAGTTATCCAATACCAACAGTCTGTCCTAAATACATATATACAAGCAACATTAAATAGACTCAGTAGGAGACAATATGTGGTATATGGGAATGGTTGGGGGAAGACAGGATGGAGGTAAAGTAAATACAATATTCAAGTATGAAATTCTCTTTACCTAGAAAACAACAAGGCGTTTTAAAGGAACTACACTGGGCTCAGCACTGAGTTTAATACAGCACAAAATCGAGACATGGACTGTTCTAGTCAGTGTTCTATTACTGTGGAGAGATACCATGACCATGGCAACTTTTATAAAGGAAAGCATTTAACTGGGACTTCCTCACCGTTTTAGAGGCTTAGTCCATTATCAGCGTGGCAGGAAGCATGGTAGCACAAAGGCAGACATGGTGCTAGAGAAATAAATAACAGTTCTACATCCAGACCTGCAGGTAACAGAAAAAGAGAGCCACTGGCCTGCCTTGGGCTTTTGGAACTTCAAAGGCCATCCTTTGTGATACACTTCCTCCAACAAGGCTACACTTCCTAATCCTTCTCAAGTAGTGCCCCGCCCTGATAACTAAGCATGCAAATATATGAGGCTATGGAGGCTACTCTTATTTAAGCCACCACATGGAACATGCCTTCAAAACATTTACACTTTATAGAGGAAGGTACACATAAGTACAAAACATTGTGTCATAGCTCTAACGCCTCTATAATTGTAGTTATCACAGCCACAATTGCCAAAGACTTGGCGTGGCACTGTTCGAGATAGAGATTGGTATTGTCACTTAATAGACATAAATGCTTTATATTATATCTCACAATTCTTATTCTACAATACCCTTATAGATGAACTGTTCCTGGCTTCTTTAAGTGTTTCTGCTTTATCAGAAGTCTGTTATTTTTCAAAGCAAAATAGAATGTGTTTTAAATCTCCATTCTATATATAAAGAAACCTCAGAGATGATCTCACATTAACTAGATATAGAAACATGAGACAGAAACCAAAATGGAAACTGTTTTCAACAAAGAAATAATGGAAGAGACATGTTTGTTTCTAAGAAAAATGTGACACTTTACTTCAACCCAGCTAGTCTCCTTGGAATTCTAAAAATCAGGCAAGGTGTCAGAACACACTATTACCTCTTACTATTTCTGTCTCAAAGAAATGAATTCAGTATTTCAATTATATTCTTCCCTGTAGGGAAGCATGACTGATATATTATTACTTATTTAAAAGGAATTAAAGTTAAAATGTTACAATTTTCCTAATTTTGTCTTTTTTATCAATGAATTTATTTTATATTATATAAAGTGAAGCACATATAGGTCTCAACCACTTACTCTTTTCATCACTCATTTTTGAACAAGATGATTCTTTGGGAAGATGCTCTAAATAATTATTTCATTTTATTGCACCATTGTGAAAGAAATTTACACTTTTGATCACAGAGTCATTTCTGACACTATGAACAGTAATTCTTCTTGGATGTTTCAACAGGAAAATGAGGGAGGATATCGCCAAACAATTCTATAGGTAGCATTGCACTAAACCTGAGTGAATGACTATGTGCACGAGTGTGTGCACATGTGTGTGTGTGTGTGTGTGTGTGTGTGTGTGTGTGTTTATTGGTTAACATGGAAGAAGTAATTGGGAATACATTACCATATGCTTGGGAGGAGAATGGCTACTTACATACGCTATCCTCCCATCCAGAGATGATCTCTAGCTTTCCTGGGTGCTGGCCAACACAGACTATGACACTTTAGCTCGTGACTCTCAAAGGCAAGGAAGAGGATGCTAACATGGAGCAAAAGACACCTTTTTTCTGCCTTTAAAGTCCACCTGTGGTTTGAAGCATGTGTCTGAACTTAATTCTTGCTTATACCTTTAGATGACACAGCAGAAGGTAAATACAGCTAGGTTACTGTCTGCTCAACCACAACTGCCCAATTCCATGGACAGGAAAGGCATCTCAAACTCTTTTTAAGCTGGTTCCAGAAAAGTATGTATTTAGTCTTGATTCACACTAGGCTGGCCACCCTTTCTTCTTCCACACCACTGACCTCAACCTCTTTAGTGTCTGAATTGAGCCATTGCTATGTAATAGCACAGTTCCTTTCCAATCAGAAACAATGATGAATCACCTGGTATGGGAGAGGCACTGGATAGGCTGTGAGTGAGTGACATTACCAAAAGCACTGTAAAGTATAAATAAAGGGTACTCCTTGCAAACTGAACTTAATGAATCTTTTATGTGATATGAAATCACTTCCAAAGTTGCAACTTTAATTTTTGAGCTTCAGCATGAGTAGGGCTGTAAAGAAGGAAACTTCTCACAAAATTCAATATCTAAGCCTTGGGAAGATGCCAACTTAGAAGCATCCCAGGCTGTTTAGCTGCTTCCAACACTGTCACGAATGCTGCTTAGAAGGTTATTTCTAAGCAGTATCATGTTTAAACAATTCATATTCTACCCAAATCTAAAGAAGTTTGGCTTAACCAGAAATGATAAAGGTGTGTTATTCCTTCCAGGACTTAATAGAGCATCTGTTGAACATAGCTTCTATTTAGCATAGCTCCTTTATAAAATCATGTCATAGCACAATTAGGCCATCCTCATCCCACTCATAATAGCAGAATATCTAATGTTAATTCACAGTCTCTGTGTAGCCCTGTATTGGAAAACTATCTTTTCATTCTAAGCAGGTTGCAACATGACAGGTTTGGCATTTGTGGTGTATTATGATATTTACCATATCATTTCACATGACCCTATTTTGGGGGGGGGTTATGATATAACTACATCATTTCTCCCTTCCCTTTCCTCTATCCAAACTCTCCACATCTTGTCTTCCTTAACTAACTATACTCTATCTAGACTTAAGATGCTGATAATGATAAGGTCCAACTTGGTATCAGACATTACATATTGAGTCTCTACTATTAGCAAAAGACTTGGGGGGGGGCAAGAAGACCATGATTTTATGTAACATGCAAACAAAATGTGTGTGTGACACTCATGGATCCATTGTGTGTTCAAGTATGGCTTTATGTAACAAACAAGCTTTTTGAGGAAGCAATTATAAATCATTGGTATATCAAACCAAATGAGGCTGAACAACAACAACAACAAAAACAATATGGTTCACCTACTTTACTGAATCCTACCCTCTAAGGGAAACATAACTCAACAATAATGCAATAAGCTCTGTTGTAATTGAAGTCACTTATCTAACTGATAAATGCAAAATGAAGAAGCTCAGACCTGACTTCCTTCTGGCTTCTACTTTCTCTCTTCTCATACAGCATAGGGACGTTATAGTGGCCTGGTGCTGATGTAGCTGAGTGGGTAAATCTGTCTACTTTAGGGATTCTGTTTTAGTAGGCCCAGTTCATTAGCAGAACCAAGGACATACTCATCTTCCAAAGCAGTATCCTAAAGTAATAATGATTTTTTTTACTTCATATGCTATGTATATGTTTTCTTCACTTTTACCGAAAAAAAAAAATAGGGGAGAAAGATGTCCCTTTAGAAAACTTAGTAAGCACCTTTGTATATGGTCACATAACACCAAGGATTTTGCTTGGTTACACTGTTATTTGTGTCCAGTTAATTAACAGATTTATTGGTAGCTGAAATGTGAGAGGAAGACTATTAAGAAGCTTCTGAAAAAGACTTTTTATTCATCCTTTGAAAAAAATTATGTATACAATGTTTTGTCTGCATGTGCACCTGCATACCAGAAGAGGGCACCAGATCTCATTCTAGATGTTATGAGGCATGATTTGGTTTTTGGGAAGTAAGCCAGGTCGTCTGGAAGAGCAGCCAATGCTCTTAACCTCTGAGCCATCTTTTCATCCATCTTCATCCTTTTTAATAGTTTATTTCTTTTTTAAAAAAAGTTTTGTGGGGTTTTAAAAAAGATTTATTTATTTATTTATTTATTTATTAATTAAATATACAGTGTTTTGCCTGCATGTACACCAGCAGAGGGTACCAGATCTCATTATAGATGGTTGGGAGACATCGTGTGGTTACTGGGAATTGAACTCAGGACCTTTGGAAGAGCAAGCAGTGCTCTTAACCTCTGAGCCATCTCTCTAGCTCCAGTTTATTTCTTTTTTATGTCCATTGGTGTTTTGCCTGTATGTATGTCTGTGTGAGGGTGTCTATACCCTGGAACTGGAGTTACAGACAGTTTTGAACTTCCATGTGGGTGCTGGGAGTTGAACCTGGGTCCTTTGGAAGAGCAGTCAGTGCTCTTAATCATCGAGCCATTTCTCCAACCCCTACTTCTTCACTCTTTAAAAGTGGTTTAAAGACAGAATATTCCTAGGCTCTGTGTGGTGCCTTGTGAAGCTACTATTCTTATAGGCACAATGAAGGAATAGCCAGAGACTGAAGATGGCCAAACAGATAGATGGAAAGTATTGAAAGATTAGTCAGAAGTACTAAAATAACCAACTCCTTAGCCACCAAATCTGGATTTTCTGTAGTAAGTAGTAATAAATCTCTAAGTTTAAAGTCAATTTGAATTGGGTCATCTGTTACTTCAATTGTAAATTTCCAAAGATCAGTGAACACACAGTTCTGTTTATACTTTCATGAGGAGAAATGACAGTAAATGTGCACACACATAGACTACATAGTTTTAGGCATCGATGCATTCATACTCTGAAGAGGGCAAAGAGAGGAATCAAAAAGTTGCTTTAGGCATATACAGGGGGAGGTAATCTCCCTCAGGAACAGTCACAGGGGAGGGGAATAAGGGGAAAATGGGAGGGAGGGAAGAAGGGGAGGATATAAGGGATGGGATAACCATTGAGATGTAACAAGAATAAATTAATAAAAAATAAATTTAAAAAAGGATAATGTGAAAAAAAAAGTTGCTTTAGCTCCAGTGGTTCAGGAAAGATTCACTGAGGAGGGAGTGCTCCTTGACTTAAAACCCATATCATAAGAAAACATACACTTGAAAAGACAAATAACAAATTATCTAAATAGGGATAGCAGCAAGTAAAGTGACCCCAATGGAAAGCTGTATTCACGTGCCCAACAAGAGAAACCAATGTGTCTGGAGCCAAGTACAGGTTGGGGAGAGGGAGAGTAGCATGCAACATCAGCAAAGTCTGTAGAGACCAGATAGCAGAAAGTCTTACTAGCTTAAGGAGAAAAATGGATGTCCCCTTCTTGCTAATGGGGAGGGTTTCAAAGGTTTTAAGCATTAGTTTGAAAATATTCTAAAGCAATGTGATAGCAAACTTCAAATATATAGCCTTGATCTAGCAAAGAACTGCTCAAATAACTGCTACCAGACACTGGGTGTCTCTTTCAGTAGTTCCCAAAAAGAATGTTTTCTTTTTCTGTTTGTTTATTTTTTGTTGTTGTTGCTGTTTACTAGTTTTTTGTTTTTGTTTTTTTGTTCTTTCAATTTTTTGAGATAAGGTTTCCCTATTGTAGCCTTGGCTGTCCTGGCCTTGCCTCATAGATCAGGCTGGCCTTGAAGTCACATTGATCTGCCTGCTTCTATCTCCTTGAGTGTGCCACCATGCCTGGCTTGAGAATAAATTTTGTTTTGGCTTGTTTTGTTTGAGACAGGGTTTCTCTGTGTAGCCCTGGCTGTCTTGGAGTCACTTTGTAGGCCAGGTTGGCCTCTAACTCACAGCGATCCACCTGCCTCTGCCTCCTGAGTGCTAGGATTAAAGGCCTGGGCTACTACGCCCGGCTGGGAATAATTTTTTTAATTGAAGACTGAATAAACAATATGGAGAGTGATTATTATATTTACCAACAGTCAGAATATAACCAAAAGGTGGAAGAAGGGCTAATTTCTTTTCTTCGGGAGCTGGAACATCTGTTCTCCTTTGTTCCTGGACATTAGAGTTCTCACTTCTCAAATCCATGGACTTGGATTAAGTCACTGTGAGCTCATCATCTTGCTTTGTTCTGGGGCATTTTAGCTACTGGCTTTCCCAGTTCTCAAATTTGTAAAATATCAGCTTGTGGGATTGTTGAATTTTATAATCATCTAAGCCAGTTCTCTGCAGGGTGTGTGTGTGGGGGGGGGCGGTGTTGTTTCCTACTAGTTAGTTCTGTTTCTCTAGAGAAGCCTCCCTCCTGGATGAATATTGTAGCACTTTCTGTAGCTTTAGTCAAGACTGGTATGAAAACCTCACTATCTTGCTCACAAGTTCCATCTTCAGTTAAGCTGTTCTCAAGTACCACTGAGCTACTCTATCACTCATGCATCTCCATTTGTATATCTGGTATTTATGTTTCTCAATTTGCAAACACTTTCTATCCCCAAAAGGATGATGCATTCTTAATATTTGAATACATATACTTCATACTTCATGTATACCTACCTATGTGAAAGGCATAATTTGTATTTGCTTCTGATTATGTCAATGGACATACTGTAAGAAAAATAATGTATGTATACATTTTTTGTTTTGGTTTCTCGAGATAGGGCCTATCTGTGTTAGCTTTGGCTGTCCTGGAGTCACTTTGTAGACCAAGCTGGCCTTGAACTCACAGTGATCTGCCTCCTCTGCCTCTTGAGTGCTGGGACTAAAGTCGTGTGCCACCATGCCTGGTTGTATGCTTAATTGTTAATGATAAAACCAGTGACCTAATTTCTTTTAGTTTACTTTAGAGTCAAGTAATCGCCACATTTTGCTATATGTAAAAATATCTGCATGCAATACCAGAATTAAAACATACATTTCACATAGAAAGGAGTATACTAGAACCAAAACAACAGATTGTAGATTTTGTGTATGAACTGTGAAAATGTTTTACTAAAGAAAACTGTACACGTTGTCATGGAAATCATTCTAATTCAAGACTTTCTGGGTACACCAATATTTTATTTCTGAACTTATCACAGCTCCTGCAATCTAAGACATGCAGCCTCATAGCAACTATCAATTTTGTTACACAGGGTAATAGGTTCAGTCTGGATCTTCCCAATGATTATAAAAGGAGCAAGCATAAACAATACTATATCTCCTCTTCTTTACAGTTAGAATATAAATGTGAAAATGGGTTCTTTTGTTTCCAATAAGTGAAAATGTAGTGTATAGTTAAAAAAAACTTCCATCTTTTCTGTACTTCTACTGTTCTGAGTATTCTTAAATTGCCTACAAGTAACTGGAAGAAGATATTGAAGCTCACGGGATAAACATATACTCCACCTCTACTCTGTCTACATAGTGTATAAAATGGAGAGGACTAAGTATCCTCCAAAAGAAAATAAAAGCCTTTTCAGTCTTTGATAGCTAAGAGATCATCATGAATAGTCGGCTTCATTTCTACTATTGGTGAGTCTAAATGGGATAGATATGAAAGTTGAGAGCGAAGTAAAGCACATTGTTCTCTATCGACTCATCAACATACATGAAATGATTTAAAAATGAAAATTTAAGAAATTAGACATGCTAAGCCATGATCTAATCAGAGAAACTTCAAAAATCAAATGCTGTGACAATCTCTTTCCTGTGAACTAGATGCTGCAAGTGCGTGGATACGGACTGTGGGAAGCTTCCAGTCCTGAATTTCAGTCCTTGTTTCAACCATCATCCTGTGCTATTTACTTACCAAGAGGGTGCTTAAAGGTTTCTGAGATTTGTCATTTGTAAAGAAAACAACAAGGACGCTGGAGCCACACTCCCACTAGTGAATCCAGATTCTTTCATTTATTAGTTATGTGCCCTTGGGCAGATTACCTGGTATCCCTGCACCTAAGTGTTGTGTCTTAAAAATGGAGATACTGGAGGATGGGGAGATGACTCAGGGGGTAAATTACTTGCCCCAAAATTGTGATGACTGGAATTAAGTTCCTCAGACTCATGTAAAAGCCAAACACGCATGGTAGCTGTCTATAATCCCATCACTCAAGAGGCAGAGATAGGTGATTTCTGAAGCAAGCTGCTTAGACCAGCTAGGTTCAATAAAGGAGCCTTTCCCTAGTAAATAAAGTGGAGAAGTATTGAGGAAGATATCTGATGCCAAATTTAGACACACACACACACACACACACACACACACACACACACACACACACAGACTGGGGACGTTAAAAGAAATAATCTAAGATGGAAGTAGTGGTGCATGCCTTTAATCCCAGCACTCAGGACATAATGGCAGCTGGATCTCTGTGAGTTCAAGGCCAGCCTGGTCTTCAGAGTGAGTTCCAGGACAGCCAGGATGACAGAGGAAAACCCTGTATCAAAAAATAAATAAAAATAAAAATATAATCTAATGAGATATTGTGTGGTTCAAAGGTGTAGTGCTGCTGGGTGGTGGTGGCGCACACCTTTAACCCCAGCACTTGGGAGGCAGAGGCAGGTGGATCGCTGTGATTTCGAGGCCAGCCTGGTGGTCTACAAAGCAAGTCCAGGACAGTCAAGGCTCCACAGAGAAATCCTGTCTCGAAAAACAAACAAACAAGCAAACAAAAAAGGGTAGTGCTTGCCTTATATACACAAAGTCTGAGTTTCAATACCTAACACAGTGAAAAACAATTTCACATATACTAGGCTATGGCTCAATGTTAGTGTTCTCACCTCATAAATGCTGCACACTCACACAATCGCGCGCACACACACACTACAATACAATATATGCAATATTGGTGTGTGTGTATACGTATAGAGAGATACACACATATTTAAGTGATGCCTATCATTTTGCATCAGTGGGAAAAATATCCGACATAAAACATTGAATAGAAGAAATGCATTATTTGGCTGACAACTCCAAAGATTTCATTCTGTGACCACTGGTTCTATTGTTTCTAGGCCTATGTGAGGCAGAATCATCAGATCATCATAGCAGATAGCCAATGGCAAAAAGAGCTGCTCACATGCTAGAGGTTAAGAAGCAGAGTAATGCTGACAAGACATAGCCAACAATAGTATCGACCCTTCAAACACGTACTCCAAGTGACCTGCTCCCTCCAATCAGGCTCCACCCTTTAAACACCTCTTAAGAATTCATTGTTTATCAACCAAACACATGAACCTTTAAGAACACATTTTAGTCTCAAACACAATAATTTTGTACCAGATCTTTCTGATTGTCTCCTTGTGTGTTTTGTGTGTATGTGTGTTATTTATAAAACAAATTATAGTACCTCCCAGCATTCTACATTCTACATGCTCCTAAAAGAAATGTGTGCTTTCCTAGGTGAATGGCAGTCTCTGAAATTTTGTGCCTTTAACAGAGAAAATCACCAGACTTTTAAATTCCTTTATAACTCATCCAGTAAAAAAGTTTTGCCCAGCAGTAGACCTGGGGCCATATATGAGAAACCCTTATAGGCCTGTGATCTAATCTACAAATGTCCCAAGTGAAGGGATTAAGGATCATGGCAGATAAGGGATTGCCTCAAGATATCAGTTGTTCTTAAAAATAGGAAGCTAATTTGAGTTCCCTCCCTCCTTCTCTTTCTCTCCCTCTATTGCTTACTCTCATTAAGTCACAAGATTAATATCTGTTATACATTCAAATGCCATATATTTAGCAGTCAAATAAGTTACAACAATTGAAAGAAGAACCCTAAGGCAATTTTATTCTTTAAAATATCTTTCTTTAATGGCTGACTTAAATGATAGTTTAATTATAATGGTGATTTCCCATATCAGGAAGTCTGCCTCTTTTTAGCTTTATGTTTTAAATATTAAATTATTATGATTTTATCTAGCACACTAATTAAACATGAAAAACAGTTTTGAGGCAATGAAGTGTAAAACTAGAAATTGCTTCTTAATTCATTTGCAAATTAAAGAAAAATAAAAATAAGTGAAGACCATGGCCTTCCCATTTTTAAAGATATTAGTGAAAATAAAGGTTTTAGATTAATATGCTGTACTCCATACATTCAGAAAGTCTTTACAGAGAATTCAACTACGGAAACAAAACACTAAACATTCTGAGTGTTTCTTTTAAAACTATCACTTTGACGGAGCTAGAGAGATGGCTCAGTGGTTAAGAGTACTGTCTGTTTTTCCAAAGAACCTGGGTTCAATTCCCAGCACATGGTAGCTGACACCTGTCTCTTTCTCTGATTCCAAGAGATCTGACACTTTCCCAACAATGCACATAAAATAAAAAACTACCACTTTGCTGATTCACATTTTTCTATTTATAATAGATGGAAAAAGTGAATTAATATTTTTACAGATGGAACATTAAAAAGCAAATTCATCAGTTTAAGCATATTTTGGAATTCCATCTAATAATATGGTTATTTTGATAAATACCACTTGCCAAAGTCAAATCAAGAACAGATAAACAATTTAAACAAACCTATAACCACTAAATAAATAGATGCAGTCATTAAGTCTCCCCACCACAAAAGCTCAGGGATAGATGGCTTTAGCACCCAATTCTACCAGACATTCAAAGAGCTACCAATACTCCTCAAACTATTCCACAAAATAGAAACAGAAGGAACACTGCCAAACTCATTCTATGAGGCCACAGTCATCCTGATATCTAAACTACACAGACTCAACAAAGAAAGAGAATTTTAGACCAATTTCCCTTATGAGCATTTACATAAAAATACTCACAAACTGAATTAAAAAAACTACATAAAAACCACCATCCACCGTAATCAAGTAGGCTTCATTGCAGGGATGCAGAGATGGTTCAACATATAAAAATCTATCAATGTAATCCACCATATAAACAAACAGAAAGAAAAAACTCACATGATCATCTCATTAGATGCTGAAAGAGCCTTTGACAAAATCTATCACACCTTCATGTTAAAAAACATCTTGGAGCAATCAGGGATACAAGGTGCATACCTAAATAAAATAAAGGTAATATATAGCAAGCCAACAGCCAACGTCAAATTAAATGGAGAGAAACTAAAAGCAATTGCATTAAAACAGGGGCAGGACAAGGCTGCACATTCTCTTCATATCTATTCAATATAGTACTTGAAGTTCTAGCTAGAGCAATAAAACAATGAAAGGAGGTCATGTGAATACAAATCAGAAAGATGTTATGTCCCAATGGATTTATATGTTGAAGCACCATCATCCCCAATTTTCAAAGGCATCTCCAAGACAATCACCACCTCTAACAATTATATAATCTTAGAATCATGCTCTCTATAATTTCAGGCAAAAGCCCACTGGAATTCTGAATATGAATCGATGCTATGGTGCATATATTTCAGTTCTCTAAATTCTGAAAAAATGGAGCACATGATCCAATATAGGACCTTGTTCCAAGTAACCTGAAGAATGAATAAAGTAGATGTGGTACATTTACACAATGGAATACTACTTAGCTATTTATAAAAAGACATCATGCAATTTTTAGGCAAATGGATGGAACTGAAAAAGATCACTCTGAGTGAGGTAATCCAGACCCAAAAAGATACACATGGTATGTACTCACTTATAAGTGGATATTAGCCACAAAGTACAGGATAAGTATGCTATAATCCACAGACCCAAAGAAGCTAAGGAACAAGGAGGAGTTAAGGGAGGGCACTTGAATGTCACTCAGAAGTAGAAATAAAATAGAAATTGGAGGGGATTGATGTAGGAGAGTAGGTGGGAGAGGGATGGGGAGAGGAATAGGAGAGATCAAGTGAGGGAGGACTGAGGGAGAGAGAGGGCTGGGAGAGAAACCCGAAATTCATAGGGGAGGGTAGTTCTGGGATGAACCAGAAACTGAGGACAAGGGAAACCCCAGGAATCTATGAGGGTGACCCTACCTAAGACTTTTAGCAACAGGGGATATGGAACCTGAAATGTCCATCTCCTGTAATCAGGCAATACTTCCAATGTAGAGATGAGGACACAAACCCAGTCACAAAATTTTCAACCCAAAATTTGTCCTGCCTACAAGATGTGCGAGGATAAATATGGAGCAGACATTGAGAGAATGGACAGCCAATGACTTGGCCAGCTTGAGATCCATCATATGAGAGAGAGAGAGAGAGAGAGAGAGAGAGAGAGAGAGAGAGAGAGAGAGAGAGTCAATTCTTGATACTATTAACCATAAGCTGCTCTACTTGCATACAGAAGCCTAGCATAATTGTCTTCTGAAACTGATGGAAACAGCTGTAGAGACTCACAGCCATAAATTAGGCAGAGTTCTGCAATCTTGTGGAAGAGAGGGACAAAGGATTGAAGGGGCCACAGAGGTCAAGGACACCACAAGAAAACCTATAAAATCAGCTAATCTGGGCCCAGAGGATCTCACAGAGACTGAACCACCAACCAAAGAGCATGCCTGGCATGGACCTAGGTCCTCTACACTGATATGTATCTTGGTCCTCTAGTGGTACCTCTAACAGCAAGAGCAGGGGCTGTCTCTGAGTCTGTTGCCTAACCTTGCCCCTAACTGGATGGCCTTGTCTAGCCTCAATAGAAGATGTGCCTAGTCCTATTGCAACTTGATATGCCAAGGTCAGTTGATATCCATGGAAGGCTTCTCCTTCTCTGATGAGAGATGGAAGTGTTGTGGGAGGAGGGGAGTGGAGGGGAGGTGAGTGGGAGGGACTAGGAGTAGAGGGGGGAGTAGAAGCTACAATTGGGATGTAAATTAAATAAATTAATGAAGAAAAAACTACCACTTTGCCAATTCACATTTTAATTTTTATATTTATCACAAATGAAAAAAAGGTGAGATAATATTTTTAAAGATCAAACCTTCCAAAGCAATTTCCTCAGTTCAAGCTTATTTTGGAATTCCATCTAATAATATGATTATCTGCTTGCAATAAAGCAACTATTAGTGCTTCCCAGAAAAATAACAATTGAGCAAATAATACATTCCTCCTATGATGTTACTTAATTTCAATAGTTGACCCAAAGTAATAAATAATTATAATTTAACAGATAGCAATGGTGTGTTATTAATAAGTATTAGCATTCTTAAGACTTAACAAAAACAATCAGCTAATACATCACAACACATTTTGTAAGTCTTAGATTCAGTATATCAGAACTAAAATACCCTCAAGCTATGGAATAAATGCTGCATGGATGAAAAGCAAAGAAATAGTAACTCACAGACATGCGTTAAGTGTGAAAGAAACAAGTCTTTTGGATTCTTGGCAGTTGCTTGCTTATATCTGAGCTTCATTAAAAAATATTCTCACAAAAATTTGGTTAATTCCATTTTTTTCAGAAACAAGTCATAATCTAGACTGGGTTTCACTGAGAAAATGCTCCATTCATAAATATAATACTTATTAATTTATTAATTTATACTAGCTATCCTGCCATCACACATGTATATTTGGAAGAAATGCAATCTGGGAGAAACGCCATATTACATGAAGCTTCAACTATTTACAAACACAGGTTTTTATATCTTCTTAAATTATCTTGAGTTACAGCAAAATAGTTATTTCCATGATCTTTTTATTTTTATATTCACTTTATTTTTGAGATGGTTTCTTTGTGTAGCCGTGGCTATTCGGCAACTTATTTTCTGTAGAGCAGGCTGGCTTCACATTCATAGAGATCCTCCTGCCTCTGCCTCCTGAGTGCTGGGATTAAAGGTGTGTGCCACCACCACCAGGATTTCCATGTCTTATAAAGGTAATTACACCAACTACTTTATTCTACAAAAACTAGGACACTAGGTAAGCAAATCAACAAAATGTCTTTTAGAATGTAATTGCATAGCAAAGAAAAGGACATGATCTTTTCACTGACTTCAGTGATTTCCACAATAAAGCTTTCTATACTTTCCGGAGCAGGTAATACAATCACACAATGGCCATTCAGTTTTTGTTCTGGATTTAGCAGTAGCTCTGGCAAAATGATTCCCTTGAAGGCCACCTCAGCCTCTGTAATCCATTAAAATATTGTGTGTTGCTCAGTAAACTGGGACCAAGCACATCACCTACATCATAAGGACCTTATCAAGTAAACCTGTTCTTATTGCTATTTCTTGGCTTTAGTTGCCTGGTTGCTCAAATAAGGTGACTCATTTGCTCCTTCAGTAGATTGTATCTAGGTGAGATGATGTAAAGGACTGTCCTATGCTGGTTCCATTAGGGGAAAGCTGTAAAGCTGATTAGCCATGATGTATAGTTGTCCTCTCAACAATATAGGATCCCACCACTCATAGAGCCTGTTATCCCTGCTGCTTGTTTGAGTACCCTGAGGGATAAGTAAGCTGGAGAGTCCATACTATATTGATCTTCCTTTTGGTGCTCAGGCAATGCATTGCCATGGCAATGCATTATGATAAAGTATCACTTACAATCTAAGAGACTGGAACCTTTTCTGGACCTCACAGCGAGGCAGAGTTAATAATACACCCCGTGGTCACTTAAAACCTAAGACTATTATCCTGCTTTGTACTCAGCCTGCTTGTTCACCCTGTCTTTAAGATAAAAATGCAAAAAAAGATAAAAATGCAACAACAAGCCTTGCTTGTTTTGAATTTCCCTATGATCAATTTTTACCACCTAAGTTAATGTATATCTGTAATCTTCTACCACTACCCTGGCCCAAGAGTAATGCAAGTGTGATTGCATGTGTAGTATGAGAGTTGTTTGCTAGAAAGTTTAAATAGTCTGAAATCAGCCTTATAACATGAATACCCACTATAAACCCTAGAAGCAGCATTCAGAGGCTGCTTCATAGTGTGTGTTTGTGATCTGGGTCAGCTGGGGTCAGGTGGAGTCAATATCTCACTCATTACAAAATTCTGTTAAAGATTTCTGTAAAGTACCCCTCTTTCCTTTCTAAATATGCTTTCTTTGCTATTCAATAAAAGAGATGGCAAAGCCCTTTGCTAGGGACATGCATACCTGCACAGAGACAGGGACCCACAGACTCATAAAACAGCACTCAGGAGCCAGGCGTGGTGGCACATGCCTGTAATCCCAGCACTCGGGAGGCAGAGGCAGGCAGACTGCTGTGAGTTCGAGGCCAGCCTGGTCTATAAAGCGAGTCCAGAACAACCAAGGCTACACAGAGAAACCCTGTCTCGAAGAAAAAAAAAAACCAAGATTCAGGCAGGCACAGATTCAGAATCAAACAACAGACAGACAGGGACAATGGAAAACAGTGAGCAAAGTAGAGAATTCAAATCTGGGCTGGGTCTTGGTAAAATAACACCAAGGGGTAATGTTTTGATTTCTTTCTTTAATGCAATATTGATGAATTATTGGTGACTCAAGGTTTATTGTTAATGCATTCCAACTGCCAAATATCGTCTAAATATCTCTCTGCAAATAGAGTTTTGGTTTATTAGTTTTAATTTTTTTTACAAACCAAATCTTTCAGGTAAAATATAGTGGTAAACATGTCAAGCAGCAGAACCAAACAACCTGAGTTTATATGCCATCTACTATGGTTTAAAATTTTATTTCCTCCAAAACACACGTTCAAAGTCAAGGGCACTGTATTAGCATTGACAGGTAATGAAAACACAAGTGCTGTTATCAAAGGGAGAGATCAAGTTCCTCTCTTGATCTTTTGCCCTTCTGGTACTAGTGAGCTATCTGAGGTCTTTTGTCTTTAAGAAGACAAAACCACAGGCAGACAATGAACCTTTTGAAATTCCTTTCGTTGAAAGCTTTGGTACCATTCAGCAAAGAAAGCAGGTAATCAGGGGCAGCAGTAGGTAGAATTTTGTCGCATTACAGTATTATAGCACTTAGATAGGCCTCAAAGTGAGACCCCTAGATTTACTTGTTTCAGCTATAGTTATATAGGTATGTTATATAGGCATAGGAAGTTACAATTTTTTAGCCCTCAGCAGCAGTCAGTGTCACAGATCCTAGGTCTGGGTTGCCTGAGACCCTTATCCCTAGACCTTGCTGTCCCAGAAGCAGGGAGGCAACACCTTCATCGTGGGTGACCAGAACTCTTTTGCCAATTACAACTTGCTGGACCTGCTGCTGATCCACCAGGTCCTGGCCCCTGGCTGCCTAGACAGCTTCCCCCTGCGCTCTGCCTATGTGGCCCATCTCAGTGCCCGTCTCATGACCAAGGCCTTTCTGTCCTCCTTGATCATGTCAACTGTCCAATCAATTACAAATACAGACAGTAGTGGATGGAAGAGACAGGGGTTGTTTGTTCCCCCTTTTCCAGGTCTAATAAAGTTTGTAAGACAAGAAAAAATTGACAGCTTCCTGGATCTGTTCCAGCCACCAAGACTTGATGTTTTATATCTTTTATCCTTCTATGTTGGTAGACCATGTCCCTCTGTCCTAGCTGGAAATGAACACAGAGTTGTCTACAGTTCACCAAGACTTCTGAAATGAAAACATCAGTATAATCAGTTTGAAACACTTGTAGCTGAGGCTTCAACTTCCAGAGCCGAAGGAAAAAGTTGTATTCATTGTGTTGTTTTCTCAAGTAACCTGTGGGACCTTCAAAATAGGCAGTGTTGTCATAAGGTTAGTTTTACTGGCTACCTGGCTGCCATTCATTTTACTTAAGTTAACTAGAGCAGAAAAAGAGACTCTAACAACTGCCAATTATGAAGGCAATTGCTCCTTCCCCAATGTTTTTTCTTATTTACAAGAAAATGATCAGAAGAAATATTTAGAATATGATCTTAAAGGAGTTACCATTACTATTAATGTCAAATTTTACCAAGGCTTTAACAATTCACAAATACCTACTCTGCACCTCAGGTAGAGGTAGGATCCCCTCATCTATTTCACTTTCACTTTATGACAATTTAGCAAAAAGGTCCTTTTCTGATGCCAGCACCTTTATCCAGGACATCTTGGCTTCCAGAACTGTGATACAATAAACTTCTATTGACTATAAACCACTTTTCACACTGTCAGATATTCCATAGTACCACACAAAACAGATTAAAACACTCACCCTCTAATGACAAGCTGTATGATTTGGGGCAAAGTACATATAAACTTTCTAAATAATTGATTTCTCCATATTAGCCAATATTGACTAAGCCTCGAAAAAGAAAGATTTCTTGATTTAAAAAAAAGGTGTCTAATCAATGTCATGAGATTTACTACACATACCATAGATAAAACAGAATTTTTCAAACATAAAACCTTTCCCCATGAAACTATGTAGCTGCTGACGCTCAATTGAAGGACATATGTTCAAAGAATCATATGCATTTCAGTGATTAATTTAATCTGTAGTCACAATGTGGGTACAGCTTATATATCATCTTTATTTAATCTGCAGTGTTGTTTATGGTATCTCAGAAACATAGTCACAACTCTATATTTAAAAGGAAAAAAAACTGGCCACAACTTGAAAAAAATAAAAGGAAAAATTATTTCACTACCCACAATATTATAATGGTATGTTATTCCAGAAGTGAACTAACTCTTCCTGATGATTTAAAAGGAAAACCAACAATGTCAGAAACCAATACTATCATAGTAATCATAATTACAAAACACAGCATGTAAGTCTTGTGTTTTCTGCTTAGGAAATATGCTTTCATTAAAGAAATTTAAATGATACCTAAAATATTTTCAAAACACTGTTCTAGTGTTTTGCTGTGATATTGCTGTGATAAACTACCATGATGAAAAAAATAACTTGGCAAAGAAAGGGTTAATTTGGCTTACATATTCCCATCTTAGTCAGTCAGTGAAGGAAGCCAGCATAAGAACCAAAGGCAGGAACCTGGAGGCAGACACTGAAGTTGAAAGGGAAAAGGACCAAATAACATACAATGGCAAACCTATCAGAATCACCCCTGACTGTTCAGCAGAGACCATAAAAGCCAGAAGGGCCTGGGCATATGTATTGTAAACCCTAAAAGACCAGAGATACCAGTCCACACTACTATACCCAGCAAAACTTTCAACAACCATAGATGGAGAAAACAAGATATTACATGACAAAAACAAATTTAAACAGTACCTATCCACAAATCCAGCCCTACAGAAGATACTAGAAGGAAAACTCCGACCCAAGGAGGCCAATTACACCCAGGAAAACACAACAAAAATTAGACAATCACACAAACACACGACCACAACCAATATCAAAATAAAAGGACCTAACAGTTATGGTCCTTAATCTCTCTGAACATTAATGGTCTCAAGCCTCCAATAACAAGACACAGGCTAACATAATATATGCATAACCAAGACAACATTCTGCTGCATTCAAGAAACACACCTCAGCCACAAAAATAGACATTACTTCAGGTTAAAAGGCTGGAAGAAGGGCATCCAAGGAAACAGACAAATAAAGCAAGCTGAGTAGCCATGTAATATTTAGTAAAATGATTTTCAATAAAAATTAATCAAAAGAGATGAGGAATGACACTTCATACTCATCAAAGGAAAATTCAACCAAGATGACATCACAATTCTTTTTGTTTGATTGATTTTTGAGACAGGGTTTCTCTGTGTAGCATTGGCTATCCTAGACTCATTTTGTATATGAGGCTGGCCTCAAACTCACAGTGATCCACCTGCCTCTGCCTCTGCCTCTGCCTTGGCCTCCCAAGTGCTGGGATCCAAGGCATGCACCACCATGTCCGGCTTGACATCACAATTCTTAACATTTATTTTTCAAATACAAGGGCACTCACATTTGTAAAAGAAACATTAGTAAATCTTAAACCACACATCGATCCTCACACATTCAGAGTGGGAGATTTCAACAACTCTCTACTCATTAACAACTGGGTCATGGAAGAAAGAAAGAAATTAAAGAATTCCTAAAATTCAATGAAAATGAAGGCACAAAATACCCAAACTTATGAGAAACAGTGAAAGTAGTGCTAAGAGGAAAGTTCATAGCACTATGTTCTGTCATAAAGAAATTAGAGAGATCTCATACTAGCAACTTCACAGCTCACTTGAAATCCTTAGGAAAAACAATTGCAAAACAAAATTTTCTCTCTTGATTATTTGTCATGAGCATGCTGTGTCAGAAATACAGACAAGTGTGTGTCTTTCCACAATGTAAGAATTTATTGAGTAACAATAAATTCACAAGATTTAGCAATTTCAGTGACAGTAATTTGTCATAAAGTTCCCCTACCTTAGTAGCCTGGCAAAGGTAAATGAAAGCCATTTATTGTGATATTAATTACTATTATTAACTATCATGTCAGACAGCACACAGCAAATATATCTACATGCACTTTGTATTAGTTACTTTCTCATTGCTATGATGAGACATCACTACTAAGATAACGTATAGTTCTGTAATATAGAAGGAAGAGTTTACTTGGATTTTACAGTTTCAGAGGGCTAGGAGTTCATGATCATCATGGTGAGGATCATGGTACACATGATATTGGAGCAATTGAAAGTTCACATCCTGATCCACAAACAGGAGGTAGAATAGGCATTGGGGATGACAGGAGGCTTCTGAATCTTCAAAGCCCAGCCCTGTGACACATTCCTCCAATAAGCCCATACTCCCTAAATCTTCCCAAACAGTTCTATGAACTGGAAAAACCAAGTACTCCAACATATATGCCTATGGGAGTCGTTCTAATATATATATATCAAAAGCAAAACCATAACCCAGCAAACAAACATCAAATTCCATGTAGTTCCATGTCCAGTAGCAAAGGGCTTAGAAGGCTCTGTCCCTCCAGCTTTGCACCCTGAAACACATGCCTCTCTTTTGAGCTGGTTTCACTCCCTGTATACAGCTCTTCTTGGAAGTGGTCTCACTGCTCCATCCAGCAACTCCAGAATCTTGTAGTCTCCATTGCAACCAATGCTTTTTCTTCATAGCCTTACATAATGGCCTCTTAGTTGTTTCATTCAGGGACTCCCCTGTCACATGCTGCCTGGCCTCAAGATCTCTCTGAAACCACAAAGGAAGAACCCACAACCCCTTCATTCTTGTATTCTTTGTGGCCCTAAAGTCAGCGCCACATGGATGACACTGCAAGCTGGTGATGGACTCTTGCCTCCTTCAGGCACATTAGCAGTAGCTTTTGTTTGCAATTGTCTAGGAGGAGAAAACTCCGTAGGCCATATTTTTCACAAGTGAAGAGCTTGGCTATCACATGAGGATAGAGACCATCACCAGCAATTCAGAGGTTCTACTTGAAAATAGCCTCTTAAATCAAAGTGTACGGATTAATATTGTACAGCTGTATTAGGTGTCACGGCTTCTGTAACAAAATCCTGTTGATGATATATCTGAAGCAATAACATTTTACTTTCCCACAGTTATAGAGGGTAGCCAATGCCTCATGTCAGAAGGTTTGGTTTCTTTTAAGATTTCTGTCCTTGGCTTCCCTGACCTCTTGCTTCTTTCTCTTTTTTAATGCAGGCTTTGCTGTAGCTTGAAACTCTCATTCATTTTGCCTCCTGCTTCATCTTCTTAATTTTCGAAATTACAGGTGTGCATCACTACACTTCAGTTTGAATGCCCCTTTTTGCTGTGTTCTCAGTGGTCTACTTTTGTACATGAATGCCCTCAAAGTCCCTCTCTGCATCCTTATTGCTTCTTTTAATGATGCTGGCCACACTGAGTATAGGCCCATCTAATGGCATCATTTGAACTTGATTACATCTTCAAAGCCCTATTTATCAAATAAAGCAACAGTCGGAAGCACTATAGTTAAGGCTTCAAAATATGAATTGGTGGGACACAATTTATCCCATAACAATATTCTCCCTAAATGATGATATGATGCCTATGGATAAAAGAAAGATAATTTGGGAATACTAAAACACCTCATCTTACACAATTCTCCCTACTATGAACAATGCTAATGGCAACTCTATTCCTACAATGGACTCTAAAGCCAATAGATGAATGTGTGACCCTTCTTAGATTGGCTACTTTTAGCCTACTGAGATTCTGTTGTCTTATATAAATTAATCATAACTGTTTGAATATACATAATCATGACTTGAATATGACCTTCAAAAGTTCATTTTGCTGGAAGCTTGGTTGTTTCCCTTGGTAGTGGTATTGAAGTGGTGCAGCCTTTATGCAGGGGAGCCTAATAGAAGATAATTAAGTCATTGGGGATCTCCTTTCATGAATACATTGATGTTGGGCTCTTGTAATGAAATGAATCTTTCAGGAGTGATTTAGTTTCCATGAGAATAGGTTATTATAAAGAAAATTAAGTCAAGTCCCTGTCTGGGTCCATGCTTCTTGTCCTACCATGTGATCTCTTTGTTTGCATGAACACCCACTACAACACCATGCATGATGTTACAATATGCCCAGAAAGCACTCACCAGAGCCAAGCCATATTGTCACCATGTCTTTGGACCTCTGCAATTGTGAGTTAAATATACCTCTTTTCTGTATAGTGTCGAGTTTTTGGTTATTTTGATACGCTGACAGAAAACAGATTAATTTGTATATAATCTTACTGTGTAGGCAGATGTACATGGGTGCATTGTATGTCTTTCCACCAATCCTCATACCTGATATTCTGAGTTGATATTAGAACTGGATCTGGACTACTGGAACATGCCATGACCAGTATCAGTTCTGGGGGGAATTTAGTAAAATTAAAGTATTATTGGTGATCTGAGATAAACTGTGTAGAAAACCAATAATCCATGGCATGAGACTGTTACATAATTCTGGAATTTTCTTCGAAGGGAGAGGCTATGTAATAATGAATTTAATTAACTGTTCCATTAACTGAAATCAGTTGGTTCCAAAATAATAAAGTGTACATAAGATTTGGTATAGAGAAAAGGTGAGAGTGTAGCAAAGAAATATTTTAATTGAAATGGAAAAATCATATTTGTGTTTTTAGAAGAAATGAGAGTGTTATGTTTCAGCATGTGAAACAGTTGTTTTTGAAGCAATAATCTGAAAAAGACCTATAGGAATGGAGTATAGCCATTTGTACAAATATATCATAACTGAATATTATGTTTTGTATTTAAAGATTTCAGAATAAGATGTTTTCTATGAAATAAAGATGATTTTATATACAAAAATAGCATATTGAAACAATTCAGATAAGTCATTAAATAGCCAACTACTGTGTCTCACACATGATTTCTTTTTTAAGAATCAGGCCACTGTGGTGGTTAACAGTTGTTTCTAATAAAAAAAGAGTTGGTAAGATGCCCAGAATTTTTTTTTCAGACTTTCACTTCATAGTCAGAAGTCTTTGGGGGGGGGGGATTGTTCCCTTTACTTTTGTGTCATGTTAAAATGCTGGCCTGAAGTATCGGCATCTGTGGCAACTTAAATATGCACAAAGTAGGTAGGTGGCAGGAACATGCTGAAAAGCATTCTGCCTTTATTTAAATAAAAATGCTTTTAAAGAAACCTAAATGTTAAAAATGGTTCTCTGATTTGGAAAAATTTCCCGACAGGTATTGTGAACTGGCTTTTATACAAAGGCACTTATAGGGAAAGGCAATCAAAAATAGAAGAGAAGGTGAGTTAATAGCAGGTGAATTGCACTCGAAGCTTCCTCTCTCGTGGGTATAATGGTGCACATAGAGAACATTTGGACTTAAACAAGAAACTTTGCAGGAAATCGAGTCTTGGAAAGACAGTTGCCAAGTAAAGCCACACTGGAAGGCAGATTGAGATTGAGGCCAAAACCTGACCTGCGCCAGGGGACTGGCGGCAGTGGAAAGGAGTCATTCTAAATGGAAAGCTAAGAGCAAATTACTGACCTTGTCCATGTCCTAGCACAAAGACCACAGCCTGACAAGCCCGTCTGAATTTTCAGTCAAATCATCCACAGTACTACTTATGAGTTTTCTTGATTGCCTTGCTGGCCCCTGTTAATGTACATGCCTTGAAACGTGACTTTGCAGGTCTTCATATTAGAAAGTGACGTTTGATTCTTTAACCTTGAATAAGAACTGGCCCTGTGAATTGTTTTGGTCACTTGTATGTGGACTAGTGGCAGTGTTTCAGCTCCATCTGTAGGCATAATGAGAACTTGCCCATTTCTATATCCTTTCTAGTCTGTCTTGAGGTAAGTCTAGGCCAGTAGAGAACATGTGGGACAAAACTTAGTTGTCCCAGATGAGACCAATGAGGTCAACTTGGAGCCAGCTAACCCAATCTCCACCCCTTCTCTCCCTATATACACATATAAACATATATACATATGTGTGTAATATCGATATACAGATATAGATATACAGAATATACAGCTAGGTTCTCCTGATTCACTGGGTAGAGGCCACAGTTTAGCTAGCTAGGATCACAAACTGTTCCCCACCAATCTCCATAACTGCAGGCAGCAATAAATGGCTATTTGACAGTAAGTTCTAGGATGACTATGTACTAATTGATAACTAATACATAGATTGGTAATTTATGTGGGGTGCGGCCAAACAAAAATCTGAATTGTGTCATAATCCACTGTTGCAGAGCAGTTTATTTATTTATTTTTTAAATTTTTTATTAATTTATTCTTGTTACATCTCAGTGGTTATCCCATCCCTTGTATCCTCCCATTCTTCCCTCCCTCCCATTTTCCCCTTATTCCCCTCCCTTATGACTGTTCCTGAGGGGGATTACCTCCCCCTGTATATGCTCATAGGGTATCAAGTCTCTTCTTGGTAACCTGCTGTCCTTCCTCTGAGTGCCACCAGGTCTCCCCCCCCCAGGGGACATGGTCAAATGTGAGGCACCAGAGTACGTGAGAAAGTCATATCCCACTCTCCACTCTACTGTGGATAGTGTTCTGACCATTGGCTAGATCTGGGTAGGGGTTTAAAGTTTACAGCCTGTATTGTCCTTGGCAGGTGCCTTAGTTTGAGCGGGACCCCTGGGCCCAAATCTGCCTATCATAATGTTCTACTAGTAGGTTTCTAGGACCCTCTGGATCCTTCTACTTTGCTTTTCTCCCCTGCTTCTCTCATCTAGAGTCCCAATAGGATGTCCTCCCCTCTGTCCCAGTTTCCTGGTAAGTGAAGGCTTTCGTGGGACATGCCCCTTGGGCTAGTATGCAGATATAAGTGAATATATACCATGTGAGTCTTTCTGCTTCTGGGTTAACTCACTCATGATCATTTCTAGCTCAACCCATTTATCCACAAAATTTGGGAATTCCTTGTTTTTAATAGCTGAATAGTATTCACATAGCAGTTTAAGTGAGCCCTTTAGGTAAAAATATTGTATGGATGATGTATTTACTTGCTATAAAGTTTCCCACTGTGCTGGGCAGTGGTGGCGCACGCCTTTAATCCCAGCACTCGGGAGGCAGAGGGAGGTGGACCTCTGTGAGTTCGAAGCCAGCCTGGTCTACAAAGTGAGTCCAGGACAGCCAGGACTGTTACACAGAGAAACCTTGTCTTGAAAAAAACTTTAAAAAAAGGTTTCCCACTGCTATTGTTCTAAATTCATGTCACCTTTTATCTCCAATATTTGTTTTATAAAGTTGGATATTGTAGTACTAAGTGCATTCAGCACATTTACAATTGCCATATCTTCCACTTGAATTTACCCATTGAAAATTATGTAACAACTTTGTTTCTTTTTCGGGGTTTTATCTCCAAATCTGCCTGATATAAAAATAGTTACTTCTGCCCAGTTTTAGTTCTGCTTGCATAAATATCACTTTATGCCCATTCCTCCTTCTGTCTCTATGTGTATCTTTACTGACAAAGTGCATTTTTGCAGGCCGTGAAGAAGAACTAGCCATTTCATCCACAGAAAGAAGGACTGAACCAACAGGAGAACATGATGCTTTGTGGACTAATCCACACAAAAATGCATCTATCACTATCCTCTCTTGTAGCTGAACAAGTCTTTCTCAGTACAGAAAGTGACAAGTAGAGTTTCAATAGCTGTTGGGGGTTAAATAAAAACTAGGTTATATTGGACACACTGCATGCGTGTGTTGAAATCTCATTAACATGTACATTCAATACATACTAATCAAAAGTAAAACTTAACTGTAAAGCATTATCTCTGAGGCAAGAGAGAAGTTAGTGAGTAGAAAACTAATACCAAAGTCTAGTCTTGTGGGACAATTGTTATTATGGGTGCTGCAACCTCTAGTTCAGTGTACTGAAATGACTAGAAGAGCCACTGTTTGCGGGGGGCACTTTAGAAGATGAATAGCTTTTCTAATGAAATGCTCACTTTGCCTCAGGAGATCACCATGCAGCACTTTGTAACTTTTACCTGTTGTATAAGATAAAGTACATCAGGTTAATATGAGCTGAAGAAACAACTGGCCAGTTCACAGGCAGAATTTAGAGATGATATAAAAGCTTGAAAAATAAGAGAATGGAGAGATGGAGTTAAGAGTACTGGCTGCTCTTACAGCATACTTAGGTTTGATCCTCAGAACTCACATGGTAGCTCACAACAGTCTGTAACTCCAGCTACAGAAGATCTGGCACCCTCTTCTGACATCCTTGGGTACCAGGCATGCATGTGGTGCACAGACATATGTGCAGACAATATAAAACATTTTGTTAATAACTCAAAAGACTCAGTCCACACCCTCCCCTCCTACCTCCTACCACCCACATACCTGATCTCTGCCCTCATTACCCTCCCTTCTACCTCTCTCATACAGCTTCCTCCCTCTATCTACTTCAGATGATTATTTTATTTCTTCTTCAGCATCGTCACTTGGTCCCTCCTTGGCTTCTTTGGGTCTGTGGGTTGTAGCATATTTATCCTGTACGTTATGACCGATGTCCAGATATTTTAAAAAATTAATTATTTATTTATTATGTATAAAGTGATCTGCCTGCATGTATGCCTGCACAACAGAAGAGGGCACCAGGTCTCATTATAGATGGTTGTGAGCCACCATGTGATTGCTTGGAATTGAACTCAGGACCTTTGAAAGAGCAGGCAGTGCTCTTAACCTCTGAGCCATCTTTGCAGCTCTAATTTCCACTTATAAGTGAATACATACCATGCATGTCTTTCTGGGTCTAGGTTACTGCACTCAGGATGATCTTTTCTAATTCCACCCATTTGCCTGCAAATTTCATGATGTCTTTGTTTTTAATAGTCGAGTGCTATTCAGCTAAATAATAGACCAAGCAACCAAACAATAGGTGGAGCTCGTGAAGTTTTGTGGGAGAGTGGGAGGAAGGATAGAGTGATTCAAAGGGGTTGAGGACACCACAAGAAGACATATAGAGTCAAGTAACCTGGGCACATGGGGACCCACAGAGACTGAACCACCAGCCAATACACTTGCATGGGCCAAACTTAGACCCCCTCTTACACATATGTAGCAGATGTGCTGCTTGGTCATCGTGTGGGTCCCCTAACAATGGGAGTAGGGACTGTCTCTGACTCTGTTGTCTGCCTTTGGATCCCTCTCCCCTTGCTTGGCTGCCTTGTCTGGCCTCAGTGGGAGAAGATGCACTTAGTCCTGTTGTGACTTGAGGTGCCAAGGTAGGTTAGCACCCCTTAGCGGCCTCTTCTTCTCTGAGGAGAGGATAGAATGGGGGAAGGAAGCATGAAGATGGGTCTGAGGAGAGGATGGAGGGGGCTCAGATCAGGCTGTAAAGTGATTAAGTAAATAAAATAAATACCTCAAAAGAAATTCACGTAGTAGCAGGTAGACAAAAGAATTTCTAAGAAACTTATAGTGCTGGCCTAAAGTCAACTGAAATCACCCTGCAAAACTTTAAAATAGTTGTAATTGAAACTTTTGCTCAGCAAAGATGCAGGTTCATAAAGCCCATAAAAATTTGAGTGATTATATTGGTAAAAGTGTTATCTAGATACTAGACTTAGATTAAGGAGGAATAAGGAATTCAAAATGCAAAAATAATCTGAGTTCTCAATTTTCTATGAGCAGAATACAGGCTGAGAAAGGCTCAACATCTGTCTTAGAAATGGGCAAACGCCTTTCTATCCTTACCTCACCATGCACACACATACTTCCACAAGACTCTCTGAGCTCCACCTAATGTTTGACTGTGGGTCTCAGCATCTGTTTCCCTCTGCTTCTGTGTGGAGCCTCCCAGAGGACAGTAGGTATGCTAGGCTCCTGCCTGCAAGCATAGCAGAGTTATTGTCAGGAGTCTGCTCTCTCCTGTGGGGTGGGTCTCAGGTTGGGCCAGTGACTGGTTGGACTGTTCCATCTTTATCCCTGTACTTCTTGTGGGCAGGGTAAATTTTGGGTCGAGGGTTTTGTGGGTGGGTTGGTGAATACAAGAACTCCATGAGAAGACCAGTAGAGTCAACTATCCTAGGCCCATGGGGTCTTACAGAGACTCAAGCACCAACAAATGTGCATGCATGGACTGCACCTAGGCCCCCTACACATATGTAACCAATGGGCAGCTTGATCTTCATGTGGGTCCCCTAGCAAGTGAAGCAGAGTCTGTCTCTGACATGGATATAGTTGCCAGGTTTTGGATCACTTCCCCTTAGCCACCTTGCTTGCCTTCAGTGTAAGAGGATGAACTCAGTCCTGATGCAACTTGATGTACTGGGGTGGGTTGATATGGGAGTGGGGAGGTGGCCCCCTTTTCTGAGAAAGGGAGGTGGAGAGGAGGGAGGGATCTGTGTTTGTATGTTAAAAAAATATATATGGACAGGTGCAATGGAAAAGAAAATATCCTATCTTTGAGAAGAGCAATGAGCAGTGGTGTTGGGGATGGGCTATATGGCCAATGTTCAGCCATCTTGTCAGAACCTAGGTTCCTATTTCTCCAGAAGTCTGCCATTCACCAGAAACTAGCTGACCTTGTCGTAGGTCGGCAGTTAAACACCTGTTGTGGTTTATTGTTGGGGCTGGTCATTCTAGACCCCCGAGCTACTCCTTTTCCAGTGGACTACTGATAAGATCAGATTAAGGGCCAGCTGCCTGCGAGCAGCAGTTCTGGGAGCTTTTTCCTGACTAACCAGATCCTTCATGACTTTCCTGGAATTTCTCTCCTGCAATTATAGCAGCTGTAAAGGTAAATACCTACCTGCTGGAGCATTCCAGAGTTAGGTATCCATAGCAACCCTTGCTAACCCAAATACCCTTGCCTCTGTGCCTATATAAACTCTGTAAAAATTCTCAATAAATGGGGTTTGATTAGAATGCAGACTTGACCCCTTCTTCATGTCTAGTGTTCTGTCTCCATACAGGAAAATTCTCCTCCCGAGCGTTAGTCAAACTCCAGCACAGTGGAGCCTCTTACAGTCATTAGAACTATATAGTAATCAAGGGACCTATTTGTCCCTATCTTTATTTTGAATTATTAATGCCAGTGACTGTTATCTTTTTTCTTTCTGAATGTTAAATGCTTCTTGTGGTTGTCTTTCCCATTCCGTTCCTGTATGTCCATCATATGAAAAACAGATGAGGTTCTTGGGAAAGGAACAGGGTACTCTACATATGGAAGAGACATACAAGGTCAACTGGAAAGGGAATGAGAACTTTGCTGAACTGATTGTGTTGTTGGCCACCCTTTATGGACTCCCTATGCTTATTCCTGTTGCATTGTGACTTTTCAGGCATTCCACTTCCATCCTATCGACCTCAAGATGTCATATACATGCCTTCTCTCCCTGTTAGAATTCTGCCAACCCATGAAAACAAACCCAGGCTAGCATAAGTGAGGAATAAAAGATCTTGATTACCATTCAAGCAAGATCCCAAACATGTGAAACATGGGACTAGGCCCTATCACGAGAGCTTCCCATCTTGTTCTTAGCTAAATTCAGATGTATGATGCTAGCCAAGAGAAGAAGTGCTCAAAATGACTCACGCCCTCATGAAAAATGAAAGGTTTATTTTAGCCATTGAAATGTGAGATGTTCACTATAGTATAATAATTAGAGGGCTGGAGAGATGGCTCAGAGGTTGGGAGCACTGTCTGTTCTTCCAAAGGCCCTGAGTTCAAGTCCCAGTAACCACATGGTGGCTCACAACCATCTACAATGAGATCTGGTGCCTTCTTCTGGTGGCCAGGCACACATGCAGGCAGAACATTATATAAATAACAAATAAATAAATCTTTTAAAAAATACAACTGTTTTTATTATTTTAGAGATTCGTTGACAATGAGACGGGCTAACTCCTGGCAACACCCAGCCTACCTCAAAGAGGATGATGAGCATCAAACAACCTCCTTATGGAGATGGCCTCAAATGTGGCAAACAAGTCACTGGATAAAATGTCCTCATTTCTGCCACAGACAGAATTCTGCCTAAAAATGGGCAAGCTTGGATGCAGGCAGAGTCGATGGCCAAACTCTGCCAAGGCAGGGTAAGCAAGCCCTCAATAGTTCCTGCCTCACAAATATGTCTGTCTTATATATTGGGCCAGAAGGCTGAAGATGATGCTCAAACGATAGAGTTTTGGGTGACTGCTCAGGTAGCAAACTGTCTCTGTCATCTTCACATTTGGGAAGCTGCTAATCTGCACCCCCTGTATACTCAGGTAATTAATTTTATTATTTCCCAAGTCTCTGATGGGGTGGAAGACCAGATAGTTTAGTTTTACAATTAAGCTTAGTTGTTTAGGGATTAAAGTGTTTTTTAGGTGTGTATAGATGTTTTAGGTTGATAATGACAAGATATGATAGATACTGACTTACATTCAGAATTTTAGACTCACCAAGATAGAAAAGATGTTTTCTTCAAGGCTGCCAAATACAAATAGCCAAAACACTAAGAACATAACTTTTATATAATTCCTGATTGTTTTAATGGTTCTTCTTACTGTAGATAGTTCATTGTATATATGTGCAATAATATAAAATGTATATGTAAAAAATAAAAAAGTAATAACAGAAGAAAAAATAAAAGAAATCATGTTTAAAAAAATCCACAACCTACATAGGTGTGAGACCACAATCTACATTGATAGGGGGTGTAGAAGAAAAACAAACAGCTACAAAATGAGTGCTTTTGTTCCTCACTCATACATAGACACCTAACCATCAATGTGATGATTAGGAAGTAGGACTTTTGCCACATAATTAAGTCATAAAAGCAGATCTTACAGATCTACCTTGCCCTTTCCATGGAATGAGTACACACAGCCCACTCACAATCAGACAGCAGACCATCACCATACACACACTCTATCTTGAGTTTTAATTTCTTGGCATGACCTTAGCCACTTATAAATAAGGAAGTTTATGTTGTTACAATAGACAATAGGAACTGAAACAGTAAGGATGCTTTCAACATAAAGCTCCTATTGCAATGTGATTAGCTAAATCTGATGTTTTAGGAGTTAGTGCTTATAGCAAACAAATGACAGTGAATCATACAAGTGTATGCAAGTCTGTCCATTCATTACAGTGTATACAAGTCTCAGGCTGGCCTTAAACTTGAAATCATCCAGCCACTACCTCTCAAGTGCTCATAGGCTTAGAGGTATAAACCACCACTCCTGGCCAAGAACATTCTTAATTTTCTGGGTAAAAAAATTATGTCTGATAACTACAGTACTGATTTGGCTACATTTTCTGATATTTTAATGACCAATTGCCAAAAATGAGGTGGTATGGCAATGAGATAAAGTATCTTCATTTTTGTAAATGAAGAAATTGGTGTTAACTTTTTATGCAAATAAAATAGTAGTAGCTCCCTTTCAATGAAATAAACAACTTTCAAAAATTATTTGTTCTTTTGAGGTACCTATGTCCTGTGATTTTTTAAAAAAGAGTTATTTTATGTGTATATGTATGTCTATTTGAATATATACCACACGTGAGGGTGCCCAGAAAGGACAGAAGAGAGCATCAGGCCTCCCAGAGTTGGAATTACAGGCAATTGTGAAATCCTCAACATGGGCATGCCTGGTGGAGCTCTTCAGCTAAGCTCTGTATCAGGCCCACTAGCAATTGGACATTAAAGCAAGTTATACCTTTTCATCAAATGGGAACCTGAAAGTCAGATATTGCAGAGAGGCCTGGGCATTGCTTCATCTTTCGTGATGCTGGTGAGGCCATGGCCTGGGCTGCTTCAAAATGGAGGGATGCACACTGAGTACATTCTTTTACAATGACAGCAAGTCCACACAGATAAAGGTGGTGGTGAAACAGTGAGTTGAGATGTATCTGAACCATATTCTGTCTACACACGTGGAGCTACATACCCTCAGGATCTTAGGTGCCCGGAGAAGCTTTGCTGAGACAGGAAACCCCAACCTTTATACCATTCTTTAGGGGGGAAACATATGTCTATTATCTACTAGAGGTCTGAAGACAATCAGAGGAAGGGGGAGCAGCCTATCCGCATGAGAACTGATAGGTCATATGGTGGGGGAAGAAGTCCCCTTCTGTCACCAGTCTAAGGGAGGAGAATGGGGTAAAAGAGGGAAAGAAGGGGGAACAGGAAGATACAAGTGAAGGGATAACAGGATGTAATCTGAATAATAAAATGTAATAAATGGAACACCTATTTTAGGGAAACAATGTAGTGGTAAGAGTGCTAACTAGGAAAACACATTGTGTAAATAATTTATTATAATGTGGCCACTAAGTTAAGAAAACTATCAAACAGAAGTCCTAAAATAGACAGAAAAGGCCTACTATAAATCATTTTAATACATAGAAAAGGAGAGTTCGACTTTGTTTAGGAAAAGGGTTATAGAAAACTTGGCAGTTGCTATTTTAATATGCTTGACATTACCCTTGTGGAGATTAGTCCGGTAGTAATAAACAGAATAGCAGAATAGACAGTAGTGCAGGATTGAGAAGCTGGTGGACAGATCTAAAATTTTCATAACAAGGGATGATGGGATGGCTCAGTGGGTAAAGGCACTTGTCTCCAAGCCTGATGACCCGAGTTCAAGCCTCAAAACTCACATGGTAGAAGGACAAAACAAATCCCCGAAGTTGTCCTCTAATCTCCACATGTGTTGTAGGGCATATGCACTGCCCTGTGCAATAAATAATTGTAAAAAATAAAATTTTGTGATGAGAGCCCAGAAAAGGAATTAAAAAGAACCAACACTAGGCACATTTTAAATACATATATTTTTATTATAAAAATCTTCAGCTTGAAAATTACAATAATGTGAAAGTATATAAATATATACATATATGAATATAATCATATTAGAATAAAAGTGATACTTCACACTTTTAAGTTTTAGACGAAAGAATTCCAGTGCCAAATGTTCAGCCCTAAAAAAAAACTCACATACAAGAAACATACAGACTGAAAATGTATTTAAGAATATATATGTATATATGCATATATGTGTACATATAGGCAGATAATAATGAAGAAAGAAGCCATAAATTTGAAAGGCAGTGGGGGCAGTATATGGGAGGGTTTGGAGAAAGAAAAAGGAAGGGAGAAATTTTGTAATTATACTGTAGCTTCAAAAGGAAAAGGAAAAAAATTTAAAGGAGTCATATACTTTGGCAAATGTATAAAGGAAAAAAAACTTTAAAACAAATGAGTAAACAGTACCAAGTATAATTAATGTGAACTTTCAAACTATCAATCAAAGATAAGTATTCTCAGATGAAATAAAATCTCAAATTTTCCTCCTCCACCCCAATAGCAACACCTTAAGGATAAGATTTTAAAATGTGGACAATCTAGTGACTCAGCAGATCAAAGACATATCTACTATTCATTGTGTCAGTTATCTATTAACAAAAGCATAACTTGCTATAAGTTTAAACATCCTCTATTATGAGCTATTTCAAAAGGAGACACTTAAAGCAGCAGAGAAAGCTGAAGCTATGAAAACAGAAAAGACCATGGTACCAAAGCAAAGCAGAAGTAAAAACATCAAGTAAGACTATGACAGAGCTTAATGCACCAAAACATCAATATGACAAACAAAATGGTTAAAAATAGTAAATTTTGATAAAATAATAAAACTGAAGAGTTTACATTTATGAGAAATTTTACATTTTAAATCAAGGAAACAAAAATAGAAAACTGAACAAATAATGTATTTGATTTACTTTAGAGCAATATAAAATATTACTTCAGCAAAAATAAAATACATTAATAGTCTATGAGATGTTTACTAACTGATTAAATATAAAATACATTGAAATTATCCCTATTATATAATATTGAGATATTTTCTCCATATGTGAAATATCATGAGTAGAAATTAAAGAAATAAAAAAGGACAGAAAACAAAACCCCAATTATTTTCTAAAATAATTGAGGGGAATGAGTATGTGACTCAGGTGGCGGAGAGTATATCCAGTGTGCAGGAAGCCCTGGGCTCTATCTGTTCCAGCACTGCATAGAACAAACATGGTGATATACACCTACAACCCCAACACCAAGGAATTGGAAGCAGAAGGATCAGACAATCAAGGTCATCCTTTGCTACGCAGTAAGAGACCAGCCTGGGATGCATGAGATCCTGTTTCAAAAGTTAAATAAACTCATAGGGTATCAAAGTCTCTCCTTGGTGACCTATTGTCCTTCCTCTGAGTGCCACCAGGCATCTCTATCCAATGGACATGTTCAAATATGGGGCACCAGAGTTTGTGTGAAAGTCAGATCTCCTTCTCCACTCAACAGTGGAGAATGTCCTGTCCATCGGCTAGTCTGGGTAGGGGTTCGAGGTTTACTGCCTATATTTTCCTTGGCTGTTGCCATAGTTTGCAGAGGACCTCACCAAGGAGAGACTTGATACCCTGTGAGCATATACAGGAGGAGGAGGTCTCCCTCAGTCACAGTCATAAGGGAGGGGGAGTAGGGGGGAAGTGGGAGGATACAAGGGATGGGCTTACAAATTAGATGTAATATGAATAAATTAATAAAAAAAATTTTAAAAAGTTAAATAAACTAAAACAACTCGTGGATTAAAGTTGTAAGAAAAACTTTACAGATGGTATGGCGAAAGACAAAATAGGAAACTACTACATATAGATGGGGCTGTATATATACCATGATCTTAACTCCAAAGGCATCAATACAATGCTTGGGAGAAGAGTTCTTTCATCCCTGAGCAATCCTCTCTCTCCCCAGTGTGTTATGTTATGGTTTAAATGTAAAGAGGCACTTTCTATAAGCAGCTGTTCATATAGTGTTTTATCTCATAAATGAAATAGAGGCAGTCCAAAACACCACTACCAAGTGAGTTTTAGTCCTGGAATGCCAAAGTAGCCCAGTTAATTACAGTAATTACATTAATTAATTAAAGAGAATAACTATACTTCATCTTGATAATCATTTTCAAAGACACCAGAAAAAATTTGATATCATCCTATATATATTCCGGATAAATCAAAAGAATGGAAGGATATTTACATAACCTGAAAATCAGGGAGAAAAGCCAAATGTTTCATTATTTAAAGTGGGCATGTCTGTGTACATCAGAACTTAAAACACTCAACTGAAGAAATAAAATATTAGAATTAGAAATAGCTAAATGTGATAAATGTTAAAAATTAGTAGCTTTTCTTTCTTTCTTTCTTTTTTCTTGTTTTTTTGAGACAGGATTTCCTCTGTGTAGTCATGGCTGTCCTAGACTAGCTTTGTAGATCAGGCAGGCCTTGAAGTCACAGTGATCCACCTGCCTCTGCCTCCCGAGTGCTGGGATTAAAAGCGTGTGCCACCACGCCCAGCTAAAAATCAGTAGCTCTTCTATTTACTATTGACAATAAATTTTCAAACACAATTGCGATACTACCAAGAACAGTTAGAACATGGACACCATCCGAATGCACCAAAATAAGCATACACAGAACAGAAGCCACATGCCTAGCACAAAGGAAGAGAGAACTACTTGAGGAGATGGAGATACTAGTTACCCTGACTTGATCATTACAAATAATATGCATGTATACGATTATCATATATACAGTAATGATGTACTATTGTTCATTAAAGTAACAGCTACATATAAAAATAAAGGCCTACAATTGTTTAGTGACTACAAAAAATTAAACGAACTGAAAAAGACAATATGTATCTGGATACAAAATTCATTCCTGTAAGTGTACCAATTTCTGTCATAACTCAGAACTTTTGAGGCATTTTAAAGGGATTCTTCAATGCAAGTTGATGCTAAAATTCATCTAAAAATCACAAGTGCACAGAAAAAGATAAAATTGGGGGAAAGTTGAAGAATGTAGGAAAAGCATGGCTGCCATATTTTAAAATATCAGCTTTCATGAGTAATGCAATAGTGCTAACCTCAGTAATAGTATAATCAAATATTATCCACAGAACAGAGGGGAAAACCTCACCTATATACTTTATGATAGAATTCCAGTTCAAAGTGGAAATAATGACATTTGGGAATCTGCTTATCTTTTCTGAAAAGCTTCTATATCTCAAAAAACACAGACATGCAAAAGAAAACAAATTCTAGTGAGTCTAAAGCATTACACGAGAAAAATAAACAAATATTAGAAGGAAACATAGGAGACTAATCTTATAATCCTGTGCTACAAAAGCCCACTGAAACATGAGACGAAATCAAGAAATCAGAATAGAGTGAAATATTTGTCCATTTTATATAATCAAATTTGCCTTTCTGGAAAGTAGCACCACAAATAAATATAGCAAATGACAGCCATTTGTCATTGCAATCTGTACCAAAGAAGAGGAAATCAGCTCTACTATCGAGAGCCCTCTTAAAAATTAAATTTTACAAAGACAAATGATACAACAAAAGCATAGGATGTGAATAATTGCTAACAAAAGAAAATTTAATAGCTATAAGAAAAGGTGGTTAACATTATTAATTATGGCATAAAAATTATTTCAGGTTATTATTATTTCCATCAAAAAATGTTCAAGGAAACTAAGTAGAATGGTAGCAGCCAGCATGCCAAACAGGCAATTCAATTAAAATACTTTAATGTAGAAGTTTTATTTCTAAGTTGCTAGCTTATAAAAAAATTTCGTAAAGTAGATAAGATAGATTCAACACACTCTTCATAGTATTATTTATAAACATCAAAATGCTATACGCTTAAATGGAAAGAATGGAATAGGAATACAGTATATACCATGAAATGTACTATAGCTGTTTACAAAAATGAATTTCAGGCTGGCGGGATGGCTCAGCAGGTAAAGGTTCCTACTGCCAAGTCTGACCATCCGAGCTCAATTCCCACATGGTCTACGGAGAAAACAGACTTCTTTAAGTGTTTTCTTCTGACCTCTCATACACACATGCACACACTAATAATAACTGATGCACTACAAAATGATTTTCTATTTATATAATAATCCTATTTTGTGAAACACTCAACAATAGGACATTAATAAAGAAAACATTAAGATGAGTCAAATAATCATAGCTACCTCCGTGCAGTGGTGTTAGAAACCAAATGTTTCCAATTTTTACTCTATGTATCACTATCTTTATTAACCATTTACCATAAGCATGTATTTGTGTGTGAGGGTATATATGTTTATGTAAGTATGTGTACATGTGCTTGCAGATACACATGCATGTATACACACTTGCATTTCCAGCATCTTCTATGATTAAGTTCCATGTTACTTTTAAAGACAGGTCTCTTAGTGAACTCAGAGAACCTGCTAGACTGACTGGCTGGGGAGCCCCAATGATCTGTCTATCTCTACCACCCTCCTTCAAAATTGGGCTTCAGATAGACACTGTCATTTTTATGTGGGTGCTGGGAATCTAAACTCATGGCATCGTGCGTGTGTGGTAGGTATTTTAATGACATCATTTCTTAAATACAAATAAGTATAAGCACATCCTGGCCTCCTTTTGGAACTATTCCTGCTAACATTGTAGGATGTATATTTGGGTTCATTTTCCAAACATACATATGCGGTTCCCCATCTAAAAGCTATGAATATTATATATATTTTACATGACTGCTCCTCTTATTGCTAACACCTTGTGAATGTAGTACAATCTCAGTAAATGTTCTTCCATATATAAACTGGCACTGCTGGAAAATATCGTACTTAAATTTTTTTTCTTAACCATCTTCAATTTTTGGCATCTAGATTACTTGTAATTTTTTATGTGATAAAGCACAATGCAACTAACAATATTTGGCTCAGTAACTTCTTATTTTAATTATTTATTTTAAATATATAAGCAAGTTGTCACATAAGTATATATTGAACCACAGTGTAATATGATACAGTTTGGGTACTACACAACTCAACTGTACATATGCTTATCACAACTTATTTTAATAATACTAAAATGTTACAAGGAACTTAATGTCTACTAAAAAGATATAAAATAAATATACAATATATTAAAATCATGACATAAATGCACTGTTTACAACTGTGGAAATTTATAATATATTAAGTGAAAATAGATTACATAGTGGAATCAGTACATTTTGGAAAAAAAGATAAATACTGAATATTCTGAAAGGACATACCCTAAAATCTTGATAATTATTCTCTGTGAGAATTTAGAGAATTTGAGAATATGTCATTTTACTTTGTTTCTTTATATTTTAAAGTATTGTAATAAAACTTAGTTACATGTACATTTTAAAAGATGAGTAAATAATAAACTTTGTATACAACTTTTTAAACATTTTTCTTCAACATAAGGTATATTTGCATGGTAAAAACATTTGGGTCAAACAGTAAAACATATAAAGAAAAAGCACACATATCCTTCTTACCCTATGATAATCAGTTCACATTCTCTAATGGCCATTTGTCTTTGATCATATATCTAAATAGAGCTACAGCCATTCTTTATACTATTAAGCTGATTTTTAAACTAGAATTGTACAATGCAGAGACCATAAGTATTTTAATGATAAATATTATATATAACACATTTACTTATTCATCCCCTTAAAGCTAGAACCAGTGGTTGAGGAGGTAACTCAGCCAGTAAACTACATGCCTTATAAATATGAGTTATATTTTTACAAGTCTAGATGTAGTGGTGTGACCTTAAAATTCCAGCACTGGGGAGGCAGAGACATATGGACACCTGGGGCCAATTACCCTAGTCTATTTGGAAAACTCTAGGCTAATGAGAGACCTTGGATCAAAACAAACAAAATTAAGGCAGACAGCTTCTGAAAAACATCACTCAAAGTCATCTCTGGTTTCCACATGCATACACATGTCCAGGCGTACTCACAAACACTAATGTGCACATATATGCATGAATGCACACATACACACAATCTAGTGAGTTCTCCTCATTGTTTGAGGAAGATCATTATATATGAATTATTTACCTATTTTTTAGTCCAATGCCTTAACTAAGAACCTGACCATCATGGCGATATAAAACTTATCTGCCTTTTTATAAAATAAGATCTTGTTAAGTAAGCCAACCTGGACTTGAACTCTCAATTTGCCTGCTTTACTCCATAGAATGCTGAGATTACAGGCATATGCCACCACACCAGCTTGCATTATCCACATTTAAAACAAGTTGGATAAAATGCTTTGAATGAAAGTTAAAAAGTACAAGTTTTCTATGCTCCTGATTAAGGCAGAATGAAACAGTGAAGGAAAAAAGAAGCTCAAACAACACTTTAAAGCCATAGCCATTACTTTAATTAGGTAAAACGGATATGAAACCACCCATGTTGTCTAAATCACAAACTTACTCTAACACCCAAGTATAGATGCTTCAGTATCAGCATGAATTTTATTACTGAGGATGTGCTCTTCTTTACTTTAAAAACTCTCACAGCATCCTATATTTACTTTTTCTACATGCCCTTATCCCAACTGATAATTACTTATCTGTATTTTATATGCAACTTCCAAATAATGTGAAGCTCCATTAAAATGCCTGGCACAAATTTGGCGCTCAATAAATATTTATTGAATGAATGGATGGATGAATAAATGAAGTGATAGCATCTTGCCAAGTCTAATTCAAATAGTATTGCTACTTCCATTATTGTTGTTGTTACTTTTTACTATCGCAGAGATGACTGTAAATCTTCAGATATTATTTGTCTGACTATAACGTCATTATATGGCTTTCATGTTTTTCATACCAGCCAGAGACTTAAGTAGGAGCATTGCTAGAAGTGCCTGAGGAGAGCTGAGAATTACAGAACCAAAAAAGATAGCTCTCTAGCTCAGCATCCTGGGATTTAAGTTGTAGTTACCATTAGGTGGATACAAGGCAGTGGTCAGGAACCCAGGAAGTCAATGATATTTGCAGTAGCAGGAAGAGCCTGGAGATCAAAAACAAACTAATAGTAAGTGATCTTGATAGTATGGTTGAGACTAGAGAATGATGAGTGAGGAGATATTAAAGTGGAAGGGGAAGTTAAATTTCCAAGCATTAAAATTCAGAGCATGAAGCTGTGACTGTGATTCTAAATTAAGGTGTCTATGAACTCAGTACTTCACAGTATCCTTCCTGTCAAACTTGGTAACAGGAAATAGTCACACCTACTTTCACATACATGAGCAAGGGGATAAAATAGCTTGATGAAGGGAGAATCTGTTAATACAAATAAGGTTCTGACAATGACAGGTGTACAGGATATTTTTCCACATTGTGTGTACAGGATATCTTTTAATATTATACACACAATGTGGGAAACAACAAGCTTTAGTTCCCCTCAGTGTATATTGATTTTCATTGTCAGATACAATAAAGAACAGAGTGGTAGGATCATGGATTCTAGGAATGGGCTAGCTGGGTTCAATTCTAGCTCTTTCAAATTAACTAGCTGTGTCCTCTGGACAAGGTATTTCACCCCTATATACCAGCTCCTTCATGTATAAAACAGAGATAATAAGAACTCCTATCTCAATGGGTTGTGACAATTAAATGAGTTGATGCATGTGAGGATCTTAGAACGGTGCCTGGACACAGCAAATGCTATGCATTATTGTTATTATTATTATTATTATTATTATTATTATTATTATTGTTGTTGTTGTTGTTGCTGCTGTTGTTGTTGTTGTCATTATTATTAATTGTTATTACCACATAAGAACAAATATTAAAAACAGGCAAAATGGACAAATATATACTGTTATTTTTTCTTATATTATAAAGATATAGTCTCTAAGTACAAAATTTGCTCATTGAAAGAAAAATTTCACTTGTGCTTAAGCATAGTTGACTATCAAAACTACAATCATAACCAAAACTGTAAAATTACTGTACCAATTTTATAAGTCCTTTTTCTTAACATAATCTTTGACAGTTATAAAAATATACATTTCTCAATATCAAAAAATCTCAAACAAATACTACTGTTCACCCACAAAACTTAGTCTGTAAGAGGTAATATGCTATTAAATATTTTGAAACTAATTTTATTAAAAGCCGGAATAATTAATTTGAGAGGTTAGTCTAAAAATATCTGTACTCAGAAAAGCTTAGATGAAAACAACCTGATTTGAAAATCTCCAAACTAGGATAATATTGGGGGGAAAATAAACTATGAAACAACTTTCAATACCTGGATATGGCAGACACCGGAAAACCTGAATGTCAGAAAACCGATACACTGGAGACACAGGAAGGCGCAGATGTTGAGCCTGTTGATGGAAGACTGGGTAGTTGTAGGAAGACCTGAAGATGCTGGAAGACATAAGATACTGGAAGATGTGGAGATGCTGGAAGACAGGCAGATGCTGGAAGCCCTGGAGATGCTGGAAGACCTGGAGGTTAGGAAGACGTGTACTCCTTGGAAGACATTGATTTTGGGGAAGACTGAGATTTTTGGGAAGACGTGGATTTGCAGGAAGACGTGGATTTTTCCGAAGACATTGATTTTTGGGAAGACGGAGATTTTTGGGAAGACGTGGATTTTCAGGAAGACTTGGATTTTTGGGAAGACGTGGATTTTCAGGAAGACTTGGATTTTCGGGAAGACGTGGATTTTTGGGAAGACGTGGATTTTCGGGAAGACTTGGATTTTCGGGAAGACATGGATTTTCAGGAAGACGTGGATTTTCGGGAAGACGTGGATTTTCGGGAAGACTTGGATTTCGGGAAGACGTGGATTTTCAGGAAGGCGTGGATTTTCGGGAAGACTTGGATTTTTGGGAAGACTTGGATTTTTGGGAAGACTTGGATTTTCGGGAAGACGTGGATTTTCAGGAAGACGTGGATTTCGGGAAGACGTAGATTTTCGGGAAGACGTGGATTTTCGGGAAGACGTGGATTTTCGGGAAGACTTGGATTTTCGGGAAGACGTGGATTTTCGGGAAGACGTGGATTTTCAGGAAGACGTGGATTTTCGGGAAGACGTGGATTTTCGGGAAGACGTGGATTTTCGGGAAGACGTGGATTTTCGGGAAGACGTGGATTTTCGGGAAGACGTGGATTTTCGGGAAGACGTGGACTTTCAGGAAGACTTGGATTTTCAGGAAGACGTGGATTTTCAGGAAGACTTGGATTTCGGGAAGACGTGGATTTTCGGGAAGACTTGGATTTTCGGGAAGACTTGGATTTTTGGGAAGACGTGGATTTTCGAGAAGACTTGGATTTTTGGGAAGACATGGATTTTTGGGAAGACTTGGATTTTTGGGAAGACGTGGATTTTCGGGAAGACTTGGATTTTTGGGAAGATGTGGATTTTCGGGAAGACTTGGATTTTTGGGAAGACGTGGATTTTCAGGAAGACTTGGATTTTTGGGAAGACGTAGATTTTTAGGAAGACTTGGATTTTTGGGAAGACATGGATTATGTGGAAGACATGGATTTCCTGGAAGCTATGGATTTGATGGAAGACAAAGATTTTCTGGAAGATGTGGATAGGATGGAAGACCAGGAGATCACTGGAAGACACTGGATTTTTTTCTGGAAGACTTGAATTTTCCAGAAGACCAGGATTGTTTGGAAGACATGGATATGTGGAAGACTTGGAAAGTTCCAGGAAGACATGAATTTTCTGGAAGACATCGATCTTCTGGAAGAAACAAATCTTCAGGAAGACATACGTCTTTAGGAAGACATATCTTGGCTGGAAGACCAGGAGGTTATTGGAAGACATGAATTTCCAGGAAGACGTGGATCTGTGGGAAGACCTGGAGTTTGTGGAAGACGTAAATTTCAGGAAGACTTGAACTGGTGGAAGACACAAATTACCTGGAAGACCTGAATTTTTTGGAAGACTTGGATTGACAGGAAGACGTAGATTCACTGGAAGACACTGACTTTTCTGGAAGACATGGATTAGCTGGAAGACCTGGATATTTTTCTGGAAGACTTGGATTTTGTGGAAGACACCATTTTTTTTCTGGAAGACGTGGATTGCACTGGAAGACATGGATTTTTCAGGAAGACATGGATTCTTCTGGAAGACATGAATTTTCTCTGGAAGACGTAGATTTTCCTGGAAGACATGGACTTTCCTGGAAGACGTGGACTTTCCTGGAAGACGTGGATTTTTCTGGAAGACTTGGATTTTCCTGGAAGACGTGGATTTTTCTGGAAGACAGAGATTTCACGGGAAGATCTAGATTCTGTGGAAGACTGGATTTACTGGAAGACCTGGAGGATGTTGGAAGACATGTGTTGTCTGGAAGACATGCATTTTCTGGAAGATCAGGATTGTCTGGAAGAGCTTGAAATTGTTGGAAGACTTGCAGTTTCTGGAAGACCTGGAGATGTCGGAAGACCTTGATACTAGCGCCACTGGAAACCCTAGATATTGGAAACATCATTAAGCACAAGAGTTTTGAAGACACTGGAAGGCTTGTATTTTGAAGACATTGGTTACTCTGGACATTAAAGACTTTTGGAGTACTGAATGTTGGAGTATTTGATACTAAAAACTGTACACTAGAAGTCTTTGGTATTAGAGACATTGCAATCTTATATTTTCAAACCCCTAAACAATAGTATCTATGGAGAACAAAGGACCTGGACATTTACAAATCACATATTCAAAAACCCCACCAATTGAAACACAATTAAAAAAAACTTTAATATTGCCATAGTCCTGTCAGAAAATGGAATAATTTATAAGAATTAAATTTAAATGATACTGGCAACCCTAGATATTAAGAGATCTAGATGTTAGAAGATCTAGTTAAGGTTAAGAATAATAGAACACTTGGATATTGGAAAAGGAGAGCTCTTGACGATGTTGAATGACTTGGGTCAGGGAAAAACTGGGCAATAAAAAGACATTACAGGACTTAAAATAATGTAAGAGCCTAGGACCACCATAAGGGAACACCTGCTTCTCTGAAGATAAAGAGGGAGGAGCAGGAGGTAGGGTTGTGAAAGGGATGACTGGGAGGAAATGGGGGTCTGCAATCAGGAGTGAAAGTGAATGAATGAATGAATAAATAAATAAATGGAGTTAAAAATACCAGAATACAGAAAAAAGAAATGCAAGAGCTGGGTGATAGGAAAAGGGCAAGGAAATGTTATATTCTGGGCATGACACAGTCATTGCTATTATGAACTCACAATAGATGAAGCTACCTTTACTGAGCCTGTTCCAAGACTGGGCTTGTCAGTTATAGATGAGGACCATGTCCATGGTCACATGGATGGCTCTGGCTAAACTCAGTGAGTCACAAAACAAAAAGTTACGATGAGAGAAAGGATTTATAGTGAGGATGAAGGTTGATGTGGAAAAAGAGATTGGAAAGGATAGGGATTAGAGCAATCATAATAGATTTTATATCTATCTATCTATCTATCTATCTATCTGTCTGTCTGTCTAATAACTGATTTTTTTAAAAAAAGATAATGTGAAAGCAAGATTTAGAAGACATTAATAGATAGGATAAATGAAAAATATAGTACAAGACACTGGAAAAGCTACATTTGGATGCTATGAAATAAATGGACTCTAGAAGCCTTGGAAATTGGAAATACTGCATGATTGGGACTACAGAAGATGTGAAATTTGTAACTCTGGACTGTGAAAGATAAGGCTTAACTTTAAGTAGGGATAAAACTATTAGAAAACTTAAGACTTTTAGTAACTCTAGCATACTGGACAGTTCAGAAAATACAAGCACTAGAGATGATTCAGGCCAGAGACTAGAAAGTAAGGATACTGTAATATGAGGGAAGTCCAGTCATTGAAGGTATTGTTTGTGGAACCTAGAAGACCTGTTATATATACTGAAAAACAGAAAGGCCTGATCTTAGAAATTAGAAGGCCACATTTAGAAATATAAGTAATATTGGAAGACTTGAATATTATGGTATTGATATTACACTCAAAGATAATCGAACCATCACACAGACTTAAATGACCCCAGCATCTCTTCTACTAAAACGGGGAAAAAGCACAAGGGCATTTTAAGTGAAAAACAAAATATACTCCTATAGTCTGAGCATGCACAGAGACAGGGAAAATGATGATTATAATTTGGTAGGGCCACCTCATGAATAAAAAAATATATGTAAAGTTCTGATCTCACTAACTAAAACTTAAGTAGTAGCCATAGGAGATAGTCTGAAATTCTTTATAACTAATATAAGGCCCAGGACAACAATATTGGCACACGTGTTGAACAGAAGATAATTCAAGCAGTCAAAACTAGTAAGGTATACTGGGAAGGGCTGATGACTTAAAAATCAAATAGCTGACAAGGAGACGATGGGCAGTCATTGTGGGTCTTCTGACAAGGAAATAAGTAAATCAGAACCTAGGATGATGATAGCCATGCAGAGAGGTTTTAAGTAGCCAAGTCTACTAAGCACATACAGCCAAACATATAGTGCCCGATATGATAAATATTTCAAGATAAAACAAAGGTTTTTTGATGGAAGGCCACTATAGTAATACCAGTAGGCAGTACGGTAAAATTTAATTGAGCCAATGAAAGATATGTAGCTTGAAAAACTTAGTATTAGAGTCTTATGAATACCCTACTTATTGAATACCACTACTTAAAAATTTCTGAATGCCATGATAAATGTAAGAATTACCAAAAAGTTCAGAAGTCAGTTAGAAAGACTCTTTCCTGCCTAGTAAGAACACTTTGACGTGCATAGTTCTTTGAAAGGAAACTTAGCATAAAATTTGGTGGTCAAGAATGTATTCTTTACTGATTTATTACCACTCCCTATACCAGAGTGCCTTAATTATCTTTAAGGTGAATTTAAGTAGCTAGATTATTTTCAGGACAACAGGAATACACTCATATAAAAAAGTTACTACCTCTAATTACCAGGTAAGTAAAGATCATACAATAATAATCATGTTATAAGCACAATGTGAAAAAAATTACTGCAGAAATAAAGGACTTATTTCAGGTGTCCCTTGTAAGCAAACAAGGAAAACTATTAAAGATATTAAAATATATTTCTTATTTCTTTAAAAAACCATCATGAATATCTTATTTCGAAAGAAATTCAATATTAAAAAATTCCAATATAAAGTATCATGTTCTAATACACAAAACTTATTTATATTATAATAATAATAATAGCAATGATTTATTGAGCGCTTACTATGTGCCAGGCACTGAACTAAGCATCTCCTGTAATCTCCATTTGCCATTTAATAATACAGGCATTATTCACCCCATTTTACAGATTAGAAAATAAAGTCCACAACAGCTAACAGGCATGCCCACAGTCACACAGCCAGTAAACTGGCAAGAAAATCATTGAAAAGAGGCATAATCCTAAGGCCTAGACTCTGTGCTGACTTATCACACACCCTAAAAGATCAAAGATTAATTTGCCAGAACTAAGCACCTCTAATCCAACGAAAGCATCCCTAAGTCAGAGCAGAAAAAGGGAAATGTCCAAACTCTTACTTGAAATCACTTGAATTTCTCATCTTGACACAAACACAGCATATCACTGCCAAGTAGCCAAGTACCAACTCTGGGTACTTGTGATAGTAGGGTAACTAAGAATGCAAGACAAAATCCACTGTCTCAGATACACTAGGTTTTTACTTAATTTTGACATATATGTTACTCATGCTTAAAATATTCTTTCATAGCTTTGCTTCATTATATATTTTACCAAAATATATTTTCTATTTATAACACAATATTTTACAATACTGACATCAGTGGTCAATGTATTTCATGTCAAAGGCATTGTTCATAGATTGTTAAAGGGTTTGTTTTTGGTTTTTGATTTTTTGAGACAGGATTTCTCTATGTTAGCTTTGGCTGTCCTGGACTCGCTTTGTAGACCAAGCTGGCCTTGAACTTACAGAGATCCGTCTGCCTCTGCCTCCCAAGTGCTGAGATTAAAGGTGTGCATGCCACCATGATTTTTACTGACTTTTAGGTGGTGGCAGACACATGACCTAAATGTATAAATTAAATAGCTTTCTCCATATTTTCAACTTTAAAAGATATTAAATGAAAGAATCTCTTAAAATCAGCTGCCAGCTTTCTCATCCATTCTATTTCAGGAGCAGAACTCCACCACCCGCCCCCTTTCCTCATCTTCCTTTTTCTTTTCTTTTTTTCCTTTTTCTCACAGTGATTAAATCTGCCTATCAAGAAGGAAATCTCTATCTGTGTGCTTCTTTATAGTGAGCTCAAGAACTTTCCCAAATTGTTTGATGATGGAAACTATACAAAACCTACTAAAGTAAATGGTAAGGTTGGGGGGGATGGCTCAGTGGGGAGGAATGCTTGCTCTACGACCACAAGAAGCTGAACTTGAATCACCAGAACCCACGGTTAACAAAATAAGCCAGACTGTAACCGCAGAGTTGAGAGATGAGATAGAAACAGGAAGGTTGGTGGTGCTGTCAGCACAGCCTTAGGTTCACTGAAAGATCCTGTCTCAGGGGAATAAGCTGGAGAGTGCTAGAGCAGGACACCCAATGTCCCGCTGTGGCCTCCATGTTCACATACCAGTGTTTAAACCCATACACACCTGTATATGACACACACAGACATACACACATACACACATACACACACACACACACACACACACACACACACACACACACACACACACACACCATACTGTGACACATATTCATTCACACAACCAAAAACAGAACTTAAGTAGACAGAAACTTTTTAATTTGGGGAGAATATTCATAATTTAAAGAAGAATAGGATATCTATTTACTTGACAGTATTATCACTAAATTCTCCTTCTATCACTTAGCTTATACCAATCTACTACATCTTCCTATAAATTTGACTTTTGAACTAAACCTGACTAAAGTGTTCTAACATAAAGCACACCATAATCTGTTATTTATCATCATCACCAGTGATACTTCTGATGTTTTAACTGGATGTTGCCTTAAACAAGAACTAGATTTATCTCAACATTTTAACTCAAATGATTAGAGTCCTAATCAATTTATTCTACCATCATCCTAATTATAGTGAGCCCTACACAATTAAAAAATATATTTGTCAAATTGTTACTTTATTATATTGACTTCCCAGTTGATGTGATTCAATTTAAAAATTGGTTTCTCTAAGTCTGATTAAATTAAGAAGTACAATAGCCAGGTGGTAATATCAATGCATGGGAAAGTTATCAGACAATTTCATTCTTCAAAGGCATATGTAACCACTGATTATACTAGCAAAGATAGTGGTTTACATCCAAATATCTGTGGACATGACTAAGAAGAAACTAGTTATTCATGGAAGCTTAAAACATTGACCATATAGATGTCTGCACTTATATTTATCAAAACAATATGAATAAATTGTTAAAATGGTAGGAAAGTGTTTTATAAAGTTATTTCCCCAAGTTCTATTATATAATAGAATATTATATAATATATATTTTATATATACACACACACACACATACACACACACACATACTCATGGAAGGTGTTTTCTCATTAAGAGGTTGACCTTATGTTTGCTTTTTCTTCTACGTTATCTATACCTAACTTTCTTTTCTAGGAGGGTCTAAAATACATAAAGTTTAGAGCACAGTCACATGTTTGCAATGCTGCAGAGTGAACCCAGGGCTTCTAACTTGCCAAGAAAGGGCTCTACCACTGAGCTATAGCCACAGGCTAAACAACCACAATTTTCAAATAACATGAATATAATCTAACACTACTCTTTACCTTGGCCTCTGTGTAAAGGCTAAGACACTCGTTGGCTCTACTGTTGGGAACACATTCCAGAAGTTCCTAGTTTTCAGAGCTCCCCTCCCTCACTCCAAAATACAGTCAATGCTAAGAACACCTGTGGGTTAGAGTAAAAATGAATGCTTGCCCAGAACTGTGACATTACTAGGTCCACAGTACCTGACAGTGGGCTTTCAACCCACAGATGCTTTGGCTGAGCTTGAGAATGTGGGCCATCTCATTTACAACTGTGTGAGCAAGGCCTTTTATTAATACTGTGGCTCAAAAGCAACACCTTACTACTCAGCACACGTGTTGCAGTCCACATTGTCTTTGTTCACTTTAGACTACATTAGTTCTCTTTTTGGCAACTTCATACCGAGATTTAATCTTCTTCCTTTCTCTCTTCAGGCATTTTTTCATCATTAGTCTATGAGATCAGGGTTTTCCTGCTATAATGTTGGCACATTAGCAGTCAGAGCAAAAGCTCAAGCAATGCTAGTCAGACTTCCTGTTTGCTCCCAGAAAAATTACCCAACCAAGTTCAAACTACATAGCATGTGAGAAAGTGTGTAAGTAGCTAAAAGACCAGGTAGGTTCATCATACGCCTATGACAAAATAATGTCTGAGTGTCCTAACCTCTGGCTTTGCTATTTTACCCCATTAAATCTGCATAGGAAATATCATTCAAAAATCACTTTAACAACACTTTACTCAAATAATGAGATTACAAAAGTGACTTAAACACTCAAACTCAAACTAGAAATGAATCCTGCAGTACCTTTTGGGAAAAGGAAGTGTCAGCATTCTTTTTCTAATACTATTCAGCGTCTCAAAACACTAGGGTGAGCCAAACGTTAGAGCAGGAAGGAACTATGGAAATCAACTGTACTAACTCTTCCTCCTTGATTAGGTACCAGTGAAAACCTAGGAATTCATGATAAATGCTCTGCCTCTCAGGACCAACCAATACTTAATATATAGAGCTGCCACACAACAAATGAACTTGTGCCAAACCAATCCCTCGGGCAAGATATCAAGCTAAATATAACCAGAATTAAAGTACATTTTAGGACGAAGAGGCTAAACCACAGATAGCAGGCCCCACCCACTTTGCTAGGTTCTAGAGTGTGTGCCAGAAACCCTCACACTGTGTATGTCAGAAGAATTAAGAACAATTGGTTCGTTCACAGAAATAAAACACCAAACTGCATCTCAACGGTATTTCCCAAACTTCTTATTAGCAGTTGTGAAAGTTGGAGTTTGCTGCAGAGAAGTAATCTCAGTCTTCTCCAGTTTCTTCCTCCAGTGCATGGATCATCAAGCATATTCTCAGAAGCACCAGAGGAGGATCTGATTCTCAGGCTTCACCCACTGGTGTGGGGCACTGTTTGGAGGAGGGTAGATGGTGTACATTCCTTCTCCCCTGTCAAGAGTAGAGAGAAAATACTTATTGACCTTGGTCAATTACAATTCTGAGGGCTGTGTGTTATCATATAAGCCTCTCTGAAGGTCAGCATGTACTCTACTGAAGAGTGTCTTCCTGCCCGATGATTTCATATGCAGAATGCACACCTTAATATTCTTTGAGATTTTGGGTGCTAACCTATGTTGACTTATTTTTTATCAACATTTGAGCTAACCCTATCTTTAAAAATATTTCTCAAGTATATACTGAGATTAAGAATCAACAGATTAACTCCATCTCTTCAAACCTGCCAAGACCCCAGTTTTGTGCCCAATGGTTCATTTTCAATTTCTAACATGACTGGAAGAAGACATACAGAACCAGTAACCACCTCAGGCTAAAATGTCTGCCAGATTTCACTAGGAGTGGAGATTTTTATTTTTATCACTTATTCGCCTACTATTTATTGTTAGGATAAATGAAGAAAATTCTCTGAGCTACTTTCACAGAGCTCAGTATAGTACATCATGGACACTATGAGCATGCCAAGGTCCAATGTGGGGGATGAAGGGGAAGGGCTGTTCTCAGGGAAATGGAGATAACTTGTACACAAGGATCAGCATTCACTATCACTTTTCCAGTTGTGGTACTGTCCCATATCAGCTGTACTTTCAAGCCAGTATCATTTTCATGTAAGTGTTGATTAACCTCAGTAGAAAACCTATACTCAATATCAGTTCACAGTTTCTCAGTTACCCGCAGTGCAGTTAACGTGTGTGGGGCTTTTTGTTTGTTTGTTTGTTTGTTTGTTTTGCTTTGTTTTGTTTTGTTTTGTTTGGGACAGAGTTTCTCTGTGTTAGCCTTGGCTGTTCTGGACTCACTTTGTAGACCAAGCTGGCCTTGAACTCACAGCGATTTGCCTGCCTCTATCTCCCAAGTGCTGGGATTAAAGGCGTGCACCACCGGGCCTGGCTAAAGTTGATGGTTTTCTTTCATGTGGATATAAAATATTGTCTGGTATTTTCTTTTAAAAGAGCAAGGATGCTGCAGTTTTGAAGTGGCCAGGTTGGCACGTACTTAGAACAGGATCACTTCACCTGTATTGTTCAGGCAAACTGCCAACTCTTACATCTTGTCCCTTTCAGGGTACTTGGCAACAGTTTCATGACTTGCTTCCGCTGCCTGCTGCTTTTCTTCATGCAGCCCAGAATGTTTAAGCTTCTCTAACTACCCGTTCCTTGCAGTAAGTGATCTAATATTTTACCAAGCTGCAAAGGCGCATTTGAATTTAGGGATGCTCATTGACAGCCTATGCCAATGGACAGAGGTCTGCTCAACCCCGGTTTTAGAAGTTACAAACACAAATCTATTCCCAGTCTCTCTATTTCAGCATTTCATGTTATGTGTGATCTTTCTAGTGATTCTAGTCTGTACCTCCTTGTAGCAGCCCTTAAAGTACTCATTCTTTTTATTTCAAAAGTTGGAGATTCAGAAACAACAAACATTAGCATACAGAGTTTTTGCTTTTACCATTATCAAACATTTCAAAAACACTAATGTTTGCTCTCAACATATCAGGGCCCAGGGGGGTCTGCTCAACCTATTGCACTAACCAAGGACAATACAAGTAGTAAACATTGAACCCCTGCTCTGATCTACCCAATGGACAGAACATTCTCCACAGTTATGTGGAGAGTGGGGACTGACTTTGACATGAACTCTGGTTTCCCTTATGTGACCACCTTTCCTTGGTGGGGAGGCCTGGTGGCACTCAAAGAAAGGATAAGCAGGCTACCAAGATGAGATTTGATAGATAGCCTTTGACCATATAGTGGGGGAGGAGGTCCCCCTCAGTCATAGACCTAGGGGAGGGGAATAGGGTGAAAGCGGGAGGGAGGGGGAATGGGAGGATACAAGGGATGGTATAACAATAAAATTAATAAATTAATAAATTAATAAAATTAAAATTAAATTAAAAAACCATTACCTTTCTTGCCCTATTCAATCTTCGTGCGTTTCCATCACCCATCTTTTTGGGATTTTGCTTGGAGGTTATTGTCACTCTAACTATGACAAATTTACAATGATTGAAAGTTTCATTGTCAATGAGTAATAAAGGATACTAATTTGTAATATCTAATAACCAAATGATAAAATTAACGAGACAAGTGAGGAGGGTTAAACCATTTTTATATACAACACAAAAGCACGAGCAATGGCTGCAGAGAGAGCAGGCCGAAGCACAGAGGGCTGAAGCAAGTAACTCAGATTTAGATATTTTCTTTTGCACATGCACAATCCGCCAGCAGGCATGACTTGAACTTGCATATTGTTCTAAAGAACACAAAGGTGCAGATGACAAGGTAAAGCAAAATGTCGCATGAGAATGACTTGCAGTTGTGTAGGGACTGCAGAATTCAGGAGTCACGGTCGGGCTACCAGTTTGAGGCGAGAAGCACAAATATCACCATCTAAGAGAAAGTAGACAGAAAAAGAAAAGGCATCAGGATGGGGGCAATCTGGATGACTAGATTACTAGGTAATGAGGATGACAGATATTTGGAAGAATAATGCATGCCACACCACCTTGGCAAAGGTTGTAACAACTGCATACTTACTGGCAGTGAATTTACATGCTGCCCAAGGTGACACATTACCAACCTTTGTGATTTGTACCAAACAGATGAATAAGACAATATTTCATTTTTTCTTTAATTTTTATGTATTTAATCATCTGTCCATATGCTGAGAACCTCCTGTTATATAGAGCACAGCCTAAGAGAGGTAGCTGTATTTTTACCCTACCCTAAGTTCAGGTAAATGACCAGAAATCCCTCTTCTGGTAGGCTAGCTGAAACTGGTGGGGTCTACGATGACTGCCCAGATGAACACTAGACAACTTTAAAGTCTGTTAATCATCACAAACGATTACTTGGAATGGGAATGTCATTCAAGTGGAGAAGAGAATGAGTGCCTGTCACTCAGAAAGCCCTGGGATCAATCTCCAGCACTGCATAAAAACCAGGCATGGTGTCTGTAACCTCAACACTCAAGAGAACAAAGCAGGATTGGAAGTTCAAGGTTATCCTAGGCTATACTACAAGTTCAAGGTCATCCTATGCTTCATGAGATCCAAGTGCTTTCAAAAGAAAGAAAGAGAAAGAAAGAAAGAAAGAGAAAGAAAGAAAGAAAGAAAGAAAGGGGGCAAGGATAGAGGAAGAGATAGTGGGAGAGAGGGATAGATGAAAGGATGAGGGAGGTATGGAAGGGTGGAGAGGAAAGAAAGAGAGGGGAAGAAAGAATAAAAGAAGGAACCAGATGGCTGTGAGAGAGAGGGAGTGGGAACAAAAGGGGAGGAATCCCAAATGCATGCTAAATGATTTCTACCATCGTGTCACGACTACTAACAACAGCTATGATGACAGCTTGAAAGAATCATAAAAGGCATAAAAAGAATTTTTAAGAAATATGTCATCTTCATAACAGATACCCATATTTCTCCCCTTTATATAATCCTTATTTCTCTATTTCTGTGTCAGGATTTTTTGTGAACACACATGAAGGCTAGAGGCTGACATCTTTTTAAAAAATATATTTTATAAAATTTATTCATATTACATCTCAATGGTTATCCCCTCCCTTGTATCCTCCCGTTTCTCTCTCCCTCTCATTTTCCCCTTACTCCCCTCCCCTATGACTGTGACTGAGGGGGACTTCCTCCCCCTGTATATGCTCATAGGGTATCAAGTCTCTTCTTGGTAGCCTGCTATCCTTCCTCTGAGTGCCACCATCTTCTGTCTCCTTCTACTATGTTCTACCTTATTTTTGAGATAGGATTTCTCACCCTCAATTGCTATTCATTGACCTTGTTTTTGAGACATGACCTTACACTGGCATCATTTTCTACCTATTTTTTGAGACAGAGTTTCCCGATGAACCTGGGATTCACTGATTTGAGTAGACTTGCCAGCAAGCCCCAGCATTCCTGCCTTTATCTCCTCAGTACTGGTGCTACAGGCACACAGTACCACACTTACCTTTGAGTTGAGTGCTGTGTATCCACACTCAGGTCCTCATCCTGTGCCTCCTACTCTAGCCTCAGACATCTCACCTAGTGGATTTCCTCCTCTGGACTCGCTTAGGAGGATGCCTATAGTCTTACAGTCAAGGCAGCCAGAATGGAGAATTAAGACAACCACAAGTTCACCCTTCATTTTCTCAAGGAGCTAGCAGGACTTAAGGAAAGAAGCATTTCCAAATGAACGGTTATCACACAAGGTGGTGGCTTAACTATTACTTCTTTGCCAGTCTACACTCCCAAGTCTCAACTGGTAACAATATCACATTCTCAGATCTCTATCTTTTGATGAAAGTGTTACTAAATGTTAATAAATAATAGTAATGGTTTGGGGAAAACTGGAGGCATCTGGACAAGAGTTGGAAGTTTGACATCATTAACCACTGCTCACTCTGTTTGGTATGAGAGTGAAAGTGTGGTAACATAGGCTAATAGCTACAGAAGAATACGGAAAAATATGTACATATTATCAATAATTTAGTTTACAATAAACTCTTCATTATGAAATTCAAGTGGTTAGTAGGCTGGTCGTTATTCACTGCCCTATTCCATTTCCTTGTAGGTTTGAAAATTCTCATTAAAATGTGTGTATAAAATAACAATTTCATGTTTCTTGGCTATTTTTTGGCAATACTACGTATCAGTGGTTTATCCGGTTCAATGCAAAATGAAACATTATAACTGAAAAACTAATCATTGGAGGAAAATCACTATGAAATCTTCACTCAACAATGAGATGGCTAAAGGAGTTAGAAAGCTAAAGAGATCAATAGCCTGACCTGAATAGTCTAGCTCAATAATAGAATGCTCACTCATTTAGATTATATAAGAACCTGGGTTTATCCCCAACACTACACACACACACACACACACACACACACACACACACACACACACAATCAAAGGTAAAAGACTCAATGCACAAGCCTTAACCCAAAACCAGATTATTTGAATATGGGAAGAGTTCAGCTTTATAACATGAATAACAACTATTTCATACACCGTACAGCAGAGACTTATAAGAGAACATAAGCAGGGTATGCACAAAACATTATTTTTACATGTTAAACTGGATAAGATTCCATTCAACCAGTTTTCAAATGATAGAATATACTTTTATACATCGAAAAGACCCACTTCGCATTGGTGTTTCATCTCTGTCTTTGCAAAGAAAATGTCAGTATTGTAAGAAGCTCGAGCTGTCAGCATGAAGACTAAGTGCTTTGAAATAAAGTTCACATGTTACTGTATTTCTGTACTAAAAGCTCCACTACAAAGAGCCTCAAAGTTTGTTAGGATGCTGAGAAATAATGGCGTAATCAAGTATACTTGTTCTCAAGGCATTTGCCCCATGCACATTTAAATCTACAAGGCTGAAAGCTTAAAGCCATTCTTTGTAAGAATAGGAATCCTGGCACGCTAAGGAAGGAGAAATCTTGACTGGTTGTTTTCCTCTGCCAGGAGTTAGATCTAAGAAGAGCAAGAGAATAACAGATTGATTTTTTCCTTCTTTCTCTAGATACTTCAAGAAAGAACAAGGGCTACTTTTTAAATGCCACACCCTGTGAGGAAGATTTGCATGGACAAAGAGAACCAAGTTAATTGCGGCCTCTGTACTGAAAGGACATTGGCTATTAAGGGATTTGCTTTTTTATAACTACTCAGTTCTCACTTCCCTTTTAAAAATCTTAAAACTCTATAAACATTTAATTCATGGATTTAAACACTATAGGCCCTCACAAGGGTGCCTGCGCAAACTGATGCACCAGTCAAGGACCATGCATGCAGAGGATCAAGAGCCCCTATTCAGATGTAGCCTATGGTCTGCCAATCCTCTGAGTGGCAGGAGGGGAGGGGAATTCTGCTGAACCTCTGACATGCACTCTGATTCCCATGATTTGGTCACTGCCCCTTACCAAGACAGCCTAGTGTGCACATAGTGGAAGGGGATACAGGCTACCCTGATGAGACTTAAGAGGCTGTTCCCAGAGGTCTAGGGTAGGGGAATAGGCAGAAGAGGGAGGGAGGGTGGAAATGGGAAGATAAGAGGGAGGGGATAACAGTTGGGAGGTAATGTGAATAAATAAAATATAAATTTACAACATCTGGGCAGAGGAGGGGGTTGCTACAGAGACTGATGCATCGACCAAGGACCATGCATGGTGAGGACCTAGACAATCAGCTCAGATGTAGTAGATAGGCAGCACAGTCTCCTGGTGGGTCCCACAATATGGGGAGTAGGGACTACTTCTGACATGGACTCTGCCCCCCAATCTTAGTCACTTCCTCCTGGCTTATGGCCTTAACAGACAACAGAGGAAGAGGACACAGGTTGTACAGATGAGATTTGATGGGATGAGATCAGATATTAGGGGAGGAGGGATCCCCTTTCTGAGGACTAGAAGAGAGAGGGAGAGAGGATGATGGAGGGAGGGTGGGATCCAGAGGTGATGAGGGAGGGGGCTACAATCAGAATGTAAAGAATGTAAAGTGCAGAATAAGCAGGAAACTTTTTTTCTTTTTTTTATTAATTTATTCTTGTTACGTCTCAATGGTTATCCCATCCCTTGTATCCTCCCATTCTTCCCTCCTTCCCATTTTCCCCTTACTCCCCTCTCCTATGACTGTTCCTGAGTGGGATTTCCTCCCCCTGTATATGCTCATAGGGTATCAAGTCTCTTCTTGGTAGCCTGCTGTCCTTCCTCTGAGTGCCATCAAGTCTCCCCCTCCAGGGGACATGGTCAAAGGTGAGGCACCAGAGTATGTGAGAAAGTCATATCCCACTCTCCACTCTACTGTGGAGAGTGTTCTGTCCATTGTCTAGATCTGGGTAGGGGTTTAAGGTTTACCGCCTGTATTGTCCTTGGCTGGTGCCTTAGTTTGAGCGGGGCCCCTGGGCCCAAATCTGCCTATCATAATGTTCTACTTGTTCTAGGACCCTCTGGATCCTTCTACTTTATAAGCAGGAAACTTATATTGCTAATCTTACTACATAGGAACAGCTCTGAGACTGGCTGAGATATGAATGTCTAGGCATAGACAATGCTTCTTGTTGGCTACAGAATCCCTGTGACTTATTATTAGATGCCATTCTTCATGTGGCATGAATGAAGATTTACAGATATATTTCTTCTGCTCATACAAAGAGCAGAGAATTAGCCTTAATTGTTATGTGCAACACGCACACCTTATACATTTATAATTTTAGGACTGTATAATGCTTGTGAGAAATTACATGTTTTCAGAACAAAAGAACCAGACACTGAAGCTGTACCAGACCTGACAGGGTTCATTCCTCTCAGTATGCTGGACACTGACATCCTGCAGCCTTCATGTTCCAGCACCAAGTGCTTCAGTTGCTGTTCCTCATCAGAACAGGACAGCTCCCAGGACACCTTCAAAGAAAGATTCTGATCCCAATTGGTCCAGCATTTCAGATTGTCCCACACAGGACTCTAATTAAGCCTCCAGTTTCTCAATATTTAGAAACTGGACCACAAATGCTATTCCTAGCTTGTTTAACCATTTCTCCAATTTTATTTAGGCCCCTACAAAGGTATTATTCAGCCACAAGAAACCTTAAGAGAATGATGCCCCATTTCATTTAAGAAGGGGTTGGGTAGGTTTTTGCTTGCTTTCTTGAGAGTTGGTTATTCAGAGAGAAAACAAGGTTGGACTCAGGGCTGCCTCTCTTTTCCTTCATCTTTCTTTCTTAGGTTTGGAGATAGGAGTTAAAAATAAAGAAGCAGGGTATAAAAGTATATAGGGATGATAGGATAGAAGGTAGATTATTGAGTCTACTCTTCAACTTAATCGTTGCTCACAATGTTATTTTTTAATTCATTGGTATAGAATTTTGTATATAGATGCAAAATAAGGTTACTTTTAGATACATTGGTATAGAATTCAAATTTAAGACGATTCTTCGCACACACACACTCTCTCTCTATATATATATGAGGTATTGTACCCATAAAATTCAAGTAGAACACAAGGTTTACCGCCAATACTTTAAAAGTGCTATTGCAGGCTGTTTAGGTTAGTAAATTATACAAGTTAATTGTTAGTTGATCAAATCACGGTCATGTTAATTACTAGTCTATTTTTATCACAAGAATATACATCCTAGGTGTAACAGATAGATATGAACCTATAGATAGAGAAGATAAAATAGATAAAGTCTTCAAAAACCTCAGAGTCATACAGAACATGGCATTTAAAGATGTTTTTACTGTTTTAAGTATTCTTTGAAAATAAGACAGGTTCACTCCTGGCAACACCCAGCCTACCTCAAAGAAGATGAACATCAAAGAACTAGACATATTAGCTAAATATAATGAACATTTCAATATAACACTGTTCTGAACCCCACACACTGTTATTTTATTTACAGTATTGTATTATAAATGTTTCACAACTTCCATTCTTAAATCATGGTATACTTAATATTATCCCTTTCCAGAGATGCCTGTGTAGCATCTTCAGCTGTAAATTATAAACATGTCATGACATGGCTATTTATAATCTATTTTCATTCTTCCACATAAATAATAGAAATTCACTTTACAGTTGAAATGTCATCCTTATAGGCAAACTTCCTATTTATATTCAAAATTAGTTAGAGGTACAATGATGATATTGGTTCTTACTGGTTACCACACTGCTTGCTTGTTCTTGCTATTTTAAAATCTAATAATAAAGACAGTTAAAATTTTTCTTTCCTTCTATGATTCAATGGATCATTAACAAGGCAGACATTTTTAAGTTGTTAATAATAATTTACTTAAATTAAAATGTCATGGAAAGTCGTTCATACTTCTTACTGGATCAAACAACATTTTTGCATCTCTGAAAATTCTATGTAGTAACAGTGCCCTCTGCTGGCCATAGAGTGGAAGTGCCACACTTGGGCCTATAAAAGCAGAAGCTGTGATGTACTGTGAGCCCTAGAAATGCCCACAACAAACCCTCTCACCAACTTACTTCCTCTTTTAGCCTAAGTAGAATATTGACTTAAAAGCTCCTGCAGAGAAGGAAGACAAGATATTTCTAGCAAGCCAAAGATTGGGCAGGTGACCCCCCCAAAATACAAAATCTGTTCTCTTCTTTTCGGAGGGCTGGCCACACAGAAAGCATTCAAAGATTTTAAAAAGATAAACTGTACATTGATTTTGACATCTTTTATATTTCTTCTTCCTAGTTCCATTACTTTTTTCTAGCTACCCAAGACAAAAGGGACTGGCAACCTGTAGCCCACCTTGAACACCACCATGCCATAGCCTAGTGATGGGCTACTTACCAGTCATGGCTCCCTTCATGACAAACAACATAAGACTTGCATAAAATGGCTCCTCTGGACAACAAAAATCAAAAGCCTTTTTTCCACAGCACCTAACATAATGTCCCACCATATGCTGGGAAAGTTAAACGTAGTATGACGCGCAAGACAGTGAAAATTAATATAATATACATCAGAAGGTGCTTGGATAACTGCAAATTCAGACTGTGTTAGCATGTCACCAAATGCTTATGATAAAAGAGCTGTGCGTCCTAAATACCAATACCAGCTAGTTTCTCAAAATTTCTAAAGTTATTCTCTGCTACTTGTGGTAAATTATACTCTAAATCAGTGATTCTCAACTTTACTGATGCTGCGACCATTTAATACAGTTCCTCATGTTGTGGTGACTCCCAACCATATTACTATTTCATTGCTATTTTATAACTGTAAATTTGCTGCTGTTATCTGATATTAACTGTTATCTGATATTCAAGGTATCTGATACATGACCCAGTGAGAGGGTCATGACCCGCAGGTTGAGAAGCGCTGCTTTAAAGCTTCTCTATTCTATCCACCTGCAGAACAGTTCCCTAAGGCCTGATTACGAGAGCACAATTTCCTCCCTTACACCTTGCTTCTGTGAGATGTGGGAAGCAGCAAAGCCGGCACTGATTGCACAAGCTCCGGCAATCTTCCATATTGCTCCCTGCTTACTCCTCCCTCCCCTGGCCCCCCAAAAAGCAGAGGTGTCCTTGGGGCACAAATTGAGGACGCATTAGTCTCTCCATCTTACCTTTCAGCTGTAGAAGGGACTGCACCGTGAGCAGACGTGGCTACAGAGAAGTCCAGAATATAGCATATATGGGCTACTATCCCTTTCGGAGTTGTGTCACAAAACCCAAAACGAGGGTATGGCAAGTGACACCAGACAGAAGTGTGGGATCAGACTCTGTCCATAACACCTCATGGAATGGTTGGCATTAGCTTTGAGTTTTATAGAAATGGTGTGGAGAAATCTTTATCAGGACTCCCTAATGTGTTTCTGTCTCCTTAAATTCCGTGCCTGCATTAAGTTCCTCCTTGTATTTAGCACAGTCCGGGCTCTCCAGCGATTTAAATGAAAACATGAGGTGCAAGATTTCACAACTGGAGAACTGACAGACCGCCGCAGGAACTGAAGCCAGGTGCCTAGGCCAGTCGTGGATAGAGAGGAGGAAACTTGAAATGTGGCTCCATGGGGAGATGGCTAGAAGGACTTGGAGGTGACAGGAGCTCCACAAGAAGACCTACGGAGCCAACTAGCCAGGGCCCAGAGCGGCCTGTGGAGACTGAAGCACAACCAAGGACCATGCATGGACTGGACCTAGGTCCCCTAACACAGATGTAGCAGATGGGCAGCTCGATCTTCATGTGGGTAAGGGGAGTGTGGGCTGTCTCTGACATGGACTCTGTTGCTTCTTTTTGATCACTTCCGCCTTGGTGGGGCTCCCTTGATGCGACTTGATGTGCTGGGAGGGGTAGGTGGGGGGGGGCTCCCTTTTCTGAGGCGGGGAGGGGGTACAAGGAAGAGGGAGGGAGGGAAACGGGTCGGGAGGAGAGGAGGGAGGGGGCTACAATTGGGATGTAAAGTTAATTGATTGATTGGCTGATTGATTAAAAAAAAAAAAGAAAATGTGGCACCTTGGCTGAAAGCCCACACCCCTGGGCTAATGATCTGTACCAAGCCTCCAGGGAGACCAGTCGCTAAAAAGATCTATTTGCTTGCCTAGTCAGGCTGTGGTTACCACAGTGTCCTCTTTCAACCACTCTGAGAAAGATCTGCTCCTCTAGGGGAGGATATTGCTTATTTGTGCAGGATGCTGCTGCAATGGCCTTCAGTGCAGCCTTTATTGGCTCTCTGCTTCTTGAAAGAACTACCCTCACACTTGGCATTCCCTTTCTCCTGCCCCTGCTGCCTCACCCCTACCTGCCTGCCTGCCTGCCTGCTAGGTTCCACTCTGTTCACCTCTGCCTCTATGCTAGGCAGGATGGACCAGCTCATTGCAACGGTGAGAGGACCACCAGATGCTGTCACTTCCCACTTCCGTTTGGGGGTATGCCCAGACATTTCTTCAGTTTCACCACTCATCAACACCACCTTCATCCCCTCAGTCCCAGAAAGTCACAGGAACCATCATTCTGGATTACCTTATCAAGCCCTGTGATATGGGACAAGGCCCATTAGGGTCTTTTTTTTTTTAAGTGTCAGTAACGGGTTTTAGGTAAATGGCACAGAATTTTACAATGGAAGGAATATGTCAGATTAAAGTAGGATTAATCATTCGTTTGATGCCTTTAGTGAAATCTGCTGTGACTTAAATGGGCATTAATATTCTGTGCCAGTGATGAATCCTAATAGACGCACATATGAAGAAACCTGCTAACTCAGGCAGGGCCAATCACCACCTGTGCACACTTGTAACCTCCACCATGAGGTATAGAGTTTAAAGAAAGGCGGGGTTTCTAAGGGAAAGTGACTTGAGTATTCCGTTCTCTGCAACATTACTCAGGGCAGCTGGATGTGCTGCCCGCACCCAATCTCCCGTAAGGCCTCCAATTTCTCTTATACAAGGAAAAAGGGCAAACGTTTGCCACAGGCAATTTTGAGATTATTACGCAGTATTTAATAAGGCATGTCCAACTGAGCATAACAGCCCAAAATACTCACCCACAGAAAGTAAGCCAGAAACACCAGTGTTTGTGTCACACATGCTAGCATACACTAAGAGTGCCAGGGGATGGAGTTCAATGGAGTCTTGCTTGCAAGTTTGAGGCATTGTGTACCATCTCTAACAGGAAAAAGCAAGCAAACAAACAAACAGAAAACCAAAACAAACAAACAAACAAAAAACCCCAACTAACTGAAAAGCAATCATTGCACGAATGGTGCATATTTCCTCCATATTCTCAAAGCACATTTTGCTTCAGGAGTCTGCCTTCAGACCTGTTGATGTTTAATAAATGAGGATTACGCAAAGCCCATAAGCACAAGAACAAATGTCAGATTTAGCAAATAAAAATCCAGGTCACCCCGTTCAAACTGCATCTCAGCTAAACAGCCAATAGTTTAGAAATCATAGTAGTTCTCCCTAATCTGCAAGGCTTTAGTTACCAACAAGAACCACAGCCTGACACTATTAAATGGAAAATTCCAGAAATAAACAAATTTTGCACTCTTCTTAATAGCATGGTGAAACCCTGTGTGTTCCTGCTTCAAAACACCCAGAGCATGGAAGAGCTCTCCTCACTTTATTACTAGACTGACTGTCCCAGTGTAGCAGTGCTGGTGTGCAAAAAAAAAAATGCTTATTTTGTTTAATAATGTGTCCCCAAAACAAACACTTCAGATATTCCAAGCAAAGGGAATAAAAAATGTCTTTCAAGTGAAAGTTAAAAGTTCTAAACTAAATACAGAAATAAAAAGTGTATGCTGAGATTCCTTTTATTTCCAGCAAGAACAAATCCAGAAATGAAACAGTGAAATAAAAGCAGTTTATTGATGCTGTTTGTAGGGAAAAGGATGCAACAGGCTTCAGTGGCTCTAAGTGAAATAAGCCAGTCCCACAAAGACCGATATCATCTGTTGCCTCTCATCTGTAGAATCTAGGGGAACTGGGAAGGACATGAAGGTGAACAGAGGATGAGTAGGGCTGTGGAAAGGGAAATATGGAGGAGTAGAAGGGGTGAACATGATTAAAATGAACAAAACGCATATATGGAAATATATAATGAAACTCTGTACAACTCAAAAATTAATTATAAAAAATCTTGCATAGTTTTTCTGTCATATCATGAACTATGAAATGTACAACTACCATGCATATAATAAGTACTTGGATAAAGTAGCGGACATTAATTTTGTGTTAGTACAGGGAAAATCCTAGAACTCACAGGGGCCACTGCTATTTATGGTTTCATACATCACGTGGAGGTGAGGACAGACTAATGTATAAGACATTCTATGCAAACTCTGAGATACATTTAAATTAAATTATTTTTCCCATTTAACTGAAATTTGGATTTTCATTGGGTATCATTTCTTCTATTAATTCCATGGACTACAAAGATTATTAGAATTTTTACTATAGGCTTAGACAAGGCAATAATAGAGATAGGCAAAAATGTTAACTGGACATTTAGTAATTTATATGTGTAAAATATATCAGTGCATTGATGTGGCTATTATGAAAGCTGTAGGTATATACCTAATAATAATGGAAGGGTCTCTAAAATTTTAGAGTCATCAACATTAGTCAACAGATCTGAAAAATACTGTCCATCAATCAAACAGGCCTGGATACATTTTGTGATTTACATTTGTGATTTGCACTTTAAAGTGGCCATTTTTTAAAAAAAGAATATTTTGTGACCAGTGAAAATTATTTAAAATTTTCAATTTGGTATCTATAAATAAAAAGTGATAACTCAACCATGCCCATTTTCTTATTGCCTCCGATTGGGGGTTGGAGTGAGCAGGAGGCTACAGCAGCAAGGCTGAATTGTTTGAGTAGACTATGTGACCTGCAAAGCCACAGATACTTACTGCCTGGCCTGTAACAGCAGTAGTTTGTCAAGCTCAAATATTGATGAAGCTATTTCCTGTGATATGGTGTTACAAATAATTCTTAAACTTGTGTGTCAGCCTTAACTCTGTCTAGACTACGCGTTTCTTTATTTGAGAAAGTACTTGCTTGGACTCAGTCACAATCAGATGAAAAGGCTATGCTCTCATAGATACAGAAACTTGGCCAACTGCAAACCAGTGGTGTTTGAACGAGATTTGTTTTTAACATCACCAGCTGTCTTTGCTTCCTCCTTTCCATGACCTCACTCTTTGTCCCTTGTTTCACTGTCACACAAATCAGAATATGCCTGCGGTCTTTAGAGCCCAGAACCAGTCTGCCTTTTACTAAGTGGCTCGCCTGCCATCTAGTGGACAGAGATGACAGTATGCTATTTCATTTAGTCTGACAAACCAAAGTTGTAGCCAAGCTAGAATCTAGGACCTTCAACAATGCTGCTAATAACAGGGCCATCTTATCATTGAGCACCACGTGTTTTATTTGCTACTCCCACCGCACAGTGCTGCAATTCAAGCAGATCTTCTAATATTTGCAAAGGAAGGCAGGAAGCCTGGACCCGTCAAGGTCATAAATACCTATATTATGGAGGAGTCTGAAAGTCTCTATTTGCCACAAATACATCTGTTCTAGGAAATCCCCAAGGGCAGCCATTCTTAGGTAAACATGAACCACTGAAATGAAACATCTCCTCCTCAGGGAGAAAAACACTGAAGAGGTAAACACAGTTTTTCCTAGGTAGAGATTTAATTAATGCTCACCAAGACAATGTTAGTTTCAATCAATTTTCTGTAGAAGATGCATAAATTTGGCAAACAATATTCAAGGCTCAGACCTTGGAGGGCTTTCAGACTACAGGTAGAACACTGATACCTGTTACTTTTAAATTCTTTTTGATTACATTTGATTAAGACCTAGATTAAGATTAAGATTTCCCAAAGCAATATGATTCTGTATAAGACAGGGAGGAAAGAAATAAATTCGTTTTCATTGTTTCCTGTCTCAGAACTTTCCATGGGCTTGTCATGAATCTGCAAAGGGACCTGAGCGCATCCTGTGCTAAAGCTCACTTGACAAGGGAGGCTTGAGGTTCCTCCCTAACCTCCTATGGTGCTTCTGCATCTGAGCAGCAGTGCACATGCCTAGGGATGACCAAAAACCAGACTCAATGAACTAAAGGCTAGGGGACTTTATAGAAAGATATATATTTGCAGTGTCATCCATTTGCTGGCTCCATAGTCTGGCATACCATGTGTACCAAAGTGGAGGACAGTTGCTATCTGTAGTTGTATTTGAGCATGTCAAAATACAAACAAACAAAACAATATCAACAACAACAGTAAACAGTGGGACATATCAACAAAAGGCTTTGCAGATCGTTGTTCCCCGGTTCCTCCTATTTTTTGTAAACAAGTTCCCTAAATGAACACTGCAGAATTACTTGCAAGCAGTTTCAATTTCACATGAAAAGTTCAACTTGGGGATTGGAGAGACAACTCAGTGAGTAAAAGTGCTTCTTACATAAGCCCAACAACCTGAGTTGGAGCCTCAAACTCACACTTAAAATAATAAATTGATAAATAAAATGGATGCAGTGCCATGTGTCTGAAATCTTAGTACTCCAGTGATGAGATGGGAAATGAAAACAGAATTTCCCTGAAGCTGATAGGCCAGCTAGCCTGGAGTCTGTAGTAGAAGACACAAGAGGCCTTGCCTGTAAATCAAGGTAAAAGGACAGAGCTGATTCCCTAAAACTAGTCCATGAGCAAAGGGGGGGGGGGGGTAACTTACACACAGGAATCCACACAAATACTAATAAGTAAAAACAAAATACAAATGAACTTTTTATATGAATTTGAGAGTCAGGGTAGGCTTCATTATGTGCAGCCTTAATTTAAACACAGATGAGCCCCTACTACTCATAAAGGGTGTTGATAGCACAATTTATAACATAGGTGGAAAATGTTCCTGGAACTCTCCAGCTTGGACTTGATCCTGGGCCCATTTTATTGATTGTCCCTCATGTCTTGGCTGCAAACATGCTAGATGTGCCATACTTTTATGTGGCTGTTGCATGTTCAGCTCTAGTATACCTCAACAATTGTGCAGCGTATAGTATGGTTCATTTTTTTCTTTTTTTTATTAATTTATTCTTGTTACATCTCACTGGTTATCCCATTCCTTGTATCCTCCCATTCTTCCCTCCCTCCCATTTTCCCCTTACCCCCCTCCCCTATGACTGTGACTGAGGGGGACCTCCTCTCCCTGTATATGCTCATAGGGTATCAAGTCTCTTCTTGGTAACCTGCTGTCCTTCCTCTGGGTGCCACCAGGTCTCCATAAACTTTAAACCTCTACCTAGTATGGCTCATTTTTATAAGCTCATTCTTTGTTGTCTCAGACACGTCAGGCTGACCCAAGTACATGCCTACAGGTTCACAACATGGGACTTTCTTTAAACCTCAGGCATAATATAAACAGGACAGACTGGTCCTGTTATTAACAACTACCACCTGCACTTACAGAATGTCCTCTTGTTAGGCGTTATAAGGCATTTATATATGTGGGCTAAGGTAGTCCTTACAGGTCATATATATAGGCCACACTGTTATTGTAACCCCATGTGTCACAGAGCCCAAGACGTTCTCAAGGTCTCAGAGTTAGTATATGGTGGAACAGCATCCTAACCTGCGCAATCTCGTACTGGAACAATGGTTTTTAATTACTTTTGCCTGAAGCACAAAGCACCAGCAGAAAAAGAAAAGATACATCATTCTACTCAGACTAGCTTATTCAGTAATGTCAGGGATCCACCTTGGCATTTGTACTTTCTATATCACGTATTTCCTGGCCTGTGTCATTGCCAAATCAGTTCCATTCTAGCTTCTCCAATGTATTCGTCAGGAACATGAAAAGTTTTCATTATGTGTTCCTTCTGTTTTACTCTTCCTGCTGAATTTCTACTCAAACTCTTAAGGCCTATCTCCAGCTTGACCTATTGTTTAAGAAGTCTGTACCTGAGAGCCCAGCTGGAAGTAGATACACAGAACCCTCTGTGTGAATTTCTTTCAGGGCACTTAGCATTATTTTATCTGTTATGATAATTCTTTATGTACATGTATGCATAGTCTCTAAACTCTGCTTCAACCATGACTCCTTTCTAGGCTACCCCAAAATAGTAATGCCAAGGCCCCTCAACACTTATCTCAGTTACATGCAATACTTAAAGTTAATAATGAGGGCCTGTGCCTTCCCTTATGAAGTGAATACCCTTAAGGTGTTTTGTCTCTAAACCTCCAGCCTGGAATAGGCTTTTGCTCATATGCTTAGTAAATAATGAATGAATGAGTGAATGAATGAATGAACGACCGAACAAGTAAAGACTTTCCTGAATGTTTCTAACTAGAAGTAACCCTTCTTTCTCTGAAAGCCAACAGCAATGCACTCTTCCTTATGATCTGTGTTTTTCTTTCATTCTTTCTTTTCTTTTCTTTCTTTTTTAACTATTTTTCATTTTTACATATACATTTATATTATTACACATATTTACAATAAACTATCTATAGCAAGAAGAATCAAGACACAATAAAGAATTATATAAATGTTACATTCTTAGTGTTTTGTCTATTTGTATTTCGCAGCCTTGAAGAAAACATCTTTCCTATCTTGGTGCGTCTAAAATTCTGAATGTAAATCAATATCTATCATATCTCATCATTATCAACTTAAAACATCTATCTCGACCTAAAAACATCTTAACCTCTAAACAACTAAGCTTAATTGTAAAACTGAACTATCTGGTTTTTAACCCCCTTAGAGACTTGAGAATGACTATTCAGGTAGCAAATTATCTCCGCCATCTTCTCATTTGGAGTATGCCTGCACTCCCAGTATACTCAGGTAATCAATTTTATTCCCTCTCCAAGTCTCTCTGTCTCTCTGTCTCTCTGTCTCTGTCTCTATCTCTGTCTCTCTCTCTCTCTCTGTGTGTCTCTGTGTCTCTGTGTCTGTGTCTGTCTGTCTGTCTGTCTGTCTGTCTCTCTCTTTCTCTTTGAGAACGGTTTCTCTGTGTAGCCTTGGCTATACTGGACTCACTTTGTTGACCAGGATGGTCTCAAACTCACAGAGATCCATCCACCTTCCTCTGTCTCCCCAAGTGCTGAGATTACAGGCATGTGCCACTGTACCCTGCTGATCTGTGTTTTCCAACATGTGTTAATGATTTATAGACAAGTCTTAGATTCCTAGTCAAAGTATTAGCTCCATAGTCCTGTCACCTGCCAGGGATGATTTCTATAAATATTTTCTAAATAAGAGATTCATCTCAATGAATGTGTCCCCTTAATGGTAGGCTAAGGGGAGTGCTGTGATAGAAGGGATGTGGGCTCCAAGGACTGCTACTCTCTCCTAAACTGATAAGTAGACATCACTTATCACTGTCACTTGTGACATGACAAGTAATTCACTATTTTTGTTTGTTTGTTTGTTTGTTTTACCATGGTGGAAATTAGGAGAGCAAACATCAACTTATAACACATTAGGAACAGTGATAAGAATCAGCAAAAATTATGTTCATGCAAAATGTTAGTCTCATACAATAGGTGCACATGTTCTAGAAAAGCGAACTATATCAATTTGCTAGGACAGCTGCCTGTATCTTAACCATAGCATTCCTTTCACAGGTGTGAATGTTAAAGATCATTAATTATCTTACTACCTGGTTTAATAACAAAAAGGAATAATTAAAAGGTTTGTGTCACAATAGAATGACAGAAAGGTTAAAAAAACATAAAAATTATATGTGCCTACGAAATAATTTTGGATTCTTCCTATATCATCAACTGATAAATAAGACACAATTTCTCAGTAAGAAGTAATTTTCAATACTGAGTACACTATTCTAGATGCCTTCTGGGCCAGTTCTTTGGATTGCAAATTCAGCTAGTGTGCCCCTGCTACTCAGCTTTTACTGTTAAGAATCATTGTGCATTTCACTTCACTTTTCAATTCAAACTTGTTAAGCTATACAAATTAGCCTTTGGATGTTTTTCATCTCCCCGCAAATGCAGCCTGGTGGCCAAAATGCAGTAGCAACAATCCAAATTGTAGTAGATTCCACTGGATCAATAACTCACTTGGTGGCCCACTGCCAAGTCCCAAATCACCATCAGAAAATATGGAGCTCAATTCTTGTCTTGTTCTCAGTGATTAATTGGCCTTGTCATCACATTGTCATCACAGAATTCCTCAGCAATGATGATCATCCCTTTGAAAGAACCAGCTATGACAGTGAGTGTGCAACCAGCATCCATGTACGCAAGAAGTCATTGCAAACATCTCAAGACACTGGCAGATTCGGGAGAACTTGTTAGACCATATGAAAGACTTAAGGAAAAGTGTATTCGCTATCAGTTTAAAAAAACACGAAGCACTTGTCAAATGGCACAGTTAAAATCTTTTAGATTAAATGAAAAGGAAGGAACAATAATTAGGCATGCAATTATCCTTTTAAAATGTTTTAAAAATTTGTAATTAGAGTTAATTGCTATAAAATACCATGTTGATTCATAAAGCTGTTAACTAAAATGGAAAATAAAGCAATGTCATTACAAATGTGTGTTTCCTGTGCTAGCCAGGCATATGGGGTAGGGGAAAGCACCACTTGATTTAGTGACCCAGCTCACAGTAGCACCTGCTGGGCCAGCTGTGCACACAGCCTCCCTAAGTCTTGATGCACCTGTTTTTCTTTTGCACATTGTCCCTACACATGTGAGAAGTCCTATTATTCTCAGTGCCCTCCATTTCATTGAGAGCCTATGATAGAGATGTCTAGAGAAAACTATTCATGGGATTAAAAATCAATGAAATGAAGCTGTGGAGGTGATCCGGCTCTCTAATTGGAATTCCATTGACACATGCTGGGGTGAATCACTCTACACTTGACCTAACTTCAAAGCATGTCACTTTTATTCACCATAGGAATAACTATGTCTAAAGACATGAACCTTACAATTTTATTGTCTCAAGAAATTCACTGAAATGTGGTGTAGGTTATGACTATTATATGTTAATGACTTTCAGAATATCAGTGCTGAGTATAAAGGGATAATATTATCTTTTTGAAAACTCATATTACAGGAGAAATAAAAATAAACCTCGGAAATGGCTCCTGTAACGTTTCTTGTGTTGATATCATTAGTTTCCTGCAGCTGTACTTTAAAGGAAAAATTAGCTTCTCGTTAACATTTATTTAGCAGGAGAGGTTATATAAGCTGTTCAGAGGACATTTTTCGTCAAGTATTCAAATGTATATGCATCATTAATATATGATAAAATGCCAACTAGCATATATTTGTCCATTTAATGATCATTTCAATTATATTTAACATAATTATATACATTGATCACTTTTCAGGTTTGAATACAATCTGATCCTCTAAAATCTCTCTGTGGCATAAAATGTGTACTGTGAGCAGTAGAAGAGCCAATTGTGTTGGTATAAGATCATTTCTCTAGCTCTATTTCTCTCATATATGTGTAAGTGCCAAGGAATTAGATAGATGAAGCATCTAAGTATTTGATGAGGAAAATTAGGCATTAACAATAACCTCTCCAGCTAAAAGCTGATACTTTTGGACAGATCTAAAATGAGGATGCCTCTGTAACCTGGTACTTTCCTTGATAGAATTAACGTTTTTACTTTTATTCATTCCACCGACCTTTCTTCAGCTGCAATTCTCAGTACTTCACTACAAGGTGTGGGAAATACATAACTCATCACATCCTCACCATCATAATATGCAGTAGATACTATTATGATTCCTCTTTTACCAGGGGACCTAAGGAAGTTATTTGCTCAATATTACATAGAAAAAAAAGCAGAATGCTTTCCAAAATAATTTAGACAACATATACCCTTTGGTTAATTTTTAGCTCAAGGAGAAGAATTCGATGACAATTCTTAGGCATAGGTAAGTCTCAGGGCACTGAAGATACACAAGCATATTTCCTAAAACTTGAACTGGACAAACCATTACTAGTGCTGTAGGTCACACTGCCTTTAGACATTCATAATCATTGTTATTGGGGACCTTTTCTTCAAGAATTTATAGAGACAGAAAATTGTAGAATGACCAGAATTCCTAAGAAATATTTTTAAGTCTGATATTTTTTAGACATTCTAGAGATTTTAGTTACATTTCATATTAATTCTAAATTCATTACCTGGACTCCAACCTTAGTTATCCACATAGGTTGGTTAGACACCACAGGTCAGAGAACTATCAGGAGAGAGCAGCAGCACCTGCCTTTGCCTGAGGCCTAGGGTACAAGAACCTGAGATCTAGTAATACAAAGGGATGGCAGATCTCAGAGAGGGTGGCCTTCAGGAGGTAAGGGTGAGCCTGGAAAATAAGAAAGGGAACTCATGGCTGCTTGTGTTCTTATAACAGCCCAATTCCAAATGAACTGTACTTTCCTTCTCCAACTCCTTAATTCTCTTATGGGTCCAAACAGCACTCTACTAACAAAAAAATCAATAAAGCCCTATGAAAACCGTCCTCTTAACTATGAAAGTGGTAATAATCCTTGAGTCCCATTTGTCCTTGCTGAAAACATTATAAAATGCCATCTATCTCCCTGGCAACCCAGATGAAATAGTGTAAGCTGATCATTGGACACTCGAACAAGAAACAGCACTTGAAAAGGAATTAATTCAAGTTCCTGTCTACGATCTGCTTGACTTAAAAAAAAAAAAACCAAGAGCTAAGCAGAAGGCTCTTTTGTTCCTGAGATATGTCTAAGGCCAAGGTTAGTTCAATATTATGTTTCCCATTTATTCAGGAGCTATACAACTTGGGCTTAGAAGTACCTCTAGCCTTCATGTAACAGTGTCATTTTTTTAATATGATGCCATCAGGGCCTTATGAAGAAATTTAGAGCCTTTAAAAATTCAATGGGAGGATGAATAAAGCAAATATGGTATGTGTGCACAATAGAGTTTCATTTAGTCATAAAGAAAAGTAACATTGGGTAATTTTCAGGAAAATGGATGAATTCCAAATCATTGTCAGCCAGAATAAGAAAGACATATGTGTAATCTAGATCTAAATTTATAATGCATACATACGGGACATATATATGTGTGTGTGTGTGTGTGTGTGTGTGTGTGTGTGTGTGTATGCACATCTGCTGTACTTGAGGACATGTCCTTGTTGACTACCCCTCTAAAATGACACTGCCTATACTGATAAAGATAAGAACTTTTCAAAGAGTTGCATATCCCCAACAGCATTAAACCCAACTCCCTTATCTCCTTACAAGATGGCTGAGGCCCTAGAGTGGAAGACTTGTCCCATATCAAATTGATTAATAGTGACAGCACAAAGACTCAGGAATCTCAGGCTGCTCTCACCATCCTGAAAGGGACTGGCAGTTGAAAAGGTGCCATCTCTACTTTTTCTTTTCTTGATTAGCAAAAATTATGTTCGAAATAATGAGTAAAGCAAAGAAGTTGACTTTTTGTATAATAAAAAATCAGTAAAAATTCACATTTATATTATTCAGTCAAATTCATCAGAGCAGCTTTCATTTTATGTTGAAAGAATTAATTTTCACCTTGTTTGTGCCTGTGTGTGTGTGTGTGTGTGTGTGTGTGTGCATGCGTACGTGCGTGTAGTGGGCTTTCGACAGATTATTTGGTGCCTCTTCAACCATTAATTTCAGCACACAAAGAATGAGATAGCTACAGGGCCAAATTAACTCAGGGGTTTCTAGTTGAATGGAGTGAATGATTTCTGGAACAATCCACACATCTGCTAGGAACAATCAGATGCCTCATTAACAGCCTTATATTAAACAAAAGAGTATCTGGGGTGTTACAGACCACTGGTTGGTTATACAACCTCTTTAGTCTATCATCTGTTTTCAGAGAAAAGAGTCAGTAAAGGTCACTTAAATACAAATAGCCACCTGCCTGATACTCAGGAATGCATGGTAACTAAAAAGTCTTTATTCAACTGACTCTTAGTAACTATCAACATGTGCTTCCCTAACATGTAGTTATATGCATTAGAGAGAGCTTTGGGTCAATGTGGTTGAATCCTTTGTTTTTTGTTTGTTTGTTTGTTTGTTTCTTCAATTACCCTCCTCAGTAATTTGCTGGTGTCGACCTGGAGATAATTCTGTTCTACTCAGTATTAGTTTATCTATTGCTTGTCATTGTCAAATCACATAACTGAGCAAACAGCCAACACATGGATACCTATCAACACACACACACACACACACACACACACACACACACACACACACACACACACAATTTCATGCATTCATCAACTGACAAGCCACTCCCACACAAGTCACTGTGCTAAGACTCTCTTAGAAGGTACAGCTTCTATTCTCAAAATACTTAAATGCTTATGGAAGAGAACATACACATCAGTGAAAGAAAAATCAAACTTTTAGTGTTCAAAGGAACATTTTATCTAATAGTATATGAAACCATATATCTTGTTATAATTTCTATATGTATAATTAACTTCTAGAACACTATAGTTCAAATTTGCCAGAAAATGACATATAGGCTACAGAGGAAACCAAACAATTCTGATGCACTTCAACATTAAGAATTAGGATTTAAATGTCTGGTCTATACTGATCTGGTCTGCCCTGCCCTGCTCTGCTCTGCTCTACTTTGAAAAAAGACCTCATTTTGTGCCCTAGCCTCACTTGGAACTCAGTATGAACCCCCAACCTATCTTCAAATTCAAAGCAATCTTTCTGACTCAGTCTTCTGAATTCTGAGAGTATAGGAATGAGCTACCACATCTCCTAAGGATTCTAACTTCCACAAAAAACTTTTTTTATTCTCCTTTAATTTCACACGAATTTTAAAAAAATCCCCAACTACCCAGAATAGTGAGTGATACATCCGGCTTACTAAACTACACACCACCCAGTATGAGTTGGTAAATTACTACCAAAGAAAAACTGAAAAGCATCCTTCTAAATCTATGGTATACTTAGAAATATTTAAATATTTGACACATCAGTAGAAGGGTCTTTATCAAAGAGATTACCCAGAGCCCAGAAAATCTTGAACTATCCATATACCATATAATAAAGGTAACAAGTAGTTGGGCATGTTTAATCCCAGCACTCTGGAGGCAGAGGCAAGATTTCTGTGAGTTTGAGGCATGCCTGGTCTACAAAGAGAGTTTCAGGATAGCCAGGGCTATTACACAGAGAAATCCTGTCTTGAAAAACAAACCAAAACTAAACTAAACTAAACTAAACTAAACTAAACTAAAATAAACTAAAATAAACTAAAATAAACTAAAATAAAGCTAACAAGCAAATGTCTGTATGCAGCAGTTAGGCAAATAGGCACAGCCAAAGATTATTGGTGTTAGTGACAGGAACTTCATTTCCTATTATAAAGGCTCTAAGGCCTCCCTCTCTTCCTCTTGACCTGGGGAGCTGACAGCTTTTTGAGGCATTGCTATTAATCATGATGAGCTGAAAACAGAAGAGATTACTAAAGACTTGGCTTCTTGTTTAAGGTGGATGTGATGACAGAAAGGTAGTATTTGAGGAGAGGCTTGAGGGATGGGCCACATTTTGAACAGCAGAAGCAGTAGAAAAGAGCACAGTGGGCAAAGACAGCAGCACAAGAAGTGAGGGTAGGAGGAAAACCTACAGAGCCTAGAGGAGCCTGAGCAACAGAAGCCCACAGTTCCAAATCAGCATCCCTGAGAGGCCTAGAAGTGGAGCTGACTGAGATTTCTCCCTTGAGGTTTTCTTTAGTGCCCCCTTTCTAAAGTAATAGTCACCAAGTGATTCAGGAAGGGAGATAAGATAAGGTGATGTGCAGAGGTGAAGGAGCATCTTCAGACATCTCTCTTCCTGTTGGTCAATGCTGTTTCATCTCCCTTTTGCCTTATTAGCAGCCTATGCCCAGCCTAGGCTCCCAATGTGAGCACATATGTAGGCAGCTTTCTGAGTTCCCAGAGGGAAGCAGATCACGGGGTTTTGCAAGCAAAGCACTTTAAAAACTCTTAGACCCTATATGTTTTTAAGAGTCACAAGCGCAGGTTTCAATGAAAAACCAAAAGCAAAATGCCAAAAATGTCAGACATTAATTGAAAGCATTAGCAGACTGTAATAAGTTTGGGCTTAATCTCCTTTAAGGAAGCTCTTAATACTGCGCATTAGATACACAGCTAATATGGTTTACTCTGAAATTCTACTTCGTCAGATAGCTCATCCAGCCCTAGAAAGACACTGAAGCACTTTCACATGCATTCTTGCTAGCAAACCAGGAAGTTGTCTGGTCTCAGACAACAGAATAAATATTACTTAATCAAGCCACTTTAAGATTATTTTTAATTAATGAAAATATTAAAGATATTTATTGTCTACAACAACCACCTGGTATTTTGAAAATGTATGCAGCTTAGAATGATGATCATGTCAATTTAACTGACATGCTTGTCACTTTTATAACAACACTTAAAATGTAGTCTCTTGGCAATATACAATAAATTATTAACTATAGTTGTATAAGAAATGTTCATGGCTTATACTTTTTAGCCAAAATATTTTACTCCTTGACCTTCTGCTTCCAACTCCAGCCTTTGCTAAACACCATTCTACTCCATATGGCTATAGTTCAGTATTTTTAGATTCTATGTGTGAGATAATGTAATTTTTCTGTTACTTAATGCTAGTGCCTCCATGCTATTACAAATGTTTACTTCCTTTTTAAAGAGAGATAGTGGAATCGCTGGGGGCCGGCTGGAGAGGGAGAGGGAGAATTTTCTTAATTTAGTCAATCATTGGTGGGCATTTAGGATATGATTTTTTACTTTTCTTATATCATTTAGTTGTTGTTGTGTGTGTACGCGTGTGTTGAGGTCAAGGGACAACTTGAAGAAAGCAGTTCTCTCCTACAACCATGTAGTTTCCAGGGATTGAATTCAGTTCATTCCCGCTAAGCCATCTTGCCTGCCCTAGCGTACGGCTTTAAAGCAGCATAACTCTAAATACCTTCCAAGTAGTTACATATATCATCTCCTGTTTGCTTTCTTTCACTCCTGTTCTTCTTGCCTTATTCTATCTATAATTTGTGGAATTTCACTCTTCCCTGCTAGCACTAGCCTCAAGCTGGACATCTTGTTCGTCCCTCATCTTTGGTGACTGGGCCATTCACTGAGCCTCAAATTGCTCCTCTCTTCTGGCTGCTCCTTGAGGGAATCAATATCAAACTCATTACATCAACACCTGTGTGCTTTCAAATCACTCTATTTGGCACTGCAGGCAAGGCTGTGCTGCCTCTTCCTCCACTCTTCATTGCTTCACTGACTGGGCCAATTTGATTCACTGAAAGCTGAGGGGGGTGCTGGAAAGACAACTTATTACAAAAACCTTCCCAGCTCTATGTTATGCAGGATGATTAAAGAATGATTTTGTAAAAGTTTCACTGCTAAAAAGTTTTTTGTTCTTTTAACAGACACTAATTGAAAAATAGTATCTCAACAACTGAAATGTAGCATTGTCATCTAAATGCTATTTCATAATTGAAAAAGCACGTCTTAAAAGAAAAAGAAAAAGTATCTCTTTATACTCATGAAAAGTAATAACTCCCACTGTGAATTAGGCTGGACTCTACCTCAAAGGAATTACCAGTATCTTATAAAATAAATTAAAATAAGTAAACTTCATCCTATATTATAAGCCTATCATTTCAAAACTTAGAGTGTTGGCTTATCTGGGTTTTCTAGATCACTGACTCTAGAGAATAGACTTCCTGTCCAGTTCTCATCCATCCTGCTGACCTTCTCTAATAACAGAGAATGACACAAGGAGAGCAGCTCGGTGTCCATTCTTTCCTTCTTTCCTCACTTAGGTCCTCTAGTCAAGAAAGGGTTCACTGATGCTGAAACTTAGCCATAAGGAAGAACGCTATCAGCCTACTTATGAAAAATGAAGCAGGCCACTGAAGGCACCAACTCACACAAGACTGTGCTAAATGGTTCTTACCACTGACATTCTAAGTGTTTTCACTCTGATGAGAAGCACCCTGTCTCCAACCATGGCTTTACCCATCCCTACTGTTGCTGAGGCCCTTCTCTTCTAAACTAGGGAATCAATAACAGAATACTAGGAAAACTGTCAAATAGTAAGTGTATAATATGTTACTTAAGAAATCTAGGGTGACACTTAAACAAGTGTTGGATTTTTCTGACTACCACATACAGAAAAGGCATTCTCACTGGTATCCAGACACCACTGTCAATAGTCTTTACTTCCAAGTTTAGCTTTCTGTCCTCCATGATCTTTTTGCAAAATGAATTGGTATATTTATCCAAGTCTAATATGCTATTTTTAATATTTTTATGCCTATGAAATCAGAATATAAGTATATACCTGTTAACCAATGGCATTCTGCAGTGACACTGGTCCAAGATACAGATAGTTGGGAGTTAGCTCTGTGTGTTAGTGTGTGTGTGTGTGTGTGTGTGTGTGTGTGTGTATAAAATTAAATTTTCTAGATAAATCTTTTCAGTTTTGTATAAGTGGATTAACTCTTAGCATTACTATCTTTATTATACTGGAAAAATTTCTGGACTGGAAAAAGTCTCAAAGCTTCAATTCAACAGTCCATTCTGGGTGTTCTAAAGTTTGAGATATTTCACGTGCAATCACTGAGAAGTCTTCTCAATTTTATACCAGTAAAAAATTTTAGGTGCTAATAAAAGATTATTCTTCAAATACTCTTCATGAAATATTATCTTGTTGGATTGTTTTGTTTGTTTGTTTGGGGCTTTTTGTTTGTTTGTTTTAGCCTTTGCCTACTTACAACTAAAAATTTCCCAAGAAGAAAATACAAATACCATAAAAGGTACTGGTTACATCATAATAGCAATATACTACATGTGACTAGGCTGTGAACCTTTTTCCATACTTACAGTTTGAGAGGAAGTTAGATGCTGTAGATTAATATGTATGCCATCATATAATACATATAATGTGAGTCACACATTTAAGTTAAAATATTCATGTAACATATGAAAAAGTTTAAAATCAAACAAAATTAACTTCTATTGTGTTTATTTAGCTCAACATAGGAGAATATCATCATGCTCAGTTTGTGGTTTTTCATGCTTGCTAGCCATGCTTCAAATGTCAATGCCCACATATTTCTATCTCCTATACTGGCTGAGGTTGGCCTAGTCAACCACATACAATTATTCCATTCCAGAACATTTGATTTAACATGATCAATCATAGAAGAATTTTCATAAATTGAAACATGGAAGCTAGTTCCAGCACTGTAAACCAATTATTTTTTTAAATGACAATAACATATTACTCTAGACTAAGCCTGGTAGGAGACTGGCTATGATACTTTAGAGCCCTTCTCAAGAACAACATGAGAAAGGATGATATCAGAGCATGCACTTCCATATGTTCAACGTTCATATGTATTCTCTCCCAAAAATGACCCACATGGGAACAATTTCACCCAAAATGCTAAAATTAAACATTACTTTTCCAGCTATCATCAATACTAATCACTATGTGTTTTCATTAAAAAGCAATAAACCTTATAAACAGTAGTACCTACCCCTAATGGATTCTTTTAACCATAACTGGATGTTCTCCAGCACAAAAAATTGTTTATACTGGCAAAATGTGTGCATAGAAAATGAATTATTTTTTCAGTTAAATTAATTAAAAACTTTTCTGATAGTATTGTGTAATATCTTTTCCAATTAAAATCAACTCTCATTTCATCTTTAAATTACCTCATTATTTACACTGCATTATAAAATAAGAAACTAGTTAGTTTTAAAAACATATACCCCTATATATAATAAAATATAGTTGAAAAGTTTAACTCTGTAGTCAACAAAGTTCATGAGGTAAATAAATACTATATATAATCTACAATTACCATAAACTCATCATCCATGTTCTAAAAGCAAATGCATGTATACTTAACAAAGGAAACTATACATGAGATCATATTCGCTGATTGATCTGTCATAATCTCGATATAAATTAATTGTTTAATTTAAAATAGCATACTAGAACTAAAATAATATATAACTGGATAAAATATATCACTATTATCTTAATCTAATATTTTTGTCATCTATCAGTAAGTATTTGTTCATTTCTCTGTGGTTTTGATACTATTCTAAAATATATATTAATGTTTTTTATTAAAAATTTAAGTCTGGTATTCTCAAAAGTAAATCTGGAAACTGAAAAGCTTCTGTAAGGCAAAGGACACTGTCAACAGAACAAAATGACAGTCTACAGACTGGGAAAAGATCTTCACCAATCTTACATGTGACCGAGAGCTAATATGCAAAATATATAAAGAACTCCAGACATTAAACACCACCATACTAAACAATCCACTTTAAAAATTGGGTACTGTACTAAACAGAATTTTCAACAGAGGAATATTGAATGGCTGAGAAACACCTAAAGGAATGCTCAATGAAGACTTTCAGGGTACAGCTTTGTTGGGCTACTGTCCAATTATATGTGAGTATTTTTCTGGGTCTGGGTTAACTTACTCAGGATGATCATTTCTGGTTCCATCCATTTGCCTGTATATTTCAGGATTTCCTTGTTTTTAATAGCTGAGTAGTATTCCATAGTGTAAATGTACCACATTTTCTTTATCCATTCTTCAACTAAGGGACATTTAGGCTGCTTCCAGGTTCTGGCTATTATGAATAAGGCTGCTATGAACATGGTTAAGCATACTTTCTTGTTGTGTGGTGGAGCACCTTTTGGGTATATGCCCAGAAGTGGAATAGCTGAGTCTTGAGATAGCCCTATTCCTAGTATTCTGAGAAAGCACCAGATTGATTTTCAAAGTGGTTGTACAAGTTTGTACTCCAACCAGCAACGAAAGAGTGTTCCTCTTTCTCCACATCCTCGCCAGCATGTGATGTCACTTAAATTTTTGATCTTAGCTATTCTGATGTGTGTAAGATGGAATCTCAGAGTCGTTTTGATTTGCATTTCTCTGATGACGAAGGACGTTGAGCATTTAAGTGTTTCTCAGCCATTCAATATTCCTCTGTTGAGAATTCTCTGTTTAGTTCTGAGCCCCATTTCTTAATTGTGTGATTTGGTTTGGTGGTGTTTAACTTAGCAGGAGATTGGGACAGATACTGGGACTTCCTATTGGGACTCCACGTGAGAGAGGTAAGGAAGAATGGAGAAATAGAAGGATCCAGAGGGTCCTAGAAACCTACAAGAAGACCATTAAGGCTGGCAGATCTGGACCTAGGCGGGTCAGCTAAAACTACTGTACCCACAAAGGACAATGCATGCAGTAAACCTAGAACCCCTATCCAGATCTAGCCAATGGACACCACATCACCACAACTGTGTAGAGAGCAGAGACTGACTCTGACATGAACTCTGGTGCCCCCTATTTGACCACTTCCCCTTGGTGGTCTCCACCTGGTGACACTCAGAGGAAAAATAAGCAGGCTACCATGAAGAGACTTGATAGGCTGTGATCTTATGGTGGGGGACAAGGCCCCCTTTCTGTCACAGACTTAGGGGAGGGGAACAGGATGAAAGAGGGAGGGAGGGAGGAATGGGAAGATATAAGTGCAGGGATAATGAAACATAGTCTGAATAAATTACTTAAATAATAAAAAAAGAGGTGCTCAATGTCCCTAGTCATCAGGTAAATGCAAATAAAAATCATTCTGAAATTCCATCTTACACCTCTCAGAATGGCTAACAACAACAAAAAAAAGTGACAGCACATGTTGGCAAGGATGTGGAGAGAGGGCAACACTCCTCCATTACTGGTGGGAATGCAAACTCATACAACCACTTTGGAAATCAATCTGGCACTTTCTCAGAAAATTGGGAATAGGGCTACCTCAAGATCCAGCTATTCTACTCCTTGGAATATACCCAGAAGATGCTCCAGCACACAACAGGGACATATGCTCAACCATGTTCATAGCAGCCTTATTTGTAACAGCCAGAATCTGGAAATAGCCTAGATGTCCCTCACTCAAAGAATGGATAAAGAAACTGTGGTACATTTACACTACGAAATACTATTCAGTTATTAAAAACAAGAAAAATTTGAAATTTGCAGGCAAATGGATGAAACTAGAAAAAACTTATCCCGAGCCAGGTAACCCAAACCCAGAAAGACACATATTGTGTACTCACTTGTAAGTGGATATTAGCCAGATTACACAGGATAGCCACATTATAATGCACAGACCCAAAGAAACTAAATAACAAGGAGGACCCTAAGGAAAATGCTTAATTCTCATTCAGAAGGACAAGTAGAATAGACACCGGAAGCAGTTGAAGATAAGGAACAGGAAGGGAGCCTACCATAGAGATCCTCTGAAAGACTCCACCCAGCAGAGCATTGAAGCAGATGCTGAGATACACAGCCAAACTTCAGGGTAGAGCACAGGGAATTTTATGGAAGAGTTGGGGAATAGAAGGACCTGGACGGTCAGGAGCTCCACAAGGTGACCATTGGAGCCAACAAATCCAGGCATAGGAGTGGGGTGCTCCAGAGACTGATGCACCAACCAAGGACCATGCCTGGTGAGGACCTAGACGCTCTGCTAAGGTGTAGTCTATAGGCAATGCAGTCTCTTTGTGGATCCCATAAATAAGGGCGAGTAGGGGCTGCTTCTGAAATTGACTCTGGCCCCCCAATGTTGATCACTTCCCCCAGGTAGGGCATTATTGCAGGCCACAGAGGAAGAGGATACAGGCAGTCCAGATGAGACTTGATAGGCTGAGGTCAGATGTTAGGGGTGGAGGGCTTCCCTTTCTGAGGACTAGTCCAGAGAGGGTGGGGTATGAGGGAAGGAGGGTGCGACCAGGAGGTGACAAGGGATGAGGTAAAGTGAACAAATTAAAAACAAAAATAAACACTTAAAGAAGTCAAAAAAGCCACTGACAGTAAAATGAGTGAATAAATTATTCTGTATTTTAAAAAGTAAATGTGATTTTCCTAATTAACTTGACATGAACTATGCCTTTTCCAATTGAATTATAATTGAATATTTTCTATGAAATCGATTCAAATATGTAGTTTCAATTTTTATTTAAAATATATGATATCAGAGAAGTTTAAAATTTTCAATTTGGCAAGACATATTGATCTATGTATTTTGAGTCTCCTAATCTTTGGTATGGATAGTAGGCTAAAATGAATGCCCCCAAATCAAAGTATAATAAATCTAATAGTCATTTGGCAAATATTGGTAAAGCCATTCTGATAAGCTTCCTAGAAACAGAAAAATCAATTGCTCCAATGCATCCTTTCATAACTCATGGGATCCTTTGTTTTCATGAAATATACTACTGTCTATTTAAAATATATTCCTATCTATTTAAAATATATTTTTTAAATCATTGGAAAAGATTTTTAGTTCAAGAATTGTTTTGGTTCTGTCTTCTATTTTTCATTAGTATGTACACAATGGGTTTTATGGAATCATGCATGTATATATGTGTTTTGATCATATTTATCCCTTATCCTCTCACCCCATCACTTCTGTTGATCCTCTTCCTCTTCACATATAGTCCTCTTTCTACGTTCATGTCTTAAAAGTGGGGTTTTTTTTTTTATAGAGCCTTACTACATAGCTGATGTTGGCCTGAAACTTAAAATACTCCTGCTTCTGTTTTCCAAGTACTAGAACTCCAGACAAGCACACCACTTCTGACTAGGAAACGGTTTTTGATAATAGCTCACTGTGTGCCTTTTGACTTGCTACTTAGGTACTCAACCCATTCCTTTAAAAATCATTTACAGGAACAAAATTACCTGAGTTCTCACACCTGTAAAAAAAAAAAGGCTAGAGATGTAAGCTCAGTGGCAGGGCACCTTCCTAGCATGTGCCAGGCCTCACATTCAATCCCCAGTGGAATGAAGAAAGGAGTGGCATTAGAAATAATAGTCATCTTCAGAGCTACGAGCTAATCAGGAGGAAATATAATGATGCTCACTTAAGAGATGCACTCACAGACAATTCTACTTTTAACTTCTCCTCGTTATGTATCAACCTGTAATAGTTTACATTCTTCAGACCAAATGTCCACTATAAATAATTTAATGTTAAAATCTTAATATTTGGAGGCATAGACACAAGAAAATTTATTTTCATTCCCATATATTTTCTGTAAAGACTTATGGCAGGGTGATCTAGTAAAGGCATTTAAACATGAAGATGAATTATATGAAGGAAGTAGAGTGAAATGGTTATTTAAAGGAGACATAAAATCGGGTGCCAAAAATCTGTCTGCCAAAGATCTTGTTTGTTTGTTTTTATTTCCAATCAACAATTTAGGATGGTATTTTACTTTGTTGCATAATACTAAAAGAGTGATTAAATTGCTTTACAGTATAAATATTGATGTATTCACTATATTATAATAATGACCAGCTTTATGCATATGTAAACTTATGCTAAATTTCAGATGCTAACTTGAAGTGTGCAATAATGTCTAACATTTTTCAAAGTGCTGTTAGATGGCAAATTATTATCAGAGTGAAGAAAATTGGTTGAAAATGGTCTCATGAAAATCCAGAAAGAAAATGGGGTTCATTTTTGTGAAGAGGTGCAATTTTATTTGATTACTATTTGCATTTCAGGATATAGCAGAAACCACTATAATGCAATGTATGTTAACTTATGCACACAGCTTTTCAGGGTGTTATGTAGTTGGGACAATTGTGGTGATGAACAAATCCTGTACTTACTCTGTATGGTCACTAGGTGGCAAATGTACATCGTGCATGAAGCCCTTTTCTCCGTCTTGTACTGTGGCTATCTGAATCCCAGGTCCCATAGAAAGAAAAAGAATAGGAAAAGATTATCCTGAGTGAGGTAACCAAGACCCTAAAAGAGAAACACAGTATGTACTCACTTATAAGTGAATATCTGCTTTTAAGTAAAGGATAACCATGTCCGCAAGCCAGGAGAGGCTAAGTAACAAGGAGGGTTCAAGAGGAAGGACACATGAATCTATCTGTGAGGGGAAAATAGATTTCCCAGGTAGGGATTGGAACAAGAGAGACCAGGAAATAGTGGGAAGAGTATTGGGAGAGACAACTGGAATTGTTGGAAGTTTGGGGGTGAAGTGGAAAACTCCTGGAAACTCTCAGGAATCTGGAAGGGTGACCCCAGCTAAGAATCCTAGTAATGGGGGGATAAGGAGCCTTAACCAGTCAACTTTGAACAGGCAAGGCATCCGGTGGAGGGGTTGGGACACCAACCCAGCCAAAAAATCTTGGACCTATAATTTGTCCTGCCTGAAAAATGTGTTGGGGTAAAGGTGGCACAGAAATTGTGGTATTGGACACAATCCTTGACTGGTCCAAATTGAGACCTAGGCCATGAGAGGGAATCTATGGCCAGGAACGAGAGCCTGGATAGCCTAGGATATCCTAAGTTAGATACCTAGGATAGATTCAAACATGATCAGGAAAAAAAAAAAAGGTCAATGAAATGATTCCTAATGATATTCTCCTATACTTGTGGACAGGAACCTAACATAATTATCATCAGAGAGCCTTCATCCAGCGGAAACTGATGCAGAGACCCATAGCCAAACATTAGGCAGAGCGTGGGGGAATTGTGCAGAAGAGAGGTGGAGGGGGGTACATTATATGAGCCAGTGGGGTCAATGACACCACAAGAAAACCCATAGAATTAACTCACCAGGGCTCATAAAGACTGAAGCGACAATTAGGGAGCCTGTATGGGTCTGACCTAGGTCCTCTGTAAATACATTATGGTTGTATAGCTTGGCGTCTTTGTGGGACCCCCTAACAGTGGGGCTGGAGGCTGTCTCTGACTCGTTTGCTTGCTTTTGGAACCCGTTTCTTCCTTGCCCGACCTTGATATGAGGGGGTCTGCCTAGTCTTGGTACAACATGATATGCAATGTCTGATTGATATCCCTTTTAGGGCTGCTCTTTTCTAAAGAGAAATGGTGGAGGGGGGGATTTGGGAAGAAGGGAGGTGAGGGAGGGACCACAAATATTAGCAAACTAGGAAACATAAATCTGGAGTCTTTCTTTCTGCCAAGGGCAGTAGCAAATTCTTACAATCTCTGATAATTTAACAAATGACCTTGTTTGTGATCATAGTTTATTTTTGTTAATTAATCTTTATTGCTACAATTACAAATACAAAATAATATATCTAGGATACCGTGCAAATTAGCGATAAAACCAAATAATAGGCAGCTAAACAGTTTGTATCAAACACAACAAAAAACAGAAGTGATATTCCAAGCACAAGGCTAAGCATTCCATTACATAAACTCTCCAAGAATACTGACAGGTGTTATGCTTACTCCTATGTCACAGGTGAGAAGACAGAAAAAAAAGGATTCCACATCACTGAGCCAGTAAAATGCCAGAACTTAGATGAAGATGTAGAAGTCAGTTTGTATTAAACACCAAAGGCTAAGTTTTAAGTACTAAAGTACATTTCAATGGGGGGGGGGTAGGTATACTTGTGTATCTATGTATTTTTCTTTATTTGGATATATACATTTATATATTTCTCTGCTTCCAAATGAATTATATCTATGAATCTGTATATATGAAAGTGTGTGTGCACACTCATGTGTCTTTAAGATGTCTTAAGAGATGTTTCTGGTAATTTCCGTGCCTACATTCATATGGTATAATTATCTAAGTGGAATTAATAATTGTTGCTCTAAAAAGCTAAAAACAAAGGCATATTAAAACTCATAAGTTTATTTTACAAGTTTATATGTCCATTTATAAGTGATTGAAAGTCTATCTTTTCACATATAAATTCACATGTTTCTCTATATATACAGGTACGCTTCTATTTGTAGCATGAAGTCCTGTATGCATCTATAAACCCACTTTGGCATATGTCTATCTATGTGTGCATTCATCTATTTGATGTATGCTTAGAACTTGTATACCATTAAAAGCTATTAAAAGCTTAAGAGATCATATGTAAAGCACTGTGATAGAATGAGTATGTGCAGCAACATGTGCAAGTGTTAATGTGAGGAAGTAGCTGTACATATGTGCAATTACAAATCTGGACATTTGCAAATGTATTTTATGTGTTTTGTTACTTTTAAATATATATGTATACCTCTTCTTTATGTTTAAGATATGGTCTGCCTAGGTACTTCTGTATGAGAATGTATGATGTCTAAGTGCATATCCACATTTACAACTCTGTCTATATAAACAAGTGCATTTGTAAAGCACTGTGTGCACATGTTTATAAGATTCTTAGTTTGTCTGTATCCAAGCTGGCACAAAAGCCTGTAGAACTGTATTTGCATTCTCAATATCTCTGTATATATCTATGCATATAATGTAGGCTTTGTGTCTGTGTGGACATGCTTTGCTGACTACCCATGTTCATTTATGTGAGCCTCCTGGTGTCTGTGCATCTGTGTATACACAGGGTATGTATGTATAAGTATACTTTCCAGTAATTCTCTTTACTTATATCTAATAACTTGTTATATGTATGCTCCAGTGTTTATACATGTACTTTGTATATATGTTGTCCATGTGAATATCTACATGACTATATAGGCACGTGTATTAATATTTATGTGTCTTCATGAAAATTAATGAACTTTATAACACAGACAATCTGTGCATGTACATATCAACGTTTATGTCTCTAGGTATTCATGTGAGATTGATAACGGAGTATTTATGGGAACTGTGGATGCCTATAGAATGATTATCTTGGATTTCTTTTGTGTCTGCCTTTATGGTGCAAATGTCCATCAATATTTCCACTATGTATATGTCTATGTACAAAAGTACTCATGTGTACCTTTGAGGTCATGCTATATATTTTCTATGTGGTTGCACTTATTTTATGTCTGTGAACACAGCCTTAATAAACACATATGCTTCTGAGGGGATTTGTATATCTCTGTGCTTGCATAGGTATATATTTATGGATCATCGTGTTTGTAAATTTGCATTGTGTTCTGCAAGTTTAGAAGTGTTGACATACTTTGACACTGTACATATTTCTGTGCCAGCTCTCTGTATAGATATGAGTGTATACAACTTTGACTCTCTGTACATGCATGAGCTTCTGTGAATCTGTTTCTGGACATTCATGTCCCTTAGATGATTCCGAATTAATTGCTTTGAAAATATAAATGTTTGTCTACATCAATTTTTTGTGAGCATACTTGTATCTGTGTCTGTATGTCTATTTGTGTAGTTTTATTTTGTAGAGGTCTATATCCATATGTACATATCTTTGAGCAATGTAACTGTATATACAACTCTATAAAAATTTGTATTACTATACATATATGCATGTAGCAACCACTTCATGAATCCATTTTCCTTATTGGTGTATGCACATATGTATGCTTATGTATCTCTGTATGTATAACCACATATTATGTTTTGTGTGCATTTATATGTTTTAATGATGAAGAGTATTTTTGCATATGTAGGCATGAGCATGTTTATGCATATTTTGATCATAAATATGCCGCTATGTGTGTGTTTGTGTGTATATGACTTAAAGAATATGAATGCCAATATATAAAGAGTTAGACATTGTTAGAGTTTCAGTGTAGTATGATGAGTTTTGTCTAATGAAGTGAATCCAAGTTTTTCAAATGTGGGGCATTTTGCTGTATGATGTCACATGGTGTTGTGGATTACATTTATCCATAGCCTCTTTTTATTCATGGTGGTATGTTCTTAAGTATGTGCCATGAGTCTAAGGGGACCATGGAGCTAGCCTGTACCTAGAGGGGCTAATATCTAGGCTGATCAGTACATCTCTGTGTGCTAATGTAAGGCTAGAAATGATCTGGCCAGTCTGATAAGGTGAAGTGAGGCAGTAAAGTGGGGGCAGTAAAGAAAATCTGCTGGAAAAGTAGTCCCTGTGTACTTTAGAGTTTAGAATAACCAATATTCATGTTGTGGGGTCGGTTTCTGATTTTAAAAAATGGTGGTTCTAAGTGTTACAAATAATATTGGGGTCATTCATTTGAAGAATTAGTTACGTTGTAGAACCTCTGAGGGAATTTCTTGTGGTGCTGGGCTATGCCTAAGCAGGTGTGCCTGTGAAGTTATATTCTGTATTGAAGGAGGCAAGTGCAGCCAGAGGAGGTAAAGCCATAGCCTGCAGGATGTCTATGGATTTTACAACATTATATGAGGATGGTGAATTTGGTGTGAGATCAATGTGTTTTCTATGGTGCCATAGCTTCATGACTATAACTTTCTAGAAATGCACATGCTCATTGACTCTAGAACATGTCCTCTTGGCTCAGGGCAGATACAGATAGTGGAGTCTGCACATCATCTCCACGGATTCTATGTTAGAGAAAGCTAAGATTTGCACTTGTGGCTGTCTGTTTTATATAAAACAGACTAAATACCTCAAGTGTGGGGTTCTTCCTGCATATAGTTATGTCATTTCCATTTCAGTTCTGTGCATCATGGGGCAAGTCTGGAAAATATAGTAGGTTAATTCTATATGTGATATAAAGTTTGCTAGGATTCTAAAGTGTTTGGTTCAATAAGTATAAGCTTGGAGTGTGGTAGAGCCTTGCTGTGTATTGTAAATTCAGTCTAAATTAAGACACAGTTCTTTGTGTTGTGAGGCATGTCATTACGTAATTGAATGTATCATGAAGTGTGGGCCTTTTCATTAGGCGTGTGCTGATTGAGTTTGTATGGTATGGTGTTTTTTCCCATTATAGTGTATATATCTTATCACTTGTTTATTAGGATCCTTATGTACTGTTTTCATGCATATGTTGTGCATTTCATATTACATATTGATGTGACGCTGTGAGGAAATTCTGCATTTTCAAGTCTGAGTGTTGTGGAATTCTGCACTGTTCAGACAACCTAATATAGGATTACTCTATATGCTGTGATTTCATCATAGGTGTTTCAGAGTGAGTCTAGATACAAGGGAAGGACCGAAATATGGCAATGGTGGGACTGCGGCGAGTATCCACACACTCTGAAAAGTATTTTGTACATTATGAAATGTATCTTTTTTGGAAAAGTTGCCAGGGTAGTGTTGGGAGTGAGCATGTACCTTACACAGTCTTCCCAGAGGATGAAGCAAGAGTGGTTCTAGGGTAAAACTGTGCTGCAAAAGGCATGACTGGCGAGTTACTTGTAAAACGTAGTATGGGTACTGAGTCTGTGGGCCAAGTTCGAGTCAGATAGCTATTCTGTATAGATAAACATACAGTTTCTTTATAAAGCATTGACACTGAATACTGATTACAGGTATTTTGAGGCTACTCTGTACATGTAAATTCAAGTTTATTTATCAGAAAGTTTTTCTGACTAGTTATTATATCCTACATCTATATGTTATGGACCTTGTCTATACATTGTGAGATATGTCCATCGTGTGTGCTAAGACCAATTGTAGATGGTGCTGTATGTTTAGGGCTATTCTTCCCATAGTAGGATAATTGTGTGTCTGTTAGAGATGTTTGTATTGTATAACTTACCTGTGGCTTATAGGTATTAAGGGATGAGTTTAGAGAGACATCATAGGTTCACTGCACGTCTTATAACATGTTTTTGTAGTTCTCTGAATCAAGATAGTATTTTAAGGCAAATCTACCTGTTAAGATAATATTGGGTGTATTCTAATTCAAATATCTACATTTGATCACCTTTAGCATTGTGAGGTAGGGCTTCTATTTTTAATTTTATTTTTGAGAACTTTACACATGCATACAATGAAATATGATTATATTGCCCCCTATTTCCTCTCTCCAACTCCCCTAAAGTTGCTCCCAGCATGCTCCCCTCCCAACTTCATGTCTTATTCATTGAGATAAGGTTTTATGTTTTAAAGGACCTATATGCTGGTAGTCTCATGCAGTGAAGGATGTGTGGAATATGAAGTTGGATTTGGTACTGGGTGGTTAGTGTAGTAGTTGTGAAAGAGCTCACACATTCTAGCATTCACAGACTCAGGCAACACAGGATGTTGAACAGTGTTTCTTGGTGCTATGGTGAGTCTCTATGTGTCTGAAGTTCTAATGGTTAGGGAACATGAGAAAGTAGGTGCTGGCTTTGTGGAAAGTTTCTTCATTGTAGGAAGACATTGCATAGAGGGGTAGAAAAGCATACTTTGCAGAATGAATTTGGAAGTTTGGGTAAACTCTATGCACTATGAGGCAAGACTGTGTTGTTTTATTTTGCTTTGTTCTGGGGGTTGTTTTGTTTTTTACTTCTTTTGGTGCTGTTTGGAGTTTGCTGTTGTTATGGCTTGGTTATAGTACTGGAGAAGAAACTTGGAGCCTTGTACATGCAAGGCCCTAAAAGTGCTGTACCACTGAGCTTTAGTCCCATCCGGCAAGCGTCTTGTGTGCAATGTCTTAGAACTGCTGGATAAAAAGCAGGTGGGGAGAGGCAAATCTGTATCTCTGAAGACAGGAATGCGTGCAATGTATCTGCATGTTACAGGGTATGCTCTGAGATGCATTTCTAAGTTGATTATAAGGAACCTGTATTTCTGAGACTGTTTATTCATTATAATACATACACAGATGTGTTAGGTGTATACTACAGATTGTGTGCTTTGATGCTAGTTGGAGTGCTGTGTCACAGTTTTGCATGTTGTAGGAGAGCTCTGTACCACTGCAAGTTTCTCAATTATTTGAAGATTGCCTAAACTATTATACTATAAGGTATGCCTGGACACTGTAGAATAAATATGGGTTGTGAATTAGCACTAAAGGGAGGAGAAAATTCTTACGTTATGCTGTGGTTTTATTGAGTTATATTTGTGTTTACTAACTGAGTTCAGGTGTTCAGTAAAAATTTGTGAATCATTTTGTAAGAGCATGTAGTAGGTGACTATTCTGTGCCCTAGACCAATGGCTTGCCGTTTATCAATGCACTTTACAGTGGAAGTCTGTGGAGCTAGTCCATGCTATGTAGAGCAGATATATATTTTAAGTATGTTCATGTGTTGTGATATATTGGTATAGCTATATGTTCTGGGGCCATGGTGCGTGTTTTCAAAGAAATGTGTGTGATCAAAGGCAAGTATGGATATTCAACAGAAAGCCTGGGTGTTGTCAGGCTTATGTGAGTTTTATATTCCACCTTCTGGTGGTGTCAGAATCTCTCCACTTCATAGGACAAGTGTTACTGTCACATAAAGGCTGAGTTGTGGAGCAGGACCCATGTTGTAGCAAGTATGTAGAGAAGATTCTACATTTGGACTCATTTTTGTATACAGTGAGGTGATCAGTACTGCTGGATGAGTCAAAGTGTCACTTTATAGGTCTGGGTGCTGTGAGGCAATTCTAGGTTTCATGAATAATACTTATGCTGTGTGGCTTGTATATATATTTTATTACTTGTGTCCTAAAATGTAAGGCCTGGTGTAGTGAAGCTAAGGGCTTGTTTGGAGGGCATAGCATCATGTGAGATTCATGGCTGAATGCTACTGGTTTAGTCTTTTCTCAAACCACTTATCTTGGTGGGAGGGGGCACATATATGCTTCAGTGTGTATGTGGAGGTCAGAGGGAAACTTGTGGGGGTCAGTTCTCCCCTTGCACCATGCAGGTTTCAAAAAGGAACCTCAGGCCATCAGACTCAGCAGTACGTGACTTTGCCAACCGATCTCTCTCACCAGCTATGCTCATTTTGTTTTTATGACTCAGAGTAAAGACATGTTAATGCTAAACTTCTGGATGACATGAGAGTCTGTACAATTTGCAACAAACCTAGCAATGAGCCTTCCAATAGTGAAGCATATCTAGGCAGCCTGTGTATAGGATTTGTTTGTATGTTTCAGTGTTTCTGCATTGTGGCAGCCATCTGGGTACTATATTGGTCAAAATGTATTTTTATAGTCACTACATATGATATGAGGAGATTCTGTGTCTTTGAGGCATATAAATGTGTGGGTGCTGTGTCCATATCTTGTGGAGCCAGCACAGATCTTGCTGTGTGGGGTTTTATAATGTGAAGTACTGGTGTCTAGCTTCACATGGCATTCTTGTTTGGTTTCAATCCTTTCTGCTTATTATGAGGCTACCTTTTTGTTAAAGTGTTGAGATCTTGCTTATATGATAAGTGTCTGCATTTGGAATAGATTTTGCTAGAGGAAGACATTGTCTATCTTAGGGGGCATAGTTTGCATGCCTAGTTGTAAGCCTAGAATGAACAATGAAAGTCTGGCTTATAGAGGCCGTATGAGTTTCACTGGGTTAGATTCAGGGTGCAAGATACCTTACTTGGTAATAGGTAATCCAGATGTCCTGAGAAAATTTGATGTCACTGGGTAAATTATTAACATTTCTGTATGTGTTTAAGTCTTACAGAGGGAATGATAATATTGCACAGAATATGTTTATGAAGTTTATCAAGTGCTTTTTTGATGTGTTCTCCAAGATTTCTGTGCAATAAAGGGAAAATGCAAGATTCATACAGGGCTTAGATGGAGATGGAGATAGTATATTACAGAACATGCAATTGTATAACTGTTGTGTGACCTACCTGAGCTGGCTAGGCCTTGACAGTTGGGGGAGCCCAGGTGTTGTGTGGTAAGCCAAGGTATGGAATGAATTAGGATGGTTCTTAAGTGTGTTAAGAGCTTTGTCTCAATGTTTTACAGCATTTCAGACTTCTGTTAAACAAGCTTGGATAAGGTAGGAGGGAAAGGGTACTTTACAGAGCTTGTCTGGTGCTGTGGAGTTGATCTATATCTTGTTGTTGCTGCTGTGATGATGACAACAATGATGGTGGTGATGATGTAACATCTTCATGATGAATCCTTTGTATGTGTGATCTTACTTAATAGCTGTCAGTGTGCCTGTGTTCTTCGAAGCTAATGTTATTAGGCAATCTGTATATTGTGGGATAAACTTCACAATTTGGGAGTGCACCTGCTTATTTTGGGTATTGTGAAGCAAGTCAAGGTTTTATGGGCATTATATACAGGTGCACTGAACACATTTCTATGCTTTCCCCACATTCTGCATTCTCAGAGCAAGTCTTGATAAGTTTTTTTTTCAAGACAGGGTTTCTCTGTGTAGCCTTGCCTGTCCTGGACTTGCTTTGTAGACCAGCCTGGCCTCAAACTCAGAGATCTCTTTGCCTCTGCCTCCCTGAGTGCTGGGATTACAGGTCTGCACCACTGTGCCTGGTAAATCTTGATATTTTTCAAGCAAAATATTGGGTTTTGTGGTCCATGTGAAAGCTGTGAGCAGTGTTTCAGCTGTGATAAATACCATATATTGTGAAAATAAGTCTTGGTTGCTAGGCAAATCTAGCTGGATGGAAGCGTTTGAATAGTAGCTAATGTTTCTCGCTCTGCAGGACAAGCAGATTGCTATAGAGAAAACCTGAATCTCATGTACTGCTCTGAAGGTCTCAGGGTGAGACTTGGTCAGTCCACTACAATGAGACTGAGTCTTAAGAAGGCCATGGCTATGCATCATAGCACTTTCTGTATATTTTCCCCTGTATTTCTTTGCGATTACTATAGTTGGGGTTTACTGTTTAATTGCTTTGGATTGGTTTCAGATGGGCTCTCATGCATTGCAGGTTGTTTTGCACTTGCTATGTAGTTCAAGATGACTTTGAACTTCTGAATCCACCTCCAGAGTGCTGGGGTTATAGGTACATCACACACAGTTTTATGCAGTGTTGGGAATGAACGACAGAGCCTCTTGCATTCTACCGATTTATGTCCTCACCCACTGCTCAGCTGCATCTCAGTACTTTTGCACCACAAGCCTGTTTTAGGACTACTGAATGTTGTTTGGAGACTATGTATATGATGGGGCAAACCCAGGCAATTTGAGGAAAAGTCTAGGTTTCATGAGGTGAGATGCATTCTCAAGGGATGATTTATTAGCATGTATTAAGTGTGTTATAGCAACTCAATATTATGAAGCATGTGAGTAATTGTAGAACGTGTCTGTGAATTATCCATACTGTCTCTGTGCTTGGAAGTAAGTGTTGACATTACAAAGAAGGTATTTCTAGAAACTAAACACTATTCTTAGAAATAATTAAAGGCTATGCCTGTAGACTCCTGCTTGAGTTTTCTGGAGTGGGCCTAGAGAATCTGGGTGATAGTGGGCCATGTTGGGTATGACAGACTCAGTCTCTCTCTGTGTCATGTGAGTCTGGATGTTATGGATTGAGGTGTTATGTGCTTTGTCCAGCTTCTGTGTGTTGGTAGGCTATTTTCTGGCTGAATTAGAGTAGTCTGTGCCTTGTTGGTTCTTTGCATATTCTTTGGTGTTTCTTCTGATGCAAGCATAGATTTTGTAAAGATGAGGGAGCATTTTGTGAAAGCAACCAGTGCATTGATAGTAAAAAATCTCTATATGTGCATATATTGCCAACCATGTCTTTGTGTTATGGATTTTATTCACCAATTGACAGGCTAATCTGGTATTTGGGGGTGTGACTTTATAAAATGTGAATATTTGGTCATTCCAGGGTATCATCTTCATTATATCTCAATAGTGCAGAGCGTATCTGTGTGTTGTATCTCTTGTAGAGTGTTCTTCTACGGTAAAAGTTAGAGTAAAAAGAAGTTATTCTATGTTGCCAATCTGTATGCTGCAGTGAGATACCATTAATTACAGGGGACTGCTTCATGTTGCATGGAACATCTGTCAGCTGAGAGTCAATTTACATGATATAAGTAATGTGTAGGTGAGGTGAAATAGTTCTATGTATAGGATGTGTGCATGTGCATTTTGAGATATTTACTATATGTTGGCCAATATATTGGTGTTCAGGTGCATCTTACTGTATAGCTGAGCCACTACTTCACTAGATTTTGGTATTTCCATAGTAAGAAATGTCTCTGTGTTGTAGGGAAGGCCCTAATTCTGTGACTTATGAAGCTAATCTGCTCATAAAACTTATGAAGTTGTATGTTGTGTGGTGACTTGCATTTTGGAGAAATCTATATGCTGTGGATTATTTCAAGGATTTTCAGCTGGATGTTGTCATGTGATGCAGATGCAGTGTATTTAAGAACATCTGTGTTTAGGAGGACAACTCTGCATGATAGGACGTAAGCAGGCCTTAAGATGCTAACCTAGAGGCTGGAGAAAAGGCTCCATGGTTAAGAGCACTTACTGCTTTTGCAGAGGACCTATATTTGAATCCAAGCACCCAAAGGGCAGCTCACAAATGTCTGTGACTCAGGATTCGGGGAAGCTTAAAGTTTTCATCTGACCTCTGTGGGTACAGGCACATACATGGTGCACAGACATACACACAGGCAGAACACACACACACACATACACAAACACACACACTTTGTAAAGTTCTTTTAAAAAGTTAATCTGTGTTGTATGGGGTATGTGATCATGTGTGTAGAAATGTTTTAAGGTAATTCATATTTATGTACAAGTAATGAGATATGAAGCATATAGCTATTTTTGAATCATGCATAAAATAAGAGTAAGTAAATGTGTCATAAGAAGGGACTTTGCATTAAAATGTGATGCTCTAATTTTAGGAGTGTGCATTTAGAAACACATTTGTGAACAGGAGGGAAATCCACATGCTTTGGAACAAATATCTGTGTATAATGTGATATTTGTCAGACAGTACATAACTATAAGTTCATGGTATATGTATATGTATGTTGCATTGTAGATCTTTGCTATATGGTGTAAAGCTGGGTACTGTGCATACAGTCTGTGTTGAGGTGAATGTGTCCATAGGAAGTAAGCATATGCATTTTTGGGTATGTTTCTTAGTTCTACTCTAAATTTTTATGTTGTAAGTGGTATGTAGTTTAGTGTCCTCTCTGTGTTCCCTAGGGTATAAGGTATTGTATGGAGTGTTGTCCATATGCAGTGGAGTGGTTCTGTTGTTCTGGGGTTAATCTCTGTACTATGTGGCAAATCTGTATTGTTAAATGATTGTAGATGTTTAAAATAAGTACTTTTGCTTCAGTAACAATGGTGGGGTGGTGGGTGATGGCAATGCAAATTAACAAATCTTACAGTTTCTAGGCAGCAGGCACTGTACCATACAAAGCATAGCTAAACTGGTCTTATTTTATTCATGATAATCCTTCAAAGTGGCTACTATTGACATCATTGTTTTACAGATAAGTAAACTAAAGAACAAAGAAATATACCTACCTGTGGTGACACACTTAGTAAAGGATGGGTTCTGGAGGCCAGCTCAGGAAGCCTGGCTCTAGAGGCCTTGCACTTAATGAATACCAGGCTGTATCTCTGCTGTAGTCCAGAATTGTAGCTCAATGATATGGTAAGGCATGTCTGTCCTCTATGATGGTGATCTTTGCAAAGTGGAGTTAACACATGTGTTATATGTCTTCACAACATGAGGTGGCTATTTGGGTTATAAAGTAAGTGTTATAATGCAATTCTGCACAATGTAGAACAAATATATGCATTCACAGGTATATATATAAATTTCAAAGCACTGTTATGATTGAGTACATTATAGGGCAAGTTTGTGACCTGAGAGGCTTGCCTGTACATTTAGGGTGAGTGTCACTGTTAGAGAGCATTTATGTGAGTTATGAGGCTAGTATTCACACGAATAGGAGATTCTGTGCATTCTGATAGAGGTATATCTTTCTTTTTAAATAACAGTTAAACTGCCAGCATGCTTTGTGGTCACTTAATAACTCACTCCATGTGTTTGCGAGCATGTGCCTAGACTGTAGAAGCACTGCAGGAAGTGTTGATTTTTTAAAGATGATGAAGTACAGGAAATGCATGGCTATTACAGCCTTCTGAGCACTGAGGCAGTGGAGTGCTTGGTACCGAGATGTGCTCATATTGTGGTTTACATTTGAATTGTGGGATGCGTGTGGATACTGTGGATCACTTTGCGATGGGGCATAGAGAGGAGGTTCGAGTAACTTCAAGAGTAATTGTACAGATCTGGAAGGAGATTTGGATGATGTGGGGCAAATAAGTGCCATGTGGCAAGTGTCTGCACTGTAGCTTTGTGTTGTATGTTTCTCATGAGATAAGCTGGCATGTTGTAAAGTAAGTAAATCTTGTTAACAAGGCATAATCTATGTTCTTGAGGTTGTATTTCTGTATTGCTGTTTGGTGGTATGAGCATGGCTCAGAGGTATTGGGACTGTCTGTGTACCATAAGCTTAATCTGTGTATCATGGGGTAAATGTGCACAGTAGAAGGAGTATGTGTAGTGTGAAATAAGCTTCTGTCATATTGTTATGTGGGGTCTATCTGTTTGTCAGAGAGAGAGAGTTTATTATTTGGGGGAGTTCTTATGTCATGGCAAGAGATCTGGGCTGTGTTCTGTGTCTGTGTTCAAGGAGGAAGTCTGCATTCCACGAGTGATGTACTGTGCTGTGGGCAGTCTATGTTCTGCGGGGAAGCTTTCTATGCTGTAACAAGAGTCTGTGTTTTATGATCGAGGCTGCGTTTTCCTGCAAGGGTTAGTGATGTGAGGGAAGTCGGTTTCACATGTCCTCCATGCATGCATGGAGCATACATGGGGAGTATTATGCATCTGAATGGGATGCTGTGGCATGAGGAGTGCTCTGAGGAGTCCTTACGCACTCTGAGGAGAAGCTGTATGCTTTTGGAAGAATCTATGTTGTATAAGGTGAGCCTTTATGCTTTGTGTGCTCTGCATAGTGTCTGTGTAGTGTGGAGAGGAGCTATAGCATTGAGATTTTCTGTGTGTTACGGGCACTATCTTCATGGTGAGGTAAGACTCATCTCTGGGGCTGATAAATGCCGTTTAGCTGGGCCTGTATGAAAAGCTGTGGGCAGCTTAAAAGAGCCCAGTGACATGGAAGGTGTCCATGAGATAAGGGGCAAATCTTTTTGCTGTGGTATATATTAATGAGCCTCAGGAGAATCCACCATTCTGCTGTAGGTCACCTGTGTGCTATGTGAGAGGGGTCTGCATTCTGTGGGGGTAAATGCCTGTGTCTGTAACTTGGTCAGTATGGGCATTGGGATGAGTTTGTTGTACAGTGCAGGCACGAGTCTGGTTCCAGGTAATTTCCTTTGACATCTACAAGTTAATAATAAAGAATACTTTGTAATGGTTCATATGTACCACCTTTCTAAATGTGCTATTATTAATAATGCTATTTTACAGCTGAAGAAGCTGAGGCAGAGGAAACTAAAGAATTGTGCTATGTTCATACAATTGGCAAGAAAGAGATGGAGGTTTGAAACCAGGCCATCTGTTTCCTATAGCCACATGATAAGGATTCCTTTGAGCCCTGAGGATATTTGGGCCTATAATAATTGGGAAAATGTCATCATGGTCACTGGTACAACTATTCACTGCGGTTTTCTGGAAGAGAAAATAAGAAAGGAATATCAAAATCTTCTGAGGATTAAAAAGATGCAATGGTCTGTGTGCAGTAACAGTCGCAGTTTAGGGAGAGAAAATCTGACGTCATGTCTGTAGAATACCTCTTCCACCCACTGCTGGGCCCCAAGATCCCTCCCAAGGCCCCATAGCCGCATTCTGCCACTGCAGATGAGATAATGCGCATGCCCCGGTGAGCTCCTGTTGCCAGGGAAACCATCCTCCAGTCATAAACAAGTCTCAGCCTAGTGTGGCAAGTCAGGAAATGACTGGGGCTGTGTCTATGAGCCAAAAGAGTCCCTTGCAATAACAGCAGGCAAAGAAAGCACCCTGCTTCTCACCCTCCTTTCACTCCCCAAATCAGAAAAGGCCAGTGGCTGTGGTTAGAAGTCAACAGGATGTGGGGAAAGCTATGCTGGAGTAAAGGGTACGACAGAGAATAGCAGGCAATTTTTAATTGTCAAATACTTCTGTTACTGTTTAACTTACCTCTTACTAATAGCCTCCCATGTTTTATGTCTTGACACTTCCACTTGCAGTAAAAAGAGATGACCACAGCAATGCTTTCCTGTCTTGAAAAGATAATGACAGTAGTAATGTGTATTGAGACTCGCTCTCCATCCTTTAAGTTCTGAGATAATATTACTGCCAGCAATCTAATTGAAAACATTTCTGCATCTCATACATCTCTTACATTTCCTTCTAGAAAATTCCAGGCACCAAATCCACATAGCTTTAACTCTCTAAATTCCTAAGGACAGGAAAACCAGCATTAACCCCTGCAGTGCTTCCTTCTAAACACACAACAGAATGTCAGCAGCATCCAAAAAGAGCAACACAGGGAATAGTGTCTTGTTATTAGGCTTAGAAACTTCTAATTTGTAAAAATAAGATCTTAAACTATATATATATTACACACACATATCCTGTTTGAAAATCATTATTTTAAACTGTATACAGCTAGGCTTCTGGAAAGGCAAAACATATAAACACAATGATTTAGCAGGCTGCTGGATGGGGCAAGAAGATAAAAGTCCTATTGTGGAATGTAACCATCTTGAATAGAAAGAAAATGGCCGACCTATGGAAAGCTAAACCCTATCTAGTGGGAGAACAGCTGTTGGCATTTCACATCAGTGGAAGAAGTCTGGATTATTCAATATGTGATGCCGAAACAATTGGTGACCTATTTGAAAAAAACACAAAATTAGATCCCATTTTTATGTCATTTAAAGTGAATTCTATACAGATTCCAGTTAGATGTAAACAATTAATTAAATTTCTAGAGAAAATACAGGTAAATGTATAGGTAGAAAAATACCTTAAAAAGAAAAAAAGCACAAAAGTCAACTGACAGATGTAGGTATCTTAAAATATAAAGCAGTAAAATGCCCCCAAATTTACTATAAGTGACAAAACTAAATAGGCAGATAACAGTTTGAAAATAAATTTTTTATCACATATGATAAACAAATTAAGCAAGATGTCTTGATAAAGGAAGAAACTTGAAACTCATACCATTTGATCCACAAATTCCATGTTTGAATTTTTTTTCCTAGGAGGAAAAGAACAGAAGTGTACACAAAGATTTATATGGAAATAGATTTCTTAAATCATTTATAATAGCAAAAAAGCACATTTATGCCTTCAGTAGTTGGTATTTAGTAATACTCCCATGTGATAAAATTATGCATTCCCTAAACACATTGCTATGGGATGTTTTAAAATATGAGAAATTGTTTCCAATATGTACTTAATGAATAAAGTAGAAGAATCATCTGATCTTTATTTTGTATATATATATTTCTGTGCATATATTTGCATATATGCAGAGAAAAGATACTGAGCAATTATGCTAAGGTTAGGCATTGTACAAAATCCTTATAGTTGCCTTTTAACTTTTCAAATTCTGTATAATACCGTATTTTTGTAATAAAGGGAAAACTAAAATTTTAATGAGATATTTTAATAAACATATGAAAGCTCTGAGAGTGCAGAGAACTCTAGGAGCAAAGAAAATAAAAAGCAAAGATTAAACAGCAATGGAAGATTATGCAACATTAACTCATTAGCCACCGCAGCATGATCCCAGCATTATTTGCATGACAGGATGTATAGAATTTCTTATACAAGATGGAGTCCTGGAAATTTTTCTTCACTACACCAGAGAATGGTCACATGTCCCTGGATGCGTCAGTCACTCTTTGCCGCAGTGCTCTGCTGATGTCCCCCCTCCCTCTACCTTCAACATGCTGGCTCCCTTCCCCTGCAAAACATGCCCCCAGCAGACATGTTCAACTTGGGAAATGGCTTATCTTTGAAGACTTTCTAATAAGCTTTTTCGTTCTTACGTTCCTCTCTGATCTCGGTTTTGTCATCTAACTCAAATGCCTATCTGTCTATCCTTTTTCCTTTCAAGTCAGGTGTCAAAACCAATCTGAATTCCAAGGAAAATTTAAAATATAAGACTTCACCTCTTTTTCTGTTTTCTTGCAGTAACCAGCATAAAAAGAGCACACACAATTTCAGGGATATTGAGACGCAAACAGAAATGCTGCATCCATAGGAATCTCTACTACAGTCTCACATTCCTTTTCAAAAAAAAAAAAAAAAAGCACCGAGAAATTCTATCTTAACTATACAACATGACGTGCAAAAAGCAAATGAGTTTTACAAATGAAGTCACAGTCACAATATTTATTTCTTTTTATGATTTCCACCAAATTTTACAACCAAATTTTAATCTTCCTCATTGAATACATGTTCATCTCTCCTTCAAAGCAACCAGTCTTAATATTATTACAGTCCGCCCTCTTCATTTTCTTCCCTATGCAGACCTGTCACGACACCATCTTCTTAATTAAAAGCAAGTGGAATACAGTATTCTATCGTCCACTGCACAATATTTTCCCCATGTTTTCCACACGCCAAGAAAAGAAACCAGATCGGAGAACACCTTGAATATTGAATCGTAACTATCATTTCATTATGTCTAATTCAAACATCATAAAGCCGAGATATTTTAAATATCTTCACTAAATCTTATTTCGGGGGTATCTTTTCAGATTCTCAATTTATGTGGATTCTGTATTTCTTTCTACCAAGACATTCACCGTTTAGGAAGCAAGCCTTAAACTAGGAAAGTGAGCACAAAATCTTTAGAATACAAGCCATTTTCTTGGTGCTATGGACTCGACAGATTCCTGCACAGTACTTTGCTATTCTGTTCCTTCAAAATGCGTCACTTGCTTTGGAAAGCAGAGCCTTAGCAACTATTTCATGAGAGCTACTTACCAGTTGCGTGCTCTCTGTCTCTCCATCAGCTCTGAGGCTGTCTCACTGAAGGAGTGGGAGGGGAAAGCTGCAGCGCAACAGCCTCTTGAAAATAAACTGCGCTGTGAAGAAGGGATTAGCCCAAAGGGAAGAAATGAAATGCCTCAAAGATTCTTCTCCGAAATCCTCACAAACATCACGTCACACTAAACACTGCACACTAAAAATCACGTGCTTATCAAAGGATAGAGTTTAATGGTTTAACTTTGGGTACGGAACATACTTAAATTACCTTAATTCCAGTGGAACCCCCACAACATCATGGGCTTTTGGCTCTCCCGTCTCCTAGCAACATTCTCGCATTAATACACTTTTCCCGCAGTAGTCTTATTAGACATCAGAGAACACTGACAAGGTCTAGTTTCTGCTGAGGACCACTACTCTTGTTCAGTTCTCCGCTGGGTATGTAATAAGGAAGGAGAGTGGAGAATTCAGTAAGAAGCCACCCAAAGGGGAAACATGACACAAATGACATTCCACAGAAAAATGCAGATGCAGAATGATTCACCCTGGCTCAAGACAGTTTGGGAACAGAAACTTTTAAAAAATGAATAGAATATAGTCCACTTTCCTTCTAAAACCTTCTAACAATCCTATTTTAGATTGTAAAATTGGTATTTTGTTTTAACTTTCCTAAAATTAACTTTGGGGAACCTTTATAAGGAAATTTGTGTTAAGATTTTGGCCCAAACAATGAATTACCAATAGGTGGGGGAAATAAGGAAAGATATACATAACTTTTAAACATAAAAATAAAAAATTGTACCTTTCAGTAACACACCCTTACTTTTGTAATATAGCTTTTGTTTCTTTCTTTTGTTTTCAAAAATCTGTACATTTAAGCATGACTATTTAAAATATTACACAAATGATTTAATTTATTTTTACCAGGTAGGAAATGCCTGACAATCCAGTTTAATATTTTATACTAAAAGAAAATCAATTCCATTTCCCATTAACATACACCAGGGAGTTTTCCAAGTACCACATAATGAAGTATATGGTATATTACCACGTAATGAAGTATATGGTATATTACCATGGTATGAAGTATGTAGCTATCATTGCACAAATGAAGCATTAGTAAGAGAACAAGGACACTGACCTTCTTTACTGAAATGCTATGCTGTTAATTACAGCATTATTGTGTATCAAATAGGAGCATTCTATGGAATCATCTGGTATACTATTTTTCAGATTAGGGACCTACTCCAAAGTACTCTCTCTCAGTGCAGGATTAGAGCAAAACCAGATGCCTCTATTTAAAACAAATACCACCAAGTAGTTATGTCCCAAACACAATTATAGTATTTCTTATGGGTAATGTTATTGGACAAGTACATTATAAAACTGGACTATAGGACACACATGTATATGTCATAAGCACTTTATGGGTGCAGTTTTGGAGAAAGGATGCACAAGTATGGAACCTGGAAAAGTGAAGGGAATTCTGAAGACATCTGTGGACATAAATTTGGATTGACATGTCTAGGTATGATCTCCTGCAATTCTAAAATAGCTCAGCCCATTTCCCGCAGAAAGTTATGGCATTCTAATAGCTCTGAGTTTGACACACATGTAAAGAATAAGTGCATCTACTTTTTCAGATATCGATTTCTAAATAACATTCCTCACCAAAACAAACCAGTTTATTGGAGAAATAGCTGACTCTATATCTGGTACAGGAAAAGCACAAAGTATATCTATATTTTTAAAAAGTAAGGAAGCATTCAAACAGTGATGGACACACAGAAATAAGGTATAAGACACAGAGCTAAAGCACTTCACTGGCTACATTCAGTTCCAGTGGGGCAAGAAGTATGACGAAGTCTCTTTATGTAAACCATACTAGGATCAAGCCCACCATCCTCTTGTCTCCACTTCCTGAGTGCTAGAATAATACTACATGCAGCCACACTGGGCATTTTAATTCAGTGTTATCATAAAACAGAGTCACTGGGCAATTTATTTCAGTTTTATCATAAAGCATAATAATGATGGTAGTAAATTGGAAAACATTGAATAAAAGAGTTCTTAAGTTCATAGTGATTTATTAAACCTGCAGAAGGACAGGTAAATTACTTCTTTCTAGAAGAAGAATAAGTAGTGACAGAATTAGTATATAACTCCACTCAGAAAACACCAATGTGATGACTGGGTTAGTCAACCAGCACCAGCACAAAACACAGTGCTGGGTGAAATGTTAGAGAAAAGAAAACTCACTCACCTTCGAAGTACCATAGATGACCTAATACAAAACAGGGAAGCATATTATCCATGAAGAGATATGGTATACATCAACTTTGTTAATTAAATTTCATGACACCAATAATCATGTATATTGAAGTATGGCCTACCTACCAAAGGAGGTAGAATTGGAAGCTACATCCCCTAGATGTGTCCTGGTCAATACATATAATCTACATGTAAGTAAACATGAAGGTGGAATCCAAAAAAAAAATGCACATTGTGTAACAGTCTAGAATACAACTAATGTGAACCTTTCAAACTATCATTGTTCTAGATTAAAGATTAAAGACATATGATGTGTGAGTTTAGATTGTAGATAGAAATCTAAACAGCTCTAACAGATAGATAGTCTGGAGACAGTGGAAGATGTAGATTGTACACAGATGATATTGGATTTATATAAAAATTCATTGGTAGGATAATATATGATGATAGACTTGTTCTTATAAGACACATGATGAAGTACTTGGAGATAAGAAGCTCTAATATATAGACTACTCCAGGATGTTTCAGAAAAAATCATGAAGATAACAAAAAGCTGTTAAGTCTGTCAAGTATGTGAGGATTCATGTGTTACTTTCAAGCTTTCTGTGACACTTAAGTATTACAAAAGAAGAAAATATAACAGTAAATCTTAGAAACACAGGAGAAATGATTTCATAAAACAACTGCGAAATAATTATAAATTTAGACTTTATACACTTAATGGAATTAATGAGTTAGTGATCCATAAAAGAAAACTTTTCATACTGACCATCAGATGACTATTTATCATGCGCCATCTAGTGGTAAAATCCTGTTTTCAACGACTGAAAGATTTGAAAGAAATGCTAAATTTGACAAATGACCCATTAAATATTAATATCATTCTTTTATAGTGTAGAAACAGGCAATTTATTTATTTTGATATTCTATTAACATATTAATCATGCAAATACATTTACATAATGCATATATAGTGCATTAGTTATATCTACTTCTTTCCTATGCTCAAAATGCTTCTTCTCTCTCCTTTTGGGGCCACATTTTAAAAATATATTTTATTAACTTATTCATATTACATCTCAATGGTTATCCCATCCCTTGTATCCTCCCATTCTTCCCTCCCTCCCATTTTCCCCTTATTCCCCTCCCCTATGACTGTGACTGAGGGGGACCTCCTCCCCCATAGGGTATCAAGTCTCTTCTTGGTAGCCTGCTATCCTTCCTCTAAGTGCAACCAGGCCTCCCCATTCAGGGGACGTGGTCAAATATGGGGCACCAGAGTTCGCGTGAAAGTCAGATCCCACTCTCCACTCAACTGTGGAGAATGTCCTAGATCTGGGTAGGGGTTCGAAGTTTCCTGCACCTATTGTCCTTGGCTGGTGCCATAGTTTGAGCAGGACCTCTGGGCCCAGATCTGTTCATCATAATGTTCTTTCTGTAGGTTTCTAGGACCCTCTGGATCCTTCTATTTCCCGATTCTCCCTTCCTTCTCTCATCTAGAGTCCCAATAGGATGTGGGGCCACATTTTTAACCTCTTCTAATTTCAGGAAAGAAAAAATGGCATTGTCTTTCTACATCTTGCATATTTTATGTAACATGATGTCCTCTAAACACTTTTATTCCCATGGAAAAGATAATATTTCACTCCTCTGTATGGCTCTTATATATATTCTCTATATATTACTCTTTCATTTTTCTCCTAATTGGCAGGTGGTTTATTCCATATGTCAACTACCGAGAGTAGTGCCACAGAAATCATATCTAGGCTGGCATGCCTTTTGTGTTTTGGTGGTAGAGAATGCTTGTATATAACAGGTCACCTGTAAGTAACACAGTTACTTTAAAGCTGTTCTCTGTTTGAGCCTGGTCTCTGAACATCACTGTGAAGTCTGTTCCATCTCAAAAGAGAACCATTAAGTTCAGAAAATAGAGCTTTGCTACAGATGCACTTTGTATAAAGTAATTCAGTCTCATAAAGGAAAAGTACTATAATCCAGAGCTGGGGAGGCAGAACCAGAAGTACCAGTATAACTCCAAGGCCAGTGTGGTCTACATAATAACTTCCGAGTCAGCCTGAACTACACAGAAATACCCTATCTCCAGAGAATAAACCACTTACAATATAACATCTCATTTCTTTTACTTTTGGTTTCCCCCTTGGCCCTGGATTTCTGACTATCTAATGAAAATTTGGGCTTCATTTATACTAATAATGAAAAATATTTACTGTGATCCAGTGACAGAGTTCAGCAGCCTAAAGCACTTGCTGTGTGAAGCTGACAATCTGAGTTTGTTTCCTGAAACTCAGAGTATAGAGACATCCAAATCAAAAAGGTTATCCTCTGACCCAAGGGGAAAGCACACACACATGCATATGTACTTGCACACACATCACACAATAAAATAGCATTTCAATGGAAAAATATATCATTAATATAACTAGTACAATAATGCAGAAATTTCATGTGAATAGTCCAAATGTTTTCTAAGTACAACACAATTATTCTTCTTATGACTGGAATATAAGACCTTAATTTTACTTACATTTACCATTTATGCATATTTAAGACTTTTTGTATGACTAAGCTATGTTCTTACTTCTCTAAATGTATTCTTAGCATATCTACACTCCTCCACTCTGTGATCTGGCATAGATTTTAACTAGGATCATCACCTCTAACTATATGAAAAAGTTCTTGGAACATTACAGGAAGTTAAAGACCTTAACACCCACTGCCCACACCCACTGCCACATGACTCCAGCAGGCGTCAATACAGTCACCACCATCCTACTCAGAACCTTTGTACAAGTTAGTGAAAAGGATACTTTCTGGCCACATTGGAGAAAAGTATCACTTTGGTTTAACAAAATATTCCATATTAGAAAACAGAATTGTGTGTGGACTTAAATGGACCTATGGGCTCATGGCACACAAAAAGAGGATGCAGGTTGAATTTCACCAGGTTTTTATCATTTCATATGTGCTGGTATTTTGCCTTCCTGTGTCTCTGCGCATCATGTACATACAGAGGTCAGAAGAGAGGGTAAGATTCCCTAGGACTGGAGTTACAGATGGCTGTGAGCACCATGTGGATGTTAAGAATTGAATCCATTTCCTTTTGAAGAACAGCCAGTGCTCTTAACCGCCGAGCCATCTCTCTAGCCACACGTTGTGGGGTTTTTTTTGTAATATTATAAATGAAATTGTTCAAATATGCTGAAAAGTGAGAGGATTGTAATATTGAACCCACTTATCACCTCAATAATAGAATAACAATTTTCTGTCCTCGCTTTATAAGCCCATGTTATTTTTGCCATGCCCTTCTCTCTTTATCAAGAGCATAAGCCTCAGAGCTTTTATTATTTCTAATTGTTAAAGCCATCCCCACTGGTATTGGTGAAGAGGCATAAAGAAAGGAAGACAAAGAAAGGTGAACCTAAACTGTTAGGTGGAAGGAATGAAAGAGAAATATAGTTAAATAGCCTCCTGCTCTTCTATTGAATTAAAAAAATAAAACACCATTGTAGCTGGCACAACAAGTGAAGAATATTAGCTCAGAGACTAAAACCCAGAGAGTCGGTAATAGATCACATGCTATAATCTAAACAATAGATTAAATGTGAGTTATTTAGAAAAAAGACAATGCAAGTTGGGAAGGAGTAGGGGAGTTAAAGGTGTATCTGGGGGAGTGAGAGGAGTTGGGGTAAATATAATCAAAATACATTGCATGGATATATGAAATTCTCAAATAATTAATTAAATACTATGGTTTATTTTTAAAATGTGGATTTAGCCCAGTGGTGGTAGCACATGCCTTTAATTCCAGCACTCAGGAGGCAGAGGCAAGTGGATCTCTGAGTTCGAGAGTAAGTACCAGACAGTCAGAGCTACACAAGGAAACACTGTCTAGAGAAAAAAACACTCATGTGCATTTATAAAATTCAGTCCACAATTGTCCCAGGATTCCTCTTTTTAGTATTAGCACCACAGAAACTGAGTCAGTAAGTTCATCTTCATTCATGAATCACAATTCTGTTTGCTAACCAGATTGATAGCATGTTCATGCTGAGTTGAGAATTTAAATTCCCTGCACTGTAGGGGAGAGGAGGTGCTTTGACTCAGAACAGATGACAGAGGACATAAAAAAAAGTGTCCTATGGGAATTTAATTTGTATTTGCTTATATAATTCTGCAAAATCTAATATCAGTTCTCTAATTACTTAATCTTCTTTTTTCTAATTTCATTAGCTATGTCTGATTTCTTTGCTATTGCCTTATTAGAACAGAAAGGTAATAAATATGTTATAGACAGACAGTTTTAAAATTAAAATAACTTTAATTTCATTTAAGCAGTAATTCTACATAGATGAGCTCTTTCTTAACACACGTGTATACAGTTAACCACCTCATTTTCTGACAGACGAAAGACATTTGGCAGTACACACATATATATTAAACACCATAAACTATCAAGGAAGCATCTTGTATTCATTAATCATGTATATATTAATTAAGATGTTATTTGTTGCCATGAACAATCATGATGATGATGACAGCTACCAAATTTTGTAGTCAAATATTTCTACTCAGTATTATTTAAAAATATGGAATTGACTATTAGTATAGTTCTTGATATCTATTTTGATATTTATCAGAAGTTGGGGAAATATAACTCAGGAAGTAGCATACATTTTATGTTAACATGAGAACCTCAGTATGATTCCCAGGGCCTAATAAAAGCCTAGGCCTAGAATTGCACTTGTAATCCCCCTGATGTGGAGAGAGGAAGATCCTTAGGAAGATAGGAAAATAGGAAGGTCAGCCATCCCCCTTCAATCACTGAGCCCCAGAACAATGAGAATTTCTTGTCTCAAAGACCAAGACAGACCACTCCTGAAGAATATTGGAGGTTGCCTTCTTGCCTCCACATGCATGTGAACACATGTGCATACATGTACACACACACACACAATCCAAATAAAATATACTTTATTACAACAGAAAACATAGTTCACCACATGTAATTAATGTTTTATTACACATTTTTATCACAAACACATAATATGAACATGAATAAACAAATACAAATACACTGACTTGACTAATATATTATAAGTTATTTGGTTAAAAAATAGTAAAAGCCACTATTACCACATATTGACATTTTTCCTTCCTCTCTTCCTGAAAAGTGGAATCATGAATCAAATATTCTCTGCTAGTTGAAAATTTGGTAGTTGAGAGAACAAAGCATTGTAGTTCTCTATCAGAAGAAACTGCGGAAGTATTACTTTTAGAGCATTTGGTTATACCTTTGATTTATTCAGCTTGTGGTCAGGCATGTTTCATTCAAAGATATATTATCAAGGTGAACAGTATTAGACAAAGTGAGCCTTGATAAGCGGGAATAATGGATTGATGAGAAGATATATATCATATCTATGATACATGCATACACACACACACACACACACACACACACACACACACACACACACACATATATGAGCAGTGCACTCCAGCATTCAAAAGTTTCTTGAAGAAGTACATTTTTCCTTTTTCTTCCTTTTTCTTCTTATTCTTTTTTGGTTGTTTAAGCACAGAATATATTTTGGTTTTACTCACCTCTTTTCTGCTCCCCTGACACTGATCCCATTCCAATTAAAAAACAGCTCCTTCTCTACAATCATGTCTTTATTTTGAGTAGTTTTAACATGTTAGACTCTAATATATAGATATACTAAATGTCCAAATTTCTGATTAATGTCATAACAACTCTAGACTTTTTTCCAGAGTGGGTAACTGGGTGGTTAGGAATGTTGGTTCACGAGGAAGCAAGAGAGACAAACAAGAGTCCAAACAGCCCTGGGCACATTTAACCTGCAAGAGGATGCCCATTTCTAGGCAGTGTTAGAGGATGCCCCTTTCTGTGAAGTGTAAGAGGATGCCCATTTCTGTGCAGTGTCAGAGGATGCCCCTTTCTGTGCAGTGTCAGAGGAGGATGACTCTTTCTCTGCAGTGTCAGAGGATGCCCCGTTCTGTGCAGTGTCAGAGGACGGCGTTTTCTGTGCAGTGTCAGAGGATGTCACTTTCTGGGCAGTGGCAGAAGATGCCCCTTTCTATGCAGTGTCACAGGATGCGCCTTTCTGTGCAGTGTCAGAGGAGGATGCCCCTTTCTGTGCAGTGTCCGAGGATGCCCCTTTCTGTGCAGGGTCAGAGGATGCGCCTTTCTGTACAGTGTTAGAGGATGGCCCTTTCTGTGCAGTGTCAGAGGATGCCGCTTTCTATGCATGTCAGAGGCTGCCCCTTTCTGTGCAGTGTCAGAGGATGCCCCTTTCTGTGCAGTGTTAGAGTAGAATGTCCATTTCTGTGCGGTGTCCAAGGATGCCCATTTAGGTGCAGTGTCAGAGAATGCCCCTTCCTGTGCAGTGTCACAGGATGCTCCTTTCTGTGCAGTGTCAGAGGATGTTCTTTCTGTGCAGTATAGGAGGCTGCCCTTTTCTGTGCAGTGTCAGAGGATGCTCTTTCTGTGCAGTGTCAGAGGATGTCCCTTTCTGTGCAGTGTCAGAGGATGGCCATTTCTGTGCAGTGTTAGAGGAGGATGCCCCTTTCTGTGCAGTGTCAGAGGATGCCCCATTCTGTGCAGTGTGAGAGGATGAACCTTTCAGTGCAGTGTCAAAGGATGCTTCTTTCTTTGCTGTGTCAGAGGATGGCCGTTTCTGTGCAGTATTAGAGGAAGAAGCCCCTTTCTGTGCAGTGTCAGAAGATGCCACGTTCTGTGCAGTGCCAGAGGATGCCCCATTCTGTGCAGTGTCAGAAGATGCCCTTTTCTGTGCAGTGCCAGATGATGCCACTTTCTGTACAGTGTCAGAGGATAGCTCTTTCTGGGCAGTGTCATAGGATGCCCCTTTCTGAGCAATTTCAGATGATGCCGCTTTCTGTGCAGTGTCTGGATGCCCCTTACTGTGCAGTGTCAGAGGATGCACCTTTCTGTGCAGTCTTAGAGGGGGATGCCCTGCTCTGTGCAGTGTTAGAGGATGCCCCATTCTGTGCAGTGTTAGAAGGTGATGCCTAGTTCTGTGCAGTGTCAGAGGATGCGTTTTTAAGTGCAGTGTTAGATGATGCCCCATTCTGTGCAGTGTCAGAGGATGTCTCTTTCTGTGCAGGGGCAGAGGATGCCCCTTTCTGTGTAGTGTCAGAGGATGCCCCTTTCCATGCAGTGTCAGAGTATGGCACTTTCTGTGCAGTGTCAGAGGATGTCTCTTTCTGTGCAGGGGCAGAGGGTGCCCCTTTCTGTGCAGTGTCAAGGGATGCCCCTTTCTATGCACTATAACAGGTTGCCCCTTTCTGTGCAGTGTCAGAGGATTCCCCTTTTAGTGCAGTGTCAGAGGCTGGCCTTTTCTGTGTAGTGTCAGAGGATGCCACTTTCTGTGCACTGTCAGAGGATGACCCTTTCTGTGCAGTGTTAGAGGAGAATAACCCTTTCTGTGCCGTGTACAAGGATGCCCCTTTCATTCAGTGTCAGAGAATACCCCTTTCTGTGCAGTGTCACAGTCTGCCCCTTTCTGTGCAGTGTCAGAGGATACTACTTTCTGTGCAGTGTCAGAGTATGGTCCTTTCTTTACAGTGTTAGAGGAGAATGCCCATTTCTGTGCCTTGTCCAAGGAAGCTCCTTTAAGTGCAGTGTCAGAGAATGCCACTTTCTGCGCAGTATCACAGGAAGAACCTTTCTGTGCAATGTCAGAGGATGGCCCTTTCTGTGCAGTGTCAGAGGATGGCCCTTTCTGTGCAGTGTCAGAGGAGGGTCCTTTCTGTGCAGTGTTAGAGGAGAATGCCCATTTCTGTGCAGTGTCCAAGGATGTCCCTTTCAGTGCAGTGTCAGAGAATGCCCATTTCTGTTCAGTGTCACAGTATGCCCCTTTCTGTGCAGTGTCAGAGGATGCCACTTTCTGTGCAGTGTCAGAGGATGCCCTTTTTGTGCAGTGTCAGAGGATGGCTCTTTCTGTGCAGTGTCAGAGGATGCCCTTTTCTGTGCAGTGTCAGAGGGGGTGACTTTCTGTGCAGTGTTAGTGGAGGATGCCCCTCCGTGGGCAGTGTCAGAGGATGGAACTTGCTCTGCAGTGAAAGAGGATGCCCCTTTCTGTGCAGTGTCACAGGATGCCCCTTTCTGTGCAGTGTAAGAGGATGCCCCTTTCTGTGCAATGTCAGAGGATGCCCCTTTCTGTGCAGTGTCAGAGGATGCCCCTTTCTGTGCAGTGTCAGAGGATGCCCCTTTCTGTGCAGTGTCAGAGCACAACACTTTCTGTGCAGTGTAAGAGTATGCCCATTTCTGTGCAGTGTTAGAGGATGCCTCTTTCTGTACAGTTTCAGAGGATGGCACTTTCTGTGCAGTGTCACAGGATGTCCATTTCTGTACAGTGTCAGAGGATGCCCATTTCTCTGCAGTGTTAGAGGGGGATGCCCCTTTTTGTGCAGTGTCAGTGGATGCCCCATTCTGTGCAGTGTTAGAGGATGGCACTTTCTGTGCAGTGTCAGAGGATACCCCATTCTGTGCAGTGTCAGAGGATGCCCCTTTCTGTACAGTGTCAGAGGATGGCTCTTTCTGTGCAGTGTTAGAGGAGAATGCCCCTTTCTGTGCAGTGTCAGAGAATGCCCCTTTCTGTACAGTGTCAGAGGATGGCTCTTTCTGTGCAGTGTCAGAGGATGCCCCTTTCTGTGCAGTGTCAGAGGATGGCCCTTTCTTTTTTTTTTGCATTTTTTCCTTTTTTTATTAATTTATTCTTGTTACATCTCAATGGTTATCCCATCCCTTGTATCCTGCCATTGTTCCCTCCCTCCCATTTTCCCCTTATTCCCCTCCCCTAAAACTGTTCCTGAGGAGGATTACCTCTCCCTGTATATGCTCATAGGGTATCAAGTCTCTTCTTGGTAACCTGCTATCCTTCCTCTGAGTGCCACCAGGTCTCCCCCTCCAGTGGTCATGGTCAAAGGTGAGGCACCAGAGTATGTGAGAAAGTCATATCCCACTCTCCACTCTACTGTGGAGAATGTTCTGACCATTGGCTAGATCTGGGTAGGGGTTTAAAGTTTTATGGCCTGTATTGTCCTTGGATGGTGCCTTAATTTGAGCGGGACCCCTGGGGTATGGCCCTTTCTTTGCAGTGTTAGAGGAGAATGCCCATTTCTGTGCAGTGTCCAAGGATGCCCCTTTTAGTGCAGTGTCAGAGAATGCTTCTTTCTGTGTAGTGTCACAGGATGCACCTTTCTTTGCAGTGTCAGAGGATGCCCCCTTCTGTGCAGTGTCAGAGGATGCCCTTTTCTGTGCAGTGTCAGAGGATGGCACTTTCTGTGCAGTGTTAGAGGAGTATGCCCCTTTCTGTGCAGTGTCAGAAGATGCCCCTTTCTTTGCAGTGTCAGAAGATGCCCCTTTCTGTGTGGTGTCACAGGATGCTCTTTCTGTGCAATGTCCAAGGATGCCCCTTTCTGTGCAGTGTCAGAGGATGCCCCTTTCTTTGCAGTGTCAGAGGATGCCCCTTTCTTTGCAGTGTCAGAGGATGCCCCTTTCTGTGAAGTGTAGGAGGATGCCCCTTTCTGTGCAGTGACAGAGGATGGCCCTTTCTGTGCAGTGTCAGAGGATGCCCCATTCGGTGCAGTGTCAGAGGATGCCCCTTTCCGCTCAGTGTTAGAGGGTGCTCCATTCTGTGCAGTGTTAGACGATGTCCCTTTCTGTGCAGTGTCAGTGGGTGCCCTTCTCTGTGAAGTCTCAGAGGATGCTCCTTTCTGTGCAGTGTCAGATGATGGCCCTTTCTGTGCAGTGTCAGACGATGTCCCTTTCTGTGCAGTGTCAGAAGATGCCCCTTTCTGTGCGGTGTCAGAGGACGACCCTTTCTGTGCAGTGTCAGAGGATGGCCCATTCTGTGCAGTGTCAGAGGATGCCCCATTCGGTGCAGTGCTAGAGGATGCCCCTTTCCGTGCAGTATCAAAGGAGGCCCCGTTCTGTGCAGTATCAGAGGACTCCCCTTTCTGTGTAGTGTGAGAGGATCCTTCTTTCTGAGCAGTGTCATAGGATGCCACTTTCTCTGCTGTGTTAGAGGGTGCCCATTTCTGCTCAGTGTTAGAGGGTGCTCCGTTCTGTGCAGTGTTAGACGATGTCCCTTTCTGTGCAGTGTCAGTGGGTGCCCCTCTCTGTGAAGTCTCAGAGGATGCTCCTTTCTGTGCAGTGTCAGAGGATGCCCCATTCGGTGCAGTGTCAGAGGATGCCCCTTTCCGTGCAGTGTCAAAGGATGCCCTGTTCTGTGCAGTATCAGAGGACTCGCCTTTCTGTGCAGTGTCAGAGGATGCCCATTTCTGTGCAATGTCAGAGGATGCCCCTTTATGTGCAGTGTCATAGAATGCCCCTTTCTGTGCAGTGTCAGAGCATGACACTTTCTGTGCAGTGTTAGAGAACGCCGCTTTCTGTGCAGTGTAAGAGTATGCCCGTATCTGTGCAGTGTTAGAGGATGCCCATTTCTGTGCAGTGTCAGAGAATGCCCCTTTCTGTGCAAAGTCAAAGGATGTTCCTTTCTCTGAAGTGCCAGAGGAGGATGCCCCTTTCTCTGCAGTGTCAGTGGATGGCCCTTTTTGAGCAGTGTCAAAGGATGCCCCTTTAGTGCAGTGTCGGAGGATGCACCTTTCTGTGCAATATCAGAGGAAGATGCCCCTTTCTGTGCAGTGTCATTCGATGCACCTTTATTTGAAGTGTTAGAGGATGCTCATTTCTGTTCAGTGCTACAGTATGCCCCTTTCTGTGCAGTGTCAGAGGATGCCCCTTTCTGTGCAGTGGTATAGTACGATGCCCATTTCTGTGCAGTGTCAGAGGATGGCACTTTCTGTGCAGTGGAAGACGATGCCTCTTTCTTTGCAGTGTCAAAGGATGCCCGTTTCTGTGCAGTGTTAGAGGAGGATGCCCCTTTCTGTGCAGTGTCATAGAATGCCTCTTTCTGTGCAGTGTCAGAGGATGGCATTTTCTGCGCAGTGGTAGAGGATGCCCATTTCTGTGCAGTGTCAGAAGATACCCCTTTCTGTGCAGTGTCAGAGGATGGCACTTTCTATGCATGTTCGAGGCTGCCCTTTGTGCAGAGTGTTAGAGGATGCCCCTTTCCGTGCAGTGTTAGAGTATGCCTCTTTCTTTGCAGTGTCAGAGTATACTCCTTTCTATGCAGTGGCAGGGGATGCCCCTTTCTGTGCAGTATCAGTGTCTGCCCCTTTTGGTGTGGTGTCAGAGGATTCCCCTTTTTGTGCAGTGTCAGTGGATGCCCCTCTCTGTGCAGTGTCAGAGGATGCCCCTTTCTGTGCAGTGTCAGACGATGGCCCTTTTTGTGCAGTGTCAGAAGATGCCCCGTTCTGTGCAGTGTCAGAGGATTCCCCTTTCAGTGCAGTGTGAGAGGATAGCCTTTTCCATGCAGTGTTAGAGTATGCCCCTTTCTATTTAGTGTCAGAGTATTCCCCTTTCAGTGCAGTGTGAGAGGATACCCCTTTCCATGCAGTGTTTGAGTATGCTCCTTTCTATGCAGTGGCAGGGGATGCCCTTTTCTGTGCACTATCAGCGGCTGCCTCTTTTTGTGCAGTGTCAGAGGATTCCCCTTTTTGTGCAGTGTCAGAGGCTGGCTCTTTCTTTGCAGTGTCAGAGTATGCCTCTTTCTGTTCAGTGTCAGAGGATGCCCCTTTCTGTGCAGTGTCAGAGCATGGCCCTTTCTGTGCAGTGTTAGAGGAGAATGCACCTTTCTGTGAAGTGTCAGAGCATGCCCCTTTTGTACAGTGTCAGAGGATGCCCCTTTCTGTGCAGTGTCAGAGGATGCCCCTTTCTGTGCAGTGACAGGGGATGCCCCTTTCTATGCATGTCAGAGGTTGACCCTTTCTGTGCAGTGTCAGAGAATGGCCATTTCCATGCAGTGTCAGAAGATGCCCCTTTCTGTGCAGTGTCACAGGATGCCCCTTTCTGTTCAGTGTTACAGGAGAATGCCCATTTTTGTGTAGTGTCCAAGGATGCCCCTTTAAGTACAGTGTCAGAGAATGCTCTTATCTGTGCAGTGTCACAGTATGCCCCTTTCTGTGCAGTGTCAGTGGATGTGCTTTTCAGTGCAGTGGTCAGAGGATGCCCCTTCTGTGCAGTGTCAGAGGATGCCCCTTTCTATGCAGTGGTAGAGGATGCCCCTTTTTGTGCAGTGTCAGAGGGAGCCCCTTTTGTGCAGTGTCAGAGGATGCCCCTTTTGGAGCCATGTCAAAGGATGCCCCTTTCTGTGCAGTGTCAGAGGATGCCCCTTTCTGTGCAGTGTCAGAGGATTCCCCTTTCTGTGCAGTGTTAGAGGATGCCCCTTTCTGTGAAGTGTCAGAGGATGCCCCTTACTGTGCAGTGTGAGATGATGCCCCTTTCTGTGCAGTGTAGGAGGATGCCCCTTTCTGTGCAATGTTAGAAGAGGATGCCTCTTTTTGTGCAGTGTCAGATGATGCCCCTTTCTGTGCAGTGTGAGGTGATGCCCCTTTCTGTGCAGTGTAGGAAGATGCCCCTTTATGTGCAGTGTTAGAGGAGGATGCCTCATTTTGTGCAGTGTCAGAGGATGGCCGATTCTGTGCAGTGTCAGAGGAGGATGCCCCTTTTTGTGTAGTCTCAGAGGATGGCAGTTTCTGGGCAGTGTCAGAGGACGACCCTTTCTGTGCAGTGTCATTCGATGCACCATTATTTGAAGTATTAGAGGATGCTCATTTCTGTTAAGTGTTAGAGGATGCCCCTTTCCATGCAGTGTTAGATGATGCACAATTCTGTGCAGTGTCAGAAGATGCCCCTTTGTGTGCTGTGTCAGTGGATGCCCCTTTCTGTGCACTGGTAGAGGATGCCCCTTTCCGTGCAGTGTCAGAGGATGCCCCTTTTTGTGCAGTGTCAAAGGAAGCCCCTTTCTCTGCATTGGCAAAGGATGCCTCTTTCTGTCCAGTATCAGATAATGCCCCTTTCTGTGCAGTTTTAGAGGTTGCCCCTTTCTGTGCAAAGTCAGGTGAGGATGCCCCTTTCTGTTTAGTGTCAGAGGATGACACATTCTGTGGACTATCAGAGGATGTCTCTTTCTGTGCAGTGTAAGATAATGACCCTTTCTGTGCAGTGTCAGAGGATTCCCCTTTCTGTGCAGTGTCAGATGATGGCACTTTCTGTGCAGTGTCAGCGGATGCCTCTTTTTTTGCAGTGTCATAGGATGCCACATTCTGTCTTGTGTTAGAAGGTGCCCATTTCTGCTCAGTGTTAGAGGGTGCTCCTTTCTGTGCAGTGTTAGACGATGTCCATTTCTGTGCAGTGTCAGTGGATGGCCCTTTCTGTGCAGTGTCAGTGGATGCCCCTTTCTGTGCAGTGTCAGAGGATGGCCCTTTCTGTGCAGTGTCAAAGGATGCCCCTTTTTGTGCAGTGCCCAAGGATGCCCCTTTCTTTGCATTGTCAGAGGAGGATGCCCCTTTTTGTGTAGTCTCAGAGGATGGCAGTTTCTGTGCAGTGTCAGAGGACGACCCTTTCTGTGCAGTGTCATTCGATGCACCATTATTTGAAGTATTAGAGAATGCTCATTTCTGTTAAGTGTTAGAGGATGCCCCATTCCATGTAGTGTTAGATGATGCACAATTCTGTGCAGTGTCAGAGGATGCCCCTTTGTGTGCTGTGTCAGTGGATGCCCCTTTCTGTGCACTGGTAGAGGATGCCCCTTTCCGTGCAGTGTCAGAGGATGCCCCTTTTTGTGCAGTGTCAAAGGAAGCCCCTTTCTCTGCATTGGCAAAGGATGCCTCTTTCTGTCCAGTATCAGATAATGCCCCTTTCTGTGCAGTTTTAGAGGTTGCCCCTTTCTGTGCAAAGTCAGGTGAGGATGCCCCTTTCTGTTTAGTGTCAGAGGATGACACATTCTGTGGACTATCAGAGGATGTCTCTTTCTGTGCAGTGTAAGATAATGACCCTTTCTGTGCAGTGTCAGAGGATTCCCCTTTCTGTGCAGTGTCAGATGATGGCACTTTCTGTGCAGTGTCAGCGGATGCCTCTTTTTTTGCAGTGTCATAGGATGCCACATTCTGTCTTGTGTTAGAAGGTGCCCATTTCTGCTCAGTGTTAGAGGGTGCTCCTTTCTGTGCAGTGTTAGACGATGTCCATTTCTGTGCAGTGTCAGTGGATGCCCCTCTCTATGCAGTGTCAGAGGATGCCCCTTTCTGTGCAGTGTCAGAGGATGGCCCTTTCTGTGCAGTGTCAGTGGATGCCCCTTTCTGTGCAGTGTCAGAGGATGCCCCTTCTGTGCAGTGTCAGAGAATGCCCCTGCTGTGCAGCAGTAGAGGATGCCCTTCTCTGTGCAGTGTCAGAGGATGCCCCTTTCTGTGCAGTATCAGAGGATCCCGCTTTCTGTGCAGTGTCAGAGGATGCAGCTTTCTGTGCAGTGTCAGAGAATACTCCTACTGTGCAGCAGTAGAGGATGTCCCTCTCTGTGCAGTGTCAGAGGATGCCCCTTTTTGTGCAGTGTCAGATGATGGCCCTTTCTATGCAGTGTCAGAAGATGCCCATTTCTGTGCAGTGTCAGAGGATGCCCCTTTCTGTGCATTATCAGAGGATGCCCCTCTCTGTGCAGTGTCAGAGGATGCCCCTTTCTGTGCAGTGTCTGACGATGGCCCTTTCTGTTCATTGTCAGAGGATGCCCCTTTCTGTGCAGTGTCAGAGGATGGCCCTTTCTTTTTTTGCATTTTTTCCTTTTTTTATTAATTTATTCTTGTTACATCTCAATGGTTATCCTATCCCTTGTATCCTGCCATTGTTCCCTCCCTCCCATTTTCCCCTTATTCCCCTCCCCTAAAACTGTTCCTGAGGAGGATTACCTCTCCCTGTGTATGCTCATAGGGTATCAAGTCTCTTCTTGGTAACCTGCTATCCTTCCTCTGAGTGCCACCAGGTCTCCCCCTCCAGGGGACATGGTCAAAGATGAGGCACCAGAGTATGTGAGAAAGTCATATCCCACTCTCCACTCTACTGTGGAGAATGTTCTGACCATTGGCTCGATCTGGGTAGGGGTTTAAAGTTTTATGGCCCGTATTGTCCTTGGATGGTGCCTTAATTTGAGCGGGACCCCTGGGGTATGGCCCTTTCTTTGCAGTGTTAGAGGAGAATGCCCATTTCTGTGCAGTGTCCAAGGATGCCCCTTTTAGTGCAGTGTCAGAGGATGCTTCTTTCTGTGCAGTGTCACAGGATGCGCCTTTCTGTGCAGTGTCAGAGGATGCCCCCTTCTGTGCAGTGTCAGAGGATGCCCCTTTCTGTGCAGTGTCACAGCACGACACTTTCTGTGCAGTGCTGGAGAATGCCACTTTCTGTGCAGTGTAAGATTATGCCTGCTTCTGTGCAGTGTCAGGTGATGCCCTTTTCTGTGCAGTGTCAGAGGATGGCAGTTTCTGTGCAGTGTTAGAGGAGTATGGCCCTTTCTGTGCAGTGTCAGAAGATGCCCCTTTCTGTGCAGTGTCAGAGGATGCCCCTTTCTGTGAAGTGTCAGAAGATGCCCCTTTCTGTGCAGTGTCAGAGGATGGCCCATTCTGTGCAGTGTCAGAGGATGCCCCATTCGGTGCAGTGTTAGAGGATGCCCCTTTCCGTGCAGTATCAAAGGAGGCCCCGTTCTGTGCAGTATCAGAGGACTCCCCTTTCTGTGCAGTGTGAGAGGATCCCTCTTTCTGTGCAGTGTCATAGGATGCCACTTTCTCTGCTGTGTTAGAGGGTGTCCATTTCTGCTCAGTGTTAGAGGGTGCTCCGTTCTGTGCAGTGTTAGACGATGTCCCTTTCTGTGCAGTGTCAGTGGGTGCCCCTCTCTGTGAAGTCTCAGAGGATGCTCCTTTCTGTGCAGTATCAGACGATGGCCCCTTCTGTGCAGTGTCAGAAGATGCCCCTTTATGTGTGGTGTCACGGGATGCTCTTTCTGTGCAATGACCAAGGATGCCCCTTTCTGTGCAGTGTCAGAGGATGCCCCTTTCTTTGCAGTGTCAGAGGATGCCCCTTTCTGTGAAGTGTAGGAGGATGCCCCTTTCTGTGCAGTGACAGAGGATGGCCCTTTCTGTGCAGTGTCAGAGGATGCCCCATTCTGTGCACTGTCAGAGGATGCCCCTTTCCGTGCAGTGTCAAAAGATGCCGTGTTCTGTGCAGTATCAGAAGACTCCCCGTTCTGTGCAGTGTCAGAGGATGCCCCTTTCTGTGCAGTGTCAGACGATGGCCCTTTCTGTGCACTGTCAGAGTATTCCCCTTTCAGTGCAGTGTGACAGGATACCCCTTTCCATGCAGTGTTAGACTATGCTCCTTTCTATGCAGTGGCAGGGGATGCCCTTTTCTGTGCACTATCAGCGGCTGCCTCTTTCTGTGCAGTGTCAGAGGATTCCCCTTTTTGTGCAGTGTCAGAGGCTTGCTCTTTCTTTGCAGTGTCAGAGTATGCCTCTTTCTGTGCAGTGTTAGAGGAGAATGCACCTTTCTGTGAAGTGTCAGAGGAAGCCCCTTCTGTGCAGTGTCAGAGGATGCCCCTTTTGGAGCCATGTCAAATGATGCCCATTTTGAAATGCTCAACCTCCTTAATCATCAGGGAAATGCAAATCAAAACAACTCTGAGATTCCATCCTACACCCATCAGAATGGCTAAGATAAAAAATTCAAGCAACACCACATGCTGGCGAGGATGTGGGGAGAGAGGAACACTCCTTCATTGCTGGTGGGAATGCAAACTAGTACTGCCACTTTGGAAATATATCTGGTGCTATCTCAGAAAAATGAGAATAGTGCTTCCTCATGACCCAGCTATTCCACTCCTTGGAATATACCCAGAAAATGCTCCAGCTCACAACAAGAAAATTTGCTCAACCATGTTCATAGCAGCCTTATTCGTAATAGCCAGAACATGGAAACAGCCTAAGTGTCCCTCAATAGAAGAATGGATAAAGAAACTGTGGTACATATACACTATGGAATACTATTCAGCTATTAAAAACAAGGAATTCCCGAAATTTGTGGATAAATGGATTGAGCTAGAAATGATCATAATGAGTGAGTTAACCCAGAAGCAGAAATACTCAAATGGTATATACTCACTTATATCTGCATATTAGCCCAAAGGGCATGTCCCACGAAAGCCTTCACTTACCAGGAAACTGAGACAGAGGGGAGGACATTCTAGTGGGACTCTAGATGAGAGAAGCATGGGAGAATGGCAAAGTAGAAGGATCCAGAGGGTCCTAGAAGCCTACAAGTAGAACATTATGATAGGCAAATTTGGGCACAGGGGTCCCGCTCAAACTAAGGCACCAGCCAAGAACAATACAGGCGGTAAACCTTAAACCCCTACCCAGATCTAGACAATGGACAGAACACTCTCCACAGTAGAGTGGAGAGTGGGATATTACTTTCTCACATACTCTGGTGCCTCACCTTTGACCATGTCCCCTGGAGGGGGACGCCTGGTGGCACTCAGAGGAAGGACAGCAGGTTACCAAGAAGAAACTTGATACCCTATGAACATATACAGGGGGAGGTAACCCCCTCAGGAACAGTCATAAGGGAGGGGAATAAGGGGAAAATGGGAGGGAGAGAAGAATGGGAGGATACAAGGGATGGGATAACCATTGAGATGTAACAAGAATAAATTAATAAAGGAGAAAAATGCAAAAAAAAGGATGCCCATTTCTGTGCATTGTCAGAGGATGCCCCTTTCTGTGCAGTGTCAGAGGATTCAGCTTTCTGTGCAGTGTTAGAGGATGCCCCTTTCTGTGCAGTGTCAGAGGATGCCCATTTCTGTGCAGTGTCAAAGGATGCCCCTTTATGTGCAGTGTTAGAGGAGGATGCCTCTTTTTGTTCAGTGTCAGAGGATAGCCCTTTCTGTGCAGTGTCAGTGGATGCCCCTTTCTGTGCAGTGTCATTCGATGCACCATTATTTGAAGTATTAGAGGATGCTCATTTCTGTTAAGTGTTAGAGGATGCCCCTTTCCATGCAGTGTTAGATAATGCACAATTCTGTGCAGTGTCAGAGGATGCCCCTTTTTGTGCTGTGTCAGTGGATGCCTTGTGCAATGGTAGAGGATGCCCCTTTATGTGCAGTGTCAGAGAATGCCCCTTTTTGTGCAGTGTCAAAGGAAGCCCCTTTCTCTGCATTGGCAAAGGATGCCTCTTTCTGTGCAGTACCAGATAATGCCCCTTTCTGTGCAGTTTTAGAGGTTGCCCCTTTTTGTGCAGTGTCAGAGGATGGCCCTTTCTGTGCAGTGTCAGAGGATTCCCCTTTCTGTGCATTGTTAGAGGTTGCCCCTTTCTGTGAAGTGTCAGAGGATGCCCCTTTCTGTGCAGTGTGAGAGGATTCCCCTTTCTGTGCAGTGTAGGAGGATGGCCCTTTCTGTGCTGTGTCAGAGGATGCCCCTTTCTGTGCAGGGTTAGGGGTGGATTCTTTTTTCTGTGTAGTGTCAGAGGATACCCCTTTCTGTGCAGTGTCAGAGGATGCCCTTTTCTGTGCAGTGTCAGAGGATGCCACTTTCTGCGCAGTGTCAGATGATTCCCCTCTCTGTGCAGTGTCAGAGGATGTCCCTTTTTGTATAGTGTAGGATGATGCCCCTTTCCATGCAGTGTCAGAGGATGCCCATTTCTGTGCAGTGTCAGAGGACACCCTTCTCTGTGCAGTGTCAGAGGATGCCCCTTCTGAGCAGTCTCAGAGAATGCCCCTACTGTGCAGCAGTAGAGGATGCCCCTCTCTGTGCAGTGTCAGAGGATGTCCCTTTTCGTGCAGTGTCAGAGGATGCCCCTTTCTGTGCAGTGTCAGAGGATGCCCCTTTCTGTGCAGTATCAGAGGACTGTCCTTTCTGTGCAGTATCAGAGGATCCCGCTTTCTGGGCAGTGTCAGAGGATGTCCCTTTCCGTGCAGTGTCAGAGGATGCCCCTTTCCGTGCAGTGTCAGGGGATGCCCCTTTCTGTGCAGTGTTAGAGGATGCCCGTTTCTTTGCAGTGACAGAGGATGCCCCTTTCTGTGTAGTGTCAGAGTTTGCCCGTTTCTGTTCAGTGTTAGATGATGCCCTTTTCTGTGCAGTGTTAGACGATGCCCCATTCCATGCAGTGTCAGAGGATGACCCTTTCCGTGCATTGTCAGAGGATACCCCTTTTTATGCAGTGTCACAGGAGGATGCCCCTTTCTGTGCAGTGTCAGAGGATGGCAGTTTCTGTGCAGTGTAATAGGATGACTCTTTCTGTACAGTGTCATTCGATGCACCTTTATTTGAAGTGTTAGAGGATGCTCATTTCTGTTCAGTGTTACAGGATGCCCCTTTCTGTGCAGTGTTAGATGATGCACATTTCTTTGCAGTGTCTGAGGATGCCCTTCTCTGTACTGTGTCAGTGGATGCCCCTTTCTGTGCAGTGGTAGAGGATGCCCCTTTCTGTGCAGTTTTAGAGAAGGACGCCCATTTCTGTGCAGTGTCAGAGGATGCTGATTTTTGTGCAGTGTCACAGGATGCCCCCTTCCGTGCAGTGTCAGAGGATGCTCCTTTGTGTGCAGTGTCAGAGAATGCCCCTTTCTGGGCACTGTAGGATGCCCATTTTTGTGCAGTGTCAGAGGATGCCCCTTTCTGTGCAGTGTCAGAGGATGCCCCTTTCTGTGCAGTATCAGAGGACTGTCCTTTCTGTGCAGTATCAGAGGATCCCGCTTTCTGGGCAGTGTCAGAGGATGTCCCTTTCCGTGCAGTGTCAGAGGATGCCCCTTTCCGTGCAGTGTCAGGGGATGCCCCTTTCTGTGCAGTGTTAGAGGATGCCCGTTTCTTTGCAGTGACAGAGGATGCCCCTTTCTGTGTAGTGTCAGAGTTTGCCCGTTTCTGTTCAGTGTTAGATGATGCCCTTTTCTGTGCAGTGTTAGACGATGCCCCATTCCATGCAGTGTCAGAGGATGACCCTTTCCGTGCATTGTCAGAGGATACCCCTTTTTATGCAGTGTCACAGGAGGATGCCCCTTTCTGTGCAGTGTCAGAGGATGGCAGTTTCTGTGCAGTGTAATAGGATGACTCTTTCTGTACAGTGTCATTCGATGCACCTTTATTTGAAGTGTTAGAGGATGCTCATTTCTGTTCAGTGTTACAGGATGCCCCTTTCTGTGCAGTGTTAGATGATGCACATTTCTTTGCAGTGTCTGAGGATGCCCTTCTCTGTACTGTGTCAGTGGATGCCCCTTTCTGTGCAGTGGTAGAGGATGCCCCTTTCTGTGCAGTTTTAGAGAAGGACGCCCATTTCTGTGCAGTGTCAGAGGATGCTGATTTTTGTGCAGTGTCACAGGATGCCCCCTTCCGTGCAGTGTCAGAGGATGCTCCTTTGTGTGCAGTGTCAGAGAATGCCCCTTTCTGGGCACTGTAGGATGCCCATTTTTGTGCAGTGTCAGAGGATGCCCCTTTCCATGTAGTGTCAGTGGATGCCCCTTTGTTTGCAGTGTCAATGGATGCCCCTTTCTGTGCAGTATCAGATAACGCCTCTTTCTGTGCAGTTTTAGAGGATGCCTTTTTTTGTGCAAAGTCAGATGAGTATGCCCCTTTCTGTTTGGTGTCAGAGGATGGCACATTCTGTGCAGAGTCAGAGGATGCCTCTTTATGTGCAGTGTCATAGGATGCCACTTTCTATGCTGTGTTAGAGGGTGCCCATTTCTGTTCAGTGTTAAAGGATGCTCCTTACTGTGCAATGTAAGATGATGTCCCTTTCTGTGCAGTGACAATGGATGCTCCTCTCCGTGCAGTGTCAGATGATGCCGCTTTCTGTGCAGTGTCAGAGGATGCCCCATTCCGTGCAGTGTCAGAAGATGCCCTTTCTGTGCAGGGTCAGAGGATGCCCCTTTTTCAGCAGAGTCAGAAGTGGATGCCCCTTTCTGTGGAGTGTCAGAGCATGTCACTTTCTGTGCATTTTCAGAGGATGCTTTTTTCTGTGCTGTGTCAGAGGATGCCCCTTTCTGTGCAATGTAAGAGGATGCCCCTTTCTGTGCAGTGTTAGAGGATGCCACTTTCCGTGCAGTGTTAGATGATGCCCCATTCTGTGCAGTATCAGAGGATACACCTCTCTGTGCAGTGTCAGAGGATGCCCCTTTCTGTGCAGTGTCACAGGATGCCCCTTACTGTGCTGTGTCAGAGGATGCCCCTTTCTGAGCAGTGTTAGAGGAGGATGCCCATTTATTTGCAGTGACAGAGGATGCACATTTCTATGCAATGTCAGAGAAAGCCCCTTTCTGTGCAGTGTCAGAGGATGGCTCATTCAGTGCAGTGTCAAAGGATGCCACTTACTGTGGTGTGTCAGAGGATGCTGCTTTCTCTACAGTGTCAGAGAATGCCCCTTACTGTGCAGTGTCAGAAGATTCGCCTTTCTGTGCAGTGTTAGAGGAGGATGCCCCTTCCTAGGCAGTGTCAGAGGATGGCCCTTTCTGTGCAGTGAAATAGGATGTCCCTTTCTGGGCAGTGTCAGAGGATGCCACATTCTGTGCAGTGTCAGAGGATGCCTCTTTCTCTGCAGTGTCACAGGATGCTCCTTTCTGTGCAGTTTCAGAGGATGGCCCTTTCAGAGCAGTGGCAGTGGATGCCCCCTTCTGTGCAATGTCAGAGGATGGCACTTTCTGTGCAGTGTCAGAGCATGCCCCTTCCTGGGCAGTGTCAGAGAATGCCCCTTTCTGTGCAGTGTTGGATGACAACGCCCCTTTCTGTGCAGTGTCAGATGACAATGGCCCTTTCTGTGCAGTGTCAGTGGATGCCTCTTTCTGTGCAGTGTTAGAGTAGGATGCCCTTTCTGTGCAGTGTTAGAGGAGAATGCACCTTTCTGTGCAGTGTCAGAGGATGCCCCTTTCTGTGCAGTGTCAGAGGATGCCCCTTTCAGTGCAGTGTCAGAGGATGCCCCATTCTGTGCAGTGTCAGGGGAAGCCCCTTTCTGTGGAGTGTAAGAAGATGCAACTTTTTCAGCAGTGTTAGAGGAGGATGCCCCATTTCTGTGCAGTGTCAAAGAGTGCCCCTTTCTGTGCAGTGTCAGAGGATGCCCCTTTCTGTGCAGTGTCAGAGGATGCCCCTTTCTGTGCAGTGTCAGAGGATGCCCCTTTCTGCACAGTGTCAGAGGATGCCCCTTTCTGTGCAGTGTCAGAGGATGCCCTTTCTATGCAGTATCAGAGGAGGATGCCCCTTTCTGCGCAGTTTCAGGGGATGCCTCTTTCTGTGCAGTGTCAGAGGATGGCCCTTCCTGTGCAGTGTTAGAGGAGAATGCCCATTTCTGTGCAGTGTTAAAGGATGCCCTTTTCGGGGCAGTGTCAGAGAATGCCTCTTACTGTGCATTGTTACAGTATGCCTCTTTCTGTGCCGTGTCAGAGAATGCCCTTTTCTGTGCAGTGTCAGAAAATGGCCCTTTCTGTGCAATGTCAGAGGATGCCCCTTTTTGAGCAGTGTCAGAGGATGCGCCTTTCTGTGCAGTTTTAGAGGAGGATGTCTGTTCCTGTGCAGCATCAGAGGATGGCACTTTCTCTGCAGTGAAATAGGATGCCTCTTTCTGTGCAGTGTTAGAAGAGGATGCCCCTTTCTGTGCCGTGTCAGAGGATGCCACTTTCTGTGTAGTGTTAGAGGATGCCCCTTTCTGTGCAGGGTCAGAGGATGCCCCCTTCTGTGCAGTGTCAGAGGATGCCCCTTTCTGTGCAGTGTCAGAGGAAGCCCCTTCTGTGCAGTGTCAGAGAATGCCCCTTTCAGAGCCGTGTCAGGGGATACCCGTTTTTGTGCAGTGTCAGAGGATTCCCCTTTCTGTACAGTGTTAGAGGATGCCCCTTTCTGTGAAGTGTCAGAGGATGCCCCTTTCTGTGCAGTGTCAGAGGATGCCCCTTTCTGTGCTGTGTATGAGGAAGCACCTTTCTGTGCAGTGTAAGAAGAGGATATCTCTTTCTGTGCAGTGTTGGAGGATGTCTCTTTCTGTGCAGTGTCAGTGGATGCCCCTTTCTTTGAAGCGTCAGAGGATGTCCCTTTTTGTGCAGTGTCATAGGATGCCCCTTTCTGTGCAGTGTCAGAGGCAGATGCCCCTTTCTGCGCAGTTTCAGAGGATGGCAATTCTGTGCAGTGTCAGAGGACGACTCTTCTGTGCAGTTTCATTGAAGTGTTAGAGGATGCTCAGTTCTGTTCTGTTTTACAGGATACCCCTTTCCGTGGAGTGTTAGATGATGCACAATTCTCTGCTATGTCAGAGAATGGCCCGTTCGATGCAGTGTTAGAGGAAGCCCCTTTCTGTGCAGTGTTAGCGGAGGACGCCACTTTCTGTGCAGCGTCAGAGGATGGCCCTTTCTGTGCAGTTTCAGAGGATGTTCATTTTTGTGCAGTGTCAGAGGATGCCCCTTTCCATGCAGTGTCAGAGGATAACGCCTTCTGTGCAGTGTCAAAGGATGCCCTTTTCTGTGCAGTATCAGATAATGCCTTTTTCTGTGCAGTTTTAGAGGATGCCACTTTCTGTGCAATGTCAGATGAGGGTGCATCTTTCTGTGCTGTGTCAGATGATGGCACATTCTGTACAGGGTCAGAGGATGCCTCTTTCTGTCCATGTCAGAGGATGCCCCTTTCTGTGCAGTGTCAGGGGAAGTCCCTTTCTGGACAGTGTCAGAGGATGCCCCTTTCTGTGCAGTGGCAGAGGAGGATGCCCCTTTCTGTGCAGTTTCAGTGGATTGCACTTTCTGTGCTGTTTTACAGGATGCCCCCTTGTATGCAGTGTCAAACGATGGCAGTTTTTGTACAGTGTCAGGGGATGCCCCTTTCTGTGCAGTTTCTGAGGATGCCCCTTTCTGTGCAGTGTCAGTGGAAGCCCCTTTAAGTGCAGTGTCAGAGGATACCCCTTTCTGTGCAGTGTCAGAGGATGTCCCTTTCTGTGCGGTGTCAGAGCATGCCCCATTCTGTGCAGTATTAGATGAGGATGCCCCTTTCTGTGCACTGTCAGAGGATGCCCCTTTCTGTGCAGTGTCACAGTATGCCCCTTTCTATGCAGGGTCAGAGGATGCCCCTTTCTGTGAAGTGTCAGGGGAAGCCCCTTTCTGTGCAGTGTAAGAAGATGCCCCTTTCTCAGCAGTGTTACAGGAGGATGCCCCTTTCTGTGCAGTGTCATAGAATGCCCCTTTCTGTGCAGTGTCAGAGGATGCCCCTCTCTGTGCAGTGTGAGAGGATGCCCCTCTCTGTGCAGTGTAAGAGGATGGCCCTTTTTGTGAATATTCAGAGGATGCCCTTTTCTGTGAAGTGTTAGAGGAGGATGCCCCTTTCTGTGCAGTGTCAGAGGATGCCCCTTTCTGTGCAGTGTCAGAGGATGCTCCTTTCTATGCAGTGTCAGAGTCTGTCCCTTTCTGTGCAGTGTCAGTGGATGCCCCTTTCTGTGCAGTGCAAGAGGATGCCCAATTCTGTGCAGTGTTAAAGGAGGATGCCCCTTTTTTTGCACTGTCAGAGGATTCCTTTTCTGTGTGGTGTCAGAGGTTGCCCCTTTCTATGCAATGTCAGAGTATGTCCATTTCTGTGCAGTGTTAGTGGAAGCCCCTTTCTGTGCAGTGTAAGAGGATGCCCCTTTCTGGGCAGTGTTGGATGATGATGCACCTTTCTGTGCAGTGTCAGAGGATGCGCCTTTCTGTGCAGTGTGAAAGTAGGATGCCCTTCCTGTGCAGTGTCAGAGGATGGCAAGTTCTGTGCAGTGAAAGACAATGCCCCTTTCTGTGCAGTGTCAGAGGATGCCCCTTTCTGTGCTGTGTTAGAGGAGGATGCCCCTTTCAATGTAGTGTCATAAATTGTCCCTTTCTGTGCAGTGTTAGAGCAGGATGACCCTTTCTGTGCAGTGTCCAAGGATGCCCCTTTCTGTACAGTGTCAGAGGATGGCACATTCTATGCATGCTAGAGGCTGCCCCTTTCTGTGCAGTGTCAGAGGATGCCCCTTTCTGTGCAGTGTTAGAGTAGGATGCTCTTTCTGTGCAGTGTCAGAAGATGGGAATTTCTGTGCAGTGAAAGACGATGCCTCTTTTTATGCTGTGTTAGAGGAGGATGCCCCTTTCAATGCAGTGTCATAGGATGTCCCTTTCTGTGCAGTGTTAGAGCAGGATGCCCCTTTCTGTGCAGTGTCAGAGGATGCCCCTTTCTGTGCTGTGTTAGAGGAGGATGCTCCTTTCTGTGCAGTGTCAGAGGATGCCCCTTTCTGAGCAGTGTTAGAGTAGGATGCCCTTTCTGTGCAGTGTCAGAGGATGGAAATTTCTGTGCAGTGAAAGATGATGCCCCTTTCTGTGCAGTGTCAGAGGATGCCCCTTTCTGTGCTGTGTTAGAGGAGGATGCCCCTTCCAATGCAGTGTCATAGGAAGTCCCTTTCTGTGCAGTGTTAGAGTGGGATGCCCCTTTCTGTGCAGTGTCCAAGGATGGCCCTTTCTGTGCAGTGTCAGAGGATGGCACGTTCTATGCATGTTAGAGGCTGCCCCTTTCTGTGCAGTGTTAGAGGATGCCCCTTCTGTGCAGTGTCAGAGGATGCCCCTTTCTGAGCAGTGTCAGGGGATGCTCATTTCTGTGCAGTGTAAGAAATTGCCCCTTTCTGCTCAGTGTCAGAGGATGCCCCTTTCTGTGCAGTGTCAGAGGATGCCCCTTTCTGAGCAGTGTCAGAGGATGCACCTTTCTGTGCAGTTTTAGAGGAGGATGCCCATTCCTGTGCAGCATTCAGAGGATGGAACTTTCTCTGCAGTGACATAGGATGCCTCTTTCTGTGCAGTGTCAGAGGATGCCCCTTTCTGTGCTGTGTCAGAGGATGCCCCTTTCTGAGCAGTGTTAGAGTAGGATGCCCATTCCTGTGCAGCATTCAGAGGATGGAACTTTCTCTGCAGTGAAATAGGATGCCTCTTTCTGTGCAGTGTCAGAGGATGCCCCTTTCTGTGCAGTGTCAGAGGATGCCCCTTTCTGAGCAGTGTTAGAGTAGGATGCCCTTTCTGTGCAGTGTCAGAGGATGGAAATTTCTGTGCAGTGAAAGATGATGCCCCTTTCTGTGCAGTGTCAGAGGATGCCCCTTTCTGTGCTGTGTTAGAGGAGGATGCCCCTTCCAATGCAGTGTCATAGGAAGTCCCTTTCTGTGCAGTGTTAGAGTGGGATGCCCCTTTCTGTGCAGTGTCCAAGGATGGCCCTTTCTGTGCAGTGTCAGAGGATGGCACGTTCTATGCATGTTAGAGGCTGCCCCTTTCTGTGCAGTGTTAGAGGATGCCCCTTCTGTGCAGTGTCAGAGGATGCCCCTTTCTGAGCAGTGTCAGGGGATGCTCATTTCTGTGCAGTGTAAGAAATTGCCCCTTTCTGCTCAGTGTCAGAGGATGCCCCTTTCTGTGCAGTGTCAGAGGATGCCCCTTTCTGAGCAGTGTCAGAGGATGCACCTTTCTGTGCAGTTTTAGAGGAGGATGCCCATTCCTGTGCAGCATTCAGAGGATGGAACTTTCTCTGCAGTGAAATAGGATGCCTCTTTCTGTGCAGTGTCAGAGGATGCCCCTTTCTGTGCTGTGTCAGAGGAAGCTCCTTCTGTGCAGTGTCAGAGAATGCCCCTTTCGGAGCCGTGTCAGGAGATGCACGTCTTTGTGCAGTGTCAGAGAATATCCCTTTCTGTGCAGTGTCAGAGGATTCCCCTTTCTGTGCAGTGTTAGAGGATGTCCCTTTCTGTGAAGTGTCAGAGGATGCCCCTTTCTGAGCAGTGTTAGAGTAGGATGCCCTTTCTGTGCAGTGTCAGAGGATGGAAATTTCTGTGCAGTGAAAGATGATGCCCCTTTCTGTGCAGTGTCAGAGGATGCCCCTTTCTGTGCTGTGTTAGAGGAGGATGCCCCTTCCAATGCAGTGTCATAGGAAGTCCCTTTCTGTGCAGTGTTAGAGTGGGATGCCCCTTTCTGTGCAGTGTCCAAGGATGGCCCTTTCTGTGCAGTGTCAGAGGATGGCACGTTCTATGCATGTTAGAGGCTGCCCCTTTCTGTGCAGTGTTAGAGGATGCCCCTTCTGTGCAGTGTCAGAGGATGCCCCTTTCTGAGCAGTGTCAGGGGATGCTCATTTCTGTGCAGTGTAAGAAATTGCCCCTTTCTGCTCAGTGTCAGAGGATGCCCCTTTCTGTGCAGTGTCAGAGGATGCCCCTTTCTGAGCAGTGTCAGAGGATGCACCTTTCTGTGCAGTTTTAGAGGAGGATGCCCATTCCTGTGCAGCATTCAGAGGATGGAACTTTCTCTGCAGTGAAATAGGATGCCTCTTTCTGTGCAGTGTCAGAGGATGCCCCTTTCTGTGCTGTGTCAGAGGAAGCTCCTTCTGTGCAGTGTCAGAGAATGCCCCTTTCGGAGCCGTGTCAGGAGATGCACGTCTTTGTGCAGTGTCAGAGAATATCCCTTTCTGTGCAGTGTCAGAGGATTCCCCTTTCTGTGCAGTGTTAGAGGATGTCCCTTTCTGTGAAGTGTCAGAGGATGCCCCTTTCTGTGCAGTGTTAGAGGAGGATGTCTCTTTCTGTGCAGTGTCAGTGGATGCCCCTTTCTGTGCAGGGTCAAAGGATTTCCCTTTTTGTGCATTGTCAGAGGATGCCCCTTTACGTGCAGTGTCAGAGGATGCCCTTATCTGTGCAGTGTAGGAGGATGCCCCTTTCTGTGCAGTGTCAAAGCATGGCCCTTTCTGTGCAGTGATAGAGGAGGATGCCCCTTTCTGCGCAGTGTCAGAGGATGCCCCTTTTTGTGCAGTGTTAGACAATGCCCCTTTCTGTGCAGTGTCAGAGGATGCTCCTCTCTGTGCAGTGTGAGAGGATGCCCCTCTCTGTGCAGTGTCAGAAGATAGCCGTTTCTGTGAATTTTCAGAGGATGCCCTTTTCTGTGAAGTGTTAGAGGAGGATGCCCCTTTTTGTGCAGTGTCAGGAGATGCCCCTTTCTGTGCAGTGTAGGCAGATGCCCCTTTCTGTGCAGAGTCAAAGCATGGCCCTTCCTGTGCAGTGTTAGAGGAGAATGCCCCTTTCTGTTAAGTGGCAGAGGATGCCCCTTTCTGTGCAGTGTCAGAGGATGGCACTTTCTGTGCAGTGTCCAAGGTCGCCTTTTGCGGGCCAGTGTCAGAGAATGCCCCTTACTGTGCAGTGTCAGAGGAGGATGCCCCTTTCTGCACAGTGTCAGAGGAGGCCCTTTTCTGTGCAGTGTTAGAGGATGCCCTTTTCTGTGCAGTGGCAGAGGAGGATGCCCCTTTCTGTGCAGTGTCAGAGGAGGATGCCCCTTTCTGCACAGTGTCAGAGGAGGCCCTTTTCTGTGCAGTGTTAGAGGATGCCCTTTTCTGTGCAGTGGCAGAGGAGGATGCCCCTTTCTGAGCAGTGTCAGAGGATGCACCTTTCTGTGCAGTTTTAGAGGAGGATGCCCATTCCTGTGCAGCATTCAGAGGATGGAACTTTCTCTGCAGTGAAATAGGATGCCTCTTTCTGTGCAGTGTCAGAGGATGCCCCTTTCTGTGCTGTGTCAGAGGAAGCTCCTTCTGTGCAGTGTCAGAGAATGCCCCTTTCGGAGCCGTGTCAGGAGATGCACGTCTTTGTGCAGTGTCAGAGAATATCCCTTTCTGTGCAGTGTCAGAGGATTCCCCTTTCTGTGCAGTGTTAGAGGATGTCCCTTTCTGTGAAGTGTCAGAGGATGCCCCTTTCTGTGCAGTGTTAGAGGAGGATGTCTCTTTCTGTGCAGTGTCAGTGGATGCCCCTTTCTGTGCAGGGTCAAAGGATTTCCCTTTTTGTGCATTGTCAGAGGATGCCCCTTTACGTGCAGTGTCAGAGGATGCCCTTATCTGTGCAGTGTAGGAGGATGCCCCTTTCTGTGCAGTGTCAAAGCATGGCCCTTTCTGTGCAGTGATAGAGGAGGATGCCCCTTTCTGCGCAGTGTCAGAGGATGCCCCTTTTTGTGCAGTGTTAGACAATGCCCCTTTCTGTGCAGTGTCAGAGGATGCTCCTCTCTGTGCAGTGTGAGAGGATGCCCCTCTCTGTGCAGTGTCAGAAGATAGCCGTTTCTGTGAATTTTCAGAGGATGCCCTTTTCTGTGAAGTGTTAGAGGAGGATGCCCCTTTTTGTGCAGTGTCAGGAGATGCCCCTTTCTGTGCAGTGTAGGCAGATGCCCCTTTCTGTGCAGAGTCAAAGCATGGCCCTTCCTGTGCAGTGTTAGAGGAGAATGCCCCTTTCTGTTAAGTGGCAGAGGATGCCCCTTTCTGTGCAGTGTCAGAGGATGGCACTTTCTGTGCAGTGTCCAAGGTCGCCTTTTGCGGGCCAGTGTCAGAGAATGCCCCTTACTGTGCAGTGTCAGAGGAGGATGCCCCTTTCTGCACAGTGTCAGAGGAGGCCCTTTTCTGTGAAGTGGCAGAGGATGCCCTTTTCTGTGCACAGTCAGAGATTGCCCCTTTCTGTGTAATGTCAGAGTAGGTTGCCCCTTTCTGCGCAGTGTCAGAGGAGGCCCCTTTCTGTGAAGTGGCAGAGGATGCCCCTTTCTGTGCAGTGTCAGAGGATTCCCCTTTCTGTGCAGTATTAGAGGAGGATGCCTCTTTCTGTGTAGTGTAGGAGGATGGCTCTTTCTGTGCAGTGTCAGTGGATGACCGTTTCTGTGCAGCGTCAAAAGATGTCCTTTTTTGTGCAGTGTCAGAGGATGCCCCTTTCTGTGCAGTGTCAGAGGATTCCTCTTTCTTTGCAGGGTCAGAGGATGCCCCTTTCTGTGCAGTGTCACAGGATGTCCTTTTCTATGTAGTGTTGGAAGAGGATGCCCCTTTCTGTGCAGTTTCAGAGGATGCCACTTTCTCTGCAGTGTCAGAGGGTGGCCCTTTCCGTGTTGTGTTACAGGATTCCCCTTTCTATGCAGTGTCAGAGTCTACCCCTTTCTGTGCATCGTCAGGGGAGGCCCCTCTCTGTGCAGTGTCAGAGGATGGCCCTTTCTGTGCAGTTTCAGAGGATGCCCCTTTCTGTGCAGTGTTAGAGGAGCATGCCCCTTTCTGTGCAGTGTCTGAGGATACCCCTTTCTGTGCAGTGTCAGAGGATGCCACTTTCTATGCAGTGTCAGAGGATGCCCCTTTCTGTGCAGTGTAAGAGGAAGCCACTTTCTGTGCAGTGTCAGAGGATGCCCCTTTCTGTGCAGTGTTAGAGGATGCCCTTTTCTGTGCAGTGGCAGAGGAGGATGCCCCTTTCTGTGCAGTGTCAGTGGATTGGCCTTTCTGTGCTGTGTTACAGGATGCTCCTTTGTGTGCAGTGTCAGAGAATGGCAGTTTCTGTACAGTGTCAGAGGATGCCTCTTTCTGTGCAGTGTCAGAGGATGCCCCTTTCTGTGCAGTGTCAGAGGATGGCCCTTTCTGTGCAGCATTAAAGGAGGATGAGCCTTTCTGTGCTGTGTCAGTGGATGCCCCTTTCTTTGCAGTGTCAGAGGATGCCCCATTCTGTGTCATGTCCGAGGATGTCCCTTTCTGTGCAGTGTCAGAGGATGCCCCATGCTGTGGCATATCAGAGGATGCCTATTTCTGTGCAGTGTCAGGGAGAGCCCCATTCTGTGCAGTTTCAGAGGATGCCCTTTTCTATGCAGTGTCAGAGGATGCACCATTCTGTGCAGTGTCAGAGGATGCCCCTTTCTGTGCAGTGTCAGTGGTAGCTCCTTTCTGCGCAGTGTCAGAGAATGCCCCTTTCTGTTCGGTGTCAGAGGATGCCTCTTTCAGTGCATTGTGAGAGGATGCCCCATTCTGTGCAGTATTAGACGAGGATGCCCCTTTCTGTGCAGTGTCAGAGGATGCCCCTTTCTGTGCACTGTCACAGTATGGCCTTTTCTGTGCAGTGTCAGAGGATGCCCCTTTCTGTGCAGTGTCAGGGGAAGCCCCTTTCTGTGCAGTGTAAGAAGATGCCTCTTTCTCAGCAGTGTTAGAGGAGGATGCCACTTTCTGTGCAGTGTCATAGAATGCCCCTTTCTGTGCTGTGTCAGAGGATGCCCCTTTCTGTGCAGTGTTAGAGTAGGATGCCCTTTCTGTGCAGTGTCAGAGGATGGAAATTTCTGTGCAGTGAAAGACGATGCCACTTTCTGTGCAGTGTCAGAGGATGCCCCTTTCTGTGCTGTGTTAGAGGAGGATGCCCCTTCCAATGCAGTGTCATAGGAAGTCCCTTTCTGTGCAGTGTTAGAGTGGGATGCCCCTTTCTGTGCAGTGTCCAAGGATGGCCCTTTCTGTGCAGTGTCAGAGGATGGCACGTTCTATGCATGTTAGAGGCTGCCCCTTTCTGTGCAGTGTTAGAGGATGCCCCTTCTGTGCAGTGTCAGAGGATGCCCCTTTCTGAGCAGTGTCAGGGGATGCTCATTTCTGTGCAGTGTAAGAAATTGCCCCTTTCTGCTCAGTGTCAGAGGATGCCCCTTTCTGTGCAGTGTCAGAGGATGCCCCTTTCTGTGCAGTGTCAGAGGATGGCCCTTTCTGTGCAGTGTTAGAGGAGAATGTCCCTTTCTTTGCAGTGTTAAAGGATGCCCTTTTCAGGGCAGTGTCAGAGAATGCCCCTTACTGTGCATTGTCACAGTATGCCCCTTTCTGTGCCGTGTCAGAGAATGCCTTTTCTGTGCAATGTCAGAGGATGCCCCTTTCAGTGCAGTGTCAGAGAATGGCCCTTTCTGTACAGTGTCAGAGGATGCCCCTTTCTGAGCAGTGTCAGAGTATGCGCCTTTCTGTGCAATTTTAAGAGGAGGATGCCCGTTCCTGTGCAACACCAGAGGATGGCACTTTCTGTGCAGTGAAATAGGATGCCTCTTTCTGTGCAGTCTTAGAAGAGGATGCCCCTTTCTGTTCAGTGTCAGAGGATGGTCCTTTCTGTGCAGTGTCAAACTATTCCCATTTTTGTGCAATGTCAGAGGATGCCCCTTTCTGTGCAGTGTCAGAGGATGCCCGATGCTGTGCAGTGTCAGAGGATACCCCTTTGTGTGCAGTGTCAGGGGAGGATGCCCTTTTCTGTGGAGTGGCAGAGGATGGCAGTTTCTGTGCAGTGTCTGAAAAGGCCTCATTCTGTGCAGTGTCAGAGGATGCCACTTTCTGTGCTGTGTTAGAGGGTGCCCATTAATGTTCAGTGTTAGAGTATGCCCCTCTCTGTGTAGTGTCAGAGGATGGCAGTTTCTGTACAGTGTCAGAGGATGCCTCTTTCTGGGCATTGTTAGAGGATGCCCCTTTCTGTGCAGTGTCAGAAGATGGCCCTTTCTGTGCAGCGGCAGAGGATGCCCCTCTCTGTGCATTGTCAGATGATGGCCCTTTCTGTGCTGTTTCAGAGGATGCCCCACACTGTGCAGTGTTAGATGAAGCTGCCCCTTTCTGTGCAGTGTCAGATGATGCCGCTTTCTGTGCAGTGTCAGAAGGATGCCCCTTTCTATGCCATGTCAGAGGATGCCCTTTTCAGTGCAGTGTCAAGGGAGGCCCATTTCTGTGCAATGTCAGAGGATGCCCCTTTTTTTTGTAGTGTTGGAGGAGGATGCCCCTTTCTGTGCAGTGTTAGAGGATCGCCCATTCAGTGCATTGTCACAGGATACCCCATTCTTTGCAGTGTCATAGAATGCCCCTTTCTGTGCAGTGTCAGAGGATTCCCTCCTCTGTGCAGTGTTAGAGGATGCCCTTTTCTGTGCAGTGTTAGAGGAGGATGACCCTTTCTGTGCAGTGTCAGAGGGTGCCCCTTTATATGCAGTGTCACAGTATGCCCATTTTTGTGCAGTGTCAGAGGATGCCCCTTTCCATGCAGTGTCAGAGGATGCCCGATTCCGTGCAGTGTCAGTGGATGCCCCTTTCTGTGCAGTGTCAGAGGATGCCCCCATTGTGTGCAGTGTCAGAGGAGGATGCCCCTTTCTGTTGAGTGGAAGAAGATGGCAGTTTCTGCGCAGAGTCAGTAGATACCTCATTCTGTGCAGTGTCAGAGGATGCCACTTTCTGTGCTGTGTTAGAGGGTGCACATTAATATATAGTTTTAGAGGATGCCCCTTTCTGTGTAGTGTCAGAGAATGGCCGTTTCTGTACAGTGTCAGAGCATGCCTCTTTCCCATTTCTGTGTAGTGTCAGAGGATAGCCCTTTCTGTGCAGTTTTAGAGGAGGATGCCCCTTTCTGTGCAGTGTCAGTGAGTGCCCCTTTCTGTGCAGAGTCAGAGGATGCCCCCTTTCTATGCAGTGTCAAAGGATGTCCCTTTCCGTACAGTGTCAGGGGAAGCCCCTTTCTGTTCAGTGTCAGAAGATGCCCCTTTCTGTGCAGTGTCAGAGGATGCCCCATTCTGTGCAATGTCAGAGAATGCCCCTTTCAGTGCAGTGTCAGTGGATGCCCCTTTCTGTGCAGTGTCAGAGGAGGATGCCACTTTCTGTGCACTGTCAGAGGATGTCCCCTTCTGTTCAGTGTCACAGGATGCCCCTTTCTATGCAGTGTCAGAGCATGCCACTTTCTGTGCAGTGTCAGGGGAAGCCCCTTTCTGTGCAGTATAAGAGGATGCCCCTTTCTCTGCAGTGTTAAAGGAGGATGCCCCTTTCTGTTCAGTATCATAGAATGCCCCTTTCTGTGCAGTGTCAGAGGATGGCCCTTTCTGTGCAGTGTCATAGCATGCCTATGTTTGTGCACTGTCAGAGGATGCCACTTTCCGTGCAGTGTCAGAGGATTCCCGTTTATGTGCAGTGTCAGAGGTTTCCCCTTCTATGGCAGTGTCAGAAGATGCTCTTTTCTGTGCAGTGTCAGGGGAAGCCGCTTTTTGTGAAGTGTCAGAGATTGACCCTTTCTGTGCAGTGTTTGAGGATGCCCCTTTCTGTGCAGTGGCAGAGGAGGATGCCCATTTATGTGCAGTGTCAGAGGATGGCATTTTCTGTGCAGTGTCAGAGTCTGCTCCTTTCTGTGCAGTGTCAGTGGATGCCTCTTTCTGTGCAGTGTGAAAGTATGCCACTTTCTGTGCAGTGTCAGAGAGTTACCCTTTCTGTGCTGTATCAGAGGATGCCCCTTTCTGTTCAGTGTTAGAAGAGGATGCCCCTTTCTGTGCACTGTCAGAGGATGCCCCTCTCTGTGCAGTGTCAGAGGATGCCCCTTTCTATGCAGTGTAAGAGGATGCCCCTTTCTGTGCAGTGTAAGAGGATGCCCATTTCTGTGCAGTGTCACAGGATGCCCCTTTCTGTGCAGTGTCATAGAATGTCATTTCTGTTCAGTGTCAGAGGATTCCCCTTTCTGTGCAGTGTCAGATTCTGCCCCTTTCTGTGCAGTGTCAGAGGATGCCCCTCTCTGTGCAGTGTCAGAGTATGCCCTTTTCTGTGCTCTGTTAGTGGATGCCACTTTCTGTACAGTGTCAGAAGATACCTTTTTCTGTGCAGTGTCAGAGTCTGATCATTTCTGTTCAGTGTCAGAGGATTCCCCTTTCTGTACAGTGTCCGATAATGCCACTTTCTGTGCAGTGTCAGAGGATGCCCCTTTCTGTTCAGTGTTAGAGGAAGATGCCCCTTTCTGTGCACTGTCAGAGGATGCCCCGTTCTGTGCCCTGCCAGAGCATGCCCCTTTCTATGCAGTGTCAGAGGATGCCACTTTCTGTGCAGTGGCAGTGAAAGCCCCTTTCTGTGCAGTGTAAGAGGATGCAGTGTCACAGTATTCACCTTTCTGTGCAGTGTCAGAGTATGCCCCTTTCTGTGGAGTGTCAGAGTATGCCCCTTTCTGTGGAGTGTCAGAGTATGCCCCTTTCTGTGCAGTGTCAAAGGATGCCCCTTTTTGGAGTGTCTGAGGATGCCCCTTTCTGTGCCGTGTCAGAAGAGGATGCCCCTTTCCTGTGGAGTGTCAGAGGATGGCAGTTTTTCTGCAGTGTCAGAGGATGCCTCATTTTGTGCAGTGTCAGAGGATGCCCCTTTCTGTGCAGTGTTAGAGGTGGATGCCCCTTTCTGTGCAGTGTCAGAGGATGCCCGATTCTGTGCAGTGTCAGAGGATGCCCCTTTCTGTGCAATGTCAATGAATGCCCCTTTCCGTGCAGTGTCAGAGGAGGATGCCCCTTTCTGTGTAGTGTCAGAGGATGGCAGTTTTTGTACAGTGTCAGAGGATGCCCGATTCTGTGCAGTGTCAGAGGATGCCCCTTTCTGTGCAATGTCAATGAATGCCCCTTTCCGTGCAGTGTCAGAGGAGGATGCCCCTTTCTGTGTAGTGTCAGAGGATGGCAGTTTTTGTACAGTGTCAGAGGATGCCCGATTCTGTGCAGTGTCAGAGGATGCCCCTTTCTGTGCAATGTCAATGAATGCCCCTTTCCGTGCAGTGTCAGAGGAGGATGCCCCTTTCTGTGTAGTGTCAGAGGATGGCAGTTTTTGTACAGTGTCAGAGGATGCCTCTTTCTGGGCAATGTCAGAGGATTCCCCTTTCTGTGCAGTGTCAGAGGATGCCCCTTTCTGTGTTGTTATAGAGGAAGATGCCCCGTTCTGTGCAGTGTCATTGGATGCCCCTTTATGTGCAGTGTCATGGGAAGCCTTTTTCTGTGCAGTGTCATGGGAAGCCTTTTTCTGTGCAGTGTCATGGGAAGCCTTTTTCTGTACAGTGTCAGAGGATGCCTCTTTCTGGGCAATGTCAGAGGATTCCCCTTTCTGTGCAGTGTCAGAGGATTCCCCTTTCTGTGCAGTGTTAGAGGATGCCCCTTTCTGTGCAGTGTCAGAAGATATCCTTTTCTTTGCAGTGTCAAAGTCTGCCCCTTTCTGTTCAGTGTCAGAGGATTCCCCTTTCTGTGCCATGTCAGAGTCTACTGCTTTCTGGGCAGTGTCTGAGGATGCCCCTTTCTGTGCAGTGTCTGAGGATGCCCCATTCTGTGCCCTACCAGAGCATGCCCCTTTCTATGTAGTGTCAGAGGATGCCACTTTCTGTGCAGTGTCAGTCGAAGCCCCTTTCTGTGCAGTGTCAGAGGATGCCCCTCTCTGTGCAGTGTTAGAGGAGGATGCCCCTTTCTGTGCAGTGTCAGAGGATGCCCCATTCTGTGCCCTACCAGAGCATGCCCCTTTCTATGTAGTGTCAGTCGAAGCTCCTTTCTGTGCAGTGTCAGTCGAAGCCCCTTTCTGTGCAGTGTAAGAGGATCCCCTTTCTGTGCAGTGTCACAGTATTCCCCTTTGTGTGCAGTGTCATAGAATGCCCCTTTCTGTGCAGTGTCAAAGGATTCCCCTTTCTGTGCAGTGTCAATGGATGCCCCTTCCTTTGGAGTGTCTGAGGATGCCACTTTCTGTGCAGTGTCAGAAGAGGATGACCCTTTCTGTGGAGTGTCAGAGGATGGCAGTTTCTGTGCAGTGCCAGAGGATGCCTCATTTTGTGCAGTGACAGAGGTTGCTCCTTTCTGTGCTGTGTTAGATGGTGCTCATTGATGGTCAGTGTTAGAGGATGCCGCTTTCTGTGCAGTGTCAGAGGTGGATGCTCTTTTCTATGTAGTTTCAGAGGATGGCAGTTTCTGTGCAGTGTCAGAGGATGCCTCTTTCTGTTCTGTGTCTGAGGATGCCCTTTTCTGTGCAGTGTCAGAGGATGCCCCTCTCTGTGCAGTGTTAGAGGAGGATGCCCCTTTCTGTGCAGTGTCAGAGGATGCCCCATTCTGTGCCCTACCAGAGCATGCCCCTTTCTATGTAGTGTCTGAGGATGCCACTTTCTGTGCAGTGTCAGTCGAAGCCACTTTCTGTGCAGTGTCAGTCGAAGCCCCTTTCTGTGCAGTGTAAGAGGATGCCCCTTTCTGTGCAGTGTCAAAGGATTCCCCTTTCTGTGCAGTGTCAAAGTATGCCCTTTTCTATGCAGTGTCAGAGTATGCCCCTTTCTGTGGAGTGTCAGAGAATGCCCCATTCTGTGCAGTGTCAGAGGATGCCCCTTTCTGTGCAGTGTCAGAGGATGCCCCTTTCTGTGCAATGTCAGGGGATTTCCCTTTCTTTGCACTGTCAGAGGATGCCCCCTTCTGTGCAGTGTCAGAGGATTCCCCTTTCTGTTCAGTGTTAGAGGATGCCCCTTTCTGTGCAGTGTCAATGGATTCCCCTTCCTTTGGAGTGTCTGAGGATGCCACTTTCTGTGCAGTGTCAGAAGAGAATGCCCCTTTCTGTGGAGTGTCAGAGGATGGCAGTTTCTGTGCAGTATCAGAGGATGCCTCATTTTGTGCAGTGACAGAGGTTGCCCCTTTCTGTGCAGTGTCTGAGGATGCCCCATTCTGTGCCCTACCAGAGCATGCCCCTTTCTATGTAGTGTCAGAGGATGCCACTTTCTGTGCAGTGTCAGTCGAAGCCCCTTTCTGTGCAGTGTCAGAGGATGCCCCTCTCTGTGCAGTGTTAGAGGAGGATGCCCCTTTCTGTGCAGTGTCAGAGGATGCCCCATTCTGTGCCCTACCAGAGCATGCCCCTTTCTATGTAGTGTCAGTCGAAGCCCCTTTCTGTGCAGTGTCAGTCGAAGCCCCTTTCTGTGCAGTGTAAGAGGATCCCCTTTCTGTGCAGTGTCACAGTATTCCCCTTTGTGTGCAGTGTCATAGAATGCCCCTTTCTGTGCAGTGTCAAAGGATTCCCCTTTCTGTGCAGTGTCAATGGATGCCCCTTCCTTTGGAGTGTCTGAGGATGCCACTTTCTGTGCAGTGTCAGAAGAGGATGACCCTTTCTGTGGAGTGTCAGAGGATGGCAGTTTCTGTGCAGTGCCAGAGGATGCCTCATTTTGTGCAGTGACAGAGGTTGCCCCTTTCTGTGCTGTGTTAGATGGTGCCCATTGATGGTCAGTGTTAGAGGATGCCTCTTTCTGTGCAGTGTCAGAGGTGGATGCTCTTTTCTATGTAGTTTCAGAGGATGGCAGTTTCTGTGCAGTGTCAGAGGATGCCTCTTTCTGTTCTGTGTTAGAAGGTGCCCCTTTCTCTGCAGTGTAAGAGGATGCCCCTTTCTGTGCAGTGTCAGAGGATGCCCCTTTCTGTGCAGTGTCAGTGTATGCCCCTTTCTGTGCAATGTCAGGGGATTCCCCTTTCTTTGCACTGTCAGAGGATGCCCCCTTCTGTGCAGTGTCAGAGGATTCCCCTTTCTGTGCAGTGTTAGAGGATGCCCCTTTCTGTGCAGTGTCAGAGGATGCCCCATTCTGTGCCCTACCAGAGCATGCCCCTTTCTATGTAGTGTCAGAGGATGCCACTTTCTGTGCAGTGTCAGTCGAAGCCACTTTCTGTGCAGTGTCAGTCGAAGCCCCTTTCTGTGCAGTGTAAGAGGATGCCCCTTTCTGTGCAGTGTCAAAGGATTCCCCTTTCTGTGCAGTGTCAAAGTATGCCCTTTTCTATGCAGTGTCAGAGTATGCCCCTTTCTGTGGAGTGTCAGAGAATGCCCCTTTCTGTGCAGTGTCAATGGATTCCCCTTCTTTTGGAGTGTCTGAGGATGCCACTTTCTGTGCAGTGTCAGAAGAGAATGCCCCTTTCTGTGGAGTGTCAGAGGATGGCAGTTTCTGTGCAGTATCAGAGGATGCCTCATTTTGTGCAGTGACAGAGGTTGCCCCTTTCTGTGCAGTGTCAGAGGATGCCCCATTCTGTGCAGTGTCAGAGGATGCCCCTTTCTGTGCAGTGTCAGTGTATGCCCCTTTCTGTGCAATGTCAGGGGATTTCCCTTTCTTTGCACTGTCAGAGGATGCCCCCTTCTGTGCAGTGTCAGAGGATTCCCCTTTCTGTGCAGTGTTAGAGGATGCCCCTTTCTGTGCAGTGTCAGAGTCTGCCCATTTCTGTTCAGTGTCAGAGGATTCCCCTTTCTGTGCAGTGTTAGAGGATGCCCCTTTCTGTGCAGTGTCAGAAGATATCCTTTTCTTTGCAGTGTCAAAGTCTGCCCCTTTCTGTTCAGTGTCAGAGGATTCCCCTTTCTGTGCCATGTCAGAGTCTGCTGCTTTCTGGGCAGTGTCTGAGGATGCCCCTTTCTGTGCAGTGTCTGAGGATGCCCCATTCTGTGCCCTACCAGAGCATGCCCCTTTCTATGTAGTGTCAGAGGATGCCACTTTCTGTGCAGTGTCAGTCGAAGCCCCTTTCTGTGCAGTGTCAGAGGATGCCCCTCTCTGTGCAGTGTTAGAGGAGGATGCCCCTTTCTGTGCAGTGTCAGAGGATGCCCCATTCTGTGCCCTACCAGAGCATGCCCCTTTCTATGTAGTGTCAGTCGAAGCCCCTTTCTGTGCAGTGTCAGTCGAAGCCCCTTTCTGTGCAGTGTAAGAGGATCCCCTTTCTGTGCAGTGTCACAGTATTCCCCTTTGTGTGCAGTGTCATAGAATGCCCCTTTCTGTGCAGTGTCAAAGGATTCCCCTTTCTGTGCAGTGTCAGTCGAAGCCCCTTTCTGTGCAGTGTAAGAGGATGCCCCTTTCTGTGCAGTGTCAAAGGATTCCCCTTTCTGTGCAGTGTCAAAGTATGCCCTTTTCTATGCAGTGTCAGAGTATGCCCCTTTCTGTGGAGTGTCAGAGAATGCCCCATTCTGTGCAGTGTCAGAGGATGCCCCTTTCTGTGCAGTGTCAGTGTATGCCCCTTTCTGTGCAATGTCAGGGGATTTCCCTTTCTTTGCACTGTCAGAGGATGCCCCCTTCTGTGCAGTGTCAGAGGATTCCCCTTTCTGTTCAGTGTTAGAGGATGCCCCTTTCTGTGCAGTGTCAATGGATTCCCCTTCCTTTGGAGTGTCTGAGGATGCCACTTTCTGTGCAGTGTCAGAAGAGAATGCCCCTTTCTGTGGAGTGTCAGAGGATGGCAGTTTCTGTGCAGTATCAGAGGATGCCTCATTTTGTGCAGTGACAGAGGTTGCCCCTTTCTGTGCAGTGTCTGAGGATGCCCCATTCTGTGCCCTACCAGAGCATGCCCCTTTCTATGTAGTGTCAGAGGATGCCACTTTCTGTGCAGTGTCAGTCGAAGCCACTTTCTGTGCAGTGTCAAAGAGTGCCCCTTTCTGTGCAGTGTCAGAGGATGCCCCTTTCTGTGCAGTGTCAGAGGATGCCCCTTTCTGTGCAGTGTCAGAGGATGCCCCTTTCTGTGCAGTGTCAGTGTATGCCCCTTTCTGTGCAATGTCAGGGGATTTCCCTTTCTTTGCACTCTCAGAGGATGCCCCCTTCTGTGCAGTGTCAGAGGATTCCCCTTTCTGTGCAGTGTTAGAGGATGCCCCTTTCTGTGCAGTGTCAATGGATTCCCCTTCCTTTGGAGTGTCTGAGGATGCCACTTTCTGTGCAGTGTCAGAAGAGAATGCCCCTTTCTGTGGAGTGTCAGAGGATGGCAGTTTCTGTGCAGTATCAGAGGATGCCTCATTTTGTGCAGTGACAGAGGTTGCCCCTTTCTGTGCAGTGTCTGAGGATGCTCCATTCTGTGCCCTACCAGAGCATGCCCCTTTCTATGTAGTGTCAGAGGATGCCACTTTCTGTGCAGTGTCAGTCGAAGCCCCTTTCTGTGCAGTGTCAGAGGATGCCCCTCTCTGTGCAGTGTTAGAGGAGGATGCCCCTTTCTGTGCAGTGTCAGAGGATGCCCCATTCTGTGCCCTACCAGAGCATGCCCCTTTCTATGTAGTGTCAGTCGAAGCCCCTTTCTGTGCAGTGTCAGTCGAAGCCCCTTTCTGTGCAGTGTAAGAGGATCCCCTTTCTGTGCAGTGTCACAGTATTCCCCTTTGTGTGCAGTGTCATAGAATGCCCCTTTCTGTGCAGTGTCAAAGGATTCCCCTTTCTGTGCAGTGTCAATGGATGCCCCTTCCTTTGGAGTGTCTGAGGATGCCACTTTCTGTGCAGTGTCAGAAGAGGATGACCCTTTCTGTGGAGTGTCAGAGGATGGCAGTTTCTGTGCAGTGCCAGAGGATGCCTCATTTTGTGCAGTGACAGAGGTTGCCCCTTTCTGTGCTGTGTTAGATGGTGCCCATTGATGGTCAGTGTTAGAGGATGCCTCTTTCTGTGCAGTGTCAGAGGTGGATGCTCTTTTCTATGTAGTTTCAGAGGATGGCAGTTTCTGTGCAGTGTCAGAGGATGCCTCTTTCTGTTCTGTGTTAGAAGGTGCCCCTTTCTCTGCAGTGTAAGAGGATGCCCCTTTCTGTGCAGTGTCAGAGGATGCCCCTTTCTGTGCAGTGTCAGTGTATGCCCCTTTCTGTGCAATGTCAGGGGATTCCCCTTTCTTTGCACTGTCAGAGGATGCCCCCTTCTGTGCAGTGTCAGAGGATTCCCCTTTCTGTGCAGTGTTAGAGGATGCCCCTTTCTGTGCAGTGTCAGAGTCTGCCCATTTCTGTTCAGTGTCAGAGGATTCCCCTTTCTGTGCAGTGTTAGAGGATGCCTCTTTCTGTGCAGCGTCAGAAGATAGCCTTTTCTTTGCAGTGTCAAAGTCTGCCCCTTACTGTTCAGTGTCAGAGGATTCCCCTTTCTGTGCCATGTCAGAGTCTGCCACTTTCTGTGCAGTGTCTGAGGATGCCCTTTTCTGTGCAGTGTCAGAGGATGCCCCTCTCTGTGCAGTGTTAGAGGAGGATGCCCCTTTCTGTGCAGTGTCAGAGGATGCCCCATTCTGTGCCCTACCAGAGCATGCCCCTTTCTATGTAGTGTCAGAGGATGCCACTTTCTGTGCAGTGTCAATCGAAGCCACTTTCTGTGCAGTGTCAGTCGAAGCCCCTTTCTGTGCAGTGTAAGAGGATGCCCCTTTCTGTGCAGTGTCAAAGGATTCCCCTTTCTGTGCAGTGTCAAAGTATGCCCTTTTCTATGCAGTGTCAGAGTATGCCCCTTTCTGTGGAGTGTCAGAGAATGCCCCTTTCTGTGCAGTGTCAATGGATTCCCCTTCTTTTGGAGTGTCTGAGGATGCCACTTTCTGTGCAGTGTCAGAAGAGAATGCCCCTTTCTGTGGAGTGTCAGAGGATGGCAGTTTCTGTGCAGTATCAGAGGATGCCTCATTTTGTGCAGTGACAGAGGTTGCCCCTTTCTGTGCAGTGTCTGAGGATGCCCCATTCTGTGCCCTACCAGAGCATGCCCCTTTCTATGTAGTGTCAGAGGATGCCACTTTCTGTGCAGTGTCAGTCGAAGCCCCTTTCTGTGCAGTGTCAAAGAGTGCCCCTTTCTGTGCAGTGTCAGAGGATGCCCCATTCTGTGCAGTGTCAGAGGATGCCCCTTTCTGTGCAGTGTCAGTGTATGCCCCTTTCTGTGCAATGTCAGGGGATTTCCCTTTCTTTGCACTGTCAGAGGATGCCCCCTTCTGTGCAGTGTCAGAGGATTCCCCTTTCTGTGCAGTGTTAGAGGATGCCCCTTTCTGTGCAGTGTCAGAGTCTGCCCATTTCTGTTCAGTGTCAGAGGATTCCCCTTTCTGTGCAGTGTTAGAGGATGCCCCTTTCTGTGCAGTGTCAGAAGATATCCTTTTCTTTGCAGTGTCAAAGTCTGCCCCTTTCTGTTCAGTGTCAGAGGATTCCCCTTTCTGTGCCATGTCAGAGTCTGCTGCTTTCTGGGCAGTGTCTGAGGATGCCCCTTTCTGTGCAGTGTCTGAGGATGCCCCATTCTGTGCCCTACCAGAGCATGCCCCTTTCTATGTAGTGTCAGAGGATGCCACTTTCTGTGCAGTGTCAGTCGAAGCCCCTTTCTGTGCAGTGTCAGAGGATGCCCCTCTCTGTGCAGTGTTAGAGGAGGATGCCCCTTTCTGTGCAGTGTCAGAGGATGCCCCATTCTGTGCCCTACCAGAGCATGCCCCTTTCTATGTAGTGTCAGAGGATGCCACTTTCTGTGCAGTGTCAGTCGAAGCCCCTTTCTGTGCAGTGTCAGAGGATGCCCCTCTCTGTGCAGTGTTAGAGGAGGATGCCCCTTTCTGTGCAGTGTCAGAGGATGCCCCATTCTGTGCCCTACCAGAGCATGCCCCTTTCTATGTAGTGTCAGTCGAAGCCCCTTTCTGTGCAGTGTCAGTCGAAGCCCCTTTCTGTGCAGTGTAAGAGGATCCCCTTTCTGTGCAGTGTCACAGTATTCCCCTTTGTGTGCAGTGTCATAGAATGCCCCTTTCTGTGCAGTGTCAAAGGATTCCCCTTTCTGTGCAGTGTCAGTCGAAGCCCCTTTCTGTGCAGTGTAAGAGGATGCCCCTTTCTGTGCAGTGTCAAAGGATTCCCCTTTCTGTGCAGTGTCAAAGTATGCCCTTTTCTATGCAGTGTCAGAGTATGCCCCTTTCTGTGGAGTGTCAGAGAATGCCCCATTCTGTGCAGTGTCAGAGGATGCCCCTTTCTGTGCAGTGTCAGTGTATGCCCCTTTCTGTGCAATGTCAGGGGATTTCCCTTTCTTTGCACTGTCAGAGGATGCCCCCTTCTGTGCAGTGTCAGAGGATTCCCCTTTCTGTTCAGTGTTAGAGGATGCCCCTTTCTGTGCAGTGTCAATGGATTCCCCTTCCTTTGGAGTGTCTGAGGATGCCACTTTCTGTGCAGTGTCAGAAGAGAATGCCCCTTTCTGTGGAGTGTCAGAGGATGGCAGTTTCTGTGCAGTATCAGAGGATGCCTCATTTTGTGCAGTGACAGAGGTTGCCCCTTTCTGTGCAGTGTCTGAGGATGCCCCATTCTGTGCCCTACCAGAGCATGCCCCTTTCTATGTAGTGTCAGAGGATGCCACTTTCTGTGCAGTGTCAGTCGAAGCCCCTTTCTGTGCAGTGTCAAAGAGTGCCCCTTTCTGTGCAGTGTCAGAGGATGCCCCTTTCTGTGCAGTGTCAGAGGATGCCTCTTTCTGTGCAGCGTCAGAAGATAGCCTTTTCTTTGCAGTGTCAAAGTCTGCCCCTTACTGTTCAGTGTCAGAGGATTCCCCTTTCTGTGCCATGTCAGAGTCTGCCACTTTCTGTGCAGTGTCTGAGGATGCCCTTTTCTGTGCAGTGTCAGAGGATGCCCCTCTCTGTGCAGTGTTAGAGGAGGATGCCCCTTTCTGTGCAGTGTCAGAGGATGCCCCATTCTGTGCCCTACCAGAGCATGCCCCTTTCTATGTAGTGTCAGAGGATGCCACTTTCTGTGCAGTGTCAGTCGAAGCCACTTTCTGTGCAGTGTCAGTCGAAGCCCCTTTCTGTGCAGTGTAAGAGGATGCCCCTTTCTGTGCAGTGTCAAAGGATTCCCCTTTCTGTGCAGTGTCAAAGTATGCCCTTTTCTATGCAGTGTCAGAGTATGCCCCTTTCTGTGGAGTGTCAGAGAATGCCCCTTTCTGTGCAGTGTCAATGGATTCCCCTTCTTTTGGAGTGTCTGAGGATGCCACTTTCTGTGCAGTGTCAGAAGAGAATGCCCCTTTCTGTGGAGTGTCAGAGGATGGCAGTTTCTGTGCAGTATCAGAGGATGCCTCATTTTGTGCAGTGACAGAGGTTGCCCCTTTCTGTGCAGTGTCTGAGGATGCCCCATTCTGTGCCCTACCAGAGCATGCCCCTTTCTATGTAGTGTCAGAGGATGCCACTTTCTGTGCAGTGTCAGTCGAAGCCCCTTTCTGTGCAGTGTCAAAGAGTGCCCCTTTCTGTGCAGTGTCAGAGGATGCCCCATTCTGTGCAGTGTCAGAGGATGCCCCTTTCTGTGCAGTGTGAGTGTATGCCCCTTTCTGTGCAATGTCAGGGGATTTCCCTTTCTTTGCACTGTCAGAGGATGCCCCCTTCTGTGCAGTGTCAGAGGATTCCCCTTTCTGTGCAGTGTTAGAGGATGCCCCTTTCTGTGCAGTGTCAGAGTCTGCCCATTTCTGTTCAGTGTCAGAGGATTCCCCTTTCTGTGCAGTGTTAGAGGATGCCCCTTTCTGTGCAGTGTCAGAAGATATCCTTTTCTTTGCAGTGTCAAAGTCTGCCCCTTTCTGTTCAGTGTCAGAGGATTCCCCTTTCTGTGCCATGTCAGAGTCTGCTGCTTTCTGGGCAGTGTCTGAGGATGCCCCTTTCTGTACAGTGTCTGAGGATGCCCCATTCTGTGCCCTACCAGAGCATGCCCCTTTCTATGTAGTGTCAGAGGATGCCACTTTCTGTGCAGTGTCAGTCGAAGCCCCTTTCTGTGCAGTGTCAGAGGATGCCCCTCTCTGTGCAGTGTTAGAGGAGGATGCCCCTTTCTGTGCAGTGTCAGAGGATGCCCCATTCTGTGCCCTACCAGAGCATGCCCCTTTCTATGTAGTGTCAGTCGAAGCCCCTTTCTGTGCAGTGTCAGAGGATTCCCCTTTCTGTGCAGTGTAAGAGGATCCCCTTTCTGTGCAGTGTCACAGTATTCCCCTTTGTGTGCAGTGTCATAGAATGCCCCTTTCTGTGCAGTGTCAAAGGATTCCCCTTTCTGTGCAGTGTCAATGGATGCCCCTTCCTTTGGAGTGTCTGAGGATGCCACTTTCTGTGCAGTGTCAGAAGAGGATGACCCTTTCTGTGGAGTGTCAGAGGATGGCAGTTTCTGTGCAGTGCCAGAGGATGCCTCATTTTGTGCAGTGACAGAGGTTGCCCCTTTCTGTGCTGTGTTAGATGGTGCCCATTGATGGTCAGTGTTAGAGGATGCCTCTTTCTGTGCAGTGTCAGAGGTGGATGCTCCTTTCTGTGTAGTTTCAGAGGATGGCAGTTTCTGTGCAGTGTCAGAGGATGCCTCTTTCTGTTCTGTGTTAGGGGGTGCCCCTTTCTGTGCAGTGTTAGAGGGTTCCCCTTTCTGTGCAGTGTCAGTGTATGGCCCTATCTCTGCAGTGACAGTGGATGCCCCTTTCTGTGCAGTGTCAGAGGATGCCCCTTTCTGTGCAGAGTTAGAGGAGGATGCCCCTTTCTGTGCACTGTTAGAGGATGCCCTGTTCTGTGCCCTTCCAGAGCATGTCCCTTTCTATGCATTGTCAGAGGATGCCACTTTCTGTGCAGTGTCAGTGGAAGCCCCTTTCTGTGCAGTGTAAGAGGATGCCCCTTTCTGTGCAGTGTCACAGTATTCCCCTTTCTGTGCAGGGTCATAGAATGCCCCTTTCTGTGCAGTGTCAAAGGATTCGCCTTTCTGTGCAGTGTCAGAGTATGCCCCTTTCTGTGCAGGTTCAACGAATGGCCCTTGCTTTGGAGTGTCTGATGATGCCCCTTTCTGTGCAGTGTCAGAAGAGGATGACCCTTTCCATGGAGTGTCAGAGGATGGCAGTTTTTGTGCAGTATCAGAGGATGCCTCATTTTGTGCAGTGACAGAGGTTGCCCCTTTCTGTGCAGAGTTAGAGGAGCATGCCCCTTTCTGTGCACTGTCAGAGGATGCCCTGTTCTGTGCCCTTCCAGAGCATGTCCCTTTCTATGTAGTGTCAGAGGATGCCACTTTCTGTGCAGTGTCAGTCGAAGACCCTTTCTGTGCAGTGTAAGAGGATGCCCCTTTCTGTGCAGTGTCACAGTATTCCCCTTTCTGTGCAGGGTCATAGAATGCCCCTTTCTGTGCAGTGTCAAAGGATTCGCCTTTCTGTGCAGTGTCAGAGTATGCCCCTTTCTGTGCAGGTTCAACGAATGGCCCTTGCTTTGGAGTGTCTGATGATGCCCCTTTCTGTGCAGTGTCAGAAGAGGATGACCCTTTCCATGGAGTGTCAGAGGATGGCAGTTTTTGTGCAGTATCAGAGGATGCCTCATTTTGTGCAGTGACAGAGGTTGCCCCTTTCTGTGCAGAGTTAGAGGAGCATGCCCCTTTCTGTGCACTGTCAGAGGATGCCCTGTTCTGTGCCCTTCCAGAGCATGTCCCTTTCTATGTAGTGTCAGAGGATGCCACTTTCTGTGCAGTGTCAGTCGAAGCCCCTTTCTGTGCAGTGTAAGAGGATGCCCCTTTCTGTGCAGTGTCACAGTATTTTCCTTTCTGTGTATTGTCATAGAATGCCCCTTTCTGTGCAGTGTCAAAAGATTCCCCTTTCTGTGCAGTGTCAGAGTATGCCCCTTTCTGTGCAGGGTCAACGAATGCCCCTTGCTTTGGAGTGTCTGAGGATGCCTCTTTCTGTACAGTGTCAGAAAAGGATGACCCTTTCCATGGAGTGTCAGAGGATGGCAGTTTTTGTGCAGTATCAGATGATGCCTCATTTTGTGCAATGACAGAGGTTGCCCCTTTCGGTGCTGTGTTAGATTGTGCCCATTAATGGTCAGTGTTAGAGGATGCCGCTTTCTGTGCAGAGTCAGAGGAGGATGCTCCTTTCTGTGTAGTTTCAGAGGATGGCAGTATCTGTGCAGTGTCAGAGGATGCCTCTTTCTGTTCTGTGTTAGGGGCTGCCCCTTTCTGTGCAGTGTCAGAGGATTCCCCTTTCTGTGCAGTGGTAGAGGGTGCCCCTTTCTGTGCAGTGTCAATGTATGGCCCTATCTGTGCAGTGTTAGAGTATGCCCTTTCTATGCAGTGTCAGAAGATGCCGCTTTCTGTGCAGTGTCAGTGGATGCCCCTTTCTGTGTGGTGTCAGAGTATTCCCCCTTTCTGTGCAGTGGTAGAGGGTGCCCCTTTCTGTGCAGTGTCAATGTATGGCCCTATCTGTGCAGTGTTAGAGTATGCCCTTTCTATGCAGTGTCAGAAGATGCCGCTTTCTGTGCAGTGTCAGGGGATGCCCCTTTCTGTGCAGTGTCAGGGGATGCCCCTTTCTTTGCAGTGTCAGAGGATGCCCCCTTCTGTGCAGTGTATGGGGAAGCCTCTTTCTGTGCAGTGTAAGAGGATGCCCCTTTCTCTGGCGTGTTAGAGGAAGATGCCCCTTTCTATGCAGTGTCATAGAATGCCCCTTTCTCTGTAGTGTCAGAGGATTTCCCTTTCTGTGCAGTGTCCGAAGATGCCCTTTTCTGTGCAGTGTCAGAGTCAGCCTCTTTCTGTTCAGTGTCAGACAATGGCCCATTCAGTGCAGTGTCAGAGGATGCCCCTTTCTGTGCAGTGTTAGAGGAGGATGCCCCTTTGTGTGCACTGTCAGAGGATGCCCCATTCTGTGCCGTACCAGAGCATGCCACTTTCTATGCATTGTCAGAGGATTCCACTTTCTGTGCAGTGTCAGTGGAAGCCCCTTTCTGTGCAGTGTAAGAGGATGCCCCTTTCGGTGCAGTGATAGAGGACGCCCTTTATGTGCAGTGTCAGGGGAAGCCCCTCTCTGTGCAGTGGCTGAGGATGCCCCTTTCTGTGCAGTAGCAGAGGATGCCCCATTCTGTGCAGTGGCAGAGTATGCCCTTTTCTGTGCCATGTAAGTGGGTGCCCCTTTCTGTGCAGTGTCAGAGGATGCTGCTTTCTTTGCACTGTCAGTGGATGGCCCCTCCTCTGCAGTTTCAGAGGATGCCCGTTTCTATGCAGTGTCAGAAGTTGCCCCTTTCTGTTCAATGTCAGGAGAAGCCCCTTTCTGTGCAGTGTAAGAGGATGCCTCTTTCTCTGCAGTGTTAGAGGAGAATGTCCTTTTCTGTGCAGTATCATAGAATGCCCCTTTCTGTGCAGTGTTAGAGGATTCCCCTTTCTGTTCAGTGTTAGAGGATGCCCCTTTCTATGCAGTGGCAGAGGGTGCCCCTTTCTGTTCAGTGTCCGAGTTTGCCCCTTTCTGTGCAGTGTCAGTGGATGCCCCATTCTGTGCAGTGTTAGAGGAGGATGCCCCTTTCTGTGCAGTGTTAGAGGAGGATGCCCCTTTCTGTGCACTGTCAGAGGATGCCCTTTTCTGTGCAGTGTCAGTGTATGGCCCTTTCTGTGCAGTGTCAGTGGATGCCCTTTTCTGTGCAGTGTCAGTGTATGGCCCTTTCTGTGCAGTGTCAGTGAATTCCACTTTCTGTGCAGTGTGAGAGGATGCCACTTTCTCTGCAGTATCAGAGTATGCCCCTTTCTGTGCTGTGTCAGAGGATACCTCTTTCTGTACAGTGTTAGGGGTGGATTTCCCTTTCGGTGCAGTGTCAGAGGATGCCCCTTTCTGTGCAGTGTCAGAGGATGCCTCTTTCTGTTCTGTGTTAGGGGGTGCCCCTTTCTGTGCAGTGTTAGAGGGTTCCCCTTTCTGTGCAGTGTCAGTGTATGGCCCTATCTCTGCAGTGACAGTGGATGCCCCTTTCTGTGCAGTGTCAGAGGATGCCCCTTTCTGTGCAGAGTTAGAGGAGGATGCCCCTTTCTGTGCACTGTTAGAGGATGCCCTGTTCTGTGCCCTTCCAGAGCATGTCCCTTTCTATGCATTGTCAGAGGATGCCACTTTCTGTGCAGTGTCAGTGGAAGCCCCTTTCTGTGCAGTGTAAGAGGATGCCCCTTTCTGTGCAGTGTCACAGTATTCCCCTTTCTGTGCAGGGTCATAGAATGCCCCTTTCTGTGCAGTGTCAAAGGATTCGCCTTTCTGTGCAGTGTCAGAGTATGCCCCTTTCTGTGCAGGTTCAACGAATGGCCCTTGCTTTGGAGTGTCTGATGATGCCCCTTTCTGTGCAGTGTCAGAAGAGGATGACCCTTTCCATGGAGTGTCAGAGGATGGCAGTTTTTGTGCAGTATCAGAGGATGCCTCATTTTGTGCAGTGACAGAGGTTGCCCCTTTCTGTGCAGAGTTAGAGGAGCATGCCCCTTTCTGTGCACTGTCAGAGGATGCCCTGTTCTGTGCCCTTCCAGAGCATGTCCCTTTCTATGTAGTGTCAGAGGATGCCACTTTCTGTGCAGTGTCAGTCGAAGCCCCTTTCTGTGCAGTGTAAGAGGATGCCCCTTTCTGTGCAGTGTCACAGTATTTTCCTTTCTGTGTATTGTCATAGAATGCCCCTTTCTGTGCAGTGTCAAAAGATTCCCCTTTCTGTGCAGTGTCAGAGTATGCCCCTTTCTGTGCAGGGTCAACGAATGCCCCTTGCTTTGGAGTGTCTGAGGATGCCTCTTTCTGTACAGTGTCAGAAAAGGATGACCCTTTCCATGGAGTGTCAGAGGATGGCAGTTTTTGTGCAGTATCAGATGATGCCTCATTTTGTGCAATGACAGAGGTTGCCCCTTTCGGTGCTGTGTTAGATTGTGCCCATTAATGGTCAGTGTTAGAGGATGCCGCTTTCTGTGCAGAGTCAGAGGAGGATGCTCCTTTCTGTGTAGTTTCAGAGGATGGCAGTATCTGTGCAGTGTCAGAGGATGCCTCTTTCTGTTCTGTGTTAGGGGCTGCCCCTTTCTGTGCAGTGTCAGAGGATTCCCCTTTCTGTGCAGTGGTAGAGGGTGCCCCTTTCTGTGCAGTGTCAATGTATGGCCCTATCTGTGCAGTGTTAGAGTATGCCCTTTCTATGCAGTGTCAGAAGATGCCGCTTTCTGTGCAGTGTCAGTGGATGCCCCTTTCTGTGTGGTGTCAGAGTATTCCCCCTTTCTGTGCAGTGGTAGAGGGTGCCCCTTTCTGTGCAGTGTCAATGTATGGCCCTATCTGTGCAGTGTTAGAGTATGCCCTTTCTATGCAGTGTCAGAAGATGCCGCTTTCTGTGCAGTGTCAGGGGATGCCCCTTTCTGTGCAGTGTCAGGGGATGCCCCTTTCTTTGCAGTGTCAGAGGATGCCCCCTTCTGTGCAGTGTATGGGGAAGCCTCTTTCTGTGCAGTGTAAGAGGATGCCCCTTTCTCTGGCGTGTTAGAGGAAGATGCCCCTTTCTATGCAGTGTCATAGAATGCCCCTTTCTCTGTAGTGTCAGAGGATTTCCCTTTCTGTGCAGTGTCCGAAGATGCCCTTTTCTGTGCAGTGTCAGAGTCAGCCTCTTTCTGTTCAGTGTCAGACAATGGCCCATTCAGTGCAGTGTCAGAGGATGCCCCTTTCTGTGCAGTGTTAGAGGAGGATGCCCCTTTGTGTGCACTGTCAGAGGATGCCCCATTCTGTGCCGTACCAGAGCATGCCACTTTCTATGCATTGTCAGAGGATTCCACTTTCTGTGCAGTGTCAGTGGAAGCCCCTTTCTGTGCAGTGTAAGAGGATGCCCCTTTCGGTGCAGTGATAGAGGACGCCCTTTATGTGCAGTGTCAGGGGAAGCCCCTCTCTGTGCAGTGGCTGAGGATGCCCCTTTCTGTGCAGTAGCAGAGGATGCCCCATTCTGTGCAGTGGCAGAGTATGCCCTTTTCTGTGCCATGTAAGTGGGTGCCCCTTTCTGTGCAGTGTCAGAGGATGCTGCTTTCTTTGCACTGTCAGTGGATGGCCCCTCCTCTGCAGTTTCAGAGGATGCCCGTTTCTATGCAGTGTCAGAAGTTGCCCCTTTCTGTTCAATGTCAGGAGAAGCCCCTTTCTGTGCAGTGTAAGAGGATGCCTCTTTCTCTGCAGTGTTAGAGGAGAATGTCCTTTTCTGTGCAGTATCATAGAATGCCCCTTTCTGTGCAGTGTTAGAGGATTCCCCTTTCTGTTCAGTGTTAGAGGATGCCCCTTTCTATGCAGTGGCAGAGGGTGCCCCTTTCTGTTCAGTGTCCGAGTTTGCCCCTTTCTGTGCAGTGTCAGTGGATGCCCCATTCTGTGCAGTGTTAGAGGAGGATGCCCCTTTCTGTGCAGTGTTAGAGGAGGATGCCCCTTTCTGTGCACTGTCAGAGGATGCCCTTTTCTGTGCAGTGTCAGTGTATGGCCCTTTCTGTGCAGTGTCAGTGGATGCCCTTTTCTGTGCAGTGTCAGTGTATGGCCCTTTCTGTGCAGTGTCAGTGAATTCCACTTTCTGTGCAGTGTGAGAGGATGCCACTTTCTCTGCAGTATCAGAGTATGCCCCTTTCTGTGCTGTGTCAGAGGATACCTCTTTCTGTACAGTGTTAGGGGTGGATTTCCCTTTCGGTGCAGTGTCAGAGGATGCCCCTTTCTGTGCAGTGTCAGAGGACGCCTCTCTATGCAGTGTCAGAGCATGCCCCTTTCTCTGCAGTGTCAGGGGAAGCCCCTTTCTGTGCAGTGTAAGAGGATGCCCCTTTCTGTGCAGTGTCACAGGATGCCCCTTTCTGTGCAGTGTCAGAGGATGCCCCTTTCTCTGCAGTGTCAGGGGAAGCCCTTTTCTGTGCAATGTAAGAGAATGCCCCTTTCTGTGCAGTGTCACAGGATGACCATTTCTGTGGAGTGTCATAGAATGCCCCTCTCTTTTCAGTGGCAGAGGATGGCTGATTCTGTGCAGTTTCACAGTATACCCATTTCTGTGCAGTGTCAGAGGATGGCCCTTTCTGTGCAGTGTCAGAGAATGCCCGTTTATGTTTAGTGTCAGAGGATGCCCCTTTCTGTGCAGTGTCAGAGGAAGATGCCCTTTCTTTGGATTGGCAGAGGATGGCAGTTTCTGTGCAGTGTCAGAGGTTGCCTCATTCTTTGCAGTGTCAGAGGATGCCCCTTTCTGTGCAGTGTCAGGGGAAGCCCCTCTCAGTGCAGTGTCAGAGGATGCACCCTTCTGTGCAGTGTCAGAAGATGCTCCTTTCCAAGCAGGGTTAGAGAAGTATGCCCCTTTCTATGCAGTGTCAGAGGATGACCCTTTCTGTGCAGTGTCAGAGCATGCCCATTTTGTGCAGTGTCAGAGGATGCCCCATTCTGTGCAGTGTTAGAGGATGGCCCTTTCTGTGCAGTGTCAGAGGATGCCCCTTTTTGTGCAGTGTCAGAGGAGGATGCACCTTTCTGTCCAGTGTTAGAGCATGGCCCTTTCTGTGCAGTGTCAGAGGATGCCCTTTTCTGTGCAGTGTCAGAGGATGTCCCTTTCTGTGCAGTGTCAGAGGATGCCCCTTTCTGTGCAGTGTCAGAAGATGCCCTTTTCTGTGCAGTGTTAGATGACCCTTTCTGTGCAGTGTCAGAGGAGGATGCCCCTCTCTTTTCAGTGTCAGAGGATGGCTCTTTCTGTGCACGTTCACAGTATACCCATTTTGGTGCAGTGTCAGAGGATGCCTCATTCTTTGCAGTGTCAGAGGATGCCCCTTTCTGTGCAGTGTCAGGGGAAGCCCCTTTTAGTGCAGTGTCAGAGGATGGACTTTTTGTGCAGTGTCAGAGGATTCCCCTTTCTGTGCAGTGTTAGAGGATGCCCATTTTGGTGCAGTGTCAGAGGAAGCCCCTTTCTGTGCAGTGTCAGAGGATGACCCTTTCTGTGCAGTTTCAGAGGATACCCCTTTCTGTGCAGTGTCAGAGGATACTCCTTTCTGTGCAGTGTTAGAGGAGGATGCCCCTTTCTGTGCAGTGTCATAAGATGGCCCTTTCTGTGCTCTGTCAGAGCATGCCCATTTTGTGCAGTGTCAGAGGATGCACCATTCTGTGCAGTGTCAGAGGATGACCCTTTCGATGCAGTGTCAGAGGATGCCACTTTCTGTGCAGTGTCAGACGATTCCCCTCTCAGTGCAGTGTCAGAGGATGCCCCTTTCTGTGCAGTGTAAGAGGATGTCCCTTTCTGTGTAGTGTCAGATGATGCCCCTTTCCATGCAGTGTCAGAGGACGCCCATTTCTGTGCAGTGTCAGAGAACGCCCTTCTCTGTGCAGTGTCAGAGGATGCCCCTTTTGTTCAGTGTCAGAGGACACCCCTTTCCCGGCAGTGTCAGTGGATGCTCTTTTTTGTGCTGTGTCAGAGGATGTCCGATTCTGCCCAGCGTCAGAGGATGCCCCTTTCTGTGCAGTGGCATAGGAGGATGCCCCTTTCTGTGCATTGTCAGAGGATGCTCCTTTCTGTGCAGTGTCAGTGTATGACCCTTTCTGTGCAGTGTTAGAGGACGCCCTTTTCTATGCAGTGTCTGATAATGCCCCTTTCTGTGCAGTGTCAGGGGAAGCCCCTTTCTGTGCAATGTAAGAGAATGCCCCTTTCTGTGCAGTGTCACAGGATTTCCTTTTCTGTGGAGTGTCATAGAATGCCCCTTTCTGTTCAGTGTCAGAGGATGCCCGTTTCTGTGCAGTGTTAGAGGAGGATTCGCCTTTCTGTGCAGTGTTAGAGGATGCCCCTTTCTGTGCAGTGGCATAGGATGATGCCCCTTTCTGTGCACTGTCAGAGGATGCCCCTTTCTGTGCAGTGTCAGTGTATGACCCTTTCTGTGCAGTGTTAGAGGACACTCTTTTCTATGCAGTGTCTGAAAATGCCCCCTTTCTGTGCAGTGTCAGGGGAAGCCCCTTTCTGTGCAGTGTAAGAGAATGCCCCTTTCTGTGCAGTGTCACAGGATGACCTCTTCTGTGGAGTGTCATAGAATGCTCCTTTCTGTTCAGTGTCAGAGGATTCCACTTTCTGTGCAATGTCAGACTCTGCCCCTTTCTGTGCAGTGTCCGAGGATGCCCGTTTCTGTGCAGTGTTAGAGGAGGATTCGCCTTTCTGTGCAGTGTTAGAGGATGCCCCTTTCTGTGCAGTGGCATAGGATGATGCCCCTTTCTGTGCACTGTCAGAGGATGCCCCTTTCTGTGCAGTGTCAGTGTATGGCCCTTTCCGTGCAGTGTTAGAAGATGCCCCTTTCTATGCAATGTCTGAGGATGCCCCTTTCTGTGCAGTTTCAGGGAAAGCCCCTTTCTGTGCAATGTAAGAGAATGCGCCTTTCTGTGAAGTGTCACAGGATTTCCTTTTCTGTGGAGTGTCATAGAATGCCCCTTTCTGTGCAGTGTCAGTGGATTCCCCTCTCTGTGCAGTGTCAGACTCTGCCCCTTTCTGTGCAGTGTCAGAGGATGCCCCTCTCTGTGCAGTGTCAGAGTATGCCCCTTTCTGTGCACTGTCAGTGGATGCCCCTTTCTGTGCAGTGTTAGAGGATGCCCCTATCTGTGCAGTGTCACAGTATGCCCATTTTTGTGCAGGGTCAGAGGGTGCCCAGTTCCATGCAGTGTCAGTGGATGCCCCTTTGTGTGCAGTGTCAGAGGATGGACGTTTCTGTGCAGTGTCAGAGGATGCCTCATTCTGTGCAGTGTCACAGGATGCCCCTTTCTGTGCTGGGTTAGAGGGTGCCTATTAATGGTCAGTGTTAGAGTATGCCCCTTTTTGTACAGTGTCAGATTAGCATGCCCCTTTCTGTGTAGTGTCAGAGGATTGAGGTTTCTTTGCAATGTCAGGGGATGCCTCTTTCTGTGCAGTGTTAGAGTATGTCCCTTCTGTGCTGTGTTAGAGAGTGCCCATTTCTGTGCTGTGTCAGTGGATGACCTTTTCTGTGCAGTGTCATTGAATGCCCCTTTCTGTGCAGTGTCAGAGGATTCCCCTTTCTGTGCAGTGTTAGAAGATGCCCCTTTCTGTGCAGTGTCAGAGGATGCCCCTTTCTGTGCAGTGTCAGAGGATGCCCCTTTCTGTGCAGTGTCAGAGGATGTCCCTTTCTGTGTAGTGTCAGATGATACCCCTTTCCATGCAGTGTCAGAGGATGCCCATTTCTGTGAAGTGTCAGAAGACGCCCTTCTCTGTGCAGTGACAGAGGATGCCCTTTTCTGTGCAGTGTCAGGGGATGTCCCTTTCTGTGTAGTGTCAGATGATGCCCCTTTCCATGCAGTGTCAGATGATGCCCATTTCTGTGCAGTGTCAGAGGACGCCATTCGCTCTGCAGTGTCAGAGGATGCCCGATTCTGCCCAGCGTCAGAGGATGCCCCTTTCTGTGCAGTGTTAGAGGATGCCCCTTTCTATGCAGTGTCTGAGGATGTCCCTTTCTGTGCAGTGTCAGGGGAAGCCCCTTTCTGTGCAATGTAAAAGAATGCCCCTTTCTGTGCAGTGTCGCAGGATGACCTCTTCTGTGGAGTGTCATAGAATGCTCCTTTCTGTTCAGTGTCAGAGGATTCCGCTTTCTGTGCAATGTCAGACTCTGCCCCTTTCTGTGCAGTGTCCAAGGATGCTCATTTCTGTGCAGTGTTAGAGGAGGATTCGCCTTTCTGTGCAGTGTTAGAGGATGCCCCTTTCTATGCAATGTCTGAGGATGCCCCTTTCTGTGCAGTTTCAGGGGAAGCCCCTTTCTGTGCAATGTAAGAGAATGTGCCTTTCTGTGCAGTGTCACAGGATGACATTTTCTGTGGAGTGTCATAGAATGCCCCTTACTGTGCAGTGTCAGACTCTGCCCCTTTCTGTGCAGTGTCAGAGGATGCCCCTCTCTGTGCAGTGTCAGAGTATGCTCCTTTCTGTGCACTGTCAGTGGATGCCTTTTTCTGTGCAGTGTTAGAGGAGGATGCCCCTATCTGTGCAGTGTCAGAGGATGGCTTTTTCTGTGCAGTGTCACAGTATGCCCATTTTTGTGCAGGGTCAGAGGGTGCCCGATTCCATGCAGTGTCAGAGGATGTCCCTTTGTGTGCAGTGTCAGCAGATGCCCCTTTCTTTGGAGTCTGAGGATGCCCCTTTCTGTGCAGTGTCAGAGGATGGACGTTTCTGTGCAGTGTCAGAGGATGCCTCATTCTGTGCAGTGTCACAGGATGCCCCTTTCTGTGCTGGGTTAGAGGGTGCCTATTAATGGTCAGTGTTAGAGTATGCCCCTTTTTGTACAGTGTCAGATTAGCATGCCCCTTTCTGTGTAGTGTCAGAGGATGAAGGTTTCTTTGCAGTGTCAGAGGATTCCCCTTTCTGTGCAGTGTCAGAGGCTGCCCCTTTCTGTGCAGTGTCAGAGGCCACCCCTTTCCATGCAGTGTCAATGGATGCCCTTTTCTGTGCTGTGTCAGAGGATGCCCGATTCTGCCCAGCGTCAGAGGATGCCCCTTTCTGTGCAGTGTCAGAGGATGCCCATTTCTGTGCAATGTTATAGGATTCGCCTTTCTATGCAGTGTTAGAGGATGCCCCTTTCTGTGAAGTGGCATAGGAGGATGCCCCTTTCTGTGCACTGTCAGAGGATGCCCCTTTCTGTGCAGTGTTAGAGGATGCCACTCTCTGTGCAGAGTCAGAGGATGCCCTTTTCTGTGCAGTGTCAGAGTCTGCCCCTTTCTGTGCAGTGTCAGTGGATGCCCCTTTCTGTGCAGTGTTAGGGGTGGATTCTCCTTTCTGTGCAGTGTCAGAGAATGCCCCTTTCTGTGCAGTGTCAGAGGATTCCCCTTTCTGTGCAGTGTAAGAGGATGGCCCTCTCTGTGCAGTGTCAGAGGATGCCCCTTTCTGTGCAGTGTAACAGGATGCCCCTTTCTGTACAGTGTCAGAGCATACCCCATTCTGTGCAGTGTTAGATGAGGATGCCCCTTTTTGTGCAGTGCCATAGAATAGCCCTTTCTGTGCAGTGTCAGAGTATGCCCATTTTGTGCAGTGTCCGAGGATGCCCCTTTCTGTGCAGTGTCAAAGGATGCCCCTTTCTGTGCAGTGTCACAGTAAGCCCCTTTCTGTGCTCTGTTAGAGGGTGCCCATTTCTCTTCAGTGTTAGAGGATGCCCCTTTCTGTGCAGTGTCACAGAATGCCCCTTTCTGTGCAGTGTCAGAGGATGCCCCTTTCTGTGCAGTGTCAGAGGATGCCCCTTTCTGTGCAGTGTCAGAGGATTTCCCTCTCCATGTAGTGTCAGAGGATGCCCCTTTCCATGAAGTGTCAGAGGATGCTCATTTCTGTGCAGTGACAGAGGACGCCCTTTTCTGTGCAGTGTCAGAGGATATCCCTTGCTGTGCAGTGTCAGAGGATGCCCCTTTCTGTGCAGTGTAAGAGGAGTCCCCTTTCTGTGCAGTGTTAGAGGATGGCCCTCTCTGTGCAGTGTCAGAGGATTCCCATGTAGTGTCAGTGGATGTCCTTTGCTGTGTAGTGTCACAGGATGCCCCTGTCTGTGCAGTGTCAGAAGATACCCCTTTCTGTGCAGTGTTAGTGGAGGATGCCCCTTTCTGTGCAGCATCATAGTATGGCCCTTTCTGTGCAGTGTCAGAGTATGTCCATTTTGTGCAGTGTCCGAGGATGCCCCTTTTTGTGCAGTGTCAGATGATGTCTGTTTCTGGGCAGTGTCAGTGGATGCCCCTTTCTGTGCAGTGTCAGAGGATGCCCCTTTCTGTGCATTGTCAGAAGATGCCCCTTTCTGTGCAGTGTCAGAGTAGGATGCCCTGTTCTGTGGAGTGTCAGAGGATGCCCCTTTCTGTGCTGTGTTAGAGGGTGCCCATTAATGGTCAGTGTTAGAGTATGCCACTTTCTGTGCAGTGTCAGAGGAGGATGCCTCTTTCTGTGTAGTGTCAGAGGATGGCAGTTACTTTGCAGTGTCAGAGGATGCCTTTTTCTGTGCAATGTCAGAGTAAGCCCCTTTCTGTGCTGTGTTAGAGGGTGCCCATTTCTATTCAGTGTTAGAGGATGCCCCTTTCTGTGCAGTGTCAGAGGAAGCCCCTTTCTGTGCAGTGTAAGAGGATGCCCATTTCTGTGCTGTGTCACAGGATGCCCCTTTCTGTGCAGTGTTACAGGATGCTCCTTTCTGTGCAGTGTCAGTGGATACCCCTTTCTGTGCAGTGTTAGAGGAGGATGTCCCTTTCTTTGCAGTGTCATAGGATGGCCCTTTCTGTGCAGTGTCAGTGTATGCCCATTTTGTGCAGTGTCCGAAGATGCCCCTTTCCTTGCGGTGTCAGATGATGCCCGTTTCTGTGCAGTGTCAGAGGAGGATACCCCTTTCTGTGTAGTGTCAGAGGATGGCAGTTACTTTGCAGTGTCAGAGGATGCCTCTTTCTGTGCAATGTCAGAGTAAGCACCTTTCTGGGCTGTGTTAGAGGGTGCCCATTTCTCTTCAGTGTTAGAGGATGCCCCTTTCTGTGCAGTGTCAGAGGAAGCCCCTTTCTGTGCAGTGTAAGAGGATGCCTCATTCTGTGAAGTGTAACAGGTTGCCCCTTTCTGTGCAGTGTCAGAGTATCCCCCTCTCCGTGCAGTGTCAGTGGATTTCCCTTTCTGTGTAGTGTCAGAGCATGCCCCTATCCATGCAGTGTCAGAGGATGCTCATTTCTGTGCAATGACAGAGGATGCCCTTTTCTGTGCAGTGTCAGAGGATGCCCCTTTCTGTGCATTGTCAGAGAATGCCCCTCTGTGCAGTGTTAGAGGATGCTCCTTTCTGTGCAGTGTTAGAGTAAGCCCCTTTCTGTGCTGTGTTAGAGGGTGCCCATTTCTCTTCAGTGTTAGAGGATGCCCCTTTCTGTGCAGTGTCAGGGAATGCCCCTTTCTGAGCAGTGTTAGAGAATGCCCCTTTCCTTGCAGTGTTAGATGATGCCCCATTCTGTGCAGTGTCAGAGGATGCCCCTTTCTATGCAGTGTCATAGGATGTCCCTTTTTGTGCAGTTTCAGAGGATACCCCTTTCTGTGTAGTGTCAGAGGATGCCCCTTTCTGTGCATTGTCAGAGGATGCCCCTTTCTGTGCAGTGCTGATCAGGAGATGAGGAACACTTGCCAGAATTAAGTCACTGAAGCACAGAAACTAATAACAGGGAGCCTTCTGATGCTGGGGATTGACGTCAGGCACGCTGTACCTTACACTGACATTCAGCTTAGCTCCACTCACCTGGACGTGGTCATAAATACTATTGTTATTGAAAAATTTATAGAGAGTTTTGGGTGACTGTTCAGGCAGAAAACTGTCTCTGTCATTTTTTTCATTTTGGAAGCTGCTGACCTGCACTCCCGGCATACTCAGGTAATTAATTTTATCCCTTTCAAGTCTCTGATGGGGTTGAAGACTGGATAGTTCAGTTTACAATTAAGCTTAGTTGTTTAGGGGTTAAAATGATTTTAGATCTAGATAGATGTTTTAAGTTGATAATGATGAGATATGACAGATATTGATTTACACTCAGAATTTTAGATGCATCAATTTCGGAAAGATGTTTTCTTCAAGGTTGTCAAATACCAATATGCAAAATTTCATGAATGTAACATTTATATAATTCTTGATTGTTTCATGGCTCTTGCTACAGGTTGTTTGTAGTTTTTCTGAGACAGGGTTTCTCTGTGTAGCCTTGGCTGTCCTGGACTCAGTCTGTAAAGCAAGCTGGCCTCAAACTCACAGAGATCCACCTGCTTCAGTCTCCTTGAGTGTTGGGATTACAGGTGGGTGCCACCGTGCATGGCACACATTTATTTCTTATTCTAGAACCTTATAGAACAAAAAGAAGATATTGCCGAGTATGTTAATTAGTCAGTGTAGCAAACTGACATTAAAACCAACCAAAATACCATGTAAGAATATTGCTTGTGTAGACAGTCCAGGACCAACATCAAGTAAACAATTGTAGGCAAATTCAGATGAAAAAGAAAACAAAAGAAACCTTGTTACTGAGAAAACATTGTTAAAATGTTTATTTCTAGATTATACATGTGGATTACCTAGATTTGCACTTATTAACTTTCCTCAAAGATGCATTTTTATGTACTTAGTACTGTAAACATCAAACTAAATTTTAAACAGATTGGGGGCTGGAGAGATGGCTCAGTGGTTAAGAGTATTTGGTCTAGCAGAGAGCCTAGGTTCATTTTCCAGCACCCACATGGTTCATAACCATCTGTAAGTCTAATTCCAGGAAATCTGACATTCCCTTCTGACCTAAACAGGCACTAGGTACACACATGGTGCACATACATACATGCAGGCAAAAAAATTAACACATAAAATGAAATGAATAAATACAAAACGTATATGTCCTCTTGCTCATTTCTGGCTCTTAGAACACAAGTATGCTATGTCATAAATTTACTTTTTTTTTTGGGCTTTTCAAGATAGGATTTCTCTGGGTAGATGTTTTCTTGCCTCTGCTTCACTGAATGCTGGGTATGTGCACTTGACTATACAACATCAACTAGAATGAAGGAAATGAGCATGTTAGGAAGACCTACAATGATGTTCTATTATCACATCTAGCAGAACTGGTTATTGGATCATCCCCTTTATAGGGTTACTTACTGACACAAAAATTTGAGAACTGATATTAATTTTTGCCTCAGCCTCCCAGGGTTCTTCACTCATAAGAGACTCACACAGTCTTTCCTATCTGTCCAGTAAAATAGTCACATAATTAACACACAATGGTCCACAGTTAAGATTTATTCCTATATCTATCTGTATCTAGATACATTGATTGTAGATCTGATAGAATAGTCTTAGTAAAGTCCTCAAGTCTATCAAAATGTTAAATTCCTATTATTAACAGTAGAAGAAAATAGGAGGACAAGAATGTGTCGACAGAAACTAAGGGTACAGAAATAGTTTTTCAAATAAACAATCCACCAGATAAGAGTATCAGATATAAGGTTACATTAGGTCTAAATGTAAACTAATAAACTCAAATGATCAGTGCTTAATATTCAAAGTTGTGCCTGCAGAAATACTTAGGTTTTCACATTATGGTGAGGATTTGGAGAAAGGAGCACACTTCTCCATTGCTGTTGGGAATAGCTCTACCTCAAGACCCAGCTATATCACTCCTGGGCATATACCCAAAAGATGCTCCACCATACAACAAGGACATTTGCTCAACTATGTTCATAGCAATTTTATTCATAATAACCAGAATCTGGAAACAACCTAGATGTTCCTCTACCAAAGAATGAATAAAGAATCTGTGGTACCAATTGAGTGGAGAGTGGGGTCTGACTTTCACACAAACTCTGGTGCCCCATATCTGACCACATCCCCTGGATGGGGAGGCCTGGTGGCACTCAGAGGAAGGATAGCAGGCTACCAAGAAGAGACTTGATACCCTATGAGCATATACAGGGGGAGGAGGTCCCCCTCAGTCACAGTCATAAGGGAGGGGAGTAAGGGGAAAATGGGAGGGAGGGAGGAATGGGAGGATACAAGGGATGGGATAACCACTGAGATGTAATATGAATAAATTAATAAAAATTTCAAAAAAAGAATCTGTGGTACATTTATACAGTGGAACACTATTCAGCTATTAAAAACAAGGAAATCTTGAAATTTGCAGGCAGATGGATAAAACTAGAAAAGATCATCCTAAGTGAGTTAACCCAGACCTAGAAAGATGTGTAGGGTATATACTCACTCATAAGCAGATATTAGCCACATAATACAGGATAACTACACTACAACACAGAGATTGAAACATCAGCCAAGTACCATGTATGATGTGGACCTAGACCCTCTGCTCAAATATAGTAGCACGGTCTCCTTGTGGGTCCCAAAATGTGGAGAGTAGGGACTACTTTGGACATGCACTCTGGCCATCAAATTTTGATCACTTCCCCCTGGCAGGGCAGCCTTGCTACAGAGGAAGAGGACACATGTAGTACAGATGAGACTTGATAGGCTGAGGTCAGATATTAGGGGAGGAGGGCTCCCCTTTCTGAGGACCAGGGGACAGAGGAAGAGGGGATGAGGGAGGGAGGAGAGATCGGGGGGGGGGATCGAGAGGGGATAAGGGAGGGGGATACAATCGGATGTGAAGAATTTAAACTGCAGAACAAGCAAACAACTTATATTGCTAATCCCACTATATGGGAACAGCTTTGAGACAGGCTGAGATATGAATGTCTAGGCATAGACAGGGCTCCTTGTTGGCTACAGAACCTCCTGTGACTTTTATTAGATGTTGTTCTTCATATGGCATGAATGAAGATTTACAGATGTCTTTTTTCTGCTCATACAAAGAGCAGAGAGCCTTAATTGTTCTGTGCACCCTGCACACCTCATACATTCATAATTTTAGGACTGTATAATGCTTGTGAGACATTATATGGTTTCAGAACAAAAGAACCGGACACTGAAGCTGGATCAGATCTGACAGGATTCATTCCTCTCAGCATGCTGGACACTGACATCCTCCTGTATCCTTCATGTTCCAGCACCAAGTGCTTCAGTTGCTGTTCCTCATAAGAACAGGACAGCTCCTGGGACACCTTTGAAGAAAGCCTCCAATCCCAATTGGTCCAGCATTTCAGACTGTCCCCACACAGGACTCTAATTAAGCCTGAAACTTCTCAACATTAATAAACTGGACCACAAATGCTATTTTTAGCCTGTTTAACCATTTCCCCAATTTTATTGGGGCCCCTACAAAGGTCTTATTTGTCTCAAATCAGCCAAAAGAAACCTTGAGAGAATGACACCCCATTTCCTTTAAGGGGGGTTGGATAGGTTTTTGGTTGCTTTATTGGGCTATAGAGAGTTATTATCAGTGGGAGTTGGTTATAATTTATTACTGGTTCTTATTTAGAGAGAAAACAAGGTTGGACTCATGGATGTCTCTCTTTTCCTTTATCTTCCATTCTTAGGTTTGGAGATAAGGGTTGAAAAGAAAGAAGGGGGAATATAGAAATATATAGAGAAGATAGATCTAAAAGTAGATTAGTGAATCTACTCCTCAACTTATGACTCACTTGTCACTCACAAGGTTATTTTTAATTTACTGGTATAGAATTTTGTATATAGATGTAAAATAAGTTTAATTCTAGATACAGTGGTATAGAATTCAAATGTAATATTATTATATGAGGTGTTGTACTCATATAACTCAATTATAATACAAAGTTCACATCCAATACTTTGAAAGTGCTATTGCAGGCTATTTAGGATAAATAGGTTATACAAGTTAATTGTTAGTTGAGAAAATTATGGTCATATCAATTACTAGTCTATTTTTATCACAAGAATATACATCTTAGATGCAACAGATAAATATGATTCTATAGAAAGTTAAGGTAAAATAGATAAGGTCTTCAAAAACCTCAGGGACATACAGAATATGGCATTTAAAATGTTTTTACTATTTTAAAAACTCACTGACAATGATACAGGTTAACTCCTGGCAACACCTATCCTACCTCAAAGAGGAAGATGAGCATCAAAGAACCTCCTTATGGAGATGGCTTCAAATGTGGCAAACAAGCCACTGAACAAAATGTCCTTGTTTCTACCACAGACAGAATTCTGCATAAAAAAAGGGCAAGCTTGGGTGCAGGCAGAAGGCTAAAGATGATGCTCCAATCTTATAGTTTTGGGTGACTGTTCAGGCAGCAAACTGTCTCTGTCACCTTCTCGTTTGGGAAGCTACTAACCTGCATTCCTGGCATACTCATGTAATTAATTTATTCCTTCTCAAGTCTCTGACAGGGTTGATGACCAGATAGTTTTACAATTAAGCTTAGTTTTTTAGAGGTTAAGATGTTTTTAGGTCTAGATAGATGTTTTAAGTTGATAATGATAAGATATGATAGATATTGATTTACATTCAGAATTTTAGACTCACCAAGATAGGAAAGATGTTTTCTTCAAGGCTGCCAAATACAAATAACCAAAACACTAAGAATGTAACATTTACATAATTCCTGATTGTGTCATGGTTCTTCTTGCTATAGGTAGTTTATTGTATATTTGTATAATAACATAAATGTATATATAAAAAATAAAAAAATAATAAAGTTTCATGAGAGAAAAGGGTGAATGCAAAATATGGCCAGATACTAGGTGGCATTACATATTTAATACAGGCTTTAAATGAACTTCTCTATTTCCCTGAAAACCTGAATTTTGAAAAGTGTTGTGTTGTGAATGTGTTTTCTAGAAAGATTCCAGAATGGGTCCAACTAGGATTGTGTGTTCAATCAATAAACTGCGTTCTTTATGCTTTGTTCAGTACCAGATACCAAAACAAAGAAGCCAAGCTTATGTGGCTCATGTTCCCATGTGAGGCTGACTAGAAATGGATAAAAGTAATAATAATCTGTATTTAAAATTTTACTGTACTTATAGAAATACTACAGCTCCTGGTAAAATCTGTAGGAATATAAATCCAAGCATGAGTGCACACACTTACACTCCCAGCATCCAGAAGGCTATCTAGGCAGGATGCAATCACAGCCTGGACAACATAGGCAGACAGTCTAAAACTATCAGGCAAGCAAACAAACAGAATAGCAAAAAATACACAAAACAAGCAAAGCTAATATTTTAGTGTTATGAAGGTGTCATATTTTCAAAGCATTGGGGCTAAATGAAAGTATAGTCAATAAAAGAATGAAAATGTGGGGTGAGGAGGTGGGACTGGGAGGAAACAAGGAAGGTGGCCACAATGGAATGTAAAGTGACTACATTAAAAAATATACAAAAAAGAATTAAATAAAAGACACATTAAGACATGGCTTTCTTCTTTAATTTCTTTAATCACGTTGAGTGCCATATGTAAAAGAACTAATCCTGGAAGCTTCTAGCTTCTGTACACTCTAACCTAGGCCTAGAATGTTTTAGCCTCTGAGACTTACTGCTTAATGATCTCACCCTTTCTTGTTCTTTCTGAGCTCTGGGCTGGCTGGTTCCACTCAGCTGTTCTGGCTCAAACTCCTCTCCCAGCTGACTTATTCAATCTGTCTTCTCTTTTGGCCTCTGCATTTCTCTGCTTGGCCTCAAACTAACTCCATCAATCTTTTCTAATCTTCTGGCTCCTTCTTATTCTCTGGCTCATTCGGTCCTTACCTGTGTTTAGCTTGTTCTCTCAGTCAATCTGTCTCTGTAAAACTCTCCTGGTAAAAATGCCTCCTCTCTCTCGTTCTCTATGTTGCTCTCTTAAGTAGCTTCCCTTTCCAATCTCTTCTCATGAGAGTTGAGCATATCCTAGTCTGTCAAATCTCTGACACCAAACTCTCACAAGAAGATAGAGGAAAGAGAAGCTACTTAAGGGGCAATGCAGAGAAAGAGGAGGTAGTTTTTACCAGGACCGTAATAGAGGCAGGTTGCAGAGAGAAAACTCAGGTGAAGCCTAAATGAAGCAGAGAATGGGGAGCCAGGAGATTAGAGCAGATTGCTGGAGTTAGTTTGATGCCAAGAAGAACAGTTCAGGGGCTGAAGAGAGAGGCCGGTTGAATAAGTCAGCTGGGAGATAGTTTAAGCCAAAGCAGATGAATTAAACCAGCCAGTCCATGTTGAAAGGGCCCTGCTGTTTGAGGTTGCAGTGGTCCCAGTGAGGACAGGCATTAAGAACTCAGAGCTAGATGGAGTATTCCCTCTCCCCAGCCGGGCCTTCTGCTCTCTGCCTGACCTCATTTGGAGATTTAGACATAGATGCCCCTAAGCACATTTGACACAGATCCCTGCTAGCTCTCCCCTCCCTGCGACTATAGGATAACTAGGTATTGTGTTCCCGTTCATATGATAGGAGCACGCTGCCTAATGCAAATCCAGCATCTTTAAAGTACATAAATTCAACCAATTGTGTGCGCCTACCCTAGGACCTCCCCACCCACTCCTCAAGGACTATAAAGCCTTGTTTCTCCCTGAATAAAGTTGAACTAGCTCCCTGAAGTAGTTCCCAGAGTAGTCATTCTCGGTTGTACTCACAGCCTTCTTAGCCCTGCACTTGGCCTTCTGTTCCTTCTGCCTTTGTTGTCTGGTGGCCAAATAGCCCCCCAGGGAAGAGGAACCCACAGGCACAAAGCTCAGAAGGAATAAGGAAGGGTGAGCCTATTAAGCAGTAAGTCTCAGAGGCAGAGAACATTCTAGGCCTAGGTTAGATTGTACAGAGGCTAGAAGCTTCCAGGAGCAGCTCTAAGTTAGCAGAGGCAGTAAGTTGAACAGCAATTGAAACAGGCAAATAAAAGATCCCTTTACATTTCATAATATCTATTTTGATCACATTCATTCTTCCAACTCTCCAAGATCCACCCAATGCCTCCCTATCCACCCGACTTCGTGTTCTTCTCCTCCCTCCCCTTCTTTCTCCTTCACCCCCTCCTCTCCATCTCTCCTATAAAGTCTAGTTTGTGTTACTCAACTACTCTTGGTGTGAGGCCTGCCCTGGAACATCATCATACCCTAGAAGAAAACCTACTATCTCTCTCAAAGCTGCTATCAAATGCCAATACCTCCTCAGCTAAGAGGGGACATTAACCTAGAAAATAGAAGTAGGCCAGTACTGCTGTCTAGAAGAGAAAGTCACATTTATTGAAGCTTTAAATCCAATTAAGTAATTTGCTGATAAGGTAACTAAAAGCTAAAAGAACCAAAGAGGGGAATCATTTCAGACATCCCCAATTATTCAAAGGCCAAACTCCCTCCTAAGAAGTTCTGGTGGGCTGTCGTCATGGCTTAGTGTTTGGCAGGAGAACACTCAGCTCTGCCAGGCCCTTGGTCCAATGACAGTCTGGCTGGATAGAGGACAGCCCCTCCAGTGTTGAGCAACTTCAGCATTGTCATGGCCAGAAGCCTGAGACCTAACCTGTCTTGCCTGGGGAGCGAGGACAAGGAGCTTTGCGGAAGATTTCATCCCTAATCCACAATTTCAGAACCAGCGCTAACAGTGTCAAATCCAAGTCCACCCTGTGCCAAAGAGCTGGAAAAAATCCTGGCCATTACCCTTAGCTCCAATTTGATCTAAGGAAGGACTTTTCCCTGACTACTCAGGATGGTATACATACTTCAAGGTTCCATTTTCACCTGTGCCACTGCATCAGGAGCTGGGAGGATGGCTATCCCAGTCCTGACACCCCAGGAGTATGGCTGAGTTCCACAGCTCCAGAATGTAGCTGCAAAACTTGTTGACAGCCAGACTCCCTCAGCCTGATCATAGGAAGGTCTTCTCCTCATTCTGTAACCAACAGTTGTGAAATAGAGCCAGTTTTAACAACGAGTATACATGGGGGTCTGGAAGTGTTCCTACCCAAGCCATAAAAGCACTCCAGATGTAAGAATTGGTGCCAGCAGCCTCTACTAACTCCTGTACTGGATAGAGGAATATAGGAAAAGATATAGCAACTGCAGATGCTGGTGCAAAATGTCTCAGCATCATTCAAGTTTGTCCTTGGAGATGGGCAAGGGCTCATATATTATTCTTTAGTTTCCTTAAACTGGGGGAAAATCACAACAGAAGCACAGTTATTAAGGCAAGCATACAAGAAACATAACACCTACAAAAACCAGTAATTCTTCCAAAATAGGAGTTTGAAAGAAATCTAAAAATGCTCAGAACAGATTTTAAAAGATGTTTCCAAGGAAACTCAGTGAGATACAAGACAACAGAGATAAAGAATACAAGGATGAGAAAAACATCTCAGGATGTGAATGAGTAATTCACCCAAAAGATGAAAATTCATTGAAAAGAATCAGTCAAGCATCATGTAACCCTGAATAAAGGAAATAAAAAATACAATAGCTCCCTCAATTAATTTGAATACTGAGCATTGGCAGGAAAAATTTCAGAACTTGAGAACTACCTCAAATTAACCAAGTTATACCATGATGAAGGAGGAGGAAGAAAAAGAAAACTTTCAGAAGAAAGTCTTTTTTACTTATGAGATAACTGCAGAAGATAAGGAAAGGAGGAAGATACTGAAAACCTATTTTATTGTGGCTTCCCAAACCTTCAAAGAGATACTGGCATTTAGTTCCAAGAGATGCGAAGGACCCTGGAAGAATTCAATCTAAAAACTTCAAGGAGGGCATATACAGGGGGAGGAAGTCCCCCTCAGTCACAGTCATAGGGGAGGGGAGTAAGGGGGAAATGGGAGGGAGGGAGGAATGGGAGGATACAAGGGATGGGATAACCATTGAGATGTAACAAGAATAAATTAATAAAATAAAATTTAAAAAACTTCAAGGAGGATTGTAATCAAAATTTCAGAAGTACTAAACAGGAATGGGTATGCGATAGCTCAGCTGCTGGAATGTTTGCCTATCATTTCTGCCTCAAACCACACCACCCTAGTGTGGTGGTGTGTCCCTGTAGTCCCACCACTCAAAAGGTGGAAGCAGGAAGGGCAGGCGCTCAAGGTCATTGGACCAGCTGGATGGCTCAGGAGGTAAATGAGCTTGCTGCCAAGCAGGGTAACTAGAAATCAATCCCAAGAACCCACATTGTAGAAGAGAACCAACTCTCACAAGCTGTCCCCTGACTTCCATGTGTATGTTGCCCACACATGTGCAACACATCATAATTAAATATAAAAAAGTTCAAGGTTATTCTTAGCTAAAGAAAGCAGCAGAAGACTTACAGACCAAATGACAAGAGGGAGATTATTCAAGTACTGAAAGAAAAAAAAATCCAACCAGGAATATAATATCCAGCATACATATCCTTCAAACCTGAGGGAGAGGGTGCCTGGGAAGATGGCTCATTGGTTAGAAGCACTTGCCACTATGTCTAGTGACCTGAGTTTGAGCCCTAGGACCCATATGGAAGAAGAAGAGAACCAACCTTGTCCCATAAGTTGTTCTTTGTTCTCCACACGCATGCTGGGTGCACATGCCATGGCATGTGTGCACTCATACACATGCATACTAAGTATACCACAACACACACACACCATGAATAAATGAATGAATACATGAATGAATGAGTGAATGAATGAATGGAATGTAAAAATTAAAATAAATTGGAGAAGTAAAGGTTTTTTTTCCAAAGAAGCAGAAAAATAAGAGAACTCAATTTGACAAAACTAAACTGACTAGAAATGCTTTAGGGGACTACTACCAAAATGGAGAATAATCACTACCACTCTTTGGTATCCCCAGTCCTGGCTATTCCTATGTCATCCTTTAAGGTTAATCTAAGAATTCTTTCCTCTGAAGATAATGCACACTGTGGTGGCTAGATATATGCAAGCAAAATGCGCACACATATATATTTTAAAATGCAAAAAGATATGTTTCTAAGGAATAAGATAGATAGCCAGAAAAGAGATAGAATTTAATAATTTTTAAATCCTAAAAAGAAAAGTTCATTCCTAGATTACTTCAATTAGGAATCTTACCAAACATTTTTAGAATTAGCAGCTCTGCATAAACTCTTCCAAAAATAGATAAGAAAATACATTCTATTACTGACACATTCTGTAAGACCAGCCTCATTCTGACATCAAAGCCAAACCACTGTGAGACTAATACAGATCAACATGACACAAAAGTCCTCAGTCAAACACTCTCAAACAGAAGCTATAGCATTTAAACAGGACCATGTACCACAACTACCAGGCTTTATTCTAGAAATGTAAAGTGCACACTAAATGAAAAATTAATCAATGTAACAATGCCCTGTATTAGCTGTCTAAAGAAACACTAGCATAATCTTTGTAGACACAAGAAAATCTTGAAAACTTTAATATGTTTTTATTATTAAAGAAGATATATGTTTTCATTATTATAAAAGATCACTCATGACATAAACATGTACATAAATTCAAGGCATAAAAGTTTAAAACAACAAAGCAATATTGGGACATGATATAGATTTAAGCCACTGTTCTATGCCCATGAAGTGAGTATTTAATAGAAATTCTCCTCAAGTAGATTAATACAATCCTATCTCAATTCACAGCAGACATATTTTTGGAAGTATTTGATAAGCTAAAATTTACCTAAAATTTAGCAGATATGTAAAATAATCTCAAAAAAGAACAGCAAAATCGGGCAAAGTGCTTATATAAAATACAGTGTGGAGGCACATTTAGCAGGTAGAAACATAACCTGGACAGTTGATGAGAGTTATACCTTGTCAATGACCAGAACAGAACTGTCAAAACGGATTTATAACTAGATTGGCCACATTAGCCAAGACAGTAGCTGCCAATGGGCCATGCAGCATGAATTCACACCAACAAATGCCAAATATCTTTCCTTCTGACGTGTCCTTTTATTTGGCTTGCTTTCAGAGACGCTGCCCATATTAGGGTGAGTCTCTTCTGATCTATTATATTACTACAATCAACACACAGAGAGAGAGAGAGAGAGAGAGAGAGAGAGAGAGAGAGAGAGAGAGAGAGAGAGAGAGAGAGAGAGAGAGAGAGAGAGAGAGAGCAGACGAACCTGATGCATAGAAGTCTTCATTGAGGCTCTCTTCCCAGCTGATTCTAGGTTGTGTAAGGTTGACAGATGAAGCACCACCCTGATATACAGTGTATATGGTAAAGACATCGTTACAACTCAGGACCTTCCGCTTTGGTCTATCCTGAGCTTCCTTGTCCCATTGTAATGCTGAATGAGGAAGTACAGCAATCCTTTTCTGAGAAGGTCTCAGTCCACTCAAGAATGAAAGTTTAAGTAACCAAAAATTCCATGAAGGATATAAAATAAAATTTGAGTCTAAAGTGGGGATGCTAGAGGAAAGAGGCTATGAGGACTTATTGTGGCCGCAAGACCAACTTAATGAGTAAAGGTGTAGGGCACCCCACTTCTCATCTTCTTTTATGTTCTTTTCAGAAGGAAAGCACATGAGGGCTGGCTAGATGGCTCAACAGGTGAAAGTACTTGCTGTGCAAATCTGATGAACTGAGTTAGAACCCCGGGCAGGACTCATGAAAAAGGTAAGAGAGGAAAGAGTCCACAAAGTCTGTGTGCCATGGCATGTGTGCACTCATACACATGCATACTAAGTAAACCCACAACATCAATACTATTACTGATGATGATGATGATGATGATGATGATGATAAACAAAATGAATAATTTTAAAGTACTGTAGAGACCTGCTGTTCCCTGAACCTGTATCGAGAGCAGATCTGTAAAAAGCCTGTAACAATCCTAAGAAGGTACCTTTCTTGAATTCACACACATACACACACACACACACACACACACACACACACACACACACATACACACACACACACACCTTAAATGAAATAAATAACAGGAGCTAAAAAGAGATAGCTCAGTAGTTGAGAACTTACTGTTCTTATAGAGAACTAGAGTTCAGTTCCCAGAACCTGCACTGGTCAGAGAGCAACTGCCTGTAACTCCAGGCCCAGGGGCTCTGACACCTTCTTCTGAACTCCACTGGCAGTTGTACTCACATGTGTGCATACGCACACGCACACATACGAATTTAAAAGACAGAATAAAGAGACTATACCTGTCAGATCCTCATCCGCAGACTGAAACTGACCACTGATTCCAGCTTATTTGTTTGAAGTCTACCACTGCATTTAGGCAGAGGCAGCATGCATTCCAAGGCACATCCATTCACAAACAGCTTAGATTTTCTTTCGACTATTAAGAAAACTCCTCAAAAGGTTTCAGCAATATCGAAAGTCCTAAATACTCAGCGAGTGGCATAGATTCGCTCACTGAAGCAGAATGCCCAAATATGATGGGTCTCATAAATTGGCCAACATTGGGAATACCCAGAAAGCAGCTAGCAGACACCTCCCTCCCAATCCCAGTCTCTCACACACACATATAGAAATTATTTAAATGCCTTAGAAATTATGTGCAGATGATTCTATATAGTATGAAATTATAACCATTTTCTTTTAGTTCCTTTTTCCATACTTCCAAAGTTATAGAACATATGGCACATGACACAATAAAAAAATAGATCAGAGAAACAGATCCCGGCTAGGTTGTAAAACATCTGTGTGGGCTTTGGCAGAGCCCATTTTCTGCCTGGGTCTCACTTTCATCATATGCAAAACAAGGTGGTTCCATTGTATTCCTGATAACATAACACTCAATTTCAATCCATGCACAACTTTTTATTCTACTGATGGAATCATGTTGCAATACCCCAGAAGGACCACAAGGTGTCAGAAGGTGTTCATCTGACTCATGAGTCTCAATTAATAAATCCTATTTATTTTGCATTACACTAAAACACTCATTCTCATATTTCACACATTTCAAGAACCACCATCATAGCCCTATCAAAACAATAATGCTTGTGTTATCAGAAAATTTGATCACAGCTACATAAATGTGCAACTTTTCTGCTCAGTAATTAACCCTTACATTTCCCTCAGCACATTTTTATTTTCTTTAGTAATTCTTCATTTGTCTCATATTTGTTCCTTAAATCCAAATTTTAAACATCATTCAAGAGCTAGTTGGACTCTTTCACAATACCAATAACAATGACAGAACTATCACATGGCTCCCTATTGTGTTAATCAGTCTTCCTTCACTATAAGAAATGCCAAAAACAGTGAATGTGCACTGTTTGAAGGTTTCAGTCGATGGTCACTGGCCGTGATGTTTTTGCAACTGTGATGAAGCAGGACAGCATGGAGCAGCATGTGGTGGATCGGGCACTTACTTTGTGGCCAGGTTCGAAAAACAGCGAAAGTTCAAGGGCCAGGTCCCACTCTTTCCTTCAAAAGCATTCCTCCAGTAACCGAAAGACCTCCTACTAGGCTCCAGCTTTTAACAATTCCATGTCTTCCCAATAGCTCGAAGCTGTGCACCAAGCTTTTAACATATGAGCCTTTGGTGATTACTCCAGATCCAAACATTAACAGACACAATAAATACGTGTTAAAAAAAAAACCACAAGGTTTTCAAAATAATCATCTTGAGAGAGAGACTGAGAGCTAAAAGGAATACATAAGACTTACGTGAATGTAAGTCCCTTACCTGTCAGAAAGATACAAAAGATGATCCGGATAACTAAAAGGCTGGACCGTGCTTTGGAAAAGTTAGTTCTCTAAAAATTCATCTTAATCTAATGCCACCCCACCCCAAACTGAAAAACATCAATCTCCTCATTCACCTGGGCAAGTAGATGGGTAAGATCAGGCCTTCGAAAAATATTAAGATAGGGATATACATGCCCTATAAAAAATATTGAAACATTTTAAACCAGGCATTGGGACAGGGAAGAACAGTGAACAGCAGCAGACTGGTCATACAGATCAGTGGGCCCAGATGCAGCCCCAAATCAGACGCAGCTTATACTTAGATTGATTCTCTGTGGAATAAACATTACAATTAAAACACGTGATGAAAAACTCAGTAATTAGGGCATTACCTTTATGTAGATCAATATTCTGACTGCATGCCATGAAAAACTCTAAGTGAAGGTTGTGTACAATTGTGTGTGCACATGTTGTATCTTTTTATGCATATGTGGGTACATGTGTGCAGATGTCTGTGAAGGCCAGGGGTTGATACTCATTTAGTGGTTTATCAGTCTGCATCCTATTTTTTTTTTTGAGGTAGGGTCTCTCAGTTAAACTGGAACTCCCTGATTAATCTCACTGGCTAGCAATCTACAGAGATCCTTCTGCCTCCACCCTGTCACCAGCACTAGAATTAGACACAAAGTCCACTGTGGCTGGCTTTTAATTAGTGTCTTAGGGAATCCAAAACCACATACTCAAGCTTGTCCAGAAAGCACTTTAATGATTAAACTATCTTCCCAGATCTTGATTATTATTTTTAAAGGTAAAAATTCTCTGATAATAGTGAAAAGTAATTTTCTCTACGTGCTCTCCAGGTACTTCCTTTCTTTTTTCTAAAAAAGAAATAAAAATACCTTAATTCCTGGACACTACAAATGTTTGATGAGGATTAAGTTCTGAACACATTCAGCTATATTCGAAGATCATATGGTGTCAGTGGCCCATTTTGCCTGAAGGTCATGTTGCTGCCTTTAGCTGGTGCAAGCTTTGGAGGGCTACTGATGGTGTCTGAGGTGCTGATGGTGCTGCAGCAGAGAGCTGTGTTGGAGTCTACAGTCTATACTGCCAAGAGAGCCCATGCTGAGGTCCGTGAGGCCATGTGGATGTCTGTGGTCCATGCCGTCTCCAGAAACCATGGAGAAGCCCATTATCCATGCTCCCATGGGTTGCAAAGACAAGGAAGCTACTTCTGCAGTGGTATTGATTGCTGCAGGCTCACAGTTGAGAAAGAGAGAAATAAAAGGCTTCTGTGACAATCTGTCTCTCTACCTCCAGCCCCACCCCACCCACAAAAAGGAAACAGCTTCAGGAGGAAGTCATTGAAGAGAACTCTTAATTGTGGTAAGGATGCTAAAGTGTACCTCTCCACAATTTATGGCATCTGGCAGGGGTGGGGATGGGGAAGGAATCAGGTTTTTTTGTTCTTATTTATTTTTTTTTTTCATTTGCTTACTTACGTTGCAGCCTAATCCCAGTCCCCTCCTTCCTCTCCTCCCAGTCCCACCCTCACACCCTCCTCATTCCTCCCCCTCTTCTCTTTCTTCTCAGAGAAGGAGACCCCAGGAAATGCCAACCCACCCTGGCACCAGCAAGTCTCAGCAGGACTAAGCACATCCTCTCCCACTGAGGCCAGAAAAGGCATCCCAGCTAGGGGAAAGGGATCCAGAGGCAGGTGACAGAGTCAAAGACAGCCCCTATTCCCATTGTCAGGGAACCAAGCTGCACATCTGCTACATCTGTATAGGGGGCCTAGGCCCAGCCCATGCATGCTCTTTGGTGGGTGGTTCAGTCTCTGTGAGCCCCCATGGGTCCAAGTTTACTCGGTAGGTCTTCGTGTGATGCCCTTGACCCCCATGGCTCCATCTCTTCTCCCACTCTTCCACAAAACTCCCCAAACTTAGGCTATTGTTTAGCTCTGGGCCTCTGCATCTGTTTCCATTAGCTGCTGGATGAAGCCTCTCAGAAGACAGTTATGCTAGGCTCCTGTCTGCAAGCATAGCAGAGTATTATTAATAGTCACAGGGTTGGCTCTCTCCCAGTCAATGGTTTACCATTCCCTAAATCTCTGCCTCATCTTTATTCCTACACTTCTTGTAGTCAGGGCAATTTTTGGGTTGAAGGTTTTATGAGTGGGTTGGTATTCCTTTCCCTCCACTGGAAGTCCTACCAGGCTGCCTACAGGAGCTGGAAACTCCAGGCTTCTTGACCCTGGCGGTAGACTCTTAGCTAGGGTCACTCCCATAGACTCCCAGGAACCTCCCCTGTCGCAGAGATGCTCCACCATCACCAAATTCCATTCTCTCCTGATCCTCCCCACCATTCCCCAACCCCCAATCCTAAGTTCCCCACATCTGACCCCTACCCTCATTAACCTTCCCTCCCTCAATCTACTTTGGATGTCTATTTTATTTACCCCTCTGAATGAGATTCCAGCATCCTAGCATCCTCCCTTGGGCCTTCTTTTTTACTTAGCTTCTTTGGATCTGTAGATTGTAGCATGGTGATCCTGTACTATGTGGCAAATACCCAAGTATAAGTGAGTATATACCATGTGCGTCTTTCTGGGTCTGGGTTACCTCACTCAGGATGATCATTTCTAGTTCCATCTATCTGCCTGCAAATTTCAAGATTTCCTTGTTTTTAATAGATAAATAGTATTCCACTGTGTAAATGTACCAGTTTCTTTATCCATTCTTCAATGGAGGGACATCTATGTTGTTTCCAGATTCTGGCTATTATGAATAAGGCTGCTTTGAACATAGTTGGGTAAATGTCCTTACTGTATAGTAGAACATCTTTGGGTATATTCCCAGGAGTGGAATAGCTGGGCATTCCCAATAGACCCAATTTTTATTTTATGAGGTACCTCCAGATTGATTTCCACAGGACTCAGTTTTCTTTAAGCAGCAGGCCATTGGAAAGTGTGACCATGTTCCACTGAGTATATAAGGCTACATGAATTGGACTTGGTATGATTTCTCCTCCTTTTGTGGGGAGGTCACAAGGGTGAGGGGGATCAGACCTAGGAGGACAGGGAAGTGAGTGTGAGCAGGGTGCATTATATGAAATTCCCAAATAATCAATAAAAATATTACGTTGAAAAGTAGTTTAATGGAACCTCAATAACTTTTTAGAAAAATATTATACTAAGAAAACGTAAAACTGGAAAACAATTCACTTTCCTCCAAATCATTCAGTATATATTGAACCCATATTTTAACTGAGCCTTCCTTAAAACCTGAGGCATCTGAGGCCCTGTTTCAAGGGAGGTAAATGAGTGATGTGATCACAGGAGAAGGAACAAAACACAAGGCAGACACTGGGTGGAGGTTTGAGGGGCAGAGGTTGGAAGGCAGGTAGGGAAGGGCTGAGGATGCTGGTGCATGTGGTTGACACCTCAGTAAGACTTCTAACTTCATACTCCTTCAAGAGTTAAACGATTTCTTGAAGCCTTTTAATCTGCAGTTCAAATACACTTAACTCCTGTCATGTATCCAATACCTTTCCTGGAATCATTGTATCAAACCATTGCATGAGTGAATAACTTGTCTCCTGCTCACAGTTTGAGAGACTTCTGTGTACCCAGACAGCCAGAAAGTATTGCCAATTCAAGGTATCTGTCCAGGTTGAGTTAAGCAGAAAACTGGAAGAAAAGTTCCACTAGTCCTTACTTGGTGGTAGGATTATGTCCAAGTAGCCAAGAAAAAGGTCAATGTTTCTCTTTTTTTTTTTTCTTTTTTCTGAGGCAAGGTTTCTTTGTGTAGTCCTGGCTGTTCTGAAACTCAATCTGTAAAGCAGGTGGGCCTCAAACTACCTCCTGAGTGCTGGGATTAAAGGAATGCACCATTACATCCAGCAAGACTGAAGTTTCTTAGCCTAATGATTTGGCAAGTAGAACTGCAGAGATGCCAAGATAAGAGATGCCCAGACAGTTCACCCAAGACTGGTCCTGACTTTTCATTGTCTTGACTTACAGTTGCTGCTGAGGTTCATAGGCAGATAGACTATAGCTAGAGAAATGACTATCTTGGGGGATTCTGTGGTTCCCTGGAATTGTTAAGTTAAAGTTCTCCATTCCCTCTGATATTACTCTCAACTTAATTTTCATTTCTACCCTTATCTTTATACCTCACTTTTACGCCAATGACTTTCTCATCATAAAATGATCCTAACACAAATATTAATATAAACTTCTAGGATCTTGTAAATTTTGTGACAACTTTTTTTCATTACAACAAAATAATAGTGTGAAAATTCCTGACACCTGTTTGGAATTTTATCTATGAAAGATTTGGCTTGGATCAGACAGGCACAGACCATGTCCTCTTGGTACTCTCTATATGCACTTGCTATCCTAATTGGAATTTCATAACTTATGTCGCTCAAAAATTATGGTCAAGACTGGGCACACCACTCAGCTGGTAGAATGCTTGCCTAGCAAGCATGAAGCTCTGCATTCTATCCCCAGCACTATATAAAACTTAGTAGATGGTATACACCCACAGAGAATCCTAGCACTTGGGAAGTGGATACAGGATCAGAAGTTTGAAGTCATCCCCAACTATAAGTTTAAACCTACCCTGAGCTACATGTGGCCCTGACACAAAACTAAAATGTTATGATCTTCAGTAGAACGTGACAGTGACATTCAAGGATTCGTCTGAACAACTGTGGCTCCAGTAAACCCATGGCTTCCTTTTAAAACAGACAGCAGAGGTCAGCAAAGCCCATTCCACCTTTTTATCCCTAGGAGGCCCTCACAGACTGTGACTTTCATATTGCCCATTTCAGGCCCTTTGCATCCCACCCTTCCTCTTAAGGCTCTACATGTAATTGAAAGATGGGCTCTCCTGGATATAGAGAATGAGCCCTAATCAGCCAGTATTAGTAAATGAGGAGAAACAAAGCCATGGCTTTGGGGGATGGTGGCATAAACACAAACAACACAACAGGCTTCCAGAGACATTATTTTGAAATGAATACACTCCTCTTAGACTTGATCAGAAACAGGTGATATAATATACAAATAAACACAAAGCATATATACGGTATGTATCACACTTGAATAAGAAGACTGCAATTAAGGGCAGCTATTTAAAACTATAATTGATAATTTTTAAGTAAATATACCCTTGGAACCAAATGCAGATGGCAAACCCACTATACAGCTGACCCCTGGGCATGAAGAAGAAATAAACAGGAGGTACATTCCATGCTGTTAATTATTTTCACTGCTACAGTTGTTTGCTATATAATACAGGTCGAGGGGTTAGCCTGAAGCTTCTCCTAATATATTAGTAAATAAATTTGAACAGATTTTAATTTGCTAATGGAAAGGTCTGGGCCAGTTGCAAATAAGAGGCTACTTTGTCTCCCTCATTAGCATGCAACCAGGCCTATCCTTTCCATTCATACAAAATGTTACATTTCCATAAAGTATAGTGTAATTTGTCAGAAAAAAAATTCTGGGAACTATATTAGAATAAAGATAAATTTGTATCATGTGGTCATCCTCCACATAGAGTCTTTATGATAATTGAATGTCTAACACCTGCCTCTAGATAATACTGCCTGCCAAATAATGCCACTCGGAATCTTCATAGTATGTAAAAATGACAGGGAATAAAGCAGTTATCCCTTTGGACGTGTTTCTGTGTGCTTATACTTTGAGCTGTAGCCTTTATTGCTATTCACTAGCGCTTCCTAGGTTTTGTTTAGATGGTGACTCACTCTCCATGGCAATTTTAAATACTTAGTTTACATTGAGGATTTAGAATTTTTCTGAAAGCTGGTATTCAAATAACTGAACAAATCATTGCATGCTACGTGACTAAAGCCCCCAGCTTGAGGGAAAAATGACTATTTGACTATAGTCCATCATTTAATCAAGGTGCAATTTGTATTTTTAGTACCCCCTCCACCCTATCATCCCCCACAGTATTTTATGTGGTACACTTAAAATAACTACCAAATTTTGTAGGATTAATTTCTCAAATTAAATCTGGTAAAGTGAAGATCCCAAATTTAAAACCTTGGAATTGTAGAACTGACTTATTTTTTTCTTTCCTTTTAGTGTGTGTGTGTGTGTGTGTGTGTGTGTGTGTGTGTGTGTGTGTGTGTGTGTGTGTGCGTGCGTGCTTGTCTTATGAACAGTATCTTATGTAACACAGGGTGGCCTTGAACTCACAGGGGAGAGTGGTCCTGAATGACTTACTCATCTTCTTGCCTCCACCTTCCCAATGCTGAAATGACAGGCCTGTATCACCACACTTAGTTATAGCCTTCTACAGTTGTGGGACTCAGTTATGAGGTATGGGGATTGAAGCCAGGGGTTCTTACATGTGAGACAAGCATTCTCCCACCGGAGATCATCCCCAACATTGGAAGTCATCATAAAATCCCCCTTCTCATCATTCTTCATCTCCACATCACTCTTCGCAAGCAAATGGCGGCGGGGTCAGCGGGAGCTACCCCCCTCACTTCCTCATCAGCCCCAAAGCATTTCTCAGACACAGACTAAAGAAAGCCAGCCACACTGGCTGGCTCTTCAGACTGACTTTGGGGACTCAGATTGTTTACCGCAGTCCTGTGCAATCGGTAGACTCAGAGAGCTCCAACGCCTTGGCAGACGCGTACAGCAGGAACTTGGGAACTAGCCCAATGACCCCAGATTCCAAGCTCTTCACTAACCTATTAAGTCTCTGTCTCCAAAAGGAAGTGTTGGAGAGCCCTGCCACATTCCGTGAGTGCAGGCTGGCCCTCAGAAACCACTCACATTTCTCCACACCTTCCTTTTCCTCATCCTTGGATACATAGGGTGGTTGAGTTGTCTAAGGCCCCAGACAGCTCCTTCCCCTGCAGAAAGTGGCCTCAGAAAGTGGCATGCCTCTTATGCAGGGATAGAAAGGGGATTTGTCAGCTCTACTGCCGATGCTGTGGTTGGGAAGGGAGCTGTAACTCCCCTATACACTCCCTCTCCTCTCAAGGATCTGACCCCTTGAGAGAAGAACCAAGGAAACTCTGAATCACTAGCTATGGTGCTAACATGAAAGCACCTCAATTCCCACTGTGGCCGGCACAGCAGAACTCACAATTCCCTGTTATTTGACCAAAGTCCAACTCAATATCCACCTCCATCAAAGAGGAGAGGAAGAAAAGAGTGCTGTCTAGATTCTCTTAAAAGAGACAAAGCATCTTGGCCCCATCATTCAGTAGTTTTGGTATCCTACTAAAGGACAAACCCGCAACAGACCAAAATTTAAAAGACAAGAAAAAGAATAAGATGATGATTGTGCTACTTAATAACTGCGTAGTGACAGAATAATTAGAGAGAGCCAGGTAACAAAATGCTATTTTACTGAACAAGCACAGGGCCCATTCATCACTGAGTACTCATCCATTCACCTGTTATTTTATGCAAAAATAGAGGACCTTATTTTTAATACTCTTAATCAATACATTCTGGAGTACTGTCATCTTCGCACTGAAGAAGTGCAGTCCTTTTTCAAAAGAAATAATTGCAGGCCACAATAGCAGAAGATACCTGTTTGGAGCACTGGAATCTCCTTAGCAGCAGTCCCTCCAATCATCTCATAATAAAATGCCACAAGGAAATTAACTGCTGGGCTAATGTGTACCAAGAGCTGTCCTTCAAAACCTGCTGTCGATCTAGTAAACAGCTGTTACCTGTCATATAGACTCAGCACTGTATTAACTTTCACATTTGTTCTCTGTGGTGAGCCCTTCCTATAGCATTCACTGCACAACTTAGGTAACCAGGGATAAGAAATGGGCAGGGTGGAATACGTTTGTTAATCCTTATAAATTTCTAAAACTAAACACTATTTGGAAATTGGAGGAATGGAGCAGCATCTGAGGGCAGGCTTCCTTGATTGCAGCAGCAGCTCAAGGATTAGTTGAATATACAGGCAAAGTCGGGTACTTTTAGTTCAAAATATCTTCCCTCCTGTTTATGGTAGGAATAGCTCCCCCCACCCCCCGCCTGGCTCCAACAGAAACACTAGCAACTTCAATTCTTCATCTTTCTGCATCAGCTTCCCAAGTGAGTCACAAGTTTTTCTATTATCCTTTTTCATATACACGCTAAGGTATGCCTTGTACAAGTTGCTGAAAGCACAGTTTTCCCTAAGAATGTAGCCAACTATATGAACGTCATTGGCATTTTGTATTCATTTATTTATTCACTTTACATTCCAGTTGTAACCCCCCTCTCTACTCTCCTCCCAGTCCCAAATTCCATCCCCCACTATTCCTCAGAAAAGGGGAGATCATATTCACTCACCCCAGCTCATCAAATCACATCAGGACAAGTTTATCCTCTTCCTCTGTGGCCTGGCAAGGCCATCCCACCAGGGGGAAGTGATCAAAAAGCAGGCAACAGAATTCATGTCAGAGACAGCCCCTGTTCCCCTTATTAGAGGACCCACATGAAGCCTAAGCTGCCCATCTCCTATATCTGTATAGAAGGCCTAGTTCCAGTTCATGCACGGTCCTTGGTTGGTGCTTCAGTCTCCACAAAACCCATCTGAGCCCTGGTTAATTGGCTCCATTAGTCTTCTTATGGAGCTCCTGTCACCTCTAGGTCCTTTTATGCCTTTGCCCACTTTTTCACAAGGCTCCTATGCATTGCCCAATGTTTGGCTGTGAGTCTCAACATCTGTTTTGATCTGCTGTTTGGTGCAGGCTCTCAGAGAATAACTCTGATAGGCTCATGTCTGTAAGCATAGCATGGTGCCATTAATAGTGTCTGGGATTGAAGTAACATATCCATGTACGTCACAGTGTGGATAAAGGTACTAAAAACCTCCACAGCACTGTGCACAATGGGCAGGATTCTCACTTTAGATGTAAATGGAATAATTCAAAGAGTCACAATAATAATAATAATAATAATAATAATAATAATAATAATAATAATAATAATACATCATAATACATCATAATACATCATAATCACAATAAAAATTATTACATCAATAGTTTCAATTATTCATTGAGAACAGCTAAAGCTTATTGGTTGCTAATCAACTTTCAAGTATTCTTTTTTTTTTTTTTTTGCTTGTGAGCCTAGCTTTTAATGGCTGAGCCATCTCTCCAGCCCTCAAGTACTCTTGTAAGTGCTGCACACATGTTGTGTCATTTTAGTCTCTCACTATACATGAGGTATTATTATTATTTTACAGTTGATGAAACCAAGACTTAAGAAGTCAAATAACATGTTCAAGCTATGTGGCCAAAACAAGATTTGATGGTGGATGTGTCACCACGGCCCATCCCATTATCTACTATGCCCAGAAACTTCTTTGATAAGAACCATGCATATGGAATTTGATGACTTGTAAAGCATTTACTACATGTATCAACTATTTTACATCATCCTCTCAATGCCCACGACACCTCTATAAGTCTGCGAATAAGTTACATATCCCACGCGAGCACTTGGGAAATAGCAGGCACAATGGTATACTGTAGAACTATAGAATTTGGAGCCAGACATATTTGCATACATATACTGCCTTTATCTTGGGCTACTTGATCTTATATAACTTCTCTGAGCTTCATTTTCTTCACATGAACAATTTGTAATCAATGGCATCTTTATGTATGTAAAGATCCACCTAGTTTTTGCTATGATGACTGTGGAATACAGGGGCTGGCACGTGCTAAGTGCTCTCCTACCTCAGTCCCTGGATGCCATTCTATGCTCAGCACTATATGCTATGAATGTCATCTTTAAAATGTGAAGCTACAGTAAATTATTTGGCAATCATATCTTACATTCTTAATTCATATATAATTGAGTGTATGTACTTTAAAATATTGGACAGTGTTCCTAACTGAACTTGAACCTCAGACTTGGGCCCTGTCTTCTAGGCCCTTTGAATTACTGAAGGATAGTGTCAGGGTTCTAACAGCTTTGCATTCACATATCTTTCTCAGCTAAATTGTCAATATTTCCAGGAACTGATTCTGCTCCCTATCTCTAGCACCAAGCTAGCTTCCTCCACATAAAAGGCCCTGGTAGAGTTCTAATATGAGCATTTAATGCATGGGTGCAAAAATGAGTAAAATCCTGACTCTGCTTTTCACATAGGTTGCTTCTAAGCTAGTCTCTCTCATCTGACATTTGTGAAACTGGTTTCAAGATCCTGTTCAGTCTGTCTCCAAAACCACCTCTGATTATCCCAGCCAGAAAGGACCTCTCTTGCTTCTGAGTTCACTTTTGACATTTCCCATGGGATTTCAATAATAGTTCCCAAACAAGCCAAAGCACGTTTCACTAGGAATCTCTCAGCTGCTCTGTGAACAACACATAACCACAACATACTTGAGATGAAAGGATGCACATCTCTAAGAAGGTAAATGATAAGGACTTTACAATCACTATTTCTCTACTTTTAGGACCCTACCATAATTACTGCATACCAATGTAGCTCTGAGAATAAAACAACTTACTATTTCACTAACCCATGCTCTCCAAAATACCCTCTAAGCAAAATACCTACCTATGCCATGCACAGCATGATTTTCCTTGCAACTCAGCTAAAATGATGTTCCCTTTCTTCTACTTATGGGCAGTGGTATGTAACTCTTTACCCATAGTGGTGGTTTGAATAAGAATGGCCCCTATGCCCAGGGGTCCCACTCAAACTAAGGCACCAGCCAAGGACAATACAGGCGGTAAACCTTAAGCCCCTACCCAGATCTAGCCAATGGACGGAACACTCTCCACAGTAGAGTGGAGAGTAGGATATGACTTTCTCACATACTCTGGTGCCTCACCTTTGACCATGTCCCCTGGACGGGGAGGCCTGGTGGCACTCAGAGGAAGGACAGCAGGTTACCAAGAAGAGACTTGATACCCTATGAGCATATACAGGGAGAGGTAATCCCCCTCAGGAACAGTCATAGGGGAGGGGAATAAGGGGAAATTGGGAGGGAGGGAAGAATGGGAGGATACAAGGGATGGGATAACCATTGTGATGTAACAAGAATAAATTAATAAAGGAGAAAAAAATGTAAAAAAAAAAAGAATGGCCCCTATGGACTCATATATTTAATGCTTAGTCACCATGGAATGGAACTATTTGAAAAGATTAGAAGAATTAGGAGGTGTGGCATTGTTATTGTAGGGGTGGCTTTGTTGGAAGAAGTGTGTCACTGGGGATGGGCTTTGAGGTTTCCAGAGGATCAGGAGGGCATTTATGAGACTAGGTCCTTATGAGAAAAGCATTTTCTATCTTTGAAAGGCACAGAAAATATTTCTAACAAAGTCATACAACAAAATTTCTCCAATCTAACATACAAGAGACAAACAGAACACCAAATAAATAGGAACTGGAGAGAAACTCTCAGTGATTCCTAATAATTAAAACACAAGAAAGAAAGGATATCAAAATCTACAAGGGAATAACTATCAATTAACACATAAAGGTAGGCTCATTAGAAAAATATTGGACTTATTTTTCTATCTTTATTTTTAATGTCTGAAGGTTCTGCCTTCATGTCTTCCTGTTTGACACATGTGTGCCTTATGCCTAAAGAGGGCATCAGATCCTCTTGAACAAGATTTACAGGCAGCTGTGAGCTACTGTGTAGGCACTGAGAATCAAACCTAGGTTGCCTGCAAGAGTAGCCAATGCTGTTAACCACTCCAGCCCACATCATCTAACGTTTCAATGGAAACTGTAAAAGCCCATACTACTGTACCCAGCAAAACAATAGATGAAAAAATGTTTCATGATAAAACAAATTAGTAATTTTTATCCACTAATCCAGTTCTACAGAAGGCACTAGAAGAAAAACTTCAGTGTGAAGAGAAAGTTAACGATATCCAAGAGTGAATAATCTGAGAACAATAAAAGAGAGGAAAGAAACACAGTATAACGACAAAATAACAGGTATATGTTTAATATACCTTGATAATAACTCAATATTAATGGTCTCAATTATCCACTAAAAAGACACAGAGTAACAGACTGGACTAGAAAACAGGATGCATCATTCTGCTACATCCAAAAAAGACTCTTCACCACCAAGGACAAGACATCACCTTGTGGGAAAAGGATGGTACAGATAATCCAAAGAAACAGACCCAAGAAGCAAGCAGCCATAGGTATATTAATACCTGCCAAAATAGTCTTCAAGCCAAAACTAATCAGAAAAGAGAAGGAATGATACTATATATACATTAATGGAAAAAATTCCACCAAGAGGACATTGCAGTTCTATGTATACAAGATTTTTTAACACACTACTACAGCTAAAATGACATACTGAACCCAACACAGAGATAGTGGGTAACTTTAATGTACAGTCCTGCCAATTGGACAAAAACTAAATAGAAACATGCTGGAATTAAATAGCGTCATAAATCAAGCAGACCTATCAGACATCTACAGAACATCCCACCCAATCTAAAAAATTTCCTTCTTATAACCAGTCCCTGGAACTTTCTCTAAAATCAACTACAGATCAGAACACAAACAGAGCTTTAACATATATAGGAAAAATGAAATAGTACTCTATATTCTATCTGACCACCATGGATTAAAGCTGGATGTTCACAATCACAGAAACAACAGAAAGTATACAAATCCATGGAAACTGAACTACTCTCTACTGGATGAAAAATGGCTCAAGACAAAAATCAAGAAGGAAATTAAAACATTTTAGAATTAGGTGAAAATGTGAACATACCCAAACCTACAGGACACAACGAAGGGAGTTCTAAGAGGCAAGTTCATAGCACTGTGACTACATCAAACAGAAAGACATAGACAAAGAGCTTAATGACATGAAAGCTCTAGAAAAACAAGAAGCAATACTACTCAAAAAGAGCAGATAGGGAGAAATGAATAAGCACAGGATGAAACCAATGAAATAGAAACAGAAGAAAAACAATACAAAGAATTGATGAAATACAGAATTAGTTCTTTGGGAAAGTCAGCAAGATCGAGAAGCCTTTAGCCAAATTAACCAAAATACAGAGGAAAGATCCTAATTACTCAAATTAGACATGAAAAGGGAGACAGTACAGGAGACATCACAGAAAGTTAGATAATTGTAAGAATATCCTTTAAAAATCTATATTCAGTTGTGTTAGAGTGTCCAGGGTTCAACTATGTTCATAATAGCTTTATTCATAATATCCAGAATCTGGAAACAACCTAGATGTCCCTCAACCAAAGAATGGATAAAGAAACTGTGGTACATTTCTACAATGGAATACTACTCAGGTATTAATAACAAGGAAATCTTGAAATTTGCAGGCAAATGGATGGAACTAGAAATGATCATCCTAGGCGAGGTGACCTAGACTCAGAAAGACACACATGGTATATATTCACTTATAAGTGGATATTAGCCCAACATAGAAGTCCTCTGAGAGAGAAATGCAAATCAAAACGACCCTGAGATTCTATTTTACACCCATCCTAATGGCCAAGATCAAAATCTCAAATGACAGCACATCCTGGCAAGTATGTGGAGAAAGGGGAACACTCCTCCATTGCTGTTGGGAGTGCAAACTTGCACAACCACTTTGGAAATCAATCTGGCATTTTCTCAGAATAGTGGGAGTAGGGCTACTTTAAGACCTAGCTATACCACTCCTTGGAATATACCCAGAAGGTGCTCCACCACACAATAAGGACATATGCTCAACCATGTTCATAGCAGCCTTATTCATAATAGCCAGAACCTGGAAACAACCTAAATGTCCCTCAGTCAAAGAATAGATAAAGAAATGCAATACCACTCAGCTATTAAAAACAAGAAAATCCTGAAATTTTTTGGCAAATGGATGGAACTAGAAATGATCATATTGAGTGAGTTAACCCTGACTCAGAAAGACTCACATGGTGTATACTCGCTTATAATTGGACACTAGCCCAATAGGGATGTCCCCTAAAAGTCTTCACTTACCAGGAGATTGGGATAGCTGCAGGGACCTCCTATTGGGACTCTAGGTGAGAGAAGTATGGGAAAATAGGGAAATAGAAAGACCCGGAGGGTCCTAGAAACCTACAAGAATATCATAATGGGTGGATCCGGACCCAGAGGTGTCTTCTCAAAGTACTGTACCAACCAAAGACAATACATGCAGTGAAAATTGAACCCCCTACTCAGATCTAGCCAAAGGACAGAATATTATCCACAGTTGTGTGGAGAGCAGGGACTGACTTTGACGTGAACTCTGGTGCCCCATATTTGATCACTTCCCCTTGGTGGGGAGACCTGGGGGCACTCAGAGAAAGAATAGTAAGGCTACCAAATGAGACTTGATAGGCTGTGACCATATGGTGGTGGAGGAGGTTCCCTTCTGTCACAGACCTAGGGGATAGGAATAGGGTGAAGGAGGGAGGGAGGAAGGAACATGAGGAGACAAGCAAGGGGATAAAAATTTAGATGTAATCTAAATAAATTAATAATATATATCTGCATATATCTTTAAAAAGAAGTCTTCTGAGAGACTCCACTCAGCAGAGGATCAGGACAGATGCTGGGACTCCCAGTCCAGACTCTGGACAGAAAGTTGAGAGTGGTATGGAAGGACTCAGAGGGTTTAGAAGCACCACAGAGAGACCATCAAGGCAGGCCGATCTGGACCCAGGGGCCCTGCACAAACTGATGCACCAACCAAGGACAACACATGCAGAGAACCTACAGGGGAGGGAGAAAGGGGACTACCTCTGATATGAACTCTGTTTCCTGCAATTTGATCATTTCTCCTTGGTGGGGAGGCCCTGCAAGCACACAGAGGAAGGGGATGCAGACTATCCAGATGAGACCTGATAGGCCATATATATATATATATATATATATATATATATATATATATATATATATATATATATATATATATATATATATCCCCTAAAGAAATAGAAGCAGTCACCAAAAGTCTCTGAAAAAAATAGCCTGGGGCCAGATGGATTCAGCACAGAATTCCACAATATCTTCAAACTATTCCACAAAATAGAAACAGAAGGAAGCTTACCAAACTTTTTTTATGAGGCCACAGTCACCTTGATACCTAAACCACACAAAGAACCAACAAAGAGAATTTCAGACCAATTTCCCTTATGAACATTGATGCAAAAATATTCAATAAAATACTCGCAAACCAAATCCAAGAACACATCAAAGATATCATCTACCATGACCAAAATAGGCTTCATCCCAGGCATGCAAGGATGGTTCAATATATGGAAATCTATCAATGTAATCCACCATATAAACAAACTGAAAGAGAAAAAGCCACATGATTTGGAAAAAGCATTTGAAAAGTCCAATACACATTCATGTTAATAATCTTGGAGAGATCAGGGATACAGGCACATACTTAAACATAGTAAAGGCAATATACAGAAATATTATAGCCAACATCAAACTAAATGGAGAGAAACTTAAATCAATTCCACTGAAATAAGGGAAAGACAAGGCTGTCCACTCTCTCCATATCTCTTCAATATAATACTTGAAGTCCTAGCTATAACAATAAGACAACTAAAGGAGATCAACAAGATCCAAATTGGAAAGGAAGAACTCAAATTATTACTATTTGTGAATGATATGATAGTACACATAAGTGACCCTAAAATTTCTACCTGCACTCCTACAGCCGATAAACACCTTCAGCAAAGTGTCTGGATACAAAATCAACTCAAAACAATCAGTAGCCTTGCTGTACACAAATGACAAATGGGCTGAGAAAGAAATTAGGAAAACTACGCCCTTTTCAACAGTCACAAATAATATAAGTATCTTGGTATAGTTCTAACCAAGAAAGTGAAAGACTTGTATGAAAAAAACTTCAAGTCTCTGAAGAAAGAAATTGAAGATGTCAGAAGATGAAAATATCTCCCATGCTCATGGATAGGTAGAAGTAACATAGTAAAAAATGCCCATCTTATTAAAAGCAATCTACAGATTCAATGCAATTCCCATCAAAATTCCAACACAATTCTCTACATACCTTGAAAGATGAATTCTCAACTTCATAACTAAAGATCTTCTGGAGGTATCCCCATCCCTGATTTCAAGCTGCACTATAGAGCAACAGTAATAAAAATGACATGGCAATACCATAGAAACAGGGTGTTTGATCAATGGAATTGAATCAAAGACCCAGAAATAAACCACACACCTATGGACACTTGATATTTGACAAAAAGCCAAAGCACATAATGGAAAAAAAGATAGCATCTTCAACAAATGGTGTTGGTATAACTGGATATCTACATGTAGAAAAATGTAAATAGATCCATATTCATCACCCTGCACAAAACTCAATTCCAAGTGGATCAAAGACTTTAACATAAAACCAGAAACACTAAATCTATTAAGAAGAGAAAGTGTGGAAGAGCCTTGGACTCATTGGCATAAGAGAAAACTTCCTGAACAGAACTCAGGCTCTAAGATCAACAATTAATGAGTGGGACCACATGAAGTTGAAAAGTGTCTTTAAAGCAAAGGACACTGTCAATAAAACAAAACTACAGCCTACAAACTGGGAAAAGATCTTCACCAACCCTACATAGAACAGGGGGCTAATACTCAATATATATAAAGGATTCAATAAATCAATTATCAACAAATCAAATAATCTAATTATTTAAAAAGGTACAGAGCTAAACAGAGAATTCTTAATGGAAGAATATCAAATGGCCAAGAACCACTTAAAGAAATGTTCAACATCCTTAGCCATCAGGGAAATGCAAATCAAAACAACTCCAAGATACCACCTTATGCCCATCAGAATGACTAAGATCAAAAACTGAATTGACACCACATGCTGGTGAGGATGTAGAGGAAGGGGAACACTCCTCCATTGTTAGTAGGAGTGCAAACTTGTACAACCAGTTTGGAAATCAATCTGGAGATTTCTCAGAAAATTGGAAGCAGTCCTCCCTCAAGACCCAGCTATACCACTCCTGGGCATATACTCAAAAGATATTTGACCATACAACAAGGACATTTGCTCAATTATTTTCATAGCAGTATTAATTTATAATAGCCAGAAACCGTAAACAACCCAGATGTGCCTCAACTAAAGAATGGATAAAGAGACTGTGGTACACCTACACAATGGACTACTCAGCTATCAAAAACGAGGATATCATGAAATTTGCAGGGAAATGGTATAACTGAGAAAAATCATCCTGAGTGAGGTAACCCAGATTGAGAAGGACACACATGGAATATTCACATGGTATAAGCTGATATTAGCCATATAATACAAGATAACCATATCATAATCGACAGACCTAAAGAAGCTAAGTAACAAGGAGGACCGTAGGGAGGATGCTTAACTCTCAAAGGCAAATATAATGAAACTAGAAGTAGTTGAAGAGAGGGAACAGGATGGGAGCCTTCCATAGTTGTCCTCTGAAAGACTCCACCCAGCAGGGGATAAAAGCAGACACTGAAACTTTAGCCATGAGCTCCACAAGACCAATAGAACTAACAAATCTGGACTCAGGAATGCTGGCGGAGACTGATGCACCAAACAAGGACCAAGCATGGAGAGGACCTAGGCCCCATGCTCAGATGTAGTTGATGGGAAGTTCGGTCTCTATAGAGGTCCCCTAGTAAGGGAATCAGGGGCTGTCCCTACCATGATCTTTGTTGCCTGCTCTTTGATCACTTCCCCTTATCATGCAACAGAGGAAGAGGATGCAGCCAGTCTTAATGAGACTTGATAAGCTGGGGTCAGTTGTTAGGGAAGAAGGGCTCCTCCTCTCTGAGGACTAGGGGAGGAGAATAGGAAGGGGAGGGAGGGATGGTGGGAACAGGAGCAAATGATGGAGGTGGCTACAATTGGGATGTAAAGTCAATAAATGCTTTAAGTGAATTTAAAATTTAAAAACTCTATATTCAAAGAAAGTGGAAAACATAAATTGATCAATTTTTTTATATATACAACCTACTAAAGGCAAATCAAGATGAAATAATTTAAATTGACTAATAAATCCTAATGAAATAAAAGAAGTAATTAAAAGTCTCCTAAACAGAAAAAGCCTGGGGCCAAATGAATTTAGCATAGAGTGCTACAGGGCCTTCAAAAAAAGATCTAGGAGTAATACTTCTCAAATTATTTCACAAAATAGAAATGAAGGAGCATTTCCAAGTCCTTTCTATGAAGCCAATGCTGTTTAGTTACTCAAAATCTAGCAAAGGAGCCAGTTAATTACCTGGATAGCTTCTCTCTGACATAGACTGTGTGGGATAAGTAAAATGACATTGATATAAAGGCAAACCCCAAAGCCCTGTAACTTATTAATGAAAAAGAAAATTATGTCACTTTTCTGTTTAAGTTATCTTTTAAGCATCAATAATGACATGGGTGAAGAAAAGTTAAGTGTTAAAAATCATAATTTCTGCAAATAACATTTGGGGTATAATACAACAGAGATGCATATATGTGGCTATGTGCATATCTGTGTAATAAATATATAATATGTACAAGTTTTGGAAAACATTGTCTGCAAAAGATCTGGTTCATGAATTAAAGAACTGTATTGCAAAAAAAAAAGGCTAGTTGCTTTATTGTCTGGAGCATTTGATCATAAACTTAGGTAGTATATTTGCGATGTGGCTTTTATCTTTCTTACATCCCTGGTACCTATTCTCTTTTTGAAAAATATGGTTGGGCAATCACTAATCTATTTTAAGCAAATGAAGCATTCTATGTCCCATTTACCACCTCATCACAGAGATAATTTATAAGTACAGGGAAATTTACAGGATTTAAAAGAAAAATGCCCAAATAAGTCTCTACTCTGGCTTAAAAATAAACTCCAATGTGATTTATGAAATGTTCTTATTTCTGCAAGGTATTGTGATTTCTGAAATAATGAAGTGTAGTACTTGAAAATCACATTTAATTTACTCGGAGGGAAGCAAGCTAATGCTGTGCAAGGTTGCTGGGGAAACAGAAAAGCTTCTTTAGGTCAGTGTTGCAGCAGAGAAGTAAGCTGATATTTCAAAATTTATTCATGGTCATAGCTCTGAATTCTTCTGATTTTTAGCAACATAGTCCTAATTTTGCATTAAACATTCACATACATCTTCAGTCTTACATTTGGCAGCTGATAAAGATTTGTTAAGCAAAATATTTTTTCAATGAGAATTTATCTGCTCTTTATCACAATCCCTGAACATTCTAAGTAATTCTCCTAAAGCCCAATCCAAAAAAAAAAAAAAAAAATACATCCAGTTTTGGCCCCAGAGCAGCTCATTTTGGGCTCTGGAAAACCATTTATCATTAAACTTTTACATGAAATGAGGGTCCCATCATTACGATGACACTAATTATTCAGATAATTCACAAAGCCCTGATTTATGCTAAATAGTCAGCATTAATTAGGCAGCAGCTACATAAAGGAAGGGAGTAGTCTTAAGATGGGTGCTGGAAAACACATATGTGGCAGGCGCTGTTAGTTGCTTTTCCAATGTCCTATCCCCTCCCCCTCCTCCCATTCAGGAAAACCACCTCCTATTATAGAATCTGGATACAACAGATACCCGCATTTTAATCTACGCTTGCAGCTAAGAAGGGACTATACAACCAACTCTTATTTGACCAAGAAAAGCTTAAGGAAGTTAGTTGGCTGGGGAAGGTTTTCCTCTGTAACAACCACCGAAAATGGAGGGAGGCTGGGGAGGATGTCCTCTCTTGCCTTCCATTTGACATGCCTCTGTCTTCCCAACACACACACACACACACACACACACACACACACACACACACACACACACAGACTGGCAAGGCCACATCCCACAGCCAAAAGAGGAAACAATGTCAACATTCCTAGTCTAACAATGGAGACATTTTAAAGTAATTCTGATGGCACTATTGAGTCACTAAATTAAGTAATCTTCAAAGCACCTTATCTCCTAATGTGAATAATAAAGTACTCCTATGTTTTCAGTCACACCTAGCTGAGTATTATGGCAAGTGCAGCCAAACTGACCACAAATAAAAATTTTAAAAACCTATTTTTCTAAGTTCCACATTTTCCCCATGAGCTAGATCTACCTATAAGTCAGAATGTCAGAGCTATGAAAAAGTCTTTTAGAAATCAATGTGCTTTCTTTATAGTTGGTGTGAGAATGATCTATGGGGGTATACTTTCCCAAGCTATAGCCATTGTCCCACTTCCACCCAGGGAGACAATCACTGCTGAGAGGCATTTCAGTGACATCATAACATCCATAGGACATGTTTGGAGAGGGTGGGAGAATGGATATGAAAATGAATATCATGAGCAAGCAATCTAGTGCCATGGCCTCAGTTTTCAGATGAAGGAACTGTGGTCCAAGTGGCTTTTTTCAAAAGCAGTCCATAATAGGGAACAAAGTGACAACTAGGTTATTAAAGAAGAAGAAATGACATAGTTACTGAACTATGGACAAAATCAACCTATGTGAGAAGCACTGAATATGAACATATTTAATGGTCAGCTGGGAACATCTATTGATAGGAAGCAGAAAGTCCTGATATGTCTCTTCCTGTCCCTTGTCAGGTTCAAACTCCCCTGGCACCATTTAAAAACTTTACACCCCAGCCAAAAGTCTTGCTATATTTCTCCAAACTTCTCACTGTTTCTTTGTTGTTTAGAATTTAATGGATATTCTAGGTTTATCCAGCCTGCCCCCTCTCAATGTGGAATGTCCTCCATTTTTCATATTGGCCTTTCAAATACTTATCAACCAATCATGGCACTGTGTAGACACTAGTACCAAATTCACTCACCTGCAACAACAGAAGATATTATTGCATTTATCTCTGCATTCTACATGTTCAGAATGGTCTTTCTTCAAACATGCAAATAACATTTTGAAATAAAAATGAATGCCACATATGATAGTGCATGCCTTTAATACCAGATCTTGAGAGGCAGAGGCGGATCTCTGTAAGTTCAAGGCCAACCTAGTCTACGTACCAAGTTCCCAGATAGCCAGAGCTATACAATAGAAAGACTTTGTCTTTTAAAATCCGTAGGTAAATAGGAAATAAATAAAATAAAATAGAATAGATATCATGTAAAATTGGAAACCAGACTGGTCTACATAATGCATTCGAGGATAGTAAGTGCTATGTAATAAAGAGACTCTGTCTCAAAAAAGCAATTAATTAGTTAATTAAATGTAATAAGAATATTGTATAACAGCACTCAGGGAGGCAGAGGCAGGTGGATCACTGTGAGTTCAAGGCCAGCCTGGTCTAGAAAGGGAGTCCAGGAAAGCCAGGGCTACACAGGGAAACCCTGTCTCTAAAACCAAAGAATATTGTGTAATACTGGAAAACATCTGCCTCATGATCTGACACTATACTTCTCTCTGAAATTGAGGACACCAAAATGCCTCTGAGCAGGCTGTATCTTATTTGGCTATATTTCATTTTAGTCAAATATTGAAGACAATTTATAGGGGAAATAAAGCGAGAGGGGGGATAAAAGGAATTCAACTGATGAATTATAACAGTTATAACATTAGAATTGAAAACTTGGGATAAGTGAGATGGGGCAGCGGGTAAAGGCACTTCTTGTAGAAGCCTGGCAACATGAAAATGGAATGCAAGACTGTCTTCACAAAGTTGTTCTCTTCACAAAGATGTCCTCTGTCCTCCAGAAACACTCCATGGCACCTGTGCACTCTCTGCCCCCACACTATCATGTGCATCTCTCTCCCTCCCTCCCTCTCCCTCCCTCCCTCCCTCCCTCCCTCTCTCTCTCTCTCTCTCTCTCTCTCTCTCTCTCTCTCTCTCTCTCTCTCTCTCTCTCTCTCTCTCTCTCTCTCTCCCCCTACCCTCTCTTTCTCTCTCTCCCACACACACACTGCTGCCCTCGCCACCTCCTCCACCAAAGAAAGGAAAATGCAGAGATGATTTCACATACTATCCCAACTTACACCTGAAGAAAATTAAGCTCAGAAAGCAATGTAGTTCTCTGTTTAGCCAATGATCTTCAGGAAGTGGGATTCAATAATAAATCATTACTAACTCCCTGTGATTTTAAAATTAAATCATTAATATTAAAATCAAATTGTTTTTAGATATCTACCAATCTAAGACCTTCTTGTTACCCCAACTATTTAATTTTTTCCCTACCTTTTTCTTTTCTCCAGAAACTTCCTTACTAATACCTATTCCTGGTAAAAATGAATGAATGCTATGGTACCAACATAAAATAAAATGTATCAAAAGAAAGTTAGTTTTACATAAAATGACAGTTAACAGTGAATAGACAAAGCTTCCCTGATCCTAAGAAATAGAAATCTTCAAGTGTTACTGCAGAGAGTATGATGTAGCATGATTCTATTTGTATCTTGGGTGGGATAAATATAAACCATACAAGTAAAAGCAGTGGGGCTTTCTAGGAAATTTACTTAATTAAGGAACAAGAAATATGCTCTAGATTTTGGTTCCAGCTCTACTTCTCCACTGTTAATTTGAATGCTTTTCCTATTAGAAAATACTCTAATTTTGTATTTTCACTTCTATGGTGCTTTATTTTAAAATCCCCAAAGGTATATACTTCTGACCAAATATTGGCATTCTATTTTTTTCTGGCCACATTTGTACTTGTGTTAAGAGCTGAATAAAAACTACATTGAATATTATAATTATCAATAGCCAGACCAAAAAGGAAAAATAAGAAAACCCCACAAAGATGGAAGGTTTGAGACAAAGGGTATTTTTTTCTACTAAACAAACAAAGTCTCTGTATATAAGGTTTAAGACCTATGTTCTAAGTACATGGCGTATACATATACTCGCTTTATGTGTATGTCTTTAAATAAACAAATTACACTTTACATTATGTATTTTATTATGCTATCTATTATATTACATTGCAGTATTATTTTAATACCACTCTAATATAATTTGACATTGTGGATCATTAAGATTTCTTCAGACTCAAAAACGATCTTTAGGTTACTCAGTTGAAAAATACTGGATGAGATGATCTCTCGGCCCCTTGTGGTAGTGACATTCCATGAGTAGAATAGAAGACATGCCTCAAAAGATGCTATGTACAGAGCCCAAGGGCACTGAATGGGTAGCAAAAAATACACAGTGAACAATCCTCTTCCTTTTAGAATATCATCCAAAACTGTAAAAGAGAAGAATGGCTTTCCTGAATTTTCAATGCACAGACAATATTCCAAAGTACAAACAAAATTGGGAAAATAACCTAATATTATCTATAATATATAACCAGGCTTGTTTGAGATTCATGAAATTTCTTTGGAAGTCATCTGTCATTTCTCATGAAGGGCAGATGTGTTACACACTATACCTGTCACAGAAAGCATCAGAGGGACAGAGAAAAAGACAGGTTCTCCTTTCTCATTTCAAAAATATGATGTTGTCTTGCAAAGTTTGCCTAAAAATAATTAAGTGGAAAAACTGAGTATCAGAAACCTTAGAAGAAATATTTTTGTTTGTAAATTGTTGAGTCATTCATGTGGGTTAAGTACGTCTAGCCTTTTTACTCCTCATTCGTCACACACAGCCCCCCTCCTCCATCTGGCTACATCCCTGACGAGTACTATTTTTTATAATGTTCTTATAAGTGATTGCTTGCAGCATCTTATAGTCTTATCTCAGCTCGTGCAGCTTCTCATTAATATTCTCTACATATGGAAGAGTTTTCTCTATCACTGTCTATTAACAAGGAGAATAATCACTCATTCAGTTATCAAGCAGTCAGCAAAGACCTGGCCTTGTGCCCTTAGTGCAAAGAATCATGGGATATCAAGAAGGTTAAATGTGGTTGACATTATGATAGCTACATTTTTTATATAATTAGAGTCCTATAACCAACTTGATCAAAGATAAGCAAAGAAGTATTAAAGTCTTTTAGGGCTAAGAGATTATATTAGTAACTCTTTGCCTCTTAGCAAAACGATAAAAAGCCCATACTTTTATCACACACCATACCAATGAGGATTCTTCTATGGCAAACAAGAAAAGGTCATAAGTTTACATATAAATGGCATATTATTGCTAGTATTACAAAATATTTTTTAAATGGAAGTGAGTTAAGGGATACCAAGAAAATCCAAAACTGAAATGCATCTGGGCATAATGGGAGAGAAACAAAAATGACTAACTGAATTATTATTAGGGGCCAAAATTTCAGAAGCACTCAAAACATATCTCCTTGCAAGCTTTTCTGTGCCTAACTTAGTAACTCATTTCTCTATCCATGGTCCCAGATTTTCTATGTGGACACCTGATGAAACATACATTAAATGTCAGCAATACACATTAAGGGCTAGCTATGGGTTGGTATTCCTTTAAATACATGATATACTCTATCCCTGGTATACTTAAAACTCATTTTAAAGCAGGTTGACAACAAATCAGTTATCACAGCTCTCCCTCAGAGGCCACCAAGCCTGGGGTAAGCCAGGAAAGTAGCCACGGAGCATGGATTAGAAGGAACAAAAAGAATATTTATAAGCAAAACAAGAAATTATAAATTAGGGAATAATTGGCCATGGGGATAAAGGGACAAGGTATGTAACAGTGGAGGAGAGGGGACAGAGCTTACAGGTGAAAGATGTGATTTCTCTTTTCACTCTCACTTTAGTATTAACTTTAACAGTTTGTTTTATATGTCAGTCAGGAAAGTATGTGGTCATACACAAAATTGGAATAATGATATCAATTCTGGGGTATGAAAGAGATGAAAACACTCACACATGTTTACATCCATAAGTGATAATTGAGAATTACAAGGACCCTATGAACATGGTTGAGCAAATTTTCTTGTTGTGTGCTGGAGCATCTTCTGGGTATATTCCAAGGAGTGGAATAGCTGGGTCTTGAGGAAGCCCTATTCCCAGTTTTCTGAGATAGCACCAGATAGATTTCCAAAGTGGTTGTACTAGTTTGCATTCCCACCAGCAATGAAGGAGTGTTCCTCTCTCCCCACATCCTCGCCAGCATGTGGTGTCGCTTGAATTTTTGATCTTAGCCATTCTGATGGGTGTAAGGTGGAATCTCAGCGTTGTTTTGATTTGCATTTCCCTGATGACTAAGGAGGTTGAGCATTTCTTTAAGTGTTTCTCAGCCATTTGATATTCCTCTGTTGAGAATTCTCTGTTTATTTCCATGCCCCATTTCCCAATTGGGTTATTTGGTTTTGTGGTGTTTAATTTCTTGAGTTCTTTATATATTTTGGATATTAGACCTTTGTCAGATGTGGGGTTGGTGAAGATCTTTTCCCAGTCTGTAGGCTGTCTCTTTGTTCTCTTGACAGTGTCTCCTGCCTTACAGAAGCTTCTCAGCCTCCTGAGGTCCCATTTATTAATTGTTGACATTAATGCCTGGGCTGTTGGTGTTTTGTTCAGGAAGTTGTCTCCTGTGCCAATATTTTCCAGGCTCTTTCCCATTTTTTTCTTCTAAGTGTCAATAGAAGAATGGATAAAGAAACTGTGGTACATATACACTATGGAATACTATTCAGCTATTAAAAACAAGGAATTCCCGAAATTTGTGGATAAATGGATTGAGCTAGAAATGATCATAATGAGTGAGTTAACCCAGAAGCAGAAAGACTCAAATGGTATATACTCACTTATATCTGCATATTAGCTTAAGGGGCATGTCCCACGAAAGCCTTCACTTACCAGGAAACTGAGACAGAGGAGAGGACATTCTAGTGGGACTCTAGATGAGAGAATCATGGGAGAAAGGCAAAGTAGAAGGATCCAGAGGGTCCTAGAAGCCTACAAGTAGAACATTATGATAGGCAGATTTGGGCACAGGGGTCCCGTTCAAACTAAGGCACCAGCCAAGGACAATACAGGCGGTAAACCTTAAACCCCTACCCAGATCTAGCCAATGGACAGAACATTCTCCACAGTAGAGTGGAGAGTGGGATATTACTTTCTCACATACTCTGGTGCCTCACCTTTGACCATGTCCCCTGGAGGGGGAGACCTGGTGGCACTCAGAGGAAGGACAGCAGGTTACCAAGAAGAGACTTGATACCCTATGATCATATACAGGGGGGAGGTAATCCCCCTCAGGAACAGTCATAGGGGAGGGGAATAAGGGGAAAATGGGAGGGAGGGAAGAATGGGAGGATACAAGGGATGGGATAACCATTGAGATGTAACAAGAATAAATTAATAAAGGAGAAAAAAATGAAAAAAAAAGAGAATTACAAGGACCCATAGAGAACAGAATAAACCAATAAAAGAACAGGTCTGGATATGGACATCCTGATGGATCCTGAGTGTGGAGGGGGCAGTGTTCTCTATTACCCATCCCTATACTTGTGCCATATAAAGGTTAGAAGCCAGAGAAAAGCCTTCCATGTAGAGATATTTTCATTTAGTGCCATCAAACTTCACAGGAGTCATTCCTTGGTGGAGGAGGAGAGGCAATGACTTGTAATATTACCAAACATCCCTGAAACCATGCCACCTGTACAGAAGGCTTCTTTGCCCCACATTTGAACAAGGCTATAGATATTCCCAATACTCTTGTCTCTGGATATTTGGATTTCTCTTCAGGCTCTTTCAGTGATAACAAAATGGAGCACAGTGCCATCTTAGACTTTCCCACAAGTAAACTCATAAACCAAGAGAGGCAGGACTGTGAAATTCTTGAGCCCCAAGTGTGAGTCCTGTTTCTACAGAGTGTGTTGCTTGTAAGACGACACAGCAGAAACAGTCCATATCAATCCCCCCAAACAATCAACCTTCAAGAATGATTTCCCTTCTATGCATGTAATTAAAGAATATAGGTTTAATACACAAGTAAGAGACCCAAACCCAGGAATAAAGACATATAACAGAAGATTCATAAGTAATAACTCCTTCAACTCAAGCTAGCCAATCACAAGATATACTTAATTTCTCAATAGTGTTACAAACAAGTTGAAGAAACCACAAAGGTGTATTATTTAACTTTTCTGTCATGACCAAAAGTGAATAATGGAAAAAAGAATTTGGACTTATGGTTCCAGAGAGATAAAAATCCATGATGGTGCCAGAAGGCATGACAACAGAAGCAGAAAGCTAAGCAATCACATCTTTAGCATGAAGCATTAAGAGCAAACTGCAAGCAGGGTCAGGCATGGATGCTTAATGTCTGCCTCCCAGTGATGTGTTTTGTGTAGCAAAGCTCTACCATCTAAAGGTTCCATAGTCTCCTCAAACAGCAACACCAACTGGGACAAAGTATACAAATGCACTTAGGAGATATTTCAAACCTCCACAGCAGCAGGCTATAAGGTAGAGAACATCTATGACATAATCAGGTACTCAGAGGGTAAAGAGAAAATGTATTCAGGTGCTCTCAATAACTTTTAGTGTATTCATGAGATAGTAAGTACCAGATGGACTGAAGAAAAAGAGCCATAGTGTCTGATGGTAAGTGGGGCCTCAATCCCATTTATCTTCTTTCACAGGGATCTTTCAACCATTTATGTCTGTTACAGTCAATTGATATGTTCTATGACATATATCAGAAAACCCTAGAAATACTGTAGATGTAGCTTAGTGGTAAAGGACTCCCATAGATTATTTGAAGGTCTAGACTCCATCCTCTAAAACAAACAAAATCCCATGGTGTATACAAATAGACAAAGGCAAGAGAAGAAACACACAGATCCATAGAGACACCATAGAAGATCTAGAACCCTGAGGCACTAGGGAACGTGGCTGTTACTCCTAGCTTAGAAATCAATGTCCTGAGTAAGCTCTCGAAATTTTGTTCTCTTAGCCTGAATGACAAATTATAAATTAAAAGAAACTTTTTCAATGACATGTTTAATGTCAGAAAGTCCTACATGTAATGTCAGATTTAATTGTGGACTAACAAACATTGACCTTTTACCAGTAGTAAGATGAGGATATATATATATATATACTCCTGCCATTGTCACTCAATTCTTTTTAAATATGCAAGTCATTGAAATAAAACTAGTAGAAGAAATAGGTTTCTTCTACTAGAATAAATAGAAGAAACAATAATAATTATAATTTATAATTTATAATAGAAATAAGGACAAGAGCTGTTTGTTGGGGGTTGGTCTGGTGCTATTTATTCTAATGCTAACTATTTGCCCCCAAGATCTGGTTGCTGCCCAGATAAGTACATCCTCACATACACATGGTCTTTGCTGTGTAAACCTTGTGCTACCTAATTCAAAGTTGATTGGGTAACAAAGTTGCTGAAGCCTGTAACTGGGCAGACAAGGAGGAGTAGGTCGAGCTTAGGTTCCCAGGCTTGGAGTCTCAGAGGGACCACAAGGACAGGGGGAGAGAAGACAGAGGAAGCAGAAGATACAGCAAGAGGAGAAGAAGCCAGAGAGAAGGAAATCATCATGAGGCAGTATGGACCTTGAGCACGTACATGGTCATGAGGGCTGGCCTGATAGAACAATTAAGGGAAGTAGCATGTGGTGTGTAGCTGGGAAATAGCAAACTAGCTTAGAGGGTTGGAACCTGCCCAGTTACTGTGCTTTAAAGCTTTCATAAATCCAAGAGGTCTTAGTCTCTCTTATTTGGGAACTAGCCAGAGTAGAGAAGCCCATCTAGAGGCTGATGACAATTCCACAACAGTTGCTTATATAGAACCCCTAAGAAATGCATACAAAATAATTTGAGAAGCAACATATTCACGGATTGGAGAAGTTGAGAAAGTAAATATAATAATTCTCTCCAAATTAATATTTAAGTATGATGGAATCTTACAGGCACACACAAAAAGTGGAACAAACTTGTTCATAGCAGCCTGTATACAACCTAGACTTCCTTCATCAGGTCAACATTTAAACAAACATTGTTTGGTTCAGACCCTGCAATAATCCCCAGCAATAAAAATAATGGAACATTCATTAAATAAAACAACATCGATAAATCTCCAGAGAATTACACTAAATGAAAAAGGAAAGCTAGTCCTAAAAGGTTACATTCTGTAGGATTCTATTACAGAGCATTGTTTAAATGACAAAATTATAGAAATGTAGACTAGATTACTGTATTCTGGTGGTTAAGGAAGGAGTAAGGAGAAAGAAAGCAGAGAAGACTGCAAAGAGTACTATAGGGGACCTTTTGAGCAACATAAACATTACAAATTGACTTCAGCAGCATTGATATCCTGGTTTTCATTCTTCATTTTTGTGTTGTACTACTTGGTAAAACTAGATAAAGGGGTGTATTATTTCTTACAAATGCATATGAAACCACACTTACTCTAATTAATACTTCTTTTTAAAAACAGGTAAATTAATTGAAAAGATAATTCACTCATAAATACACACTGGGGCTTGAGAGATGGCTTGGCTCATGAATAAAGGTACTTGGGGCCAAGACTGACAATGTGAGTTCCTTCTCGAGGATCCATATATTGGAAAGAGAAAACTGTCCTCTAACAGTGGAATGTGAATGCACATGTGCGCGCGCGCACACACACACACACACACACACACACACACACACACTCACACACACATACACTCACATACATATGTACACACATGTATCCACACATATGCACACACACAAATAAAATAAATGTATTTTTTAATTTAAATGAAACAAATATTATTACTCATGAAGGAAATACAAATGAAAACCATGATGAGATATATCGAGTAAAGACTCAAGAAAGACTATAGTTATTAAATGAATAACTGGACTTCCTCTCACTGGTGGTGGAGGAGGTAAATGCTTTTAATCAGCTTGGAAACAGTTTGGTGCTGTACGTAAGTTAATCAATACCATAAAATGAAATTTTATTCTCAAGTATTGTATCCAAGTAAAACAAAAACACATGGCTAAAGTATACTAGTACTATACTAATACAATCAAACAGGTAGAGGTCTTTAAAGAGGAAATGAATAAATCTCTTACAGAAATATAGGAAAGTACAATTAAACAGCTGAAGGAAATTAATAAAACTGTAGAAGACTTGAAAATGGAAGTAGAAACAAACTGGGAATCCTGGAGCTGGAAAACCCAGGGTAGAGAACAGGAACAATAGACACAAGCATCACCAACAGAATTCACAAGACAGAAGAAAGAATCTCAGAATTCAGATGCTCTGATGTTCAGAGCATCATTATTCACAATATCTAAAAGGTAGAGAATAATCCAAATTTCCATCAACATTTTACAGCCATAAAGCTGAATGATATTCAACAATAAGAGGGATGCCTACTGATACACAGCAATATTATGCTGAGAACTGGTATCCAGGCACAAAGCACTACATAAAAAAAAAAAGTCAGCCAGCCCCTGGTACACTGAAACAGAGTATATAAAAGAAATCAATATAATCTATAGTATAGAAAAGGAGTCAGCAATTAACTTGAGACTGCAAGGGGGAAGCAGAGATATAGGGAGATAAATAAGCCTTTCCAGTGATAAAAATGTTTGCAGTGCTAGTTATAAGAATGTATGTATTGGAGCAGAAGTAAGCTGCATGCTATTTCCAACCCCCATTGCCCATCATCCCGAGGAGGTTGGTAGGCAGTGGGGGGCAGGAAGCAACATTCAGTATAGAACCTCCACTGCCTATTGTTTACCTGCCTGATCCAGCTGGGGCACAGACAGCAGAGTAGAGGCCTGTAGGACCCCAGGAACATTCAGGTCCACCTGAAGCACAGCTACCAGAGGTGAGCAGCAGGCTCTTTACTAAGCTCCATTGTCAGGCCCAAGGCTCTGCCTGACTCACTGAGAAGTCCTGCATCCGGAACATATGGCCAATACCAAGGACAGCCAGATGTCTAAAGGCCAGCATAAGAACACAATCAACAAGAACCAAGGTAATATGGTACCACCAGAGCCCAGTTTTCCTTCTAGACAAGCCCTGAATATCCCAACACAGCCAAAGCGCAAGAAAATGACCTTAAATTCAAACGAATAAAGATGATAGAGGCCTTTAAAGAGGATATGAATAAATCCCTTAAAGAAATAAAGGAAAATGCAATCAGACAGATAGAGGCCTTTAAGGAGGATATAAATAAATCCCTTAAAGAAATACAGGAAAATATAATCAAACAAATAGAAGCCTTTAAAGAAGAAATTAATAAATCACTTACAGAAATACAGGAAAATGCAAACAGGTGACATAAATGAATAAAACTGTTCAAGGCCTGAAAATGGAAGTAGAAGCAATAAAGAAAACACAAACTGAGGGCATCCTAGAGATGGAAAACCTAGGATAGAGAACAGGAACAACAGATGTAAGCAACAGAATTCAAGAAATGGAAGATAGTATCTCAGGCATAGAAGATATAATAGAAGAAATTGATACAACAACCAAAGAAAATGTTAAATCTAAAAAATTCCTGACACAGAACATCCAGGAGATATGGGATACTATGAAGAGACCTAACCTAAGAATAATAGGAATAGAGGAAGGTAAAGAGTCTCAGTTCCAAAGACCAGAAAATATTTTCAACAAAATCATCAAAGAAAATTTCTCCAACCTAAATAAAGAGATGCCTATAAATATACAAGGAGCACACAGAACACTAATTAGATTGGACCAGAAAAAAATCCTCCTGTCACATAATAATCAAAACACTAAATCCACAGAACAAAGAAATAATATTAAAAAGCTGCAGGGAAAAGGGCCAAGTCACATATGAAGACAGACCTATCAGAATTACACCTGACTTCTCAACAGAGACTCTAAAAGCTAGAAAGGCCTGGACAGATGACTTGCAACCTCTAAGACACTACAGATGCCAACCTAGATTACTATAACCAGCAAAACACTCAGTCACCAGAGATGAAGAAAACAAAATATTCCAAGACAAAACCAAATATAAATGATATCTATGCACAAATCCAGGCCTACAGAAAATACAAGAAAACGCCAACCCAAGGAGGTTAACTATATCTAAGAAAACACATGCAATCAATAATTCCACGCCAGCAAAAAAAGGAAGGGAAGCAAACTCAAACACTAATACCACCAGCATCAAAATGACAGGAACTAACAATCATTGGTCATTAGTAACTCTCAACATCAATGGATTCAATTCCCCAATAAAAAGACACAGGCTAACAGAGTGGATGCAAATCAGCATCCTTCATTCTGCTGCATACAAGAAACACACCTCAGCCACAAAGATAAGTATTACCTCAGAGTAAAGGTCTGGAAAAAGGTTTTCCAAGTAAACTGACCCAAAAAGCAAGCTGGAGTAGCCATTCTAATATCTAATAAAGTAGACTTTCAACCAGAATTAATCAAAAGAGATGGGAAAGGGCACTTCATACTCAAAGGAAAAATCCACAAAGAGGCCATCTCAATTCTGAATATCTATGCTTTACATGAAAGGGTATCCACTTCATAAAATAAACATTACTAAGGCTTAAATCATACATCAAACCATACGATTAATAATATAAGACTTCAAAAACCCTCTCTCACCAATATACAGGTCATCCAAACAAAAACTAAACAGAGAAATAATGAAACTAACCTACATGATGACTCAAATGGATATAACAAATACTACAGAACATTTCACCCAACACAAAGCATATCTTCCCGGCACTTCATGGAACCGTCTCCAAAACTGACCACATAATTGGTAACAAAGCAAGCTTCAACAGATATAAGAATTTTAAAATAAGATCTTGTATTTTATCAGGCCACCATGGGTTAAAGCTGGACTTCAACAATAACATAAACAGGTAGGTCTGCTCAAACTACTGCACCAATGACAACACATGCAGTAAATATTGAACCCCTACTCAGATCTAGCCAAGGGACAGGACATTATCCACAGTTGTGTGGAGAGCGGGGACTGACTCTGACATGAACTCTGGTGTCCCATATTTGACCACTTCCCCTTGGTGGGGAGGCCTGATAGCGTTCAGAGAATGAATAGGAAGGCTATCAAGATGAGACTTGATAGGCTGTGACCCTATGGTGGTGGAGGAGGTCCCCTTCTGTCATAGACCTAGGGGAGGGGAATAAGGTGAAAGAGGGAGGGGAGAGGAACAGGAGGAGACAAGCACGGGATAACAATTGAGATGTAATCTGAATAAATTAATAAAAAACAATAACATAAACAACAGAAAACCTACAAACTCATGGAAACTGAACAGCTTTTTACTTAATAAGAACTGGGTTATAGAGGTAATGAAGAAATTAGGGACTTGATAGAATTCAATGAAAATGAAGGTACAACATACCCAAATTTATGGAACACAATAAAAGCATTGCTATGGGGGAAAGTTCATAGCACTAAGTGCCTTCATAAAGAAATTGGAGAGCTCTTATACTAGCAATTTAAAAGCATACCTGAAAGCTCTAGAAGAAAAAGAAGCAAACACATCCAAGACGAGTAGATGTCAGGAAATAATCAAACTCAGGTCTGAAAACAATAAATTAGAAACAAAGGCAATATACAAGGAATCAATGGAACCAAGATCTGGTTCTTTGAGAAAGTCAACAGGATAGACAGACCCTTAGCCAAAACAACCAAAAGACAGAAGAACATTCTCCAAGTCAACAAAATCAGAAATGAAAAGGAAGACATAACAGCAGATACCAATCAAATCCAAAGAATCACTATGTCTTACTTCAAAAGCATGTACTTCACAAAACTAGAAAATCTAAATGAAATGAATACCACTTACCAATATTAAGTCAAGATCAGACAGACAATGTAAATAGACCTATAACCTAAAGGAAATAGAAGCAGTCAGTAAAAGTCTCCTATCTAAAAAACAAAAATGAAACAAAACAAAAGCCCAGGGCTAGATGGTTTTAGTGCAGAATTCTACTGGAACATCAAAGAAGAGCTAATACCAATACTCCTCAATTAATTCCACAAAATAGAAACAGAAGAACATTGTCAAATGCATTTTCTGAGGCCACTGTCACCTTGATACCTAAATCACACAAAAAACCTATCACATAAAGAGAATTTCAGAACAATTTCACTTATGAATGTTGATGCAAAAGAACTCAATAAAATACTCACAAACTGAATGCAAGAACACATAAAAAACACCATCTATCATGATCAAGGAGGCTTCATCCCAGGGATGTGGAGATGTTTCAACATGTGAAAATTCATCAATGTAATCTACAATATAAACAAACTGAAAGAAAATGATCATCTCATTAGATGCTGAAAAATCCTTTGACAAAATCCAACATTCTTTCAGATTAAAAGTCTTGGGAGATATCAGGGATACAAGGCCAATACATAAACAGAATAAAAGCAACATGCAGCAAGCTGATAGCAAACATCAAATTAAATGGAGAGAAACTTACAGCAATTCCACTAAAATCTGGGACAAGACATGGCTGTTCATTCTCTCTCTGTATCTCTTCAATATAGTACTTGAAGTTGTAACTAGAGCAATAAGACAACAAAAAGAGATCAAGTGGATCCACATTGGAAAGGAGGGACTCAAAGTATTGCTATTCACAGATATGATAGTGTACATAAGTGATCCCAAAAATTCTACCAGAGAACACCTACAGCTGATAAACACCTTCAGCAAAGTGGCTGGATAAAAAATTAACTTAAAAATTCAGCAGCCTTCCTGCATACAAATGACAAATGGGATGAGAAAGAAATTAAGGAAACTGCATCTGCTCAATAGCCACAAATAATATAAAGCATCTTAGTGTAATTCTAACAAAGCAAGTGAAAGACTTGTGTGACAAGAACTTTATCTCTGAAGAAAGAAATTGAAGACAATATTAGAGGATGGAAATATCTCCTAAGCTCCTGAATTGATAGGATTAACATAGTAAAAGCAATCTAAAGATTCAATGCAATTGCCATCAAAATTAAAACAATTCTTTTTTAATTAAACATTTTTACGTATACATTTATATTATTACACATATATACAATAAACTACCTATAGCAAGAAGAACCATGACACAATCAGGCATTATATAAATGTTACATTCTTAGTGTTTTGTCTATTTGTATTTGACAGCCTTGAAGAAAACATCTTTCCTATCTTGGTGCATCTAAAATTCTGAATGTAAATCAATCTCTATCACATCTTGTCATTATCAACTTAAAAACATTTATCTAGACCTAAAAACATCTTAACCCCTAAGCAAATAAGCATCATTATAAAACTAAGCTACCTGGTCTTTAACCCCATCAGAGACTTGAGAAGAAATAAACTTGATTACCTGAGTATGCCGGGAGTGCAGGTTAGTAGCTTTCTAAATGAAAAGATGACAGAGATAGTATGTTACCTGAATAGTCACCCAAAACTCTCTATAACATTGGAGCATCTTCTTCAGGCTTCTGGCCCAATATATCTGACAGACATATTTGTGAGGAAGGGACTGTTGAGGACTTGCTTACCCTGTCTTGGCAGAGTTTGGCCATTGACTCTGCCTGTATCCAAGCTTACCTCCCATTTTAGGCAGAATTCTGTCTCTGTTAGAAATGAGAACATTTTGCCCAGTGGCTTGTTTGCCAAAGTTGAAGCCATCTCCATAAGGAGGTTCTTTGATGCTCATCATCCTCTTTGAGGTAGGCTGAGTGTTCTCAGGAATTAATCCGTCTCATTGTCAGTGACTCTTTAAAATTATAAAAACATTTTAAGTGCCATATTCTGTATGTCTCTGAGGTTTTTGAAGACCTTATCTAACTATCTTATCTCATATTTCTATAGAATCATATCTATCTATTGCACCTAAGATATATTCTTGTGATAAAAATAGACTAGTGAATGATATGACCATGATTTGATCAACTCTTAACTTGTATAAATTATCCTAAACAGCCTGCAAATATACAGTATATATATATATATATATATATACACACACACAGTGCATGAAGAATAAACTTACATTTGAATTCTATATCAATGTATCTAAAATTAAACTTATTTTGCATCTATATACAAAATTCTATACCAATGAATTAAAAATTAATCTTGTAAATGACAATTAAGGCATTAAGTTGAGTAGTAGATTCATTAATCTACTTTTTGTTTTATCTTTCCTATATATTTCTATATTCCCCCTTCTTTCTTTTCAACCTTATCTCCAAACCTAAGAATGGAAGATAAAGGGGAAAAAAAGACATCTCTGAGTCTAACCTTGTATTCTCTCTAAATAAGACCAATAATAATATAATGAACTCCCATTGATAATAACACCCTGTAGCCCAAGAAAGCAACCAAAAATCTACCAGATCCTCCCTAAAGGAAATGGGGCATCATTCTCTTAAGGTTTCTTCCAGCTGATTTGGGATGAATAATACCTTTGTAGGGATCCAAATAAAATTGTGGAAATGGTTAAGCAAGCTAAGAATAGCATTTGTGGTCCAGTTTCTAAATGTTGAGTAATTCCATGCTTAATTTGAGCCCATTGTGAGGCAGTCTGAAATGCTGGACTAATTGGAATTTGAAACTTTCTTTGAAAGTGTCCTGGGAGCTTTCCTGTTCTGGTGAGGAACAGAAATTGAAGCACTTGGTGCTGAACATGAAGGATACAGGATGTCAGTGCCCAGCATGTTAAGAGGAATGAATCTTGTCAGGTCTAATCCAGAGTCAATGTCCAGTTCTTTTGTTCTGAAAGCATATAATTTCCCACAAACATTATACAGTCCTAAAATTATAAGTGTATAAGGTGTATGTGATGCACAGAACAATTAAAGCTGGTTTTCTGCTCTTTGTATGAGCAGGAAAAAAAAGACATCTGTAAATCTTCATTCATGCCATATGAAGAAGAGCATCTAATAGTAATTCATAGGGGTTCTGTAGCCAACAAGAAGCATTGTCTATGCCTAGACATTCATGTCTCAGCCAGTGTCAGAACTGTTCCCATATAGTGGTATTAGCAATATAAGTTACCTGCTTGTTCTGCAGTTTAAATTATTTACATCCTGATTGTAGTCTCCTCCCTCATTCCCTCCTGATCACAATTCTTTATAGACTTTGAAAGAACAATCCTCAACTTCATATAGAAAAACAAAAATGCAGGATAGTTAGAACAATTATGTACAGCAAAAGAACTTCTGGATATATCACCATCCCTGATTTCATGCTGCACTGTAGAGCAATAGTAATAAAAGCCACATGGTATTGTCATAAAAAACAGACAGTTGATCGATGGAATTGAATCAAAGACCCAGAAATAGACCCACACACCTACAGACATCTGATTTTTGACAAAGGAGCCAAAACCATACAATAGAAAAAAGAATGCATCTTCAACAAATGGTGCTGGTCTAACTATATGTCTACATGTAGAAAATGCAGATAGATCCCTATTTCTCACCCTGCACAAAACTCAAGTCCAAGTGGACCAAAGACATCAACATAAAACCAGATACACTAAATCTAATAGAAGAGAAAGTAGAAAGAACCTTGGAGAAGGAGACAACTTCCTAAACAGAACACCTATAGTTCAGGCTCTAAGATCAACAATTAACAAATGGGACCTCAGGAAACTGAAAAGCTTCTGCAAGGCAAAAGACATTGCCAACAGGGAAAATAGCAGCCTGCAGAATGGGAAAAGATCTTCACCAACTGTATATCTGATAAAAGGCTAATATCCAAAATACAAAAAGAACTCAATAAATCAATAAATAAATCAAACACCACCAAACCAAACAACCCAATTAGAAAATGGGGTATAGAGCTAAACAGAGAATTCTCAACAGAGGAATATCAAATAGCTGAGAAACACTTAAAGAAATTTTCAGTGTCCCTAGTCATCGGGGAAATGCAAATCAAAAAGACTTTGAGATTCCATTTTACACTTACCATAATGGCTAGGATAAAGAATTCAAGTGACAGCACATGATGGTGTGGATGTGGAGAAAGGGGAACACTCCTCCATTGCTCGTGGGAGTGAAACTTGTACAACCACTGTGGAAGTCAATCTGGAGGTTTCTCGGAAAATTGGGAATAGATCTACCTCAAGACTCAGCTATGCCACTCCTGGACATATACCCTAAAGATGCTCCACCATACAACAAGGACACTTGCTCAACTATGTTCATAGCAGCTTTATTCTTAATAGCCAGAGACTGGAAACAACCTAGGTGTCCCTCAACTGAAGAATGGATAAAGAAACTGTGGTACATTTACACAATGAAATACTACGAATACAAGGAAATGGTACAATTTCAGGCAAATGAATGGAAATAGAAAATACCCTGAGTGGGATGACCCAGACCCAGGAAGACACACATGGTATGTATTCACTTATAAGTGGATTTTAGCCATAAAGTACAGGATAATCATGCTACAACCCACAGACCCAAAGAAGCCAAGGAGGGCCCAAGGGAGGATGCTGAATCTCATGCAGAAGAGGAAATAAAATAATCATCTGAAGTAGATGGAGGGAGAGAACTGGGTGGGAAAGGAGGTAGGGAGGGTAATGAGGGTAGAGATCAGTTATGGATGGAGAACCGGGAGAGAGGATCAAAATGGGGGGCATCCTCAGGATTATGGGAGGCTCCTGGGGGCCCATGAGTGACCCTAGGTGAGACTTCTAGCACAGGCATTAAGGAGCCTGAAGTGGCCACCTCCTGTAGCCAGGTGGAACTTCCCATGGAGGTAGTGGGACACCACCCATAATAAATTAGACCCAAAATTTGCCTTGCCTACAAGTGTAGGGGTAAAGACGGAGCAAAGATTGAGAAAATGGCAAACCAATAACTGGCCCAACATGAGACCCACCCCATGAGAAAGAACCAGCCCCTGTCACTATTGCTTTTGAGACAGGGTTTCTTTGTGTAACCTTGGCTGTCCTAGACTCACTTATACACCTGGCTGGCCTCAAACTCACAACTGCCTGCCTCTGCCTCCCTTTGTTCTGGTATTATAGGCATGCACTGGCTAAGCCCTGTCACTATTAATGCTATGCTTGCAGACAGGAGGGTAGCATAACTATGTTCTGAGAGGCTTCATCCAGCAGTTGATGGAAACAGATGCAGAGACCCACAGTCAAACAATAGGGCTGAGTTTGGAGAGACTTGTGGAAGAGCTGAAGGAAGGATAGAGAGAGTTGGGAGGGGTCAAGGAAACCTCAAGAAGACCTACAACATAAACTAACCTGGCCCATGGAGACTGAACTGGACCTAGGCCCCCTACACATATGTAGCAAATGTACAGCATGGTCATCATGGGGATCCCCTAACAATGGTAGTACAGGCTATCTCTGTCTCTGTTACATGCCACTGAATCCCTTTCCCCTAATTGGGCTGCCTTATTAGGCCCCAGTAGGAGAGGATGTGCTTAGTCCTGCTGTGACTTGAGATGCCTAAGTGGGTTGATACCCCTTAGGGGTCTCCTGTTCTAAGAAGGAGAAGAACGGGAGAAGAGTGAGGGTGGAGTAAGGGCAGGAACAGCGGGAGGAGAGCAGGGAGGGGCCAGGATCAGGCTATAAAGAGATTCAATTAATAAATAAATGGAAAAAAGATCTCAACCCAGACATCATGAGTACATCTGTTTGTCCGTGTATGTTCTTTATAAACTGTGACAGTTCAACTGACAATGGCCCCCATAGGCTCCGATAGTTGACTTTTTGTTTCCTGATTAGTGGGAGTTTTCGAGACAGATTAGTAGCTGTGTGTATCATTGGAGGTGGGCATTGACATTTCAAGAGTCCACATAAGCCACCCCATCTCTGTCTCTTATTGTCCTTCTCATTTTCTCTCTCTCCTTCCCTCCCCCTCCCTCTCCTCTCTGTCTGTCTGTCTGTCTGTCTGTCTGTCTGTTTCAATCTGTGGTCGGCAACTTTCAGATCAGGTATGAGCTCTCAGGTAATGCACAACACCATGCCTGGCTGCCTGCGTGTGGACATGCTCCCCACTCTTTTAATGGACTAACCCTCTGACACTATAAGCAAGCCCCCAACTAAATGCTTCTGTTTATGTTTCCTTGGTCATGTTTTGTTTTTGTTTTTGTTTTTTGTTTTGTTGTTTGTTTGTTGAGACAGGGTTTCTCTTTGTAGCCCTGACTGTCCTGGAACTCACTCTGTAGACAAGGCTAGCCTCAAACTCACAGCTATCTGTCTGCCTCTGCCTCTGCCCCCTGAGTTCTGGGATTAAAAGTGTGCACCACCACTGCAAGTCAGGTCATGGTGTTTCTTTATACCAACAGAACAGTAGATAAGACATATAGTGTGACAGTAGTGAAAGCAGTGAAAGCAGAAAGAGGCTACAGGGTAATGATTATCAATCTTTGGAGCTCATACACAATATTAACATCCTGGATGGTAGCACATCAGTAGCTGCATTACAAACTCTGTTTGCATCCAGACAGTGATCCATCTATACAGGGGGCCAGGCTCTATGAAACCTTTTATAAACATGATACAAATTGCTTTGTAGTGTGCCCTGAAAACTGGACACTTCTAGAAGTCAGTCCTTGGAAGCTGAATATGTCTGTAGCTCCTAATCTCTTTAGTATCCCTAATGTAGAAATTACAAGCTCCTCTTCTAGCATAGAACCAGAAATTAACAATAGAAACATGGCTTTAGAGCCCCAGAAATAAAAATTGCAAACAAAACAAGAGTGAAATGGTACTTTTGGTTATGACACTATCAAGTACTTGTAGTTATGACACTATCAAGACTATTAGATAAAGTATGAAGGAATACCCATAGCAATATGAAATATAGCAATAAAAAGAGTTACACGGGAGTAGAGAGATGGCTCAGCAGTTGAGAGCGCTTGTTGATCTTACAGAAGATCTGGCTTTGGTTCTTATACCATCTGGAACTGTGGAGCCCTCTTCTGGCCTCTGTAGGCATTGCATGCACATGGCATGTTAATGCAGGCAAAAACATCCTTACACAAAAGATAAAAGTAAATAAATAAAACTTTTCAAGTTATCTTACTTTTTGCAAAAAGGAGTTGCATTACGAGTGGAGGCCTAATTTCTTCCGTCTCAAGTTTATACATTGAAGTGGTCCATCCCCCAACTGCTTTACTAGGTAACCATAATAGAACAGAAAGTGTAAAGCACTGGTGTTGAGTTCTAAGCCAGTTTGGCTGGTGTCTTAGTTAAGGTTTCTATTGCTGTGATAAAATGCTATAACAATGACCAAATCAGCTTGGGGAGGAAAGGGTTTATTTAGCTTACACTTCCATATACTGTTCATCACGGAGGGAAATCGGGGCAGGAACTCAAACAGGGCAGGATCTGGAGGCAGGAGCTGTTGCAGAGGCCATGGGAGCATACTTCTTACTAGCTTGCTGCCCATGGCTTGCTCATCCTGCTTTCTTATAGAACCTAGGACCACATTTTTCTGGGGTCACAATCCCCCAGTAAGCAGGGCCCTCCCACATCAATCATCAGTCAAGAAAATTCACCAAAGTCTTGTCCACAGGCCAGTCTGGTGGGAGCATTTTCTCACTTGGAATTCCCTGTCCACAAATGACTCTGGCTTGTGGCAAGTTGACATAAAACTAGCTAGCACAATTGACACCTTGTCAGCTTGGCATATAAACACACCACTGTTAAGTCACAAACTCTGCTTTCTCATTCATCTCCAAGATCTCACGTTATAAACAAATAACTTTAAATGCCCCCACAGTCTTTACAAATTCAAACACATTAAAAGTTCAGTCCCTTTTAAATACTCAGTCTCTTTGAAAATCTGTTTTTAAAATTCAACATTTCTCAACTGTCGGCACCTATAAAAATCAAAATTAAGTTAAATACTTTCTTACCAGGGCACAGTCACAATCATATCAAAGCAAAACCAAAACTCCAAACAGTGTAAATAACACAAGATACAATGTCTAGGATCCGCCCACCATCTTCTGGGCTCCTCCAAGGACTTGGGTCCCTTCTCCAGCTCCTCCCTCTGCAGCACACACAGCTTGTCCTCTCAGCTCCAGCTGGCTCCACTCCACTGCTGCTGCTGTTCTTGGAGGTTGTCTCGTGATACTGGCATCTCCAGAATGCTGGGGGCTATGCTGCAACAGAGCTGTACTGTCACCAATAGCCTCTCCTGGGCTCTTTTCACGGTGCCAAGCCTCAACTTCTTTGCTCCATTCTTTCAATTCTGGGTCTTTAACTGCTACCGAGGCTGCACTTTCTCCAGTGGTCTCACCTGGCCTCTCACAGAGCCACGCCTCAGCTGTTCTCCATGACCCCATCATATCTTCAAACCCAGCACCACCTGGCTGACCCTTTCACTACCAAACTCAGCTGCCAGCAAGAGGTACAACCTTGGCCACTTCTGGAGCACAGTTTCTGTGTGTTGACTCTCAAGAAAAACTTCGCACAAGATTTCACCTCGGCGATCCTGCTCTCTTCTTAATCACCACTAATTTCTTAGCTCCAGCTAACCAGCATCAGCTGTCACAGTGAAACAAAGGTTTTACTTTAGTGGTTCCAGTAGTTTGTTAATCACAGCCAATCCTTCAGCTCCAGGTGACTCACCACTACTGGTGCTTCACACAAAAGGCCCCATAGAAGTCTTTCCTTCCCTCTAACTTCACAAGCCAGGCTTCCATAGTCAGCACTGCTCTCAACTTTCTTCCAAGCTCATACAGAACATCCCACTGAGCTCTCAACACTCACTGGCTTTTCTAGTTCAAAGTTCCAAAGTCTTACAATATCCTCCCTAAAATTATATGATCAGCTCTCTCACAGCAATACCCCACTACCCTGGTACCAACTATGTCTTAGTTGGGGTTACTATTGCTATGATGAAAAACCATAACCAAAAGCAACTTTGGGAGGAGTTTTTTTTTTTTTGCCTTACACTTCCACATCATAGTCCATCAATAAAGGAAGTCAGGAACTCAAATAGGACAGGAACATAAAGGCAGAAGCAGATGCAGAAGCCATGAATGGGTGCTATTTATTGGCTTGCTTTCTTATAGAACCCAGGACCGTCTTTCCAGGAGTAGCCTCACCAACAATGGGTTGGGCTTTCTCCCAGCAATCGCTAATTATGAAAATGCTCTACAGACTTGCCTACAGGCAAACTTTATGGACACATTTTTCTCTAGTGAGAGTCTCCTTTCTGAGATGATTCTAGCTTGTACCAAGCTGATATATAATTAGCAAATGCAGCTGATATTCTCATAAGGAAGGAGCTTGAAACATAAGCATATCTTCCTTATAGACCAGTGAAAGGCTGCTGCCTTGAAGTCAGTGAGAGACCTCAGAAAATATCAACTATGTCCATGTTTCTCTTTCAGTAACTTGCAGAGTACCTCCCCACACAGAAGAGACTAGAATGTAAGCTTTAGGGCTCAATGTAGGCACCAATTTTACATCTCAATATTCAGAGAGTTGCATAGGGGTTGGCCTCAGCAATAGGGCTTCCACTGTCAGTTTGTAGAGAGCAATCCTATGTCTCAGCAACAACCCCAGGTGGTTTGGGGTTTTTCATGGGACCGCCTTGGCCAACAACTCAATTGAAAGTAACCCAATCCCACCACTTTTAAGTGAATACATACCATATTTGTCTTTCTGGGTCTGTGTTACCTCACTCAGGATCATTTTTTCTAGTTCTATCTATTTGCCTGCAAATTGCATGATGTCAACCACAAAACTTTGACCCACAATGCCCCCTGCCTACAAGATATATGAGGGCAATGATGGCACAGAGCTTCACAAGGAGGAACCCATAGCCTACGCTGCTTATGTAGCCAAGGACCAGAGACTAGTAACCTAGAGACCTAGAGTAAAATCAAACACTACTGTTCTGAAAAAAAAATCAATAAAATTATTTGTAAATTCTGCCATATTCATAGATTAGTGGTTTATCTGGTCATTGTAGGCTTTGGCCTTTTCCAAACCTACTTTATTTGAGGTCCTTTAATGCTTATACCTCCCTTCCAACCCACCTACCCTAGATAGGAGAGAAAAGAGGTTAATGGGAACAGGAGAAATATACTTTTTTGGACTCAGTTCCTGGAAGCGACTCCTCTGTCATAGTTGACAGGATTTCAGCAGACCTTTTCAACAGCAAACCAGCAATTCCATCAGAGAACTGCAACCATAGTAGCTAGAACCCAGAGCCCCAAAGCATTCTCTGGAGTGGTTCTCTCTAGGAATGTCTTGAAGTGGAGACAACAATAGGAAACAATACCAAGACCAAAAAGCCCCTGCCTCCTGTTTTGCCCTCACATATACATCACCTCTCAGAGTCTATACCAACCCCCCACATGAGGTGGTTCATCTTCTAGTGGATAAACATCACCTGTTCTCTCACAAGTCTGTTCCCCATCCCACACTTGGGATCAAAACAAAAACATGTTTATGTTCGCTACAAGTCATCAGCAGAGAGGCTTCCTCTGGAAGCAGATGGGAACAGACTCAGAGACTCACAGTCAGACATCATGTGAAGAGATATTTTGCATTAGAGTTCTCCGTCAAACCCACAGTGCCCAGAGAATCTCACAGAAGAGAAAGCAGGAAAATTCTAAGAGCCAACGAGGATGAAGGACATCAAGAGAACAAGGCCCTATGACTCAACTAAGCATGGTGCATATAAACTCAGAGACCAAAGCAGCAAGCATAGGCTCTACATGCTTCTGCATCAAGTCCTCTGCATATATGTTATAGCTATTTGCTTAGTAGTCCAATGAGCTTCCTGCCAGAGAAGGAGGGAGTCTCTGACTCTTGTGCCTGCTCTTGGGACACTTTTCCTCATGTTGTGTTGCCATATCCAGCTTCAGTATGATAGTTTTTGCTTCATCTTATTATACTTTACTTTGTCATGCTTGGTCATTATCTATTATAAGCTTGTTCTTTTCTAATGAGAGACAGAAAAGGAATGGATCCAGAGGGGAGGGGAGGTAGGGAGGAACTGGGAGGAACAGAGGAGGGGAAAAAACTAGAATCAGGATATAGTGTATGAAAAAGGAAATCTATTTTCAATTTTTCCAAAGGCAAAAAATATATTAACTATGTTAATACCTTAATCTTGACATATATCCACCAGGGAAAATCAATTTCTCTTGTAAGTCACCAAGCCTGTGGTGCTTGTTACAGCAGCTCTACAAGACTAATGTGCCTTGAGGCTGGGTTTCAAAATGTCAGCTGTGCACTATCAGATAGTTTGCACACTCTGCTCAATGGCTGCCAACATCACAGACATGAGACTTTAATCAAATGTATGTGCTATATGAACTAATCCCAGTAATATTTCTTAGATTCAAGTATACAAAATGACTATTACTGATTTAAACAAAACTAAGACCTACTGAAAAGATCTGAAAAATTAGGCAAAAGTCCCTAGCCAACAGCCATAAACCACTTGCAATGTTATCACAGTAGTGTGTAAAATGTTTAGGTTTTAAAGAATCAGTTTAAAACAATTTTAGTTAAAAAATACTACCATAAGTCCATACGTACAGTACAGACACTGCGGCCACATGGAAGTCTGACATCAGCAAGAAAGTGCTTACCCAAAGCCCTACTGGAGGCGCTTCACTGCCCTCATCAGGAGTCCTTAGAAAAGTTGTTTTTAGCCTCCAGCAGCATCTTCAAAAGTGTTAATGAAGGTATGTCAAGTTATAGGGGGTTCCAAATCATAATGGAGGATAATCACATGCTTCATGTGTTCCTACTTACCACATCACACCAACAATCCTAAAGCACAGAAATACTAGACCTGGCGGCTTGTGCTATATAATCCTGGCACTCAAGACGCTAACGAGGGAGAAGAGACATTCCAGGCCAGCTTGAACTGCAGAATGAGCCTCCTTAGTGAAAAAGAAAACAAAAAGAGAAGAGGGAAGCAGGGATGGAGAGATAAATGAGGGAAAATCCTGTCTTAGAGGGGCTACAAGAAGTAGAGGAACTGCAAGAGGTATTTTCAAATTTCAAGTGCTGTCATGAAGAGAAGGTAGTTACATGGGGCAGAGTCTAGGACCATGCTTAACTGAAATAGATTTCAACTTCGAACAATGAAAAACCTCTCATGAGACACATGATGCTGCTGTGGAAAGCCCCACTTTAAAGAGCTTTTGAAAAGACCAGGAAGTGAACTCCATCTTATAGAAATTCCTACTTTGGGGCAGGTATTGAGTCATACTACCTCAAGTTCTAGTCTGAAGTCTCTTTCACAACAGAATTCACAACAAACTACCAAAAGCATTCAACACTAAAATGTGTGGGAGTTCAACATTTTTAATGTCCAACAATGAAACTGCAGAGCAATAAATTTACTAAATATTTCTTACAGACTAATTAACTTCCAAGTCCAAAAGCATTTCTAGTATAAGCCAAAACTAATTAATTTTGCACGTTTACAGTATCTTTTCCACATTTTCAATTCTAGCCAGTTTCACACCCCTAACTTTCATGCACACATGCTGACACCCCATGTTTAGTTTGTTGACTAAAATGACCAACACTTGAAATAGTGGATACCTTTTAAGGCACAAATGATGTTAGTTTGAAAAGAGGGAGAGTGTGTGAGGTGAGGCTAGTTAGCTAATGTTCCAAGAATGATCTTATACCCTATAGGCAAGAAATAATAAAATACTGAGATGTTTAATAGAAAAACAAGGTAGAGTTCATACCATCTTACTAGCACCTAGCACCTAGAACTCACGCCAGAAATTCACTTTTCAGAGCACCATGAGAGAGCCACAGGCAGAAGAAAAGGGTTTTGTGCCCAAACTAGTGATGTTTTATGGCTTGAGTAGTGTTTTTAAAATGAACCCTTGTGCTATAAAGGGACCTGGAATCCTTTGGTTCTAAGATTAGCTTGGAAAAGGAGAGAACAGTTTTCTAAGAATATCACTTTCTTTCTCTCAGAGCATTGTGAGTCCTAGAGCAATGTGACCACCATAAGAGAAAGAGGAGGAGAGAAAGTAGAGGAGGTAGGAGGGAAAAAAGCAGAGAGGGATGGAGAAGAGAGAGACAGTGAACCTAAAGTCTCTGAAAGCACAACAGAGCAGTACTGTGATAGAAAACTTGGGTAGCATCACTGATGGCTTAGGTATAGCACTGAGACCATCTCAGCTATTGAAATCACTGCATCCAGGTCTAGGGCTAAAGACTGAGCAGATAAAATGAGGTTTCAAGACCCTTTCACAAATATACTGAGAACTCCTTGACACTTACTGGAGCACAGTAGAGGGACTTCAGTGGGGACTGATACCTTATAAAAAGTGATGAAGCCTGAGCCAAATGAATCCTTTATCATTTTAGAAAGTTTTTGTCTCAGGCATCATGGTTAGAGAGACATGAGGTACTTCAGCAAAGGTTCTCTATAAGCCAGAAAGGTCACGAATCCGTCCATCCCCAGGAGACAAATCATACCAAGTGCACAGTCAAAGACCTCAGGGGAAAAGAGGAGAAGTCAGAAAGTTGTCATCCATTTTAGCATCTTAGCAGCACACCGTTAAGTGATCAATTTCCCCAGTCCCTCTGAAGACAGCGCTCAGTAAGTGCAAGGCTCATGGAGTGACCAGAGAGAGTGTGGTGTCACCATGGTATCAGACCACAGGAGGCAGAGCTGACTGAATGGTGGTCCAGCATAGTTAATGATGTTGCTAGGAAACTCACATCTCCTATAATCTGCCCACTCTGCTTTCTCTGCATCATTTACTCACCACAAATAACATCGCAATATCATCCATAAAGTTGGAAGGATGCCCACCATAAGACAGATGAGGAAAATTTCTGCAACCAAGGCAAGAGGCCTTTCTTGCTGTACACTGGTCATATAGCCAGGTGTCTCTCAAGGGAGATTATCAATCCCACAGTGATACACACCACCTACATGGCAGGCTAAAACTTTGTTAAATCTGGTATGCTTTACATGAGACACATTACACAGCACAGAGAGTCACTATCTATAAATAGTTGCATCGAGAGGCTGGCTGCAAGCATGGCAAGAACAGCCATGAGAAAATCTCAGGAAGTAAGTGGAAATTGTAGGGTGGGACTGGTGAGAGTGAAAGACCCTCAGAATCAAAGCATGCAAGTCATTCATATGGATTTTCAGTACGTAAAAAGCAGTCGGTGTTTGCTATGTACTCAATGGTTACTGGTAAGTGGAGGGAAATTAAAAATAGCGTGGACCCGCTCAAACTAAGGCGCCAGCCAAGGACAATACAGGCGGTAAACCTTAAGCCCCTACCCAGATCTAGCCAATGGACAGAACACTCCCCACAGTAGAGTGGAGAGTGGGATATGACTTTCTCACATACTCTGGTGCCTCACCTTTGACCATGTCCCCTGGAGGGGGAGACCTGGTGGCAATCAGAGGAAGGACAGCAAGTTACCAAGAAGAGACTTGATACCCTATGAGCATATAGAGGGGGAGGTAATCCCCCTCAGGAACAGTCATAGGGGAGGGGAATAAGGGGAAATTGGGAGGGAGGGAAGAATGGGAGGATACAAGGGATGGGATAACCATTGAGATGTAACAAGAATAAATTAATAAAGGAGGGAAAAAAAAGAAAAAAAAGAAAGAAAAAAATAGCGTGGACCAGCTTGGAGTTTACAACTAAGTAGTAGATGGTGATAGCTGTGGAAGTCAGTACAACATCCAGGTCCAGTGTCATGGCAGACTACAAAGGACAGATCACTCTGCTCCTAGGAAGGGAAGGAAAAAGGACAAAGCATCTGAAGTAGGAATAAAGGGAATCTCAGCACATCCTAAAGGGAGGCATGTATGTACCATAGTGGCTTCTATTAGGGCAGCTCTGTCAAACAGACATGATGTGAGTTACAAATGCAGGGAGGGCACATGTGCATCGTAAAATCTTCCAGCTTTCACACTGACACAAACAAACAAATGAAATCAAGAGGATATGTTCTTTGGCTTCATACATTAAAATATCATATCACCATGCAGTCAATATAAAGCTATCAGTATTTTTATGTGTATATGTTTACATGTTGGTGTTCAAGTGAGTCCAGGTAGACATTTGTGCACATAAATGTGGAAGCCAGAGGATAACACCAAGTGTTGTTCCTCATGTGTTATCTACCTTTTTAAAATCAATATTTTTAGTTAAGATATTTTATATAATTTTCATTACTATATTAAGTCCCTCTATTAGAATAGATATAATCTCAGGGGGTGGATTGTTGGACAGCACAGTTCTGAACAGAGGAGCAAAATGGAAAGACCCATCTCTAAAAATACTTAAAAAGATCTGCATGCAGCTGGGCATGGTGGCGCACACCTGTAATCCCGTCAATCTGGGAGGCAGAGGCAGGCAGATCTCTGAGTTTGAGTTTAAGGCCAGCATGGTCTACAAAGTGAGTCCAGGACAGCCAAGGCTACACAGAGAAATCCTGTCTCAAAAAACAAGACAAAACAAAAGATCTACACACAGACCCAATTATACCTGTGCCAGAACAGAAGGATCAAGTGTGATACAATGTCTTCTCCAAGTAATAATTGCACAGGCTCTTGCTATGTGCTCTTATTTTATATGTGTTACATTGTCTAATCCTTTCTCATATCTTATTGACATAGTTATTGTACACAGTAATGGATTTCCTAAAGACATTTTATTCAAATATGTCATATGCATTATTATATCCATTTCATTGTTACAGAGACAACCCCATAAAATAGATATCGATATCATTTCCATTTTACAGTACAAAACTGAGGGTCAGAGATATGAGCATGCCTGTCCAAGGCAGTAAGAAAGAACTTTGGGATTCATTTGTCTGAGTATTATGATAGTATTGTCAATCACTCACTAGGTTACTCCTGGACAGTTTTGTCTTCCTCCTAATATGCATATAGATACCTACCTCATTTGACCAGGAGATGGCTACTTCAGAACTGTGTCTTATTCAACTTTGAATCACCTCCAAAAGAGACAGTAAGGATTCCTATATCCAGTACTTTTGAATGAATGAACAAACGAATGGTCACTCTGAATGATTGTTCTTAGTTTTGTCCACTTGTTCAGCTAACTATACACTTACAAGCATAATCCCTATCTATCTATCTATCTATCTATCTATCTATCTATCTATCTATCTATATTATCCATAGAGCTTAGTGTTGAATGACTTTAAAACATCTTATCATGTACCATTACCACTAGAATTTTGTGAATTCTGAAAGCAAGATAATAAATGCCACTTCTGAGGACATACACAAAATTTACACTGTTGCTGAATTTGACTAGGTAACTTTTTAAATATTTCTTTTTTACATATACATTTATATTATTACATATATATACAATAAACTACCTACAGCAAGAAGAACCATGACACAATCAGGAATTATATAAATGTTACACTCTTAGTGTTTTGGCTATTTGTATTTGACAGATTTGAAGAAAACATCTTTCCTATCTTGATGTGTCTAAAATTCTGAATGTAAACCAGTATCTATCATATCTGATCTTTATCAACTTAAAACATTTATCTAGACCTAAAAACATCTTAACTCCTAAACAACTAAGTTTACTTGTAAAACTAAACTATCTGGTCTTCAACCCCATCAGGGACTTGAGAAGAAATACAACTTAATTACTGTGACTAGGGAACTTTTAAAGGAAGATGTTCCTTCCAAGGAGCATGGAATAGTTCTACAGAGGAGCCTAGATCTTCCAATAAAGTAGAAAGTAAATTGAATGCTTCTTTTGGAATGGGGATAAGTATGGCCAGAGAGCCTAAATGACACAGCCACCACATTGCATGACCTATAATGTCAACACCAGATGTAGCTATCAATATGAAAAGTTAGAATAGGCAATATTTAAAGTCAGGAACTGACTAACATAAAATAAAGTATACAACGCCAGGTGAATGTGCTGGCGTGTGCTGCAATCCCAGCACTTGGGAGGTAGTGGCAGGAAAATCAGGACTTCATGGTCCCCTTTTGCTACATAGTGAGTTCAAGGCCAGTCTGGACTACATGAGAATCTGTCTCTAAAAAGAAAAGAAAAGAACACAGTATACAAATAATGGTTATAATAAAGCCCAATGTTTTGGAGACAGAAATGGACATTAAAATGGAGCAGCCAGTGAGGCTGGAGTCAAACTAGAAATGCATGAAATGTTGCTTGAGTGGTCTATAGAGGAAGAGCAAAGCAAAACAAAAAAAAAAAGGATCTAGTAGTGTGAACATTGTTGATAACCCTGAAAAATTAAAAAGGAAGGAAGGTAGGAAGGAAGGAGGAAGAGAAAAGGGAATGCAGAAGATGAATTAGAGATGTTGTACAAAAGGTTACAAAGGACAATGGACAGAATGCTGAAGCCCTAGGAGGTGAGGAACAGAGACTCCTGTATGGAGTCTGCTTTAAGAAAGTATGGGTGGGCGCAGTCGGGATGGGATGAACCAGAATGTTCATTATTAAGGAAGTATATGCAATTATTCACGAAAATGATCAAGACACAAGATTGAAAACCCAAATATTATTTGTGATTTATATCACTCTAGGTCAAAGCCTAGATAGTACATTATGCTACATTTATTATCATTTTTGTATTTGTTGATTATTAGCATATAGGGTATGCATGCCATGGTGCCTATGTGGAGGTGAGATGAACGGCAACACCTATGACTCATCTAGACTGTGGATATAATGTGACCAGCTACTTCAACCCCTGCTACCATGATTGACTCTGCCTTCAAAGTGGAAGCCTAGATAAACGTCTTCCCTTAAGTTGAATGTATCAGGTATTGTGTCACATCAATGAAACAATAAATGTATTTTCCTTTGTGAGTTCTCATGTAAGTTACAGGGTACTTATGATGAAGGCATTCTTATCTTTCCTTCCATTTACCTAAGCTACAAGTACCAAACTGGATGTGTCAGACCTCCAAGCATCCCATGATACCTCCTTTGAGGTCTAATTAGATACTCTGAAATAGGTAGAAGACTTTTTTCTACTTTGTGTATATATTTTCCATTTCAGGTATTGCTTTTTACTTAGTCTCCTTATTTCCCTGCAGTTGGATGTTTTCAGTGAAACTGTTGATGAAATCAATTCAACAAGAAGTATGGAGAAGAAAAACCAATGTTGCTGTTTTAGTAGGAGTACAAACCAGTGAAAAACTTCTATTTCTTGGCTAAGTAACTGCTAATGTGAAACCAATTGACAGCTCCCTCTAATATAGCAGAGGAAACAAGGAGAGCAATCAGGCCTTGTCCTCTATCTTCAAACAGCTTACACATTCAAGCTGTGAGTAGAAACGAAGGGCAATAGAAATGGTAAAATAAGAGACACTCAAGTCCATACTTTGGGCTTCATATCTGACTACCTAAGAGCTGCTGAAGAAAAGAAACACTTTAGCTTCTACAGAGAATGGTCCAAAGCCTTTGGTTACCCCTGAGAGAAATTTAAAATGACCACCAATGCTGGGCTATCTATAGACTATAGATGACATCCTAGGATGCAGTGACTTTCTTGATGTGCTGGAAGGGATGTTGAGTTGTAAAAGTGTAGTTTGGATCCTTGCTCTGCTACTTACTAGCTCTGTGACCCTGGAAAGGTACTAGACCTTTTGGTCTTCATTTTGGAATAAAGAGTAGTAGAGAATGATACCATCTAAAGGAGATTTGAAAATGAAAAGAGAGGGCAAATCAAATGATACTAGTGGGGCGGGGTAGAGATAGAATATAGCTCAATAGGAATATTGGCTGCTTAGCATACAAGAGGCACCCAGTTGCATCCACAGTAAAGCATAATCCCAGCACACCAGAGGAAAAGAAGTTAATTCAAGTCAACATGAGCCAAACTGGCTTACAGAAGATCCTGTGTCAAAACAGAAAAAAAAAAAAAACACAAGCCACAAGCATGTGTGAGCGCATGCGCATACAAACACACACACACACACACACACACACACACATGATTTCCCTCTAGTAAACATGAAAAATATTCACCCTAGATATCTTGATAACTATAGAACAGCAACAAAAACCAGTTCCAGTTAACCAGTGATGTTTTGGGGGTTCCATGCAGGAGTATGGGTCAGGGACTACTTATAGGAATATGGGTGACTCAGAGGCACCTATATGCTTCACCAAAATCCCAAACTCAGCTGAGGTATGTATGACTCAGGAAGTTGCTTTCCTGGAGCTATCTATATAATTTGCAAGTAGCTCAGCTGGTCAGAGAATTTCCTTTCCCTAGCAATTGTTGCTACTTGTATTATTAGAGAAATTACATGCTTTCTTGGTGAGAAATCACTTCACACACTTATAGATGAAGGAATGCTAAGCACTTTGCAGACTGATGTTAATGCTCAAGTAAGAGTTGACCCCCAACACAAGATTTCATTAGCTTGTACACATACTAGGCTTATGCATTTTATATGCACTGTCATTCTTAAATCTCTTTCCTGTTTCCAACCTAGGTTACACTAAAAAAAAAACGTAAACAGAGATGCAGACTATAAGTCTGGCTGCTTAGGCAGTTAGTAAATTTATACAGCAACGATATCACATGTTGTTAGGATTATTTTTTAAGTACACCAGTGTTGTTCTTTTTTGAATAGCTGTTACCCAGGGTCATCTTGCCCACCTAGCAGAACCATGTCTTCCCTGATAAAAGCACAGGAGACTTAATGACAGATCTGGACATAATGATGTTTGCGACCCTACACTGTCCACCCTGAACTGCTCTTAGAGGTATGTCTTTGGTATATGGGAATCAGAGCCTAATGGATGGTCAATCAGTGCTATCTCTTTTGTCATGGGACTCAGAGCTGAATGGCTGATCAATCCTGGTGAGTAAACATTTACATCCTAGCTTCTTCAATTTCCCTTATCTCTAACAGACCTGGTTAGCATGCTACTTATCTTGGTGTTTTGGAGGCAGTGTTCCTTTAACTATATTACATTTTTTGACTTAATGTCTTCTAAGCAAATCTATTGGTAAGCCCTTTATAATACCAATTCTATCGCTTGGAGTGTCTTCTACATCAATATAAGTTTGGGAAGGAGTGCTGTGACTCTTCTGTTTCAACTTTCTGCAACTTGTAAATTTTGTTTGTTTCCTGTCTTATTATGATACTTCATTCTCTCTCCATCAGCTTCCTAATTTAGCTTTTGATGATGCTTGCTTTACAGAATCTTTAGGCTTTACATTCATATGCCTAAAAATGGGGGGGGGGGTTGTAATTTCTGAGTAAAAACCTTGTGAAAGAACTTTAAATTAGGACCTCAGTCACACACAGGCACTCGAGCTACCCAATATGTTATTGAAATCTCACTGATGGAGCTCAACACCTCATCTGCTGTGTTCATCATCGAGGACCCTCAGGCAGACCAGGCTTGCAATTCCTTTTCTACTGCAAGGCTATTCAGCACAGAGTTTTGTTTTAGAAAGGGAAACTTCCTGGAGAACCATCTGATTCTCAGACAGAAATGAAGTTTACAAGATGGCTCACATGCGATTCCGACAGGCCAAAATGGTGTTAATGTCAAAAACGTACTCTTACTCTTATTGTTGAAGGAAATTTGTATTTTAAAATCTAGTACATATTTTTCCTTTCTTATATTACTATCCTTGGTCACCACCAATGTTGGAAGATAATGCAATGATTCTTAACCGAAAAAGCTAAGAATTAAATATTTAGTTTCTCCTACACAAACTGAACATCAGGGTAAGATAAGCGAATAATTGAAGTGGTAAGGTTCTGCTTAGAAGAATTTCAACTAATTAAGACAAAAAGATTGTTTATTTATTTACTTTATTTTTAAAACATTTTTTATTTTTTAAATATACATTTATATTATTACACATATATACAATAAATACCTGTAGCAAGAAGAACCATGACAAAATCAGGAATTATATAAATGTTACATTCATAGTGTTTTGACTATTTGAATTTGACAGCCTTGAAGAAAACATTTTTTTCTATCTTGGTGAGTCTAATATTCTGAATGTAAAGGGGAAGCTTGGATGCAGGCAAAGTTGATGGCCAAACTCTGCCAAGGCAAGGTAAGCAAGTCCTCAATAGTTTCTGCCTCACAAATATGTCTGTCAGATATATTGGGCCAGAAGGATAAAGAAGATGCTACAACATAATAGAGAGTTTTGGGTGATTGTTCAGGTAGCAAACTGTCTCTGTCATCTTCTCGTTAGGGAAGCTGCTAACCTGCACTCCCTATATACTCAGGTATCAAGTTTATTCCTTCTCAAGTCTCTGATGGGGTTGAAGATCAGGTAGCTTAGTTTTACAATGAAACTTAGATGTTTAGGGGTTAAGCTGCTTTTAGGTCTAGATAGAGGTTTTAAGTTGATAATGACAAGATATTTACTTCATTTTTGAGATTATAATATAATTACATCATTTCCCTTTTCTCTTTCCTATTTCTAAAACCTTCCTTGCTCTCTTACAAATTTATGGCTCTTTTCTCATGGTTACATGTGTATTTACATTAATGTATGTATATGTGTATACATAAATGCACGTGCATACACATATACGTATTCTATACATATATATGCATGTGTGTATGTGTGTATGTATGTGTGTGTACCTGTGTGTGTGCATGTGTAAATAGCATATGTGTGTATATGTGTGTTTTCATATATATTTATATACATACATATATATTTAATGTTGTTGATGTTGTTTGTTGTCATTTTGAGATGAGGTCTGATGTATTACAGGCTAGTCTAGTCTCTAACTGATTAGCAAAGGATGGTCTTGAATATTTGATCCTATTTCCTCCTCCTCCCTTACTGAGTGCTGGGATTATAAGCGTGTACCACCATGCTGGTTTATGGGGTACAAGAGCTCAAACAGCATTTTGTGTATGCTAGGCACATACCATGCAACTGAGTTACATTTTCCACCCACTCTCGCCCTCTACTGAAGCCACAAGTATACTTCCCCCTGAAAATAGACTTGGGGGGCAAGTCCATTTTTCCCAATATGGCCACATTTAACAAATCTAATTTTCACTATGAGTTGTATCTTTTATTAGTATGTTGGGGATAGGAGGCTAACCCTGGCTTTTTGGGGCTTTCTGAGTCTTGGCTTTGACCCCAAAACTGCAGTAATATTAGTGCTAGTAACCAACCATTATGTTTTCCTTGAGGTAATGTAACAGGAAGCACACAGAATATCTATTAAGGAATCTCCAAGAAAAAGATGTACGTATACAAGTAAGGAGGCATGTGTACCCACACATGTGAATCAATTGTATCAGTCTTCTAGACCTTTAGGAGAAAAAGGAACTGAATTACACAAAAAAGAAGTTACTGAAGCAACACTTACAGTCATTGCACAATTCCTATGAGACAGTGTCTTTATTACTTAGTAGAAGTAAAACCGATTATATTATTATGAGAAATGTGGTGTCATAATTACCAAATGCAATGAATGAATCATGCTTAGGTTCTGATTTAGACAAATCGGTGGTCATAAGAAAAATGTAAGGCAATCAGGAAAAAAGTAATTTAGACTGGTTACATGTGATATTATGGAATTACTGTGAATTTTGTTATACACCAAAATGACAAACCAGTTATTCATTCATTCATTCATTCATTCATTCATTCATGTATGTTACATCCCAATCATAGCCCTCTCCCTCCTATCTTCCCAGTCCCACCTTCCCTCTCTTTTTCCCTAGCTCCCCTCCCCTACTCTTCAGAAAAGGGGAGACCCCCACCAACCCACCCCCAGCATATCTAGTAGCATCATGACTCAGTGCATCCTCTTCCCCTGTGGTCTGGCAAGACATTGACACCAGAGGGAAGTGATCAAGAAGCAGCCAACAGCGTCCATGTCAGAGACAGCCCCAGATTCCCTTTCTAAGGGATCCACATGAAGCCTAAGCTGACCATGGGCTACATCTGTGTAGGAGGCCTAGGTCTAGCCCATGCATGGTCCTTGGTTGGTGCTTCAGTCTCAGCAAGCCCCCCTGGGACCTGGTTTGCTGGCTCTGTTGGTCTTCTTATGGAGCTCTTGTCACTTCCAGGTCCTTCTATCCTTCTCCCACTTTTTCACAAGGCTCCCTACACTTCCAGTGTTTGGCTGTATTGATACACTGGTGAGTGGAGTCTCTCAGAGGACAGCTAAGCTATTCTCCTGTCTGTGAGCATAGCAGAGTATCATTAATAGTGAAATAATAAGTGAACAATTTGTTGTTCATGGCTTTATCCACTGGAGACAAACTATCAAGAATCTGTAGATGTAATATATGATATTGATTTTTTCTACATATATAAAATATCTGAAAGACTTATGAGAATAAAAATAGCTAAAAACACAAGTGTTAATATGCTACTAATTATTGAAGTTGCATGATATCTACTTAGTGATGCAGTTTTCTATTTTCTTAACTTATATGTATGCTAGAAAAAATTCTTAACCAAACAAAAGTTCTTGAGCCAGACTTCTCAATTTTGCTACTCATAAGACATTGAGAATGGGTCCATCATTTACCCTCTCTAAGAGTAACAGTGTTGTGATAAAGGGCTGCTGTGAAGGCTAAATCAATGTCTAATGATAAAGTGTTCAGAATCATTCGGTATTTAGTAGATGTTGATGATGATCACAGCCACCACCAGCAATGAAAATCAAGAAGTTATCAGCCAGAAGGAACCTGAAGAGAATGACACCTCATTTCCTTTAAGGGGGTCGTGTAGGTTTTGGTTTCTTGGGCTATAGAGGGTTATTATCAATGGGAGATGGTCACAAGTTATTATTGGTCTTATTTAAAAAGAAAACAAGGTTAGACTCAGCGATGTCTCTCTTTTCCCTTTTCTTACATTCTTAGGTTTGGAGATAGGGGTTAAAAATAAAGAAGGGGGGAATATAAAAATATATAGGGAAGATAGAGCAAAAAGTAGATTAGTGATCTATTCTTCAACTTAATGCCTCAGTTGTCACTCACAAGGTTATTTTTAATTCACTGGTATAGAATTTTGTATATATGTGTAAAATAAGTTTAATTCTAGATACAGAGGTATAGAATTCAAATGTAATATTATTCTTCATACACTTATATACACTCACATATATATGTGTAAAAATATATTTCTACTTTAATATGAGGTATTGTACCCATATAACTCAATTATAGTACAAAGTTTACTTCCAATACTTTGAAAGTGCTATTGCAGGCTGTTTAGGATAAATAAGTTATACAAGTTGATTATTAGCTGATCAGATCATGGTCATGTCAATTGCCAGTCTACTTTTATCACAAGAATATACATCTTAGGTGCGGCAGATAGATATCATTCTATAGAAAGATAAAGTAGGATAGTTAGATAAGGTTTTCAAAAACCTCAGAGACATGTGGAATATGGCATTTAAAATATTTTTATTATTTTAAAGATTCACTGATGAGACAGGTTAACTCCTGGAAACACCCAGCCTACCTCAAAGAGGAAGATGAGCATCAAAGAACCTCCTTATGGAGATGGCTTCAAATGTGGCAAACAAGCCACTGGGGAAAATGTGCTCAATTCTACCACAGACAGAATTCTGTCTAAAAAAAAAAAAAAAGGGCAAGCTTGGATGCAGGCAGAGTCGATGGCCAAACTCTGCCAAGACAGGGTAAGCAAGTCCTCAATAGTCCCTTCCTCACAAACATGTTTGTCAGATATATTGAGCCAGAAGCCTGAAGATGATGCGCCAACATAGTAGAAAGTTTTGGGTGACTATTTAGGTAGAAAACTGTCTCTGTCGTCTTCTCATTTGGAAAGCTACTAACCTGCACTCCTGGCATACTCAGGTAATCAAGTTTATTCCTTCTCAAGTCTCTGATGGGGTTGAAAACCAGGTAGCTTAGTTTTACAATGAAGCTCAGTTGTTTATGGGTTAAGATGTTTTTTAAGGTCTAGATGTTTTTAGATAGATGTTTTAAGGTGATAATGACAAGATGTGATGAAGACTGATTTACATTCAGAATATTAGTGGCACCAAGATAGGAAAGATGTTTTCTTCAAGGTTGTAAAATACAAAAAAACAAAACACTAAGCGTGTAACATTTATATAATTCCTGATTGTGTCATGGTTCTTCTTGCTATAGGTAGTTTACTGTATATATGTGTAATAATATAAATTTATATGTAAAAAATAAAAATGTTTTAAAAAACCACACACACACACATACATACGCACGCACGCACACACACACACACACACATGAAAAGTGAAAGTGTGATTGAGAAGTCCTTGTTCCTTTTCTTTTGGAGTAAATGGCTATACAGTAAACTCATAACGTTTGGAGGGAAAAAAAAAGAAAATCAAAAAGTGAGCAGCTGAAGGATATCTACCATAACCTGGAACTGATATGATAGCACATTAATAACTTCCCTGCTACAGCATCTGTACTGTAACACCTCAAAGGTGCCTTCTGTTCCTTAGCCTTCGCTGACAGCTTGGCATGACTCAGAATTATCTGAGAGAAAAGTCTTTTAGAAGTGTTTAATTATTCATTTTTACTTCATGTTTATGTGTTTTGCTTGAATGTGTATATATGTACAATGTGTATGTCTGGTGCCTAAAGTTGCCAGAAGAGGGACTCGTATCACCTGAAAGTTAAGTTACAGACTGTTGCAAGCTAGCTTGTCAGTCTAGAAACAGAACCATGGTCCCCTGAAAGAGCAGTCAGTGGTCTTAGCTGCTGAGCCATCTCTCCAGAGTATTAATAGGCAAGTCATATAGATCAGATTGCCCTGTGGGTATGTCTTTGAGGATTGTCTTGGTGGCTAATTGATTTAGAAAGACAAAACCTACTGTAAACCACAAAATCCCCTTATTCAGGGGGTCCAGAACAGTATTAAGAGTGAAGAAATCGAGGTGAGGAGAAACAAGCAAGAATCCACACATTTATTCTCTCTCTGCTTTTGACTATAGATATATTACATTCCTGCCTTGACTTTACCACACGAATGGACAGCAACCTGGAATTGTAGGGCAAATAAATCCTTTCTTCACTGATTTATTTTGCTCATACTATTTGATAGCAGCAACAGAAATGAAACTAGAAGATTCGTAGTGCATTAAATCACCACAGTGAATAAGCTGTACTATGTTCCAAGGAAGCTTTATTTACAAAAGGAGTCTGCAGGCTGGTTTGGGCTCTTAGGCTGGTGTTTGACTACCCTCTGCCCTGTGATAAAAAGGAAACAAAGCTGGCTCTTCTGTCTCTAAAGCTGCATTATTTAATATTCTCAACTAAACCAAGCCATATCATAGGGAAAAAATTGAATTTGACAAGTACTGCTTTCACTGGCAAGTTACAGAGCTAACTTTTGATTGAGTACACATTTGCATAAAGGCTAATAATCTGCAGATCATTTTTAAATAGTATCATGGAAAATAACATGTCCTAAACCAACTTTCTCCGCTACAGCAGAGAGAGCTCTTATTCTCTTCTGGCGCCCTCAATCACCGCAGTGTTACAGGAACCCTTGTTAATTTTTTTTATATTATACTACTTTATTCAATAGGTGCTCTCCAACTCAGCTTTAATAAAAGAAATAAATTAGTCACTCCCTGGAGGTGTCTTCCTTCTGGTGATGGAGGGCTCTCGGGTCAGAAAGTGGCTGCGAGTTTCACAGGGATGGGGATGGCACACCTAAGGCATGGCATTTCTCCCACTCTCATTATCAGTGCTCCTGGCTCTCCCAAACACCCCATCACCAACTTCCCCAGCATCTCTTACTTTTCAAACTCACTGCATGGGGGTGCTCCCATTTTCCAGAACATTATGAAAGCAAGACAATCTGATGGACTAGTCCTCAAATTTGACTTCTGAAATGCTAAAAGTTAAGAAACATAATTAAACTGCAAATGTATTAACATTTATATAAAATATAAACCAAATGCTTATCCTGATTCACCAAACAAATTACACTTTGAACATTATAAAAAACCAGCTACTTATCACCGGCACCATTTGAAATTATTGCTAGTACTACAACTCCAAATGCCTAAGATGCCTTAAATACAAACCCTGAACATTTACATACTGATTTCATGAGCAAAGCAAAAGGTATTTGCTGGTAACAGTACAGGACTCAGCAATTTTATTGTCTGAGTAATCCTGGTTCGTTCTGATATGAAAATTCAATTATTTTAGAACGGGTCCTCTCATTAAATTTTGACAAGCAGTACGAGCCCAGTACCACTTATAGCTCGAAGAGACCGGGGGTGCCTGATAGCACCACACTGAATTTTAAAATGTAGTATTTTTGCAGGACAAGATTATCTGACAATTTTGTATTAGAAAGAAAAAATTAATCAAATACATTGTAATATTCAACATTGGTATATTTGGTCTTCTTTCTACAGATATTTTACTAAAATTTGCTGCAAAAATGTTTATTGCATGCTTTCCCCCAGATTTCACAATTGAGCAACGTACTAGAAAAATATGTGTATGTCGGTAGTGAGCAGGAAGGATTTGACGACACATTTTCTTTTAACCTACTGCTCCTTTTATCAATTGAAATGTATTTGTGGTGCTTATAAACATGATTTCCAGAAAACAGAAATGGCTTTATTTGCATATAGCCTGGTTTTCATTAGGATGCTTATTGTCCAAGAACAAAAATGTCTCTTAAAGCAACTTTTGAGCAAAACTATTGTCTTTTAAAGCACACCTTGGGAGGAAACTATTTCATTTAGTCCCCACAGGACTAAAAGCATAACAAAGTTTCTAAGTCTGGCTAGGTTAGGTTTATTTTTGTTCTGTCTTCTTTTATTTTTCCAATAAGGGTACATTTAGGTCTTCTCAGTCCTCTGCCAAGAAAAGATGTACTTCCATGCTCCAATCTTTTCTGTCCACACTTGGTGGTTCATGAAGACAGGCACACACACACACACACACACACACACACACACACACACACACACACACACAATGGTTCCTTTGATATCCTTTAGTGACTAAAACATTTAACTGTAGGTAAAGGAACCACCAAGCCAATAGCTCTAAAATTGGAATCAGAAGGAAGAAGGGTAAATACTAAATGGAACTAGAGAGCTGGTGCACAAGAAAGGCATCTGGCGCCCTGCAGGGGCTGACTGTCAATCTGAGTAAAAGAGCTAGAAGCAGGGCTGATGATGCTCAGGCTCCATGCAGCTCTTGCCTCCACTTTTCTCTCCCTCCTTTCAGATCTGTCTTAGCTTTTTCTTGGCAGTGGTAGCGATAGTGGTGGGTTTTGCTTTAGTTTGGTTTGGTTTTGTTGTTTTTTGTTTCTTTGTTTGTTTTTTAAACAGTCTCGAGCAGTAGTGGAAGATGACCTGAAACTCACTGTGTAGTTCAGGTTGGCCTCAAACTCATGGAAATCCTCCTGCCTCACCCCTCTAAGTGCTGGGATTACCAGTGTGAGCTACTCTGCCCTGCTCAGCCCCTGTTCTTAACTCTTTTGTTCACTGGTTTTTCTCTCACTAGGGTGTATTTAGTTCTTTCCAAACTCGCTTCATTAACTCGAGTGCATGCATGCACATGTTTTGTTGGATTTATTTTGCTGTGAGGCGCTTATGAGAACAGTAGATTGTGCCTCAACTTCTAGGCCTTGATGTTCTACTTTAAAGCCTGACCTTGAAGTCAGGCATGGTGGCATAAGCCTTTAACACTAGCACCAGGAGGCAGATGAAAGTTCTCTATGAATTTGTGGTCCACATAGTGAATTCCATAACAGCAAGGGATATATAAAGAGATCCTGTTTAAATAATAATAATAATAAGCTTCTGAGTTTGGTAAACCATATCAAATTATTCACAAAACTATAATCATTGACCAAAGCTGTTAGACATCTTTTGGAAGACATGACGAAAGAGAAGCAGGTAAGGTGCTTGGAATTGCAGACAAAGTATTTCACACTTTTGTTACACTAACATAAATGCCATTTTGACTTTCTCCTTTCTCATGTACAATTCATACTGCAGTACCACTCAAATAATTTTGAAATGATATTCTCTACTATGAAGTATTCCAGCAAAAGTTACTCCCTTTGAGCCAGGCGTGGTGGTGGATGCTTATAAACCCTTCACTTGTGAGACAAAGACAAGAATATGAGGAATTCAGGGCCAGCTCTGGCTACACAATGAGTTCAAGACCAGTTCCTTCTTTTTGAGTCAGGGAATTGCTTTGTAACCCAGGCTAGCCTCCATATGTACCCCAGGCTGGCCTTGAACTTTCCATTCTCCTTTCTAACAACCACAGTGATGATTACAGGTCAAGTAACTGGCTCACAGTAAGTCCCCTTTAAAGAGCTATCACAAAATGATAACCTACAAAAGTAGGCTTAGGAGAAGGGTTCAACAGTAGAAGCAGGAGGATGGGTAAGAAGGGGATATTCAGGCCACATGTTTTAAACATATAACAATAATATGCCACCCCTTATGCCCATACCAGCCTGGAGTTTCGGATTATACAAAGATTTGCTTGGTTTACCTCATACTAGTAAAACATTTTTTCCAGGGATGTTATAACATACGTGGACACATTTTTAGAGAGCAGACAAGGAGATGTTTCTAGTAGAACAAGAAATTAATCTAGATTTCTTTAGTTTTAATTTTCTTAATTTAATTGATCAGCTTAAATATTCATCCACTGATGAATGAACAAAGAAAAGCATACTATAGATGCACAACAGAGTTCAACTTGACCATTTTATTATTTTATTTTATTTTGGTTTATTGAGACAGGGTTTCTCTGTGTTAGCCTTGGCTGACCTGGACTCACTTTGTAGACTAGGCTGGCCTCGAACTCACAGGAATCTGCCTGCCTCTACCTTCTCAATACTGGGATTAAGGACATGCACCAACACCACCTGGCGAACTTGACCATTTAAAAAAAGAGTGAGATTACATATTTTTTCAGGAAATAAACAGGAGCAGAGGTCACCATATTAAAAGGGGGCTAGCTACATTTTCTCTCATATGCAAGGACAAGGCATTTGGGGAGCACAAAAAACTAAAAATGTGAATTCGTGGATATTAGTACTTCAAAATTGAAAACTTGCCGGGCGGTGGTGACATATGCTTTTAATCCCAGCCCTCAAGGAGGCAGAGGCAGGCGGATCTCTGTGAGTTCGAGGCCAGCCTGGTCTGCAAAGAGAGTTCCAGAACAACCAAGACTACACAGAGACCCGTCTCAAAAAACAAAAAAACAAAAAAACAAAAAAAAATTGAAAACACATCATTAATTCTCAGGAAAGCTGGGATCATTAATTCCCCATCATTAATTCTTGGAAAATAATTCAGTACCACTAAGTCTAACTTGACCTCCACTCATTTTGTGGACGTTCCGTATGTCTCGTCCCAGCAGCAGCTCATGCTAGGCTCCCACATCCCTGTAACACCACTTTCAGAGGCAAAGCAACTGGCAACTGGCAACTGGCTGCTACAACTGTCTCTCTTGAGTGACAGTTTACCCCTCGCAACTTGAGCTCCTCAAGGCCATTCAAAGCCTCGTACTTCTGCTCCTTTCCGATGGCTCAGAATAAACTTTCCTGAACCTTCTGCTTGCTCCTTTCATTCTACCCTAGCAGTAAGCTAAGCTAGTTTTAATTCTTCTGCACCAAACTGAGCTCCTTAACATGGGAGGCTATAGATGTTTTTTTCTTAATCTCTATATCCTCAACACTTAATATGGGGTCTAAGATCTTAATTCTTGTTGCTACTAAATAAAATACAAACACTAAGGAAAGTCGTCTCTCCAGAGGCCCCTTGCAGTCATAGCTTTGTTTTTTGTCTTAGCAGCCAGTATTAGCAATTGCTTTAGTTTACAAGCTTATTCTTTCTGGTCAGAAGCTCCACATACACACGGGAGTTGAGCTCCATGAGGACAAACAAGGAGCTTTGATACCAAATTCCCAGTGCCTAAACCAGTGCCCCTATTACAGAGGATATCTTGTATGTATTTCTCCCCTTAGTTGTAGTCAGTGCATAAACAGTTTTCTTTTTATAGACAGTGTGTCACTATTTAGTCCAGACTAGACTAGAATTTACTGTGTAGACTAAATTGGCTTCAAAGCCATGTTCTTCCTGCCTCATCTTCCCAGGTGCTAGACTACAGATGTGTCACCAGGTCTGACTCTATTTGTTTAATAACTTAAACAATGAAATCTTACAGTGAAATCATTTCTTAACTTTTAAAGATTTGTTTGTTTATTTATTTATTTATTTTCTGAGTGCTCTACCTGCATGTACACCTGCATGCCAGAAGACAGCATCAGATCCCAGTATAGATAGTTGTGAGCCACCATGTATTTGCTGGGAATTGAACTCAGGACCTCTGAAAGAGCAGACAGGGGCCTTAAGCACTGAGCCATCTCTCCAGCCCCAGTGAAATCATTTTTATACCTAACATCTCAATATAGAAAACGTTAGGAAAGCACTCTGTAGCATCCCAGAGAAACCACACTCTCCGGATATTGACACTTTACACCAGACTTGCTTTTAGTGAGAAGAAGAAAAAAAATCCCATAGAAAACAAAAGTGAATCCAGCTCCTGCATATGGATGCAAAACCCAGGCCTCACTCTCCCACTTTGCTCTCATTCCAAGAACCACCACCAACGTAAGACACAAACATTTTCTCAGAAACATACATGTGAACTGAAAAGTTTAATTCTATTGTTGGTGCATATGTTCACAGTAAAGGAGCTGGGGTGAACAATCCTTTCTCAGAGACCCTCCCGTAGCACCATGTGCAACTGGCACTTAAGAGGTGCTTCTGGATGAGGAGGGACAGCTGCTTTTATATTATGTAAAGCCACTCTTTTCTCAGAGTGGTACTGAAAAATCAGGCAGTGGAAAGTAACAAAGAGCAAAGTAAGTCTTGGGTTATGCCAACAGGGAGGGTATGTTGCTAAAAGAAATTCTAATTGTCCCCTTTCAATTGCTTAATTGAGTCTGGGAGAGATTCAGCACCACCCTCTGATTGCTGAGAGAGAGCAACCTAACCTGCTGTTAGTAGCAAGCCCTCAGGAGGACTCCTTCATCTTGAAATTAGCTTCTGTGTTCAACGCAAATATCAAGTCTATCCTTTCAACAAGGTCTTGTGCAACAGCAAGGGAGATCGTAGTGTATGGCTGTAAGATCAAACATTATGAGAGAAATGGAACAATCCTGCAAGAGATTTCACATAGTTCTGACAACTTACCAGACAGACCAACGACAACGAGGGAGCAAGGACAGGAAGGAACACATCTTGACCAGGCCTGCTTAGTTACACACACTTTTTGTCTCTCTATAATATAAACTAAAACTCTGAGAGTCTGGATACCTGTATTTGTCCCTCCTTTCTCTCTGCTTCTTTCTCTTGCCTCCTTAATTGGCACATTGAGACTGGTAGCCAAGGTCCATGTTTGCTTTTTATCCCAGAACATAAGGGAAGAGAAAAGGGTTAAAAAGTGGCCAGCACCTCTATAGGGACACAGGAATATATCCAAGGGTTGAAAAACAGAGCCTGTGTTTACAGCTTGCAAGGTCTGCAGCTTGCAGGGTCTGCAGCTTGCAGGGTTTGCAGCTTGCAGGGTTTGCAGCTTGCAGGGTTTTCAGCTCACAGGGTTTGCAGCTTGCAGGGTTTGCAGCTTGCAGGGTTTGCAGCTCACAGGGTTTGCAGTTTGCAGGGTTTGCAGCTTGCAGGGTTTCATGGCATTGTGTTTAGATTCATACTTGGGAGAACAGTTAGATTATGGACATGGAAAGTAGTTTGGTCGGGACCATCAGTGTGAAAACAGAACAGCATGAGTTAGGTACCACTGAAGGCAAAGCCCAAGCAAGGTGAATCACAGACACCCAAGGCACAGTGCCATCTGCAATGCATGCTGCATGGCATCCTCTAAGTGCTGAAACTATTTCCAGCCTCATAGTTGAGAGGCTTCTGTGTGGGCCAAAGATAATGGAAGAAACAACACAGAGAGAAATTATCTCCAGGGACATACCTTTACTTGAGCCTCATAAGTTAAAAATAATCAAACTAAACAGATTAAGCTGGTACATGTCAGCAAAGAGGCAGTTCTACCCAAAGTACCATAGGTAACTCCCACTCACTCACACCACACCTCTGGTACTCTTCTTTACGGCAAGCTCCTCGCCTGCTATACTTCTGTGACATTTTGACTTCCAACTTGTCAACTGTATGAATTAAGGTCCCAATCACAGCCATCTGCTTTCCACTCAATTCAGAAAATTACCCAATTTTTCAATGATGCCTAAAACTCTTAAATCTTCTGGCCAATTTATAGTAAATACAGGAGCAAAAGATTTTGCCAAATTCCCTGTCACATTTTCTACATTTAATGTAGGTAGACGATGGGAGTTTGAGGTTTAACTACGTGCATTTTAGGTAGCATAAAATACCATTAAACACACACACACACACACACACACACACACACACACACACACACACACAGAGGACAGAACAACAACCTCCAAAGGATAGAAGGGCTTAGTGATTTTAATTGGCCTGTGTGTAGAATTTAAACAGCACTAGCCTGACTCTACCACACAAAACACCGAGCAAACAAGAGCCGTTTTCCTCCACTTAAGGCCTTTGAGCTGAAACAAGAAGGAACAGTTTGCATGGGTGGCACTACTTGCTGATTCTTGCTATTAGGCAATTTTTCCTTGTTGAAATAAAAAATGCCAATTAGTCCTTTTGCCAGAACACTGAAATGGAGCATTTTAAGCCATTCCTTTTCCAGATCTCTTTTGTGAAACCTTTCACACAGATTTGCTGTGTGGGATACTCTACACATGGAAGGAAAGCTTGAGCCTTGGGACAGAAACCATCAGAGGGGACAGGATCCAATAAATACATGACTTGAGAAGGAAAGAAAAGGCCCTTTTAAAAATAGGATTGGCTGCTGAGGATAACAGCCTGTTCAACTGTTATTAGTGTGACTGCCCTAGCTGTGTGCATCTGAAAACTTGCATTTCAGTGAAGGGCTTCATCAGCTGTTTGTAAATGACCTGTGGTTTCATTATATGGCTATAATTTCCCCCATGGCCCCCCCATATATCTATGAAGACTTGATGCTCTTTATCAAAAGTCTGGATTGATACCAAAAACCATGTAGTACGGTGCTTAGGAGCACAACTGCCAAAAGTTGACCATCTGTGGCTAAATTCTGTCTGTACTGCCTATTACTCTCCTTAGTTAGCCATATGGTCAAGGAAACTAGATAGACAAATGTGAATGTGTTTACCTTGAACAGTGAGAGTGACAATATTGCCTAAATAGCCATTAACACTAGATCATTTAATCACTACAGTACCCTTAGCAAGCAATAAACAAATATGAAGCCTAGGGCAATAGATGTGACTTAATTGGTTGATTCTCAGCATGAATAAAGGTCTGGATTTGGTCCCTAGGTGCGGTGGGACAGTGGGACATACCTATAATCTCAGCACTCCCAAGGTAGAATTAAGGATCAGAAGTTCAAGGTCATCCTGAACTAGATAACAGGTACAAAGCTAGCCCAGGATACAAGAGACCCTGTCTTGTTATTTCTTTTCAGACTTGCTTCTACTCATAGATATACTACCTAACAACCTTTGACTTCCTTCGTTCTCAGCTCACAATATGTGTATTTTTTAATTCCAAAAGTATTTGTAAATACCATGGTTTTTCTTCTTTGTTTTGTTCTTTGTATCTTCTACACATGTTTGTATAGGTGCACTCATCTGTACATGCCATACAATTTGGAGGCCAGAGGTCAATGTCAAGCATCTACCTCTATCACTGTCCACCTTATGTTCTGAAGAAGTATCTCTTATTCAGCCTGGAGCTTGACATTCTGGCATGGCTTCTAACCAGAAAAACCCCAGGTTATATCTGCCTCCATCCTGTATACAGTGGCTACAGGTGCATGTGCCACGCCCATGATTTACAAGGGTGTTATGGGTCCAAATTCTGATTCTCATGCTTGCACAGCAAGTACTACGCCACTGAGTCATCTCCCCGGCTCCTATACTTTGCCCTTCAATTATTGTGCTTTCTTTCTTGACTCTAAAACATCATGAATTATAAAATACCCCACTAGTGGGGAGAAGAGAGAAGAGGTTCATAAGCAGTCCCTCTTACTGAGTACCTATGGACAATTGCCAGCATTTGGAGTAGGGAGAGAACATCAGTTTTCTTCAAGTTTGTGGCCCCTGGTAGGTCAACCACACTCCAGTGGGTGGTCCCACACCCAGGAATATATGGGTAGTACAAACTACACTTGATGGTCGTTTAAAAATAAAAAGAGGGTCTTTGATTAGATTCCATTGATTAACCACACTGTTTCTATGCCAATACCATGCAGTTTTTGTTACTGTTGCTCTGCAGTACATCTTGAAATCAGTGATTAAATAAATAAATAAATAAATAAATAAATGGAGGAAAAATTAAAGAGGACACAAAGTTGGAAGGAGATACGGAGGTAGAGAGTGATCTATGATGAGTGAGTGCAGATCTGATCAAAATGAATTTTGTGAAATTCTCAAAGAATTAATATTAAAATAATAAATTTGAATATATTTGGATATATATGAATTCAAAATGCCCTGGTATTTAATGAACAACTAAGAAACACAAACACAGATACATCTTAATAATGCTTTGTTATTAGTTTGAATATTCTTAGTTATTTCAAGCATTTTCTCTTTATCTTTCTCTTTTTAGTTTTTAGAGACAGGGTTTCTCTATGTATTCCTAGCCATCCTGAAGCTCACCCTGTAGACCAGGCTAGACTCAAACTCAGAAATCTGCTTGCCTCTACATCCCAAGTGCTGGAATTAATGGTGTGTGCCACCACCGTCTTACTATTTTAACATTTTTAAGGCTTATTTGAATGTACTATATTCTGTCTTACATTTTCATGAAATGGACAATACAAATCAGTTGGCTCTGGCACTTTGTAAATTATGTTTACTAAGAATCAATTTTTCAAAATCATAGTTAATCTCATGAACAACCTGCTTTGCCTCAGAGCATTGTGCTTAGTGTTATCAACTCATAACAACGGCGGATTTCTTTTTTCAAGTGCTCCCTCACTATCTCTGATAGTTTCTTCTGTGTTCCTGTCACCCATTCTGAAAGAGCTTTCTGCCACGTTTAAGAAATGCAAAGTCCAACAATTTCCATTTGGTTACCTCATGATTTCAAAGATAGTAAGGACTTCAGAAATACTAAATAAGAACCTGGAGATGTGGCTCAGATGGCACATTGCTTGTCTAGCATGCGTGAAGCCCTGGGTTCAGCCCCTAACTGCAAAACCTGAACCAGTAACACCAGCCTGTGAGAATTAGTCATTCAATAGCATCCTTGGCTACTACAAAGTAAGTTCAAACTCAATTTAGGATACATAAGATCATATCTCTAAAAAGTAAAAATAACATAAAATAAAATGATAGGTTTTGTGATCTGTGTCTTTTTGTAATACAAATGTGATTAAACATTATCTACTGCTCTGCAACTTCTTTGTCTCTTAATGTTAATCTTAGGTAGAATCCATGTCTGCCTCATGGCAAAGGGCCAAGCCGCTACTTCTTCTGCTATGCCTTAGGTCCCCACCTTCAATAGGGAGGAACAGTAGAACTTGGGCCTCCTCCAGCACAGCTCACTTGCTGACCCAGGAAGGCAAGAGCCATGACTGCTAATTGAGAGGGGGGAGGGGAGTGGTGGAGGGAGGAGAAGAGATAGAAGAAGGAATTACAGTGCCTAGATCAGATCACCCAGAAATCATCACAGGAAGATGATGACTAAGAGGAAGCTACATTTGCAGATGCTCCAAGTCCCCCGCCATATGCTACAGTCTCCCCCTGGACTTCATTACAAAACACATACACAAAGATAAAGTTAAGACTTTCAAGATGGTAAGCATAAAGCACTCCACTGTAAGCATGGACTCCCTCTGTGCCTAAGGTCCTGAGAGAGGGCTTATCCCAATCTTACAGATAAACAAAGATGACAGCAACAGTAACAAAACACATCTTATCTGAATGACAATAGACTGGAAGTTCACTATGCTTGGGAGTAATTGGAAGTAATTTGGAATGAAGAAAGTTTAAAGGGAAACTCTACAAGATGCCATGTTATACCCCCAGTCCACCCCACCAGGCACAGCATCTGTCAGCATTGATAGACACTCTTAGAGGTTCTCTGTAGTAAACAGAAGCAATCCATATGTGACCTTTGCTGGAAAATTACTGTAAGAGATTGAAAAAAAACTCTAAATAAAAATTTCAATACCTAATTTAAATGTCATTTTTTATTCGTTTCTTCCCCCCACAAAGTGACTTCAAAGTTGTATAAGCTCACAACTTATGAAACTGTAGATGTTCACTATGTGTATTCAAAGTTGACACACAATCACAAGGTCATAGGGATGTAGGTTTAAGATACAGGATAGAGGATTAGGTATAGATTAGGAAAAAATTTGTGAACTGCTCTTTAAAAGAAACAGAAATCTATAACAGTATAGAGTATAAGTTTCCTTTTAAGCAATAGTGAACCAGAAATACAAAAAATCCTTCTAAACATAAAGAAATAATTATCAAAAATTACCATTATGCGCTTGGAGTGTAGCTCATCAGTAAAGCCCTTGTCACTAGGACTTGAGTTCAACCCTCAGAGCTGAAAAAAATTACTATCAAACATATCTAGCAATGCAACACAAGAGCCCTTTGAAATTGGGAACACACTAGGGATATCTAGCATTGCTACTATTATAGGACATTATCATAGCAATTCCTAGCCACTACAAGAAGATCAGAGGCGTGTTTTTCAAAAATAGATGCAAAATTATTATTGTATACAGATGATGTAATAGCGGAGAAAACTCAAGAGGAAAAACTACTAGAAACAATAAAACCAATTCAATAGTCTATGTAGAAAAACTGGAATCTCCATGAAAGAAACAATAAATTAAATAATGGAATGGAACAGATGCTATTTAAAATAATACAAAAAATAAGCCAAAAGGGCATATATCAGAAATTAGAGTTTAAAAACAGAGTCATTCATACATAAGAATTCAGAATAAAATAAAAATTAGGCGTCAAATAAAAAGAATCATTTAAAGTCATGTCCTCATCTTATGCCAAATAATTGGAAAAGTAGTTATGATCTATTTATTGTTTAAAAATTAGAATAAAACAAACTGGAAAAATAGAAAAGATTAGATAATGCTGGAGTAAAGAAACTGTTTTCAACATAAGACATTGCATCTTGAAACTACATAGTAATACTCAGACTTAATTTCATATAAAATATGTAGATACTGAGAAAATAAGCATGGTTAGTAAATGTAAAAGTAACTTTTATTTTCCTGGCTCAACTCTAGTCTGGAAGGCTTACTGCTTCCTTCTGCTGGCCTAGGCCTAGTCCTGGAAGCCTCTGGCCTCCACACAATCTAATCTAGGCTTAGAATGTTTTTAGCCTCTGAGACTTACTGCTTAATGAGCTCACTCTTTTTTGTTCTTTTTGAGCTCTGGGCTGGCTGGTTCAACTCAGCTGTTCTGGCTCAAACTCTCCTCCCAGCTGACTTATTCAGTTTGTCTTCTCTCTTGGCCTGGAATTGCTCAGAAATCTTCTCTAATCTTAGACCTTGGTGTTGAAATGGACTGTGGCTGAGCAGATCTTCATAAGGACATTCCAACTTTAAGAGTGTGGGATTGATAATTGTTTCTATTGTAAAATTTAAACTGTGCACAATTTCTAGCTTAAACAGAAAGGGGGAAGCTGTAGAGGAATGTTGATTCAGAACATGGCTGTTCTGGCAAGAGATAACATCCAAAGACTTTCTAGGTCTGTGAGATCTGGCTGGGTACAAACATGCCTTTAAGCTAGGCGACAGAGACAAACAGATCTGAGTTCAAGGCTAGCCTGGTATAGAGCAAGTATCGGGTAAAGAAAAACTTAGATCCAGGTGTGGTGATACATGCCTTTAATCCCAAACAAAGCTAAAATTAGTTTGTAGAAGTCTAATTGAGTGGCAGAAAAGGTGACAAATCAGAGAAGATTTGACAGAAGAGGATACGCCCACCACTCAGGAGAAGAGAGGAAAGGGAAGCTACTTAAGAGGCAGTTTTACAGAGAGAGAGGAGGCAGTTTTACCAGGACAGTAATAGAGAGCTGGGTTACAGAAGAACAACTCAGGTGAAGACGGAGCAGGGCCAGAAAATTAGAAGAATCCAGAAGATGAGGGCAGATTGCTGTGTTAGTTTGAGGCCAAGCAGAGGCAGTTCCAGGCTGAGAGAAAAGCCAGATTAAATAAGTGATCTGGGAGAAGTTTGAGCCAGAATAGTTTAATTGCCCAGGCAGCTACAAGCTCAGAAAGAGCAAGAAAGGGTGAGCTCATTAAGCAGTAAGTCTCAGAGGCAGAAAACATTCTAGGCCTAGGTTAGATTGTACAGAGGATAGAAGCTTCCAGGGCTAGGCCTAGGTTAGCAGACAGAGGCAGTAAGTCTCCCAGACAACAACTGAGCCAGGAAAAAATAAAAGTTACTTTTACAAGTAAACAAATGAAAGGCTGGAAAAATGATTGCAATATAAAGCAAAGGGCTAACGTTCTGACTATGTGATTGAATAAAGAATTCTTACAAATCAGCGAGACAGAAAGAAAACAATAAAATGATGCAAAAGATCCAAGCTAGCCATTCACGAAAGTGCCTTATGTGGTCCTCAAACCTATGAAGAGAATAGGAATCAGCAAAATTGCCAGTAAGTTGAGCCCACCTGCTACCTGGTTTTGTATATATGGAAAACACTGGAGTTAACTTTTGATATTCATCTTCATCTAGTCTATGCATGTTTATGCTATTCATCTACAAGGGGGAAAGGATTAAGGAGCTGCAACAAAGACGATATGCCCAGGAGAGTTGAAAATATCCACTTTGGGAATCGCAGAAGATGTTTTCTAACCCTTTAAATAAACAGTTTCACCTATAATGAAACATGTAAAATTTTAAAATGTTTTACTTTTATTCAACAAACATTTATGAAGAACTACATTTATACCAAATATTCATTCTGCTTATGACACCACTAAGAAAGTGTGTTGTTCAATGGTAGCAAAAAGTGTTCTTTTATACTATCAGTGAAATGAAAGTTACTATATCCAGTATATATATATATATATGGAGAGATATATCTGTGTACATATACACATATATTACAATGTAAGTTAGACAGTATATGTGAACACACACACCACAAACCTATAAATGGGTATGCACTTTATCTGTTAAGTTTATGTCTGGCAATCAATCCTAATCAAATCATAACCTCAATGTAGTAAAAGCCACAAATTAAGAGAGAACTACTACAAAATACTTGATAACAGTATAAAAAACAAGCCTAAAAGCATACAGGGATCAATTAGAATACACGGAATAATGCATGTAGGTATATGTATAAAGAAAAAGTACTTGTCTGCAGATATAACCATGTGAGGGACAGCCCAAATCCTTGCTACCAACTGGCTATCTCTAGCAGGTGAGCACGATTCTTGACTTGGCTACTTTTTCAAGGTGATCATGTGTTACGAGAAAATGAAATAAGGATTTTTGGGAGACAGGTACCATGACACCACCCATAGGACACCATTAGTACTTAGCACTTTTGTTGGGGATAGAGAGGAGAGATGGCAGAGGATGGGATGGGATGGGATGGTGCCTCTTGAATTGCAAATTCAACCAAAAGAAGCAGATGCTGGACTGGGTTTCAGCCCTTGCCTGCTCCCTCTCCTGGGTACCAGTATAGGTCAGCAATTAAAGCTCCATGATTACTTCTAGAAGCAGCTACTGAATTCTGCCTGCCAGAAGTAACTAATTCATCAGAACTAATGATTGAGGACCTTATCTTCATTGCCTATTAAGCTGTTTATCTGAAAAGGCACTACGAGATCAAAAGAATAAGGACCTTCTAAAATTGTTCAGCTGGAAGGGAGTTAGAGAATTTACTGTTGAGTTTTTTCTTTTTACTATTTTAAATTTTCCTGACCATACAGTCTTTAAACATAATACTTTTTAATTTGGCCTTGAGTCTATAGTTGGATCATGGATGAACTAATCATTGAAAATTTGTTTATCTTAAGAAAATTGTGGACAGAGCACCACCTTACTTAATAGCGAAAGGAAGTTGGGTGAATTAATTACACAGTAAAAACAATTGAGGGCCCAAAGGAAATCTAGACTAGAGATAACAGTTCATACCTCTGTGTAGTCTCCCATGTGCTTCTGGGGTGAACGCTGAAGCCTGCCTCTGAAATTCAGTCAGTCCCTTGAGATGCTGGTGAGAAGCAGAAGAAAGCAGGGAAAGCCCAGGAAGATGGTAGCTGGCAGCCTTCCACAGAGACGGAGGTCGTGGGAAGCCACGGGCTGTCTCTTGAAGATGCCTTCCTGAGCGTAGGCAGGACAGCCAATGAAAGTTCCAACTTCAGCTTGCTTAGGGGATCTGTTTCCATGAAAACCGTTGGTAGCACCCTGAAAGCTACTGTAGACAGACACGCTTGATGCATTCTCTAGCCAAAAAGATGTGAACCATGTACTGTGCAAAAAATTTACTGAGAATTTCTTGACACAACTGAATGTTCACCTCATCCTCACAGAAGAAGAAAGTCAAAGCTACTACAGACTCTGCTGTCTGCTGACCAATGAGCAGAAACGGGAGCCTAATGGGGCAGAATGGGGCCTAATCTAGAATAGGTGAGGCGGGCCTAGGAGCTAGAAGACATAGACCACGATCAAGCAAGTGAAGCAATGAACACTCACGCAGACAGTGAGTTTATAGCAGCAGGAAATGCTGTAGCTGAAGGATCTTGTTGCATTTAAGTACCAACAGCTATTGCTGATGACCAGCAGAGCCACGTAGAGATGCAGGTACCGCATGCCTAGAGGCAACTGCTATGGATGAATAGGACCCTGTGGGCATCATCAGTAACTTCATGTTGGACTGCCTCCCTTGGGGCCTGGTAGGGTGGAGTGAAATCACTGCCACCAGGGGACAGATAGCCTTACAGCTCCTCACCATGTCTGAAACAACTAGACTGCAGTTCCAGAGGTTATCAACTTGTTGCCTCTGGAAACCATTGCTCTCTCAAGCCTTTGACTTCTGATATGTGTATTTCAATGTATATGTTTATTGCTTTGCAAAATTCCCCCTATATGAATATTCCATAATTTATTTCTTCATCTTTCTCTTGACAAATACTTGAGTTGCTTCCAGAATTTTCTGTCATCATTAAGTCTTTATCAACAGTTTTGAATACACCAAAAGATGGGAATATACATTTATTTCACCCTAGTGAATGGCTCAGCTTGGTTTCATATTTGGCAGATTCTATCAGACTTTTAGGGCAAAAATCACATTAGCAAATGGGAATATTAAAAAGCCTAAATAGAGATAAGAAACCCATTCAAAAATTTAAATAATTCAATAACATCTATATTCACAGTAATTAGTTAATGTAATCACAGTCAAATTGAGGCAGACCTTTTGGAAGAAACAAACAAATTGATTCTAGACTGTGTGTGAAATTGCAGAAGCTAATGAGTAGAAAATAGTAGCGTTGAAGTATAAAAGAGAAGTAGGAGGACATAACGCCATTTCCATTTAATATTTACTTTCAAGCTACAATGATTAAGACTAACGAGATAGTTCAGTCAGTAAAGTGCTTGTCACATAAGCATGAAGACCAAGTTTAGACTCCCAATATTGATGTCATTTTTAAATTAAAAAAAAAGCTAGGTGCAGTGGTGTGAGCTTGTTTTTCCTGTGCTGGGCTGGGTGGAGACAAACAGATCCTTGGGCCTCACCCGCCAACCATCTTGCCAATTAGTCATCTCCGGCTTCAGTAAAAAAGACCCAATCAAAATGTAAGGAAAGAAGTGAATGAGGAAGACACCTGACATCAATCTATGGTCTCCACACATCCAGGCACACATATGTACATTAACACACATTGTTGTACACAAATATGTGTCCACAAATACACACAACTCCTACAAACATACAGTCGTCAAGATTTTTTATTAGCATGGAGCTATGTAATTTTTAAGAAGAGCAAAATAAAGAGCTCATAAAAAGACCCATATGTAAAAAGTACAGTTTTACTATATGATTAAGACACCATGGCAATGAACTAAGATTGGTTAAACATAAAGTTATTATGAAATCCTGTAGTTACATATCTAAGTATATGACAAATGTAATTTTAAAAATTCACACAGAAACATGTACAAAATATCATAAAAGCACTATTTTTAACATCTAAAATGTGAAAATAACACAGATATCTGTAAGTTAATGAATGAATAAACAAATTGCAATATGCACTTACAAGTCTATATTATTCTGCCATAAAAAGGAAACCTAAAATACATAATCAACCTTGAAAACTTAATGCTAAGTAAAAGAAGCCATACAAAAAGGTCAAACATTGTAAAATTCTATTTATGTTACTTGTCAAGAACAGGCAAAATTATAGAAACAGAGAATAATGGCTTTCCAGGCCTAAGGATGGGGTGATGGGAAATGACTGCTAATAGATACAGGACTTTTTTGTCATTGATGAAAATGGTCTGAAGGTAAATAATAATGGTGGTTTCACACTTCATGAACCAACCAAAATATACTGAATTATACATATTAAAAGGTAGATTTTATGCTATATAATTTATATATCAATAAAAAGTATTTATTTGAAAAGGTTCATACAGCTAAATCTGAAAAATATATAATCAGTTTTAGATGCATATATATTGGCAACTTTGAACTAGGTAAAGATTAAGAAAATAAACTCTCGGCCAGTGTTTCAGCATGGCAGTTAAATGTGCCTGCTGCCAATGCTAAAAATCTAAATTAATCTCGAGCAGCAGTTCTCAATTTGTGGGTTGGGGTGCAACAACCCTTTCACAGAGGTCACCTAAGACCACTGTAAATATCAGATGTTTGCATTATGATTCATAACAGTAACAAAATTTCAGTTATGAAGTAGAAATGAGAGTAACTTTATGGGTAGGAGTCACCATAGCATGAAGAACAGTATTAAAAAGGGCTGTAGCATTAGGAAGGTTGAGACCCACTGCTCTAGACTTATATGGTGGAAGGATAAAAACCAACTCCCACAAATTGTCCACTTATTCATACACACATACATATACACACACTAATAATCTAATATTTTTAGAAAATAAAACAAAATCTTCTAGAAAAAGATGTTATCTATATATACATACTGACAAAAGAACTCCAACAAAGCAAATAAAATTACAACTGATTTATATACTTATTACTTATATGTTTAAAAAATTATTGTTTATATACTGTACAAGTTATATATATTTATATGTGCAACAATAATAATTAAATAATAATAGACCATGATGAGGATGGGGGGTGGGGAACATTGCAGGGAAGAAAGGAAAGGGGAGGAATTATGTACTATATTTTAATTAAAAACAAATGCTACCACACACCTTAAATCCCAGCACTGAGAGGTAGAAGCATGTGAATCTCTGTGAGTTCGAGGCCAGCCTAGTCTATATAGCAAGTTCCAGACTATCCAGGGCTCCATAGTGAGACCCTATCTCAAATAAACAAAAACAAAAAAATTAGGTATTTTAAAAAAAAGAAATGTGTCAACTTAGAAATTGACAAATATTTTAAACAAACACTTCCTAAGGAAAATGTACAAAAATCTAAAGTATATAAAATATTGCTTCACAGCAATAGTCATAAGGGATATACAGTTCAAAACCACACTGAGGTACTTATTACTTCATACCCAGTAGGACAGCCAGAACTGAAAAGACTGAGAGAAAGGCATGTTGACCTGGATATGGGGCAAATGAAATTGTTCACTACTGGTGGGCATTTAAAATGTTTCAAAGCACACCTACAGGCATTCCCAGGCTTAAGTGGTGACCAAGAAGAGATTCAAATTTAAACAAATAAAAACACCTGCAAAAGGTGGGGTTTTTTTGTTTTTGTTTTTTTGTTTTTTGTTTTTTTTTTTTTTTTTTGGTTTGGGGGATTGTTTTGTTTGTTGTTTTCTTTTTGAGACAGGGTCTCTCTATGTACCTCTGGCTGTCCTAGAACTCACTATGTAGACCAGGATGGCTTTGAACTCACAGAGATTTACTTACCTCTACATTCCAAGTGCTGGGATTAAAGGTGTGGGCCATCAAACCCAGCTGCAAGAAGGTGGTTCTTTTTTTTTTTATTGAGAAAATATCTTTATTAGATTGTGCTGTAGGCATGTTTGCAGAGCATTTTCTTTTCTTTTTCTTTCTTTTTTACATATTCTCTATATATTTTTTAATTTATTCATTTTACATCCCAATCATAGCCCCCTCCCTTGTCTCCTCCCAGTCTCATGTTCCCTCCCTCTTCCCCCATGCCCCTCCCCTAGTCCTCAGAGAGGGGGAGCCCTTCTCCCCTACCAACTGACCCCAGTCTATCAAATCTCATCAGGACTACCTGCATCTTAGTCCTCTGTGGCATGTAAGGCACCACCCCACGGGGAAGTGATCAAAGAATAGGCCACAGAGTCCATGGCAGCTCCCCTTACTAGGGGATCCACGTGGAGACTGAGCTGCTTATCAGCTACATCTAAGTTGGGGAGCCTAAGTTCTCTCAGTGCATGGTCCTTGTTTCATGCATAAATCTCCACCAGCGCCCTTAGGCCCATATTTGTTGGCTCTATTGGTCTTCTTGTGGAGCTCCTGTCCCCTCTGGATCAAGAAGGTGGTTCTTAAGATGATGGTATAATCATATTAGTCAGAAACTGGGAATCACCTAACTGATGAATGAATAATTTGCTTTCTATTAAATACTTAGGAATTCTCCTCAGTTAACAAAACAACCAAGCTCCTTGCATATGCATGAACATGTATCAATATTACAAAAACCATCAAGGGCATGGTGGAGCATGCCTTTAATTGCAGCACTCACGAAGGCAGAGGCAGGAGGATTGCTGTGAGTTCAGGCCATCCGTGTCTATAAAGTGACTACAGAACAGCCAAGACTACACAGAGAGACCCTGTCTGGAAAAAAAAGTAGATTCATAACTGGGGTGATGACATAGTGGCTAAAGCCTGTGGTTCACATGGTGGATAGACATGAACACACACACATACATGATAGATGTAATAAAAAATGAAAATGTAAAAGTAAATTAAATGTAAAAAAATGGAAAGTCAAAATAATAAAAGTAAAAATTATTATTATGGGGCATAAAAGTTGGTTGAAAGTACAGACACACACATTATTTTTATGGATATGCAAGTAATATAACATACATGCAAATAATCTTAATATAAATGTGATGTCATACTTATTAAAACTCTTAAATGATTTTACACCTTTTGTTGTTAATATTTCTGTTTATTGTCTTTCTTTTATTTTTCTTTTTGAGTTTTTTTTTAACGGAATTTCAGGTGGTCCAGGCTTTTTAAGAAATCATTATGTAGCTAAGGATGGCTGAATGCTAGGACTGCTGTCACACGTGCTCATGCCCAGACTGTTTTTTTCTTTATTTCTATGCTTTTATTGGTATATATGTATATGTTCACAAGGGATGCACATTCATGTGTGTGAAAGCTAGGGAAAAAAATCTCGAACGTCACCCTCAGAAATCTTATCCACCTCCCTTGAGTCAGTCTTTCTCTCTGGCCTGGAGCTCACACAATTGGTCACAATGACTTGGCAGCAAGCCTTGCCAACTCTCTTGTAATAAGATTGCAATGATACATCTGGCATTTTTAAACCAAGGTTCTGGGGATCAAACTCAGGTTCAAATGTTTGCAGCAAAGCACTTTACCAACTGAATCATCTCCCCAATCTTCCTGTCTGTGTTTAATTAATTAAAATAATTCTGAAATCTATGATGTGATCATGTGTGTCTGAGAGGACTTGAGAAAATTGTTGAGATGACTTTTGATTTATTGAATATGGAAATATAACCAAATAAAATGACATTGGCATAAAAATGGAAAACTAGAGTGCAATCTGGTATTTATGTCAATGACAGACGTAATGCTTCAGTGCAATGGAAAAACATGTATACCTTGGCATGTGTATGTATTCCTTGAGGCATTTGAGAGAAAATGGAATATATTCCCTCCCTCACCTATACATAAAAATAAATACTACATTGATTAAAGGTTTAACTATAAACATGAAGCAAAACAATCCAATAAAAAGAACTTTCATGTGTAACCTAGCTAAGCAGGAAACATTTTTAACCAACACAATACAAACAGACAAGAATATAAAAGGCCTGAGATACTTGTGTATTCTAAATTTTGAATGATTTTTTTTCTTGACATAAAGTTGCAAAATCTCTGGAGAGCAAGAATAGGATGGACTGCACAAGGAATGCACTCTATGCTACTGAGCCATGCACAGAAACTGGCACTATAGTGAACAAATATGATTTTTATTGCAAAATATTTTCCTTTTTGCCCTTCAAGACAGGGTTTTTCTGTGTAGCCCTGGCTGTCCTGGAATCACTCTGTAGACCAGGATGGCCTTGAACTCATAGAGATCCATTTGCCTCTGCCTCCCAAGTGCTGGGATTACAGGTGTGCAACACTACTGCCTGGCTTTGGAAACACTTCAGAAGCAACAGATCTGCTGGTGAAATGCACACATACACCTAGATCGACATATACCGTACCACTTATCACAGTGAAAGACTTAATAGCTATAATTTTTTTAATGGTTGAAGATCTTAAAAGACATTAATAAAAGAAGACATAAATGGCCACTGAGCACATGAAAAGGTGTCATTAGACATCAGAGAAATGCAAAAAAAAAAAAAAAAACTATAAAGAGATGTCACTTCACAGCCACTAGAATCACTAAAATTAAAATGATGATGTATTGGCCTGGATGAAGATATTCTTTTTAATAGAATAAAAAGAGCAGGTGACACAAAGAAAGGTTAAGAAAGCCTATAGCAAATCAAGCAATCAAATGGTTGTTAAACGTTTGAAAAGATAATTACTAGTAAAGAAATCTAAATTAAACTACCAGTGAGCTTGCACATCTAGTCTAAAAAAATCAGGACACAAAAATAAACAGACTGATAATACCTGTAGCTATCATCTTTAGAGTGCAAGGTATGTGTTGTATCTGAAAATGAAAACTGTTGCTTCACTTTGAGTATGCAAATCCTTGATCAGAAAACCACACAGCTAGGAAATAATAGCTCCAGTATATGAAAAGTGTATGTCAAAAAGATCAACCCATATTTACATATCCAGCAAATAACCAAATGATGCAAATCGGAAAATACTTTGCACAGAATATTTAAGTGTATGTAATGTCACATACGATGATGGGAACATAGGTAAAACAAAGGAAGACAATCACATTAACACTCATTAACAGACCGGAGGAACTGGCTGTTCGAGAAGCTGAAAATTCATAAATGTGTTATTTATTATATGATTCAATAATTGAAAAAGATCTTACTATGAATAAAAGACAAATGGAAAAACAGATATTCTATTGCTTTGGCCTTCCTAAATTTAAAAAATGAAAACAAAAACAAAAACAGCCCATAGTTATTTCCATTGACTTTTTTTTTTTAGTGACTGTTCTTTTTGCCCACCTTACAGGTAAAGATAATATCACATATCTTCCCCAGGTATTATGGCACATGCCTAGCACTGTCACACTCATGAGGCTGAGGCAGAAGGACTAAGTTCAAGATCAGCCTGAGTTACATAGCAACACTTTATCTTAAAAAAAGGAAATTAAACTAGCCCAAGGGGCATGTCCCATGAAATTCTTCACTTACCAGGAAAGTGGGATAGAGGGGTGGACATCCTATTGGGACTCTAGGTGAGAGAAACATGGGAGAATGGGGAAATAGAAGGATCCAGAGGGTCCTAAAAACCTACAAGAAGAACATGATGAAGGGCAGATCTGGGCCCAGGGGTCCTGCTCAATCTACTGCACCAGCCAAGGACAATACGTGCAATAAACTTTGTACCCCTACCCAGATCTAGCCAATAAGCAGGACATTCTCCACAGTTGAGTGGAGAATGGGGACTGACTTTCACACGAACTCTGGTGTCTCATATTTGACCACGTCCCCTGAATGGAGAGACCTGGTAGCACTCAGAGGAAGGATAGCAGGCTACCAAGAAGAGACTTGATACCCTATGAGCATATACAGGGGGAGGAGGTCCCCCTCAGTCACAGTCATAGGGGAGGGGAATAAGGGGAAATGGGAGGGAGGGAGGAATGGGAGGATACAAGGGATGGGATAACAATTGAGATGCTGGGAACCTGGTACACACTGCACAGCCTGCAGGCAGCTCCACTGATTGGAGAGTGGCTTTTCCAGGTGCTTCAGTTGGTCTAACCCTCGTCCAGGTGACTCAGTTGGTCTAACCCTCTTCCAGGTGACTCAGTTCGTCTACCATCTTTCAGGTGACTCAATTGATCTAATTGTCTTCCAGGCAGCCTTGCTGATCTCTGCTTCCTCCAAGCAGCTTCTCTGGTCTGAGCATCTTCTTGTGTCTGAGAGTGACGCTCAAGTGGTCTTCGCTGTTTACTCATGTTTGGGAGGGACCTAATATATATGATCAGTTTCAGGGATATTTGTGTTATTTATTTTCTGTCTTAAGGAGCTTCCCTGGGGAATAGAATGTTGCATGGTTAACGAAACTGCTACACAACAGGAACCTTTCAAATAAGCTATGTACTGAAAAACTCTAACAGAAGTGTAACAAGAGTTCCATGAGAAGAGAGACAGGTAAACAAGCAAAAAAAAATTTTGAATAATAGTGCCTCAAATTCTCCAAAATGCATAAATTAACAGATTCAAGAAGCCTGAAACCTAAACAGTATTAACATTAATGAAATTTTATGTACAAATGTTAGTATTTTTACATATATATATATATATACAGGTTTATACTTGGACTTATGTAATCCTGTAGATGAAATAGCAGAGACATGAATACAAAATCAAAGTAATTCATTGAAAACATAATCATTAGCTTGCATTTTAAATATGCACTCCTTAAGAAGGAATAACAGAAAAACCCTTTCTAAAAGCCACATAGCTCCTAGTTCTGTTTGTGGCAAGAGGCCTAGAAATAACGATGGGCATTCCCCACACAGAGTGTGGTGTCTGGCTAACATTCTCCATCCCCAGCTTTGTCAACTTATGGTGTAACTCTGAATGACTTTGAACTCCAGTCTCCACCTCCCTAGTACTGGGATTACAGCTAGACACCACCAAATCCATGGAAGAGGCTCTTAAATCCTAATGAGATCTAGGAAAAGACACTGAAAATCAATTTCAGCAAGCTCCCACTGGCTCCAAATCTCTCTCTCTCTCTCTCTCTCTCTCTCTCTCTCTCTCTCTCTCTCTCTCACACACACACACACACACACACACACACACACACACACACACACACACACCTTCCATAGGAAGAAAGATAAAAATTATTAACAAAACTGGAATTATTAGATCATCTGCCCATTATTTTTAAATAGTCAAAGGGAGAGCATCAAGCATCTATTCTGTCTTCCTAACATATGCTCAACTTCAGACTAGTTACATAGGAGATGAAGACATCTCTTTCTGTAGAACTGTAGACTTTGAAATTCTCATGACTTATAGAATGGCGAATCAGGAAATGATTGTCACTAATTATGGAATGAGGTACAATGTCAATAGTAGCATTAATAACTGTGAGTCAAGCTACCAATATCAAAGACCACTGATTGATTAACCTTGATATCATTAAGGTTAAATGACCAGAGAACATGCACTTCTAACTATTGTACAATACTCACTACTAATGAGATACACATAGCAAGCCTCTCTGCAGAATTTCAGAGGTACATAGGATGAGAAGAGCCATCTGCACTATATCACTAAGATTCAATCAACTAAATCTTGGTATCAAACTCTAAAGAACAAATACACTGGTCTCTTTGATGAATAAATCACATTAAAATGAAATAAGGAGACCCTCTTGTGATATAGGAGGAGCTTAAGAGGCATACGGAACACATGTAATATTCATACCTTGTGTGGATCCTAACTCATCAAATTAAATTTAGAAAATAAAATTAGGGCAGAGCTCACTTGGTAAAGTCTTTGCTTTTGATGCTTGTTAAATCTCAGCACTGCATAATCAAACATGGTGGCCCATACTTATAATTCCAGTACTTGGTAAAGCCAGGAAAATCAAGAGTTCAAGGTCATCCTTGACTATATAGCAAATTTGAAGATAACCCAGGATGCATGAAACACTGTCTCAAAAAAATTATATCCAGAAAATGTCTACATCAACTCGGATAAGATAATTAATACTCTACGGTTATGTTTTTCTTGCTCATCCTTATTGGTATCTGATTGTCACATACACCAGGACACTAGTTTGTCCTGGCACAAATTAACTTTTAAAGCAATGAGTAAGCCTAATACTAAAAAAAAGATGGTCTTTGACAGATGAAATTATTAGGCAGTGATTCGGTGAGGAATTTCACATTGGCTGGATTAGACTGTCATTGTTGGAACCAATTTTAACATTGTCTAAGGTAGTACAACCTGCCATGACATGCCTCAAGAATAGAAGGAACAGAACCTAACACAATGCATACCATATAATAGGTGCCCAATAAAATTTTAATTTCAGACTATCCTCTTGGCACTGGGACCCATTCTACCCTACAATCCTGACATTACTTGAAACATCCCTCAAATGGCCAGCTGTTCTCAGCTTGGGGTTAGAACAACCAGTGGTTCTTTATCACAATGTTGCTGCTGCTACTCCCATCCCCACCACTTTCACTGCTACGGCCATCGCAAACTCTGATTCGGCTTGTATGACCTGAAGTTACCTCCAGTCTTGATCCATCTGAGCAGACTTTCCTCCCTAATATGACAGATTTTTCTTATGAAAGTTGTCCCAGAAGTCACCACTGCCTCTCTATAGCTCATCAGGTGGGTAACTCCACAAGCCAAGGAGAAAAATGAAACCTCAGAGGTGGGCTTGAGATGTCTACCATCATGTGTCTCTCCACAGGCTATACCATCTTCTCTATAGACCAACTTTTTCTATCATGGTATCAAAATAGCTATATTCCATTCTCTCCTGTCTCATTATGGCTTCTGACTTCCCGAGGCACTTTACCACCAAGCTCCCTTTGTACATGATGAGAGGGGAAGGGAGGAGTTGATAATCTTGGTGCATCTTCGTAAAAGGGCCCTAGGGACTTGCCACATCATAAGATTTCCAGGGCTGCAAATGCAGATTGGTCCATCTCGGACTCCCACTGCCCATACAGAAATGAAAAGCCATCTCCTTCTGAAACAAAATAAAACAAGGGTGGCAGCAGAAAGCACAGGGGGTGTTTAGAATGAAAGGAAAGAGCTAAGCAAGTGGATTAAGGCCTTTGCTGTGAGAAATAAAGCCAGGCAGGCACTGGTAGTACAAAGGCTGCTGACGCTGGAGCAGTGAGTCACACCGCAAATGGAACACGAACAAGGGCCCAGCACAGCAGCACAAAATCTGGTCTTCCATAGAAAATTCAGGATGAGGGCCAGCTAGACAGCTCAGCAGGTAGCAGCTCCTGTTGTAAGCTTGACAGCATGAACCCACATGGGGGGAGGAGAGAACAGAGTCCTGAAGGCTGATCTCTTATCTACACACACACTCATGCACACATGCACACACTTACTAAATAGGTAAAAACAATTGTAAAATATTCAAGTGAGAAGGTATTATAGTCAGAATGCATTATGGGAAGGTATAAGATTGTCAAAGAACAACTTATTAGTATAAAATCTTCAGGGAGAGTAAAGGATATTTTTACTTATTCCTGAACATCAATACTAGTTAGAAAAGACACAGAATTAAACAGCCATGATGCAAGGATCTAATTAAATTGTTCCAATGAATACATAGAGAGATAGATGGTAGATGAATTGAATGACTGCTAGATTATAGAAGATATTACTTTTTTGTTGAATATCTACATGCTGCTAAGTATTAAGGTACATTTGTGCTGCTATTATTATTGCTTTCAGAATCTGTTGCTACTTTTCCATATAAGGCTGGGGCAGCCTTGAAATAAGTATGAGGCTCCTTCTTAACTATTTGTATGTCTGTGTGTTTGACCATATGTGCCTGTGTGTGTGTGTGTGTGCACATGTGCATATGGAGGCCAGAGGTCTATATTGGATACCATCCTCAGTCTTTTGGAGACATGCTCTCTTACTGACCAGGAGCTTGCTTACTGATTAGAATAGCTAGGCAGCAAGAGCCCCAGGGAACTGCCTCTGCCTCCACAGCACTAGGGCTACCTACAGGCATGAACCACCAGGCCTGTTGATTTTACAAGAATGTTGGGGATAGAAAACTGGACCCCATGCTTGTGTGACAAGCCCTTTACTAACTCATGTCCCCAGGTCTTTATGGCTCTTATTTGGGAAAAAAAATCCTCAGTCCTTAGCAAAAACCCATCACTTACTTTTAGTTGCAGATAGCCAGAGAGAAGGTACATTGCCTACCAGCCAACGAAGATTAAAATGATCCCTTCCATTTTGTCTTCTCCTAATGAGTAACCAAAGTTAGGACATCTGCCCCAAGTACGTTATAACTAACACTCCCATTCCAGCCACCCACAAAGCAAGAAAGTATCTGTTAATCATGAATTCATTTATAAAGTACAGTTGGATTTCTTTTTTTTTTTTTTTAGTGATGTAGAAACATCTAATAACACTCACTGCCAATTCTTTGTGCCCCAGGCAGGAAGCCTACAGCTAGTGCTCCCCACTACATTGTATACTGGCCCCTCACACCAAGCTTGCGAGCTTGTGTATGTGTATCTCAAGGAGGCAAGGCTGGGGGCATGTCCATTGCCATTGAAACAGACCCTAACTTATTTGTAATAAATACTTGTCAGCCAGATAGCAAAATCCTCAAAAGCTGTTTATTATCCTCCCAACATCCTTGGGGTGCTGTGTTGGGCAGTGTAATTACAGGAAGTATTCCAACCCTGCTTCTTTTTGGACTGCCTGGCTGTGAGAGGGCCTTAGTAACCACTCTTCATTTTCTCTCTGGGCCATTGTAACCCTAATGAGATCCATTCTGATTGCAATTAGAACAGTGCGCGGCAGGTGAAGCCATATGGAGCACGGGGATCTTGAAGCAGTAGCTGAAAGGGGGCTTTTGTCTACCTAGCGCTGTATATGCATTTTTGAAAATCAAGTCACACCTGGTCCTTCTGTGACCCCGTAAAGAATAGGAATTTCTGAGTGCTGAAGCTTCAGTACATAGCTATAACACACACACACACACACACACACACACACACACACACACACACACACACACACACACAAAGGAGTAATGCATAGTGCCTACTGTGTGCTAGGTGTCGTACCAGACATTTTCTTGTGCTACCTCATCATGCCATGTCAATGAGCTGGCTATCATAAGAATTTCACCCAAGCTCTGGTACAGAGAGCTCTTCAGACCCATCCCAAGTGGCTCCATTTGACAGCAATAGGCTGACCAGAGAACTCAAATCCTGACCACAGCAGTGCCTAACTGTTTTCCAGGACAAGGGGAAGTTGCGACTGAAATTTCAACCTTGTTTTGTTTAGATATATTTCATTGCTTAGTTTGTAAGAATCGGATGCCATAAAAGATTCCTTTATCCAGAAGGCCCTCAAACTCTTTCTGTGCTGTATTATGTGATAACTGAGTGGGACAGGTGCTGACTACATAGAAGCCCCACAGCCCACCTGGGTTTGTCATCTTCCATTCAGAAGTGGATTGGTTGAAAATCAGATCCCGGAAGCACATGTAATTGTGTTTTATATTCTTTTCTGGAACTACTGTGCTGATTACAGCCTGGATAAACAGAGGTTTGAAAAACTCTTTCACTACACATAATGATATTTTTTTTTATTGGAAGCATAGTACCTTGTCCTTTCCCTCCTGTGCACTTCCCCGCGCCCCCACTTCCCGTCCACATCTGCTCTTGCTACAGCTAACCCAGCCAATATAAGATAGAGAAAGGAAACTTAGAGTCCACAATTCAGGGTCACATTGGTCTATTAAAGCCTAACAAAGAGCGAAGCTTTATGCCGAAGAAAACAGGTTTACCTTGAATTTGTGAATTGAGAGGCTTTTGAAGGAGCCAGAGAAAACCTTTAATATTAGGTAAAACCTATTATTCCATAGGCTGCAGTAAAATAGTATTTAATTCTAGGTGGCCACGTGGCCTAGCACACTAACCCCCAGAAGAATGTGCACTATGCAAAGAAAGGAGCCTAACTTCTAATTATGGAATTTAATTATTGAGTATAAACACACACACACACACACACACACACACACACACACAAATGACAGAATTGTGCATTTGTGTGTAAATACATAAAATGATTAATAAGAAGCTAAAATATTTTCAAAACTGGGCAATTTTCTCTTCCCAAGGCCTCTGTGAATCCTTTTATTTTATTTTATTTTATTTTATTAATTTATTCATATTACATCTCAATCAATGGTTATCCCATACCTTGTATCCTCCCATTCCTCCCTCCTTCCCATTTCCCCCTTATTCCCCTCCCCTATGACTGTTACTAAGGGGGATTACCTCCTCCTTTATATGCTCATAGGGTATCAAGTCTCTTCTTGGTAGCCTGCTATCCTTCCTCTGAGTGCCACCAGGTCTCCCCCTCCAGGGGACGTGGTCAAATATGAGGCACCAGAGTACATGTGAAAGTCAGACCCCACTCTCCACTCAACTGTGAAGAATGCCCTGTCCATTGGCTAATCTAGGTAGGAGTTTGAAGTTTAGGGCCTGTATTGTCCTTATCATTGAGTGCAGCCCTAACTTTGTGCCTTATTCTAAGCAAGTAACAACTTGCTCAGTTTTTCTGTTCCAACAGTGTTCTCTTCAAACCACTGTCCCCAAAGGCAGGATTACCCTTATTCCAAGATCAGAACCAGAGCCATTAGGCCCTAGTCATGGTGGTATTAAGTTACTATGTTTAATATTAGAGGGATTTGGCGTCAGGTCAAACATTGCTGCCGGCTTTGCTTGCTCTTATGCACCCTAGGAGCTGGCCTTCTGCTTTACTGTCAAAAGACCAATTTCCTCCTTTGGTCCTGTAGCCATGCCATTGCTCTGAGTCTCACATGCAACTTGTTCAGTACCTCAGGCTAGAGGCCAAGAGAACAGGGCATAGCACCTAAGTATAGATGCCTCCCCTCTATAAAACTCCACAGTACACCAATAGTCTACTTTCCTGAGGCTGTCCATACTCCCTAATGTCATGTTCTGTATACCACCGCCTCCCACACCAGTGAACACACCGATGAACAGGAAACCGGTTGTCCTTGTCCAAATATCTGCCAACTATCATAAGAGTCCTGTCCTCCACAAAAGACAAGCAGACTCAATTGGATTGGATTTAACAGCTTTCCTCATTATAGATATACTTACCTCAACCTTAGATTGATCATCAAATGAGATTGTTCATGTGTGAATTATAATAAGTATAAAATAAGAATATTTGTTCATGACGATGGTCACTGACAGAAAGAACATTCTAAAAATATGAAACATATAATTCCAATGATTATAAAACCAATACATGATAAAAAAAAAAGACCAGAAGAATACATATGAATGGGATGAGGATGGAGAAGGACCAGCTACATAATTACTAGGTCCTGCTAAGAACATGAAGGCAGTGATAGAAATGCAGGATTCAAGGTAGTTTGGGAATTTCAAGGGTTTCAAGGCTGACTTGATATGAGATCAATCAGACTTCGCCTCACGCCCATGATATTTTAACCATTTTCTTTTTTGTATTGCCTCTAAAAATTCTACAAGCAAACACCCATTATTTATTTTTATTATCTAGAAATTATAGTATTTTTAATTCCCCTCTCTCTCTCTTTGTGTGTGTGTGTGTGTGTGTGTGTGTGTGTGTGTGTGTGTGTGTGTGTGTGTGTGTGATGATTTTTTTACATTGACTGCCCAGTGAGCCCTAGGGATCTTTCAGTTTCTGCCTCCCCAGAGCTGGACTTAAGGACAGGTTTTGCTGCTGTGCCTGGCTTTGCACATGGGTTCTGTGGAGCTAAAGTCATCTCTTTACGCTGTGCAGCACACACTTGACAGTTTTTACAAGAACCAACCAACCAAAGTTAGCAGGTATCAACCTGTGATTATAAAATAACATGATCTGAAATACTGACCATGTCTACCACAGACTGTGAGGACAGAATCTAGTGTGCAGAGAAAAGTAGGCATGTGGTTTGCTTCCAGAACAAGGCCAGACACTGGAAAAAGGAGGGTGATTCATTGGGTTCTTGTTACAGGTTAAAAAAAAAAGATTATTCTATAGTAAGCAAGATTCACAATAATGCGGCCCTACTGGAGTAGATAACACCCTGTTCATATAACATGATAATCATAGCAAAGGTCATGCCAAGAAGCATAAGCTGTACAAAAGGTTAACACTCCTAACAGTTTCATTTGCCAGCTGGGCGCAGTGGTACACACCTTTAATCCCAGCACTCAGGAGGCAGAGGCGGGTAGATCTCTGTGAGTTTGAGGCCAGCCTGGTCTACCAGATACCCTGTCTTGAAAAACCAAAAGAAGCAAACAAACAAAAGCCCTAAACAAACAAACAAACAAACAAAACCGTTTTCATTTTGCCATTGTTTGCTCTTTCTTTCAGAAAATGGCTTACACATGGCAGGCATTCAGTAAATATTTGTTGAATATATGGTAGGCACATAATTGCAGACTTGGTCCAATTTTTACCTGTGTGTGAAAAAGAAAAGGGCTTATTACTAAATGAAACACTTCAAGTTACAAAAATGGTCACAATAGGAAGATTGCTCATGTTTTTTTTAACTCAAAGGAGGATGGAACATTAATTCTTAATTATTCAGTATCTTAATTATCCAGTGTTCATCCCAGATGAGATAGGGAAAATATCCAACAGGGTCCATTGTGAGCAACACACTTATCTACATCTCATTAAGATAAATCAATTCTTGAGAATTCCCCAGAAGACAGATGGTCTTTCTACTTAGCTTCAAGAGGTGACCCCAGGCACTAGACAATTTCAGGGTCATTTTGAAATTGTGCTAAAAATTCCTGTTACCACATTTTCTGTGAACAAATGGAAAAAGGAAAGCAATTACTGTGACACCAGAAGCTGAGGAAGGGTTAAATATGGATGCTGGGATAAGAATAACCTGTTTCTTTCTTCATCCCTCATCCCTGCTCAGGCTACACGCATACACCAGGAAGCAGAGTATCTCCTTTCTCTTACCATGGTCCCCAATAACAAGGGATCCACCTTATCTATGCCCAAACACTTCAGTTCCCCTCTTCACAAGCAAAACAGACAGCAATTGTCTACAATTTTCCAACAAGATGAATTGCAGGTCTTTTCTTTTCTTTTTCTTTTGAGATGGGGTTTCTTTGTGTAATAGCCCTGGCTGTCCTGGAACTCACGCTGTAGTCCAGGCTGGCCTCAAACTCACAGAGATCCACCTGCCTCTGTCTGCCAAGTGCTAGGATTAAAGGCATGCACCACCACTGTCCAGGAAATTCTTTTCTAAATCAGTGAGAAACATAGCCTCAGGGCTAGAGCACTTGCCAGTATGCACAAGGCCAGAGCCCCTACCTGAGACCCTGTGTTTACTTTCTAGTACCCATAGGGGAGGAAAGGAGAAAGGGAGGAGGGGACGCACACAAAGTACACATCTCCAGCCAAACAAACAGCGGGCTGGAACAATGTTTGGGGGGCATGTTCTTATTACTTTTCTATTGTTTTGTTAAGGACCATGACAAAAAGCAATTTAAGGAAGAGAACAGCTTTATTTGGCTTGCATTTCCTTTTGGTCACAATCCATCACTGAATCATGATAAAATTCAAGGCAGGAACGTGGAGGCAAGAACCATGGCAGGGTGCTGTTTGCTGGCTTGTGTTCTGGCTCACACATGAATCATCAGTCAAGAGAAACCCATGGGCACATCTGTTCAAGGCAATTCTTCAAGAGTTTCCTCCTTTCCAGGTAATGCTAGGTTGTGTCGAGGTAACAAACACAAACAAAATACTAGCCAACCTAGGGTCCCATCAAGAAATAGAATGTGGTTTTTACACAACTAAAATGCAAAGTCTACCTGGTGGCAGATCTGAGATTTACACTCGTTAAACAGCAAAGAAAAAAAAAAAGAATTGCATTTTTCAGGTTTTAAACTTAATTTGATTATTTTTAACAACAAAAATCTCATGTCTTTCAGACTGGCCTCAAATTCCGTACGTAGCTAGAGATGATCCTGCAGCCCTGATTTTCCCACCTCTGCCTCTCTAGTGATGGCATTATAAGCATGCAGCAGCACAGCCAGTTTATGGTTTATATGATGTTGATTATAGAACCCAAGGCTTTGTGAATGCTAAGCAAGCACTCTCACAATTGGCATACATCCTCAGTCTTGTTTTGTCTTTCAAATAGAACCTTGATATCCCAACCGAAGGAGATCCTTCTGTCTCAACTTCCCAAGAAGTTAGGGCTAGCTGCATGTGCCATCACACTCACCTGGTACTTCATTTCAGCATGGTTTAACAATGCTGAGTTCTAGACTGTGAAGGAAAACATATTTGAAATTTTATTATATTTACCATTATTGTTTTAATTTTTATTACTGTATGCACACTTGCACACACTAGCACAATGTTACTTTGATCTTGGGATCAAACTCAGGCTTGCTCCATGCAGGGAGCACTTTTACCCTCTGAGCCATTTTGCTCAGCCTGAAAAGTGTTCTAAAAGCCCATCTATCTACATCTAATCACGATCCTGGGCTCAAACTGGGGTATATGGAGAATGGGTTACTGACAGGAGCAAAGGGCAGCTCAAATGCAGCTGAATCAACAAAGCACCCAGCCCAATACAAGTTGCCCCTCAAGGCAGATGCACCCCTTCTCTTCTTTGAGTGAGTCCCAAGAAGTTTCGGGGGTCAGAGTCTTTTCTTTGCACCCTAGCTGACCTGAGTCTGCTGCTGCCCTTGGTAATTCTTCACTGTTTCTGTAATGTTGGACAGGTCCCCCCACCCCACCCCGAGGGAATGTTGTAAGTCACTGCTTTTTCAGCCCAGTGAAGCTGATTTGCTGGCTGAGTCTCAGGCTCCTCCCCAGCCTTGGAGAGAATGTGTTAACTTGGAGGAAAGCTGGTGCACAACAGTGTCTTAACCTGCTGAGCCATCTCACCACCCAAGTCTTGTCTTGTCTTTTTTAAAAAATATTTCATTAATTTATTCATATTACATCTCAATTATTATCCCATCCCTTGTATCCTCCCATCCCTCCCTCCCCCCTGCTTTCCCCCTACTCCCCTCCCCTACGTCTGTGACTGAGGGAGACCTCTTCACCCTGTATATGCTCATAGGGTATCAAGTTTCTTCTTGGTAGCCTGCTATCCTTCCTCTGAGTGCCACCAGGTCTCTCCATTCAGGGGACGTGGTCAAATATGGGGCACTAGAGTTCATGTGAAAGTCAGTCCCCGCTCTCCACTCAACTGTGAAGAACGTCCTGTCTATTGGCTAGATCTGGGTAGGGGTTCGAAGTTTACTGCACATGTTGTCCTTGGCTGGTGCCATAGTTTAAGCAGGACCCCTGGGCCCAGATCTGCCCTTCATAATGTTCTTCTTGTAGGTTTTTAGGACCCTCTGGATCCTTCTATTTCTCCATTCTCCCATGCTTCTCTCACCTAAAGTCCCAATAGGATGTCCACTCCTCTGACCCACTTTCCTGGTAAGTGAAGAATTTCATGGGACATGCCCCATGGGCTAGTGTCCAGATATGTGTGAGTATATACCATTTGAGTCTTTCTGCTTCTGGGTTAACTCACTCATTATGATCATTTCTAGTTCAATCCATTCGTCCACAAATTTCTGGATTTCCTTGTTTTTAATAGCTGAGTAGTATTCCATAGTGTAAATGTACCACAGTTTCTTTATCCATTCTTCTACTGAGGGACACTTAGGCTGTTTCCATGTTCTGGCTATTGTTATTAAGGCTGCTATGAACAAGGTTGAGCATATGTCCCTGTTGTGTGGTGGAGCATATTCTGGGTATATTCCAAAAAGTGGAATAGCTGGGTCTTGAGGAAGCCCTATTCCCATTTTTCTGATATAGCGCCAGATAGATTTCCAAAGTGGTTGTACTAGTTTGCATTCCCACCAGCAATGAAGGAGTGTTCCTCTTTCTCCACATCCTCTCCAGCATGTGGTGTCACTTGATTTTTTGATTTTAGCCATTCTGATGGGTGTAAGATGGAATCTCAGTGTCGTTTTGATTTGCATTTCTCTGATAACTAACAATGCTAAGTATTTATTTAAGTGTTTCCTTGTTTGTGGATAGGGAGAATTATCATAGTATAAATGGCCATCTTACCAAAAGCAATTTACAGATTCAATGCAATCCCTATCAAAATACCTGCAAAATATTTTGAAGATATTGAAAGATCAATTCTCAACTTCATATGGAGAAACAAAAAGCCTAGAATAGCAAAAACAATTCTATACAATAAAAGATCCTCCAGAGGACTCTCCATACTCGATCTCAAGCTGTACTATAGAGCAACAGTAAATAAAATAGCATGGTACTGGCACAGCAATAGGCTGGTGGATCAATGGAATTGAATTGAAAACCCAGAGATGAATCCATACACATTTGGTCACTTGATTTTTGACAAAGAAACCAAATCTATTCAATGAAAAAATGATAGCATCTTCAACAAACGGTGCTGGTCTAACTGGATGTCTACATGTAGAAAAATGCAATTAGACCTACATTTGTCACCATGCACAAAACTCAAGTCCAAGGGGATTAAAGACCTCAACATAAAACCAGAGACATTAAATCAATTAGAGAAAAAAGTGGGGAAGAGCCTGGAACACTAGCACAGGAGACAACTTCCTGAACAGAACACCAACAGCCCAGGCCTTAAGGTCAACAATTAACAAATGGGACCTCATGAGGCTAAGGAGCTTCTGTAAGGCCAGAGACACTGTCAACAGAACAAAGCGACAGCCTACGGACTGGGAAAAGATCTTCATCAACCCTACATCTGACAAAGGTCTAATATCCAAAATATATAAAGAGCTCAAGAAATTAAACACCACCAAACCAAATAACCCAATTAAGAAATGGGGTTCAGAACTAAACAGAGAATTCTCAACAGAGGAATATCAAATGGCTGAGTCTTTTCTTTTTAAAGTAACATTCCCTGTAGCCCATTTCCTGGTAGCATTGTTTTCTCAAGGTTCTTAGGCTTGGTCATTCCTCCCTCATCATCCCTAACTCCTCGCTATCCTCTCACCCCATTTGTACCCTCTTGGCTTCAGTATTCCCTTTCCCATTTCACTATCACATGTTGTTACCCTCCCCACCTCTCTGCTTGAAAGCCTCTTTCTTTCCTTTTCATGGACCCCTCTCTACTTTCCTGACCCCTAGCCACATTACATATATGAATAGATATATTACACTCATGTATATATTTGAAGCTAGAATTTTCTTATGAAAGAGAATATGTAATACTTGTCCTTCTGAGGCTGGGTTAGCTACCTATACATTTTTGAGGTCCATCAATTTTTCTGAACATTTGTCCTTTGGGAGTAATATAGCTTGGCCATATAGTAGTTGTACTTTTAGTTTTTTGAGACACTTTCACACTGACATCCTTAGTGTCTATGGCAGCTTAAATTCCCACAATAGTAAGAAGTCTCTTTCCTTACATCCTCACCAGCATTTTCAGTCATCTGTTTTTGTTGTTGTTGTTTGTTTTTTGTTTTTTTTTTTTTTTTTGAGGATAGCTATTCTAACTGGGTCAAGTTGAAATCTCAGAGCAGTTTGAATTGCACAGCAGCAAATCTGAAAATCTTGCTTGAATAAATAGATGTTTATGATTCAATAGGGTTTTTCTGAAGGTAGAGAAGAAATGTGGAGTTAAATGATCATATGCTCTCTCCAGTGTCAAGACTGCCCAGTGCATGGCAGACACTTTCTATGTCTACTTCTGCCACTGAGCAGGCAGTGTGTCTTCCCGCCTATTCACAACCCATTGCACCTCCTGCATGCACTATGCACCACTTCCACTCCTATTTTATGGAGCCATTTGGTGACCTATAACTGGAATTAGATTTAGAGTTCCATCTAATTTAATGATTAGCCAACAACACATGAAAAGTCCTTGGTATTGCATGTAGTCATCATATTTGTGTGTGTGTGTGTGTGTGTGTGTGTGTGTGTGTGTGTGTGTGTGTTTGTGTTTCATTTTTGCTTGTTTGTTTGCTTTTTGTTTTTCAAGACAGGGTTTCTCTGTGAAGCTCTGGCTGTCCTGGACTCATTTTGTAGGCCAGGCTGGCTTTGAACTCAAAGAGATCCACCTGCCTCTGCCTCCCAAGTGCTGGGATTAAAGGCGTGCACCACTATGCCCGGCTTGTATGTTTGATTTTTAACAAATGCCTTAGAATTCATTATGTAGACCACACTGGTCTTAAACCCACAGAGATGCCCCTGCTTCTGCCTCTGGAATGCTAGGGTTAAAGGTGTGTGCTACCATGCCTTGGGGCATTTTTCATTATTAATGACAGGGATAAGCCTCATGAGATCTTAGTCCCTGACCACAATAACATTAAAGTCAATTCTATGTTCAAGATGTACTTCCTCTCTTGGTGTCCCTATAAATGGGGCTCATGGATAGCAGGAATTCAAGAAGTAAGTCGAAATGAATCCTATGGGTCCCTAAGGAAAGGCCTTTACAAACTGTAATGAGCCTAGTTCTTTAGCTTACTAAAGAAAAGCTAGTTGCTGGCAAGAGTTGCCATTGAGAAACTTCCGTCTCTGCCTCTGGGTTTGAAAAGTGGGGACTGGAAATCTTGACTTGATAAGCTTGGGAAATAGCATTTTTATTGGCTAATAATGAGATGGTGGAATAATGAACACCAATATTAAATTATGTCTGAGATGTAACCTGTAGAAAACCATTATGCTTGATGCTTTGGAGTGACAGGATGCACTGAAGATACAGAAGGTAAACTTACTGGGGTGCAGAGTTAAGATATTTGAAGACAAGGAAAGATAAAGGACTTAGAGCTCCACTCCACAGTGGGGGTATTGGGAGTGAGAATGCAAATGTGGCGAATTAAAACAGAGGGAAAAGACAAAACCCTTTTTTTTTAACCCCATGTGTGTGTGGGAGGGGGGTGTGCACTTGCAACTGTGACTAGTATTTGGCTCTCTGAGAATAGGGACAGTTACCAACCATGTCTACTTCCTTCCAGTATCCCACGAAGGCAGTACCTATGCCTTTTGCTCCTGCAAGTGGATAAAAGCTGGGCTTTTCTCTGCAAGACAGCCCCTTCTTCCAGCACAGCCAACCTGCGACCTTACCTGATCTATGCTCCGAAAATAAGATCACACCAAATTTGTATTGGGTTTACCCTGATTTAGCAAAGTATAGAGCAGCTGTTTATATTTCCAGATTTGTTCATGTCGTTCTGTGTCTGGCAGTAGCCTGGGTTTATGTCCAGCAGGCGGGTCTAGGCACTATTTGCTTCCGGACAGGAGCAGAGGAAACCTGAGATAAAAGGTCCCGTGTCTCTCTCAGGGGCAGTTTAGACTCCTCAGGGTGAGACCTTTGAGCTAGGCAAGGCTCGAGGTCTCACTGGGGGAAGTATAAAGGAGTTTTCCACTGGGTTATATAGTTAGCTCTATTAAAATGAGATTGCTGGTCAGATAGCAGTGAAAACTCAGGAGTTCCAAAACCCCATGGTGATACTAAAACTGTTACAGCCTTTTGGTAAGCTGCCATGCTAAGCATGGCAAAATAAGCAAGAAGGCAGGTCCAGTGAGACTCAGGTACGGTGGGTGCTTCACCGTTAGTCAGCACCGAGCTCAGGGAAACGAAGCAGGCTTCAGTGGCTTTCAGAGCAGATCTAGCATCTCTACCTGACCGGCAGTCAAGGCCCAGCAGCATCCAGCAGCAATTCTTCCCCAGAATAAATGGTGAGGCACAGACCGCCATAGTAGAGGAGTGGAAGGAAAGAGCAAGCCTTAATTTTCGTAAATCAGGGACATTACAAACTTTGGGCAGTGAAAGGAGTTTTGAGGGTGAACTTGTTTGATTTGCGGGGGCTAGAGATACCAGGGATACTTAATCTACATGTAACAAAACCGTCCTATCATAAGAAGAGGAAAGCAGTATTTAATTATCATATGGGTGGGGGAAACTCTCCAGGTACAGTTAAAAGGTCATTGGTTGAAAACCAAGACACCAAGATACCTTATTAGCATAGGGTAGGTATCTCCAGGAATCCCCAGGTGCTTGCTGAGCAGGTTTCTTATCAGGAGAGGGTCAGATCTGTATTATTCCCTGAGGGTTATGTGATGCTTCTTAGGGTATCTGGGGTTCCCCAGATCAGGTTGAAAGGGGACTCAAATGAGAAGGGAGTCCACCATTTTTGTACCGAGCTCAGAGGCTATCAGGAAATGCCAGACTTCAACCTTACAGCAGGGGCCCACATGATGGGACAGCAACAACTACGTCTTCCACTTTTATTGCTGGCTGTAATCATGTCTCAATAGTCGCTACTTACCTAAGGACTCAACACAACAATAGCAATCCTAAAACAGCCACTGAAGTAGTTATTACTTCCTCTTTTATAAATTAGAAAATTGCAGTTCAATAAAACATTCTGCTCAGATCATCAGAGAGAGGGAAAGAGAGAGGGAGAGAGAGAGAGAGAGAGAGAGAGAGAGAGAGAGAGAGAGAGAGAGAGAGAGAGAGAGGCCTATTAGAATGTATACTGCTGCAATGCACTCACCCACCTTTCTTGGGAATCCTTCAAGCATAGCCTTCCAGAAGTAGACAGGATGACTCATCATCCCAGTCTTCCCAAGAAAAGACAGGAGATTTCCAGTGATAAAAATAGCACCATGTTGGGCAAATTAAGCTGCATGGGGACCCAAGTAGCAAGGACACGGACTATTCACTACCAGATCCCTACAGAACAATGCAGGTCCTCAGCATATTAGCTGAGGCTAGGAAGAAATGATAGACTCTGTGATGTCTCAGACACCTTTCAGCACCACAATCCCTGACTGGAAGGTCCATCACATCATCTTCTCCCTGCCTCATCAGCGGAAGGATCATGGATTGACTGCATGTGAGCATTTGGGGGTAAAAAAAGGAAGACTCGGGGGATACCTTAACAAGCAACTGCAATTGAGTTCTGCTTGTCTTTCTTGCCTTAGAGGGTGAAAAGAAATGAGTGGTAAAGTTGATTCTTATTTCCAAATAAATTAAACATTCAGACATGTGTGTTGGTTGGCCACTTTTAACAGCATGCTCCTTTCTTAAGCCAGAGGCCAAGCCAGCCTCCTATCCAAGTTTTCTGTCATGCCTTTTTGTCTAGTCTGTTCAGCTATTTTTAAAAATGTTGAATATCAACAAAGGCTCGCAGGCAGCCATTGTCAACTTTTATATGAAGCAATCTTGGTTGAATGAGAAGATCCTAGAGCTTAGAGTCCCCTCTTCTGTGCTGCCCCAGGCTGGGCTTGAATGTGTGTGACTGATAACAGGACACATTTCTACCTTTGTTATTACATTCCTGTTCCATAATTCATTGGCCACTCTCATTGCAGGAAAGATATTTATGGCAAAGTGGGCAGGACAGCAGGTAAGTGCTTTTAGGGGGAAAGTAAGTGCCTTGCACAGCTCTTCAGCCAGACACAGGATCATTAGGGGCTGTGTTCTCTGTGCCTTGTAATTATGATATGGGTTTCTGGTCGCTTCAGCCAGGTCCACAGCCCTAGTTTTGGGTAGCTAGCTCAGAGAGGATGTTTTTCAACAATATGCAGCGGCATTTTATCAAGCTACTTGCCCTGCATTAAAGGTGAAAGTGTTGTACGCTGACTTAGAAATGGCTTTCTTTCCTCATGTTAGTATGTGCCCCTTTCAAAGGGGCTCTACGAGCTGCCACTATATAGATCCCTTCCTGTGCAGAGGGCTCCCAGGCTCAGAGCAAGTCTTTTTACTCTGCCCTTATACAAACAAGGATCCGAACATAGCCTCAGAATGTTTGTTCCATATAAGTTTCGCTTGAAATTTCTGAGATTAGAAACAGAGAAAGCAAAAACCAGATTGCAAAAACCAAATTCTCTGTGATCACGTGCCATAGAAATGCTAATCTGGGCAACAGTGTGCACTCAAAAATGCCCTCACAAGAGCTAAGGAAAGTGAGTAAAAAGAGCATAATATAAGAAAAGACTCAGCGGAAAGCTGAGCAAAACACTCAGGAGACCTAGGTGGGAAAATTGTGAGTTCTAGACCAGCCTGGGCTACACAGAGAGTTCCAGACAAGCAAAATCGTGTCTCCAGAAAAATGATATTGAGAAAAAGGAAAGAGGGGATGGGAACTCACTGAAGCATACAGAAAGGGCGGTTTTGCTTTACCTCAACTCCAGCGGTGCACAATGAAAAGACATGTCATCCACAAAGGAAGAAAGAGAAGAGAATGTAGCTCTGTGACTTGTTCCTCAATTCCAGGTCACTGGGCAAGCAAGGCATTAGGCATGGCCCCAAGGGTCCTGGCTTCAAGCTAATGGTACTTGTCAAGTGATCTTCTAAATGTACATACTATAGAGTCAGGCAAAAGCAAACTCTGTATCATCCCTGCATTCTGCCCACACCATTGCTAGCCAGTTGCCAATGAACTTCAGTCTCTGAAAAAACGATAGGAGGCAGGCCATGGGAGCTGTGTGTTTCATAGACTTCATCACCGCATCAGCTTCAGCAACAGTGGAGTTCCAGGCTGGTGTGGTTCCAGCCTCAGAGGCCATAGGATTGATTGTAGCTCAGCCATTTTCAGCCATGGCTGAGGGTATCTCCTAGCAAAGCAATGGCTTCCACAGCCATGGACTTCTGCATCATATTAAAAAGGCTTCCCAGATGTCTTAGACAATCTGACTATTAGCATTACCAGAAAAAGCTGAGGTGCAAAGACTGGAACAGTAATTATTACAGTACTCAGATATGACACATGAGCATAAAGATCAAAGATGATGGTGGAACCATGACATCAAATGGATAGAATAAATTCTACATGTGTGACATGATATACAGATATGGAGTTGTACTAGCTACTTGATAAAAAAATAATAAAATAGGAATTTTAAGGAAATGCAGAAAAATACTCCAGAAAATTTCATCAATTTATCTAAGAAATCCAACAGAGATTGAAATTAATTTTTAATTATTCAAAAATGCTGGAGTTGAGAAATACAATGAGTAAAAGAAAAATTCAGCAAAGAACACTAAAAATCAGTCTTGACCAAATAGAAAAAAGAATCTGTGAACTTAGAGAGAACCTATTTGAAAATTTACCATCAGAGGAGAAAACGGAATTTAAATAGATGAAGAAAGCATATGGAATTTATGGGACAACGAAACAGCAAATGCATAGGTTGTTGATAGTCAAAACGTAATACAGAAAGTTAAAGGAGTAGAACGCTTATCTAAAGAAATAATAGCTTATGTAAAGAAATAATAATAATAAAAGCTTATCTAAAGAAATAGTAAGTGCCTCAACAGGTAGAGGCACTTGCCATCAAGCCTGACAACTTCAGTTTAATTCAGGGGACAACATGATAGAAGAATAGAACTGACTCTTGCAAGTTGTCCTCCTGTATACACACACACATACACACATACACGCAATAAGTGTAATTAAAAACTTAAAAGAAGTAAAACAGAATGCTTTGCAAACACAGAGAAAGGTATAAACAGTAAAGGATGGGACAATCTAAAGTCTCCAGTTAGACTGAACCAACATGAGACATATGATCAAATTATCAAAGACCATTAGAGTCCATGCATTTCAGAGTGGCTTTGAATGTGCCAGCTAGCACAAGATGACACTGAACTTTGATCCTCTGGCCTCCACTTTTTGAATTCTAGAATCAAATCATTCTTGCAGAAAACACTACTTCAGATACTTTCTAAACTGTTACTTACAGTTCATTGATGCCACATGGCTTATGATCAAGCTGGAAAACTGTGGTCTGTGCATCTTTCTCAGGCTCCTCCGCCAGCATCTGTGGCCTCACTGGGAGACAAACAAAGTTGTGAGTGGAGAAAGAAGACAAATGGGAATTAGACCCACTACAGGAATGAATCAATAGCTGGAACGCAGTCTGGCAGGCTTCAGAGTTTCTTTTTTCTTTCAGTTTAGTTCTCCCTCCCTGAGACTTTTTTTCTCCATCTGGTTTCAGGTTTTGGAGGCTGGAGGGTTTTTGACTTTGCATTTATGTCAATTATTATCAGTACTTAAAACTGGCTAAACATGCTATGCTAAAGAAATCGGCTGCTATTTGTTTTTAAAAGGAGACATTACGTTAAAGATATATGTATGCAAGTTTACCTGGAAAAAGAGAGGAAACTTTCCTCTCATTGAGGAAACGGGTGCAGTCACTATGGAAATCAGTATAGAGACTTCTCAAAAAGCTAAAAATAAATCTACCATACATCCCAGCTATACAACTCTTTGGCATATGCCCAAAGGACTTGACGTCCTATTCCACAGCTATTTGCTTAGACATGTTCATTGCTGTTCTACTCACAGTATCTAGGAAGTAGAAACAACCTAATTGTCCTAAAACCAACAAATGGATAGTAAAAATGGAGTCCATCTGCACTATGGAATAAAATTCCCCATAGAGAAAAATGAAATCACGATTTTTGCGGTTAAGTGGCTAGAATAGGAAAAATCATACTGAGTGAGGTGACTCAGACCCAGAAAGACAAATGTCTCTCACAGTCTCTCTTGTTGTAGGTGCCTATCTCCAACCTTCCGGTGTATATATACAGTCAGTGATAACTCCAGAAACCAGTAAAGTGGGACCACTGCCAGGACAGGGGAATTGTGGAGCAATAGAGAGGGAAATAGCATGGTACAGATAATCTGATCATGGAAATTGGGAAGGGGAATCCATCTAGGGAAGGGAGGGAAGTAAATACAGAATAAGATGGGAGGAGGGTAAAGAGGAATATCAGGATACAAGTGATCTGGTGGAGGGAATTGGGAAAGTGGCTTTTTCGGGAATAGAAAGGAAGGTAAGGACAGGAAAAGGCAGGGAGACAAAATAACAGTATGTATGGCTGAAAAGGCTACAGGTTTTCACACTATTTATCTAAAAAAAACACTCAATACATTTAATTCAGCATATAAATGTGTATACTTCTCACATCTGGGCTTATGGTGCTCCCTCCAAAAGCCAAAGAAATGCCTAAGTACCAGACATGAGAGCTCTCTTGTGAGTTGTTGGCCAGGGCTCTGTAAGAGACCCCCCAAACACATAGCCTACTGCTGTTGCCCTTGGTTACACACTCCCAGAGATGGAAAGTAAGTCCCTATTGCTACAGACACCACACACTTCAGAAACAGAGGCAAGAGGCCCTTGATCTGGAACTCACCTGAATGCTCCTTCCCTGAGGATTAATTAACATTATTTGTATCAGAAGACACCATGCAAACTTTCAAAAGACAGAGGTAATCTACAGACCTACCCAACTATGATACCTATGTACCATATCAATGACTAACATGGCATGATAACCCTGTGGGTTACCTGGGTGGTAACCACTGTCAACAAGTCAGATACCATGCCTGATAGTGAAAACTGCCCAGTGCTAGTAAAGTCATGATTATTGGAGGAGGATCTACAACCATTAATTTACTAAACCAGCACAAACCCTAATAACAATATATCAAGATCTGTCCTTATACCCACAGATAAGTGTAGTCTTCATGTGGCATCAAGGAAATTTCTCTTTGCAGCAGATGGAAATGGCTACAGAAAACCACAGCCAATCAATATGCAGACTTGCAGAGCCTAGTCCCAGTGGATATAGCTACAAAACATTGTGAAACATGGAGCAGAAAGGTTGTAAGAGCCCAAGGATCTGCCAGTTTGCTGTGAGACTGTGTCTTCTACTAACATCAGAAGCTATGCCCATAAAGTCTCCCCAACACAGCAGCCCACAGTGGTCTCTGCATATTTCTCAGGCTCCTCCACCAGCATCTGTGGCCCCACTGAGAGATAAACAAAGTTGTGAGTGGAGTTGTTTTGGGAGGGCTGGAGAGATGGCTCAGAGGTTAAGAGCACTGACTGCTCTCCCAAAGGTCCTGAGTTCAATTCCCAGCCACCACATGGTGGCTCACAGCCATCTATAATGAGATCTGGTGCCCTCTTCTGGATTGCAGGCAGAATACTGTATACATTTTTTAAAAAGAGAGAGAGAGCACTGGCTGCTCTTCTGAAGGTCCAGCAACCTCCTGGTGACTCATAACTATCTGTAATGACTTCTGGTGGGTATGTGTATGTGCAGGCAGAGCACTATATAAATAATAAATAAATAAATACTTTTTAAAAAAGAGTTGTTTGGAGGAGGTAAGATTAAGGGAACATAAATATAGAGTTCATTGTAGCAAAAAGTGAAGCTACCTATACCTGCCGTTCTTCACTTAGCAGAGCACTGGGAGGAAAAACAGAGTATGGCAAAATGATATACTATATGCCAATATATTATATTTATATACTAGGCCAATGAGAAGGATGTGTGGTGAGACAATCAGAGAAATTTGTGCGCATTTTTGCAGATGCACATGTATGTGTAAGAGCACATGTGTGTATGTACACATGTGTATAGAGGCCAGAGGACAACCTTGGAAATGTTTTTTCAAGTACATTCCACCTGTTTGTTTGTTTGGGTTTTTTTTTTTTGCTTGTTTGCTTGCTTGTTTTTGTTTTTTGTTTGTTTCGTTGGTTTTTGTTTTGTTTTATTTTTTGAGACATGGTCTCTCATTGGCCTGGAGCTTGTCAGGTTGGTTAAGCTGGCAAGACAGCAAATTGCAGGAAAATACCTGTGTTCACCTCCCCAGTGCTGGGATTATAAATATACATTTGTACACCTGCTTTTTATATGGGTAGTGGAGATCAAACAAAGTTATCTTCTCAGACTTGAGAAATACATACTATGTTTATTGTATTTATGGGGGTGCATGCATGTGGAGGGCATGAACAACTTTCAGGAGTTGCTTCTCTCCTTCCACCGTGTAAGTCTTAGGGATTGAATTTAGGTCATCAAGCTTAGTGCACCAGTACCCACTGAGCCATTTCTTTTGCCCCAAGGAATTCTTCTTCATGGATTAAGAACAAGTGTGCCCTAATCTAGCCTGGAACTTGTGTGTAGTAGCCTTGGATGGTAACGGTACTTTTTGTGTAAGATAATAGATGCCACCACCACCTGTAGTAAGTGATGGCAATGGCATGTACATAACCAGTGTGTGCTCATTAATAGCAAAGAATGGAGGTGCATATGCCGGTCATCTTGGGACTCAGGAGGTTCAAGCCTGACTGGGCTACAGAGGGAGAGCCTGTTTCCAAATGAAAACAACATAGGCTATTATGTGAACTGGAAGTAGAAGCCATCACAATCCCCATGTTTAGCATGTAAACTCATAAATCAGGCTGAAAAGAGGAATAAGTTGAAAGTATTCTGAAAGGAAATCGACTATGTGGTTTTCAAAGCAGACTCCTGGACAGGACTGTGAAATGAGAGCTCTATGCAAATGGACTATCGAGGGATGACCAAGGGAGATGAAGAAAGCTCCTACCAGAGAAGACAGACAAGGGCTAGGAAAGAAGGCACAAAGAAGTAGCCAAACCAGGAAGCTGGAGAGCTTGGAGGAAGGATCCACAGTCCATTGCAGAAACTGTGAAGAATTGCAAAGCACGGTCTTTGTGCTTATGAACTTCCAAATGAAGAGACAAGAAAACTCTAGACCAGATTCAGCAGCCCAGAACTCAGTAAGCCATTACTTGGAAATAGTGTGCTTTGTCTTGCTGGCTTGTCGCTCCAGGACCTGGCATAAGGGATCGAGGTAAAAGTTAAAGGTTGGCTGGGGTGGGGTGGGGGGCACAACATATATCTTTAATCCCAGCACTTGAAAGGCAGAAGCAGGTGGATCTCTGTGAGTTGTTTGTGGCCAGCCTGATCCACATGGTGAATTTCCGGCCAGCCAAAAGTATGTATTCAGGCCTTATCTGCTTCTCCTCCCTCCAAGTTAATGGAGAGAGAGAGAGAGAGAGAGAGAGAGAGAGAGAGAGAGAGAGAGAGAGAGAGAGAGAGAAGTTAAAAGATTCTGAATCCTTTGTAGGCAAGTAGTCATAGGGTAACCCTCTATGAACATATGTTTAAGCATGCAGAAGGGATATGAGACACAACCCTTATTCTTTCTTCCTTTAATTTTATTCTCTCTGTATGTCTCTCTGTCTCTGCCTCTCTCTCTTGTACACATGCGCATGTGCGTGTGTGTGTCTGTGTGTGTGTGTGTGTGTGTGTGTGTGTGTGTGTGTGTGTGCATATGTGTGTATACAAGCAAACAAGTACCACGCTGCATGGGTGCAGGTCAGAGGATAACATCCAGTTATTAGTTCTCTCTTTCCATCTTCCTGAGGCTCAGTCTCTCTTGTTTCTGCCTCTCTGGGCTGCACACTCCAACCTAGAGCTTCTGGGCGAGTTTGCTGTCTCCTCTAGCTGTAGGAGTGCTAGACAGGATTACAGACGTGAGCCATTGCATTGGGGCATTCAGCTTTATTGTGTGAATTCCAGAGGTCGAACTCAGGCTTTTCCTGAGAGCACTTTTACCCACTGAGCCACTTCAGTCCTAAATCCTAATTATTCAAGTGTGGTCCAAAGTCCAGGAACCCGGGAATCTGATTATCTGGTTATAAGCTTGTTATACATGCAGATCTGTTGCTTCAGATCCACCAGATCAGAACCTACATTCTAACCATCTCTCCAGGAGATTTGAAAACACATTTATGTTTGAGAAGCCCTGCCCAGGGACAGTGAACTTTCCTGTTAAAGTCCAGATACAAAAGAGGATTTGCTGAGCATACTCAGCTATTGTTATTACTCCTCTGTCTCTTCCTTCCAGAGTCTTTATAATCTATTAAAAATCTAAAATCAAGCTTTAGATGTAGTTCAGTCAGTAGAGTGCTTGGCTTGCCTGCACAATGCCCTGGATTTGATCCCAACACCACATTAACCAGGTTTGGGAGCACACACTTAAATCCCAGCACTAGGACGTAGAGGCAGGAGGCTCTGAAGCTCACAATCATCCTCTACTACACAGGAAGTCCAAGAACAGACAGGGATCCAGGAAACCCTATCTTACACACAAAGAAATAATAACCCTATCCCTTGCCAGAACAAAAAAAAAATGTAAAATCTATTCTTTGCTCACAATCACTAGTGACATGGAGACCACAGCGCCACGTGGGCTTTGCTCTAACCCATAGCCCAGCCAGAAAGCAAAAGTCTCGGAATACAATTCTGCAGGCACAAGGATTTCTCAATATGACAATCTTTGCATATGGAGAATGGGACCAAGAGCATACCTACTCCCTGGGCTCTTGAGAAGAGAAAAGAAGATCACGTGTGCTGAAGCACGTCAGAAATAAGGCTAGTCTCCTGATTTGTCCCCTTCGAAGGGAAGGAAGAGCTGAGTGCCCTAGAACCTAGTGCAGTTGCACTATTGGCCTACTCAAATCACTGGCCCCCCCAATGCTTCTGCAACCCAATAGCAAGGCCGTCTGGTCAGCTAAGACCTCAGAAGAATAACAACAAAAGAAATAGGGTTGGAAATCATCAGTCCGTAAAATCTCCAGCCACATTTCTGCCTTTGTAGCATCTTTTTCCCTTTTCTCACACTCTATAGTTGCTCTAAATTGGCTTTACACTTGGATTCTCCTACTTATCTAATCTGTGCCCCAAATCTCCATGATCCTATTGACCACAGCATATTAGTATCAATTTTGTAGGGCTCACCATGTATTTTTTTTACTTGTGCTAAGTGCTTATATACATTAAAACATTATCCTTATAACAGCCCTGTTAAGTGGCTATTATTACATCTAATACTTTACGGATGAGGAAACCAATTCAAAGAAGTAACTTGCCCAAGGTCTCCTGGCTGTGGCAGAGCTGGGATTCCAAAGTCTGTGCTGATAATAGCACACATAGCCAGCTGAAGATGAGAATGAATGTTGAGATTTACAGATAGTACATATACAGAGAGATGGAGCTTAGGCCAGCTATTTGAATGCCATGGTACCCTCTGGATAGGTGGAGATTGGTCGGAAAGAGTGTCTGGCATTTCCTAAATGAAATGTGTGGAGGCGACAAAAGGCAGGATGCATGACCAAGAGGGAAAAGGTAGATATATCATTTCACCTCTCCACACACATTGCTAAACTTTTCTAGCCCAAGGCAGTAGATTACAGGGTTATTTTTACAGCAGTCACGTTTTGTTACCCAGAAGCTGAACATGTACAGCAGCACGCACATCCTGAGGTACTGGTGACACAGGCCACCACGGAGAAGGAAGTCAATGCATACAAGGCTCCGAGAGCCACATCACCACTGTCTGTGGTTGGTCAAGGTTACTATTTTGCCTTCTTGACATACTATCAATTATTCTGCCAACAGAGATACTGGACCTTTAGGGTTTTTTATAATATAAGAAACTGACTTTAATTAAATCATCAGTAACTTGAACCTAATTATTTCAGACAGTATTTAATTAATGTTCCATGGGTACCTAATATAATTAAGGTTCTTTTAATAAGACCTTCTGTGACATTAAAATATATGACCTTTATCTTCCTTATCTACCACATTCTGACAACTCAGATTTGTCATTTTCACTAAAAGGTATAGTTTGATTAAATAGAACAGGCCATAAAATTAATCTGGCAAATTATACTTGTTTGTTTCTTTTTTTTCTTCCCCCTCAAGACCTAATAAGTTAAGTCTTTTAATTAGCAGTGCAGATCCAAGTGTTCATACCACCATTTTACTTTTAATTTGCCAAAGTGTTTCTTTTGTACATGAATTTTTGTGACGAAAGCAGATAACAACTATCCATTATTAATCACAGTGACAGTTTCAATCTTTAAGATATGAAAAATAATGAGCTGTTCTTTACTTTAGCAATGACGGAGTGATTGTCTTAAGATGCCCCACCTTAAATAAGAGGTTTCTGTTTCTAACATTAACAAGGCAATCGAAATACTAAAATCCCTATTGGTGCCAGCAGCAAATGCAAGACCCCCCTAAAGTGACTCACAATGAGGTTCAGAAGCTTCCTGAGACCCAACTTGTCCTCACAACCTTCTCCCCCCAACTTGCACATATGCAAGGCCTGATTAAAAGAGAAAGGAGGCTATTGCTCTCTGACTAAGTTTGTAATCTGCTAAGAAACTATCTTGCTTTGGGGTTAGGGGTTCGCTTTGAAGTTGAGAGCTTGCCTAGCATGTCTAGAGCCATGGATTCAATCCCCAGTACCAAAAATAAATAGAAAGAAAGAAAAAAATTATATTCTTCAATAAGGGTGGGGGAAAGTATGCTATGAAGAAATACAATTTAAATGAAAATCCTTACAGTCTCCATCTCAATTTCAAGACCCTAAAGGAGTAGTATTTTAGCAATTGGGGCAACAGAGTACTGCTGCCTCTCCAAAAAAATGTGATCTGTTTCTACTATCAAAAAAAAGTTAGCTGAGAGCAATGGCACACACCTGTAATCTCAGCACTCAGGGAGGCAGAGCCAGGTGATCTCTGGGAGTTTGAGGCCAGCCTGGTCTGCAAAGTGAGGTCAGGACAGCCAAGGCTACACAGAGAATCCTTGTTTTGAAAAAAAAAAGTCAAATTGGATGTGGAGGTGCAGTAGTAGAGTTGAAAAGGAGAGGAGTGCATAGCCATCATGAGGTTTTCGGGAACTTGAAGTACACCTCTCTTGGTGCTGTAGCTGAGGCAAAGATCCCAATACAAAGGACAGTGGCTACCATTATTGTTATGTTCAAAATATGTTTCTGCAGTAAAGAAAACCTTCTTACTCCACACTAATTTTTATGGCAATCAAGGCATAGTGGACACTTGAAATGAGCCTAGAAAAACCGAACTTTCAATTGTATTGAATTTGAAGTACTAATAGCAGATTTAAAGCTTCACATGTGACTTGGGGTTACCTTAGTGAACAAAGGCAATAGTCAAGAGCTCCTTCACTTTACACAAGAAGACAGTGTGCAGAGTAGACAGCCAACCTGGGAGATAACTCCCTTTGCTGAGTGAAATCATATCTGGGGACAAGCTTCCAAATCCTAATCTCAATCCCAAACTCTACCAGTTTATTTGGATACCTTTCCCAGTTCATACTACTTCCCTCCCCAGCAGTTCTGGAGTGAGTCTCTAGGGGATAATCTTCATATATGTTGACACTGGCATTTCTCACTGGTCCAAGAACTGATCAAACTATTATGGCATATGAGGTAGAAATGGAAAAGTCAAGAAACATGAACTCCTGTAAGCCACTTTCTTATGGGACAAACATATACACACATACAAAACTATACTACCCCAACATACACACACACACACACACACACACACACACACACACACACACACACACACGCACAAAGAGAGAGGGAGAGACAGACAGACAGAGACAGACAGGAAGAGATAAAGACAAAGACAGAGAAAAAGAAAGCATGACAGCCTATAAAAAGCCTGTATTCTGGAGTTTTGGAGCTGTGTTAATTGGCTTTGAGATCAGAGCAAACTAAAGACAAATTCCAGAGGAGCATACTCAAACAAATCTTTAATCGCATCATTTGGGAGGCTAAGGCAAAACAATTGCAAGTTTGACAAAAGCCTGAACACAGAGAGAGACCCTGGCTAAAAAAAATTCAATACCAGCCTGGGATATATAAAATCCTGCTTTAAAAACAATACAAAATAAAACTTGATCTTTTTCTATACTTAAGATCTAGGGAGCTCACTGAACTTTTATCTCAATAATTTGCTTTTTAATTTTACTTGGTAAGTTTGTTTTGCTGTGCTAGAGATCAAAGCTGATGTCTTACTCATGCTGGTTAAGCATTCTACAGTGAATTGCATCCTCAGCCCCCAATTAGCAAATGTTTTAAACTATTATCCAGTATGCATCACAGTAGTGTAAATGCAGACCTTTAGGAAGTAACTGGCAGAACAGAGCTGCAACCTAGATGCTTCCAACTCTCTCGTGATTAGCCTCTAAAAACAGAGCTACACTCTGGAAAATAGGACTGTTAGAAAAAGAATAAGAGGCATAAAAACACACCAGGATAATCTGGGAAGGATTTGTGGCATTTTCTATCACTCACACAATGTCCATGAGAAACTGCGCTTACTGTCAGCAATACATTTGAATTAAGAAAATAGTTGCAGGATGAGTTTACATGTAATAAAAACTTCCTAACCAGGTGTGGTGGTACACAGCCATAATTCCTACCCTGGACACTGGGGCAGGAGGATGGCAGGTTCAAGCTAAGCTGGGTCTCACAGCAAGAGACTATTTTTTTAAAGTTCCAATATTCTGATATTAAATATAGAGAAAGTATCTCCTAAAAAAGAAAATAATTATATTTTGAGACATGAAGTTCTCAAATCAGATATGTCTACCATCTTGATCTAGTATTCTACTAAACAAATAGAGTAGTTTTTGAGTATATTTTTTCCATTTCATAAATAAGGACATGTAGTGGTAATAGAAAACTCACCATCTTAACACAGAAATCAGATAGATATAGGTATGGAAAAGCAGGCTTGGGTGTATGAATTTTTTTTTAAAGTTTGAATAATTGCAGCCAGTATGTCATGGCAGATACAAATCAGGCATCATTTTAATCAAACTGAATTTAGATGATAGACTTTCATGGAAAACCTAATTTACTTTGAATTCCCCGGTCATGACTTGTGCACGCCTTACAGGACAAGGTTAAAGAGATTACATCTGCATTCCCGTCAGCAGCATCTGCTGCTTAGTTCCCCACAAGCTGATTTAATGAGAGGTCAAGCACAGTCTGTCCAAAGGACTTCTGTTTCGGGCAGGTGATGGGAAGAAGTCTTCACTTCCACTGCAGTGGCTTCCGGGGCTTTCAGAACTAGCAGATTAATGTATCATCACCATGTTAGCATTTGCAAACTATCCTGGCATTTGTCACCATACTAAACTTAGAAGCAGAGATCGCAATCAAGCTACTTTAGCAGTTTAAAAAAAAGGAAGAAATGCTGTTCCTCTAAGGCTAAGCTTTTCAAAACCTGACTTATGTATGTTTTCTTAAGAGTACAGTCATTCTAGAGAAGTATACTTCTATGTGATACAGTGCCATATGAAATTACCTAAGTCATGTGCAGAGGACAGGAGAATTCATTAACAACTTCTTATGCTTAATAAACAGGGGAGGAGAATACAGAAATCATTCATCCTGAAAATTCTAATCCAAATTTTTAAATAATTTAAATTCATTAAAACATTTTCTATTTCAATTCACAAGTTGTTCAGAGAAGAGCTTAAAGATGGTCCTGTAATTATTGTAACAGGAAGGGGGTTCAAGCCATTAAAATAATCTCTGGCAATTCAGTGTGATTCCCCTTATTTATGCAGCACTCTTTTCTGAGTGTGCCTAAGTCCCGCTTTGCCTTCTCAGAAATGGTCACTTCTAAGCAGTGTATCACAAAGAGGCTCAAATTCCAAAATCAATCAAGTCATTTTGCCAACGACAGAGGATTTACAATCGAGTAATCTGTAATCATATAGATGTTTTATGATAATTATCTTCTTTTTGAGCACACATTTGTGACCAGGAGTGTTGGGGGGTCGGAAGGAGACAAGGTAGATATGGTTTGTAGCATTTTATTAAAATAAGACTGAGAAATCCCAAGCATTTTATTTTTATATTAAAACCCACTTTTGCCGAGGCCCTGCTCATATATCACTGTGCAATACTGGCAACTGGACACAGCTCTTGACAAATCACAGTTTAAATATTCATTTTGAGTATGCATAAAAATTATAATAAGAAGATGGGCAATTTTCTCAACAGGCCTATCATAATCATGAGAAGAACTGATTATTCGTGGTAGGGGATACAGGATGAACAGGTGTTTGGGCTCAAGAGAATACATTAATTTCTCCAATTTCAACAACTGGGATTTCTACTAAAGATGATAGAAGTTTTCCCTTGCCTGTGTCTGAGCACAGTGGGCTAACCTGGGAGGTTCTGAAGTAACTTTATATGAGGCTTTATCCCCTTCAAGGTATATTTTTAGCCTGTGCTTCTTTTTCATTTAGTTATTAGTGCCTGTCTGTGGAGTGTCCATTTCTTTCTCACAGGGAATTGTCCCCAGACTACAAGACTGAAGTAAAGGTTTTAATTCTCCTGGCATCTGGCAGAACCCTCTAACTGCTAGAGATAAATTCAGAGGAAAGGGGGTTCAGCTGCAAGCAGTGCAAAGGCTTGTGACATGTAACAACTTAGAAGTTGAGCAATAGTGACAATCCACCCAATGTTTAAGTAAAACATTTAGAACTAGTTGAAGAGTCAGACCAGAAAAGCTTAATTTCATAACAATAAAAGCAAAGAACTCATCTTGCCGAAATAAGGCAATTTCTGACAGAATGACAGTTTCCCTGCCCCACAGCTACAACAGTGAGTGCACCCAGGGGCTCAAGATGACAAACCGCCTGATGCTCAAATGTTCCAAGGTCTGAAGCTGCCTTGCCCAATTTTAAAAATATGTGAAGATAATAACAGAAATATCCTACAACTTTTTGGTCCCAACACGGATGTTGTATACTGACTAGAAAGGGAAAGGAACTTATGGATATTGCATAGATTTCTAAAATTATGTCATTTGTGATTCTTCCCATACCTCTGTGAATATGCACAAGATTAATATAATCATGAAGACTTGGTTGTACAACATATCATGAAAACTAGGGAGAATGGCATTTTCCTTACGGCAGAAATACTTAGTTTGGCAGAATTTGTGTGTATCCCTCACATTCAAACATTCAATTGCCTGTTGTAATTACTGCATGGCATTAAAAACATAGATACATAACATGTATAATATCAATCCATCAGAATTGACAAAACAAACTATAAACTATTTTCCCATCCTGTGGCATGAAAGTGCAGCTTGCACATCCAAACATGAGTCCTGACTCTCAGCCAGTTAGGAAGGTGCTCCCTGCCTGAAGAGCAATACTCCCAGGGAAATGGACTTCGGACAGAGTCTTCAGTGTGTACTCTGAGATGCCCATTTCTCCAAGACCACATGTGACTTTGACCTAAAGCATCTACCTGGAACCCTTTGGGTCACATGACAAACTTCCTTGGAACAGAAATATTGTGACTCCTTATTAGCTTCTGGATTCCTTTTTGAAATACAAGCTGCGCCTTCTTAGTTCAGATGAAGCAATAGAAAAGGTTGAATTCCAGGAAGTGAAAACTGCTTCCCTGCCACAGCCATCAACTCTTCAGGTCCAGGTGACCTCTTAAGCATTGTATTGGGGAGCAGCTGGCCACTCCAGCCTCCTCCCTCTCCTCCCTGACACCATCCCCTCTTTCCTCTAATCTGAAAAAGCAACTGTTTTCTGCAGGACCCACCACTAGGTGCTGAGGACACAGAGGCTCTGACATGAAGAAGCTCACATTCTTTACACCAAGAAGCAGGTCATGGCATTACACAATGGCCAGGGCTAACAAAGAGGTCAGTACAGGAGGCTCTGCCTGCACAGAAGAGATAGCCAGTAGCCTTGCCTCCAAAGAAGAGGCACACTATCATCTCTCTTCCTGTGCCTTGAAGTACCTAAAAATGTTGCTGCCCCACAGACTGAATAGCTCAGAAATAATAAGAGAAGGGGGCATTGGCAGCAACAAAGTGTGAGAGAACAAGTAGGAGAGATGGTGAGAAACAGGTGGTTGGAAGGGCATACATCCAGCTCCATCCCAGTACCTTGAACATGCAAACAGAATGGCCGAGGCTTGGCAAAGAAGCAAGCTTCTGCTAAACACATGGCATAGTGTCTCTTTTGTTTAGAGTGTTTTCATAGAGCTTAACGCAATGTCATACTTTCAAACAATGATACCCAAACAACTGTGTTTCTGCAGTGGAATCCCTTTACCCCACGACCAAAACACACTCCTGTACAAAAATCCCAAGAACAAAAGAGACAATTGAAGCTGCTCCTAGTAAAGACTTCTGAAGGCTCCATAGACTATACTGAGGAATTTCTTCCTAATACACCCCAGGATCCACAAAACAGCAACTACACCTTCCTTATGTTCTTCTTTTCTGAAGTTACCACGCTGACTCATCAGTGGCTTGAACTAGACCGATCTAAATTAGAAAGCAATATAAGAGGTGGGAAAAGAAAGAGGCTGGATGTGTCAATGGACATGACTAAGTGACTCACCCCATATGGTAGAGGGAACAGAATAGTTGGGGTACAAAAAAAAATAACACTGCTCTCAAGTAACTAGAAGCCTGGTGCAGAGATAAGGAGAAACAAACAAAATAATTAGGACCCCTGTAATTAAAGCAGCATTAAAAAAAAAAGCCAACATAGGCAAGAACACAAACCATACAGGGGCAACAAGGAAGGCTGCTGGCAGACATAATACTAGCACTAAAACATTAAGGTCCTCTTGTTTAACTGAGAGTAAAGAAAGGCCACAAAGGCAACAGACAAATCACAATGACACTTATATGCTATGTCCAAAAGCTTATCTTTGGTTGAGGATGTAGCTCAGTTCATAGATTATTTGCCTAGTATGTATGAAGTCCTGGATTTAATTAACAGCATTGAATAAGTGAAACACAGTGGCACATGCCTGTAATCCCAGCATTTGGGAGATAGAGGCAGAAGGATCAGAAAGTTAAGGTCATCCTTGGCTACATAGTAAGTTTGAGGCAAGCCTGATATACATACATACATACATACATACATACATACATACATACATATACATATGTACAACTGCAGAAAGGTTTGGATATTAGCTTAGAGTTTAATAAGTTATTTTCATAATGCAGAGATGTGAGACAATGCCTTTGGGGGTTGAAAATAAGCTATGGACTGAGAGTGAGGATCTGATTGATCACCTCTGGTTACCATTCATCTCTCCAACACGAAGCAGAGTATCAGCTCTGCCTAGGGCTTCACGGTGGCAACAGCCAGATATTCAGTGAGCTACAGAGCTGCAGGAAAGTAAAAGGAGAGAAAGAAATGAGGGCAAAGAGAAGAGTAGAAAGGGGAGTAAGAGAACAAAAGGACATAGGGAAAAGAGGAAGAAGGAAGGGAAGAGAAGGCAATTAAGTTAGGTTCACCACCTAATTGATCAGAAGCAAGCCTGGCCTGGAAGGATGTCCAGGGTCTTTCATCTGCCTTTCTTCTTGGCTAAAATTCTAATTTTTCCAAGTCTTTTCCCTATTGTTTTCTTCTAGTTACCATCATGAAGATCAGGGCCTTTCTTAATGCTTCAAACCTACCTATGTTACACTTATTATCTAGTCTAGGGATATAATGGAAGAAAGCTAATTGTTTCTATATAATGAAGAGGTGCAGGGTGCCAACCTACAAACTTGAAAAGTTTAATACAAGGCTCCTCAAAGATAAGACTTACTCCACACCGACCATACCAGTATGCCTACCTCAGCAGCTGGTAAGAGAGCTCTACGAAAGCCACATCTGGAGTTCACTGAAGACTTCTCATAAAGCAGTGCCAATGAAAGCAGTGCAAATGAGGTCACTGGTGAAACTTACTGATCCAGAGGACATCAGTCAGTACTCTTCATCAGAGTCATTTCTCCCCACATTAGCTGTTCGGCACGAAGAAGGGTTTCCTTAATTACACTCATTGCCTCCACTCCAGAGTGCAGCTCACTTGGGGACATAAGTCTACGGGGCTGAGTTGTTACAAAGATTTAATGAGATCACATATATAAATAATGCTTTAGCAGGCACTCCATCATAATAGCCATCATTATTATCATCAGCATTTATTCATTCAACCAAGCCGGCACTCAATAAATATTGATTGACTGTATGAATGAACGAGTGAAAAAAAAGTTCCTTCAAGCAGGCCAAGTTAGACAAAAGGATGAAGACAACTTTGTACTTTTCAAGCCGGTCTACACAGTCATAGCTAATATCTGTCAGGGCTCTTTCATTTACTGAGCCATTTCATAAAAGGGTTTTTATTTAAGTTGTAAAGCGTTCCCATGCCCAGAAGACACAAACACCATTACCTTATTTTTCCTGCAATACTTATCCTATCTTCTCATATGCTATATTTTAATTGTGTTTTGTTTACCAGTTTATTGCTGGTCTCACAGTCATACAGCATATAAATCACAGAAGAATGAGGATATTTCCTGTTTCCCATGCATTTGAAGTGCATATGAATGTTCAGCATAGAATTGGGACTATAAATTAATGAATGGATGATGATGAATACAGTTTGTTTTGCATGTTGTTAGCTCTGGGTAAAATGTTAAAGTTGGGTTGATTGGGAGGCAGGCTACAAATTTTGAAAAGCTTCAGTGAAGGTTGGGGTTGGAAATAAAAGGAATCTTTACCACTGGCCTTTGTCTAAAAAGACCAAGGTGCATGTAAGAACCTCTTTCTAAAGCACACTTC